>NC_060212.1:4465625-5105312 GCF_021130785.1 Homalodisca vitripennis | reverse complement strand
TTACAAACTAGGTTAAAATAAACAAATCTTACCAAAGCGTTGTCGCACGCCTACGTCAGGAATCACAACCTACATGTTGCTTGTCAAATTCACTAACTCTATAAACATGCACTTAATAAAAAACTATCAAAACACCAATCATTAAAACTGAACTACGGAATACAGGTCACAATACGTCAGTCGTAGGTGGTTAGTAGACGAGTGAAGACGTATATATAATTCTTCATATATATAATTTTGGTAATGATGAACGCTTTAAAATAATCTATCCTATCGAATGATATAGCATGTTTTTTTTGTATTAGGCCTATTTTTTAATTTATTGAAATTCCTTTGAGTTATCAGTCAACTTTTGCAATGAAATATTGATAGGAATGGTAGATTATAACAAACCCTAAGCTTGACTTCCAAGGTCGTGTATGATCCAAGGTCGGCCTATAAATGAGCTCTTCCCATCAATGTCTCTCTTCTGGAATGAATGTTTAAGGACAGCTATTGTTAAATTTCCACAGATAGCAACAAGAAAGTCGTTAATGGTATGGATTGACACGGCTTAGTAATAGATAAACTGAGTTCCACAAATTTAGCAGAGCCACATATGGTAGAAGATTTCATATAGTATATAATTAATTGTTGTTGTCAAACATTACAAAAAGACTTATTAAAATTCCACAAATTCCTCAGAGAATATTTTATAGGAGAAATCTGTATTCTCACAGATATGAGCACATTCTACGTAATTATGGAGTGGAATAGTACCAATAACCATATACGTAACTGTTACAACATTTCGTAATAGGTTACTGATCTTTTGGTCGGTCAAAAAACGGCAGCAATAATCGAATGACTATAATACATAGAATATAAAATAGAATAAACTTTATTATTCTCATAAATATGCACACATTATAACATATTCAATACAAATAATATACAACAAATATAACTGCAAGCACATACATAGCAAAATAATCTTCTGCATAGCACGCGATTACAAAGTATATCAGTACTGGCTGACCTTGACACATTAACATTCATGCCACTCCAAGGCAAAGCCTGTTTTGAGGCATTTACATAATTCATAGAAATAAAAGAACTAGCAGTGATAGAACAACAACTATACATTTCTAAATATTATAACATGATCCTAAAACCCTCTTTCCAACAAAATTCATTCAGATTCATACTTGCAAGATAAACAGATAAATCACACATACACTAATTATATAAAATAAATTATAATCCTCATTATGTCTGCATCTATTTTTGATAGTTAATACAAATGAAAATCATCGGTCAGCAGGAGTAGAGGTATTTATTAGGGATAATTGTGTGAATATAGTAGAACAGGAAATTCCTCAGTTTAGGTTAGCAGATATAATAAGAATTAAGTTTAGTTTTTTAAGTAATGAGTTTTTAGCTATTTATAGAATATTGCAATCGACAATAAATCAGTTTTTTGGCGAATTATTTGGTTATTTAAATGGGGAAAGTGTTAATAAACCTGCAATACATGTATTAATTCTTGGTGATCACAACATGGATGTACTAAGTGGGGATATTTATGATTTTAGATAACTACAGAATAAAGCTGGCAAGTTTAGGTCTAGAATCATTAGTAAACGAACCAACACGAGTAACACATATTTCTCAGACTTGCATTGATCACGTGTTTGTTAGATTAGCCAGTAAACGTAAATTTGAGTGTAAAGCTTATGTATTGCAGACACAAATAACAGATCACTACATGACGGGCCTGCGGTTGTGGGGTCTGATGGGAGGTATGGGGGGGGACCGGTCACCTGACTGCGCTGCCTCCGCCCCTCCCCGCGTCACCTTCGCTCGGGTCTGTTATGATAGACTGATAAGCTTACTTGAGACTGTAGACTGGTCTATAGTAAAAACACAAGGTGATGCGTCAATTGCTTATGATGTCTTTGAAGCGCAACTTTTTACTTTTATTTCTGCCTGTACGTTCGAAGTTGGGAGTGACAGTAATGTTGACAAAAACCTTAAGCCTTGGATAGCAAATAACGTATGTAGACGTATTAAAAAAAGAAATGAGTTATTTAATAAAGTTAAGTATAGATCTAGTGATGATAAGTTTAAGCAGTATTACCTACGTTTTAGAAATAAACTAAAGAAAGATATAAAGCTAGCGAAAATTAATTATTATACAGTTCTGATAAGTTTTGTACAAATAACAGTAATCTGAGAAAAATATGGAATACTGTTAACGAAATAGCCGGCCAAAGAAAAACGACAAAACATGTTTCTTTAAATATTAATGGTAATATAATAAATGACTCAGAGGCGGTAGCTGAAGAATTTAATAAATACTTTTTAGCTGTAGTAAAAGATGTGGTGGGTAATTATTCTATTGATACTACAATCACAAACTTGGTTTACAGTAATACCTTTACTGAGTGTCATGAAGGTAATTCTATATTCCTGGGGGCAGTTTTGAGCCGGGATGTAAAAAAATCAATCTATTCTCTAAAAAACGGCAAATCGCCAGGTCTGATGGCATTAATAGAGTGATGCTAAAGAAAATATACCCCACAATTTTGGACCTTCTGACTTTTTTAATAGATTAAAGTTTTAAAACAGGAGTTTTTCCAGAAAAATTAAAAAATACAGTAGTAATACCAATACACAAGAGTGGCTCAGCAAGCAATTGTTCCAATTTTAGGCCTGACTCATTAATTTCAATATTTTCAAAGATATATGAGAAGGTCATGAAAGAAAAAATGTTAACTTTCTTAAACAAAACAATATTTTTTCTGAAATTCAGTTTGGATTTAAGTTGGGTTTGAGTACAGAGCTCGCTTTCTATAAGTTAATGGAATCAATAAATGAAGGTATAAATACAGGAGATAATGTGAGGGGACTTTGTTGGATATTAAAAAAACCTTTCGATAAGGTAGATCATGATTTACTACTAAATAAATTATATAATTGTGGTTTTAGAGGTGTAGCTCAGAATTGGTTTAAAAGTTACTTCAATAAGAGGCAGCAGTGTGTTAAAGTAAATGGTAAGATAAGTCAAATGGGAGAAATATGCTGTGGAGTCCCACAGGGATCATTTCTTGGAGCGGTCCTGTTTATACTCGTAATATTTATTAATGACTTATGCAATGGCACGTTTAAGGGTAAATTAACAGCATTTGCTGACGACCTGCTCTTTGCTATGTTGGGGGGTCGTGGGACTTAATTAATTATAATAGGATGAATGAGGATTTAAATTCATAAAATTGGTGGTTTTTAAACAATAAGTTAGTATTAAATATAGAAAAAACCATGTATGTTGATTTTTCATTACGAAAGAATGTTAAACTACAATAATATTTCAAATGTATTGATTGTTTGCAAAATTAAAAAACCCGCACTCAGTGTTCAAAAATTAACCAAATTTCAAAAACGAAATACGTGGGAATCATTTTGGATTGTGAATTAAACTGGAAAACTCATATAGACAGGTTTAAAAACAAAGTAATTACCAGTGTGCGTTTGTTTTATTTTTTTAAAGATATTTGTCCATTAGCTGTTTTAAGATCATTATATTTCGCTTTGATTAATAGCAGGTTATAGTATGGGATAATGTGCTGGGGAGGAACTTATTTTACGAGCTTAAAACCACTTGTTACATTGCAAAAATTATTTGTGAGATTGATTTTAAAGAAGGGAAAATTGTATTCGTCTTTTCCATGTTTTCAACAGCTAAATATTTTACCACTAAGATCTCTATTTCTATATAAAGTAATAAAAATGTTTTTTATTGGTGGCAGACTCTTAGTTCAGGAGAATATTTACACATTAAGATTAAGAAATGCAAATTAATGTCAAGTTCCGAAACGTAATTCAACATTTTATGCTAAAACGTTAAATTTTATAGCACCAAGATTATTTAAAAAAAATTTCCAAGCAACATAAAAAGTGAGGCAAGTTGTATAAATTTTTTGAGGTTATTGAGGGAATGGTTAATGATTCGGCATAACACGGAGGCATTTTTACAAATAGCAAGTTAAGTATATTTAATTATTGTTCAATTTATATTTCAAAACTGCGTTTAAAGTTGGTTGATTAGTTTTTGACTAAAAGTAGTATTATCTGATTTTATTTTGTTTCTTAATAGTAATTTTGTTATTATCTGAAATTTAACAATAGGCAGTAACCACACGTATTGATTGTGATGTTAGATGATTTTTAATTTCTACTTCTATTTCAAATTACCTGTTTCGATCTGAGCTCTGAAAACTTTAGGTTTATTTCTGGTTTAATTTTAATGAAGGAACCCCTAATCAGATTAATTATAATCTTAGGGGCCCTATATTTTTCTCAAAGTTGTATTTTATTTTTAGTAAAAATATTATAATAAGTTTAAAAGTTAAGTTAGTATATAGGTCAGCCTGGGAAAAAGTATATTTTGTAAAGTGATAATTGTTGACTTGATATGCATAATATTGTTTTTCATAATATTGCTATGTACATTATGTCTCTTGAGAAAAATAAATAATATGATTTGATTTTAAACAAATACTATCCATTGTACAATTTCCTACACCCACACATACATTTCCCTATCAACCAACACATAATACTATAACGTTTGTCTACTAAATTAATTCTGTCCCACGGGGATATTTAAAGGAGGACTATACCTTCTAATAACAAAAATAGTCCTCTTGAAAATGGATCTTCCAAATTAGACACGCAATGTACTATTGCATTAAGTACATAGAGAATTTATGATTTTCAGGAGAAACCGCAATGAACACACTCCCACTGGAAGTACTGGGTAAAATCATACAGGACCTGACACCCGACGAGCTGGTAGCGTGTTCTGCCGTTAGTGTGGGCTGGAGGGATGCCTTCAACCAGGACAGTCTGTGGAGGCCACTCTGCAACGAGGACACGGCAGAGTACCTGGAGACTGCGGAGTGTAGAGTGGAGCCGAGGTTTGAGTCTCCGGAGTCGGAGGACGGCACGCTGAGTCCTGTCTGTCGCTGGCGGATGTGTTACATGCGTGAGACCCACCTGCGGAAAACCTGGAGGTGGTGGAACTGTATCAAAGATGACATACCGGTCAAGGATTTATATCTTAATGATATGTATAATTTCGTTTCTAATGACTTGGTCATTAACACACAAGAAGATTCCAATCACAAAGTGAATGTTTCACTCTGGAACGTCAAAAGCGTTCCAGTAAGATTAGGAAACCCATTTAGTATGTCGTTCAATGGAGGTGATATTATACTTGTCAGCGATAAATGCTCAGTGATTGTGAAGATACATCACGTGGAAGTTTACAACTGTGAGTTGTCCTGTGACCTCGAGTGGCCCATGAGGTATTTTTTCTTTGTTGGTGGGACTGAGACGTATCTATCTGGTGACAAAGACAAGATTTTGACTAACGATAATGTACAAGAATGTATTAAATCTTATTATTTTACAGGAACATATTTTGTTTATATTACAACAAACAACAGCGATCTTCACATATGGGATCTCAATGTTGGTACAGAATTAAATCGAGTGAAGTTTCCCGTGTATGACGAACTTGTTCCAGCTATTGAAAGTATTTACAACATTATCAAATCCGAGAATGATTCAAAAGATTTTGTCTTAGTCCAGAGCTATGAAGCGGAAAACGTAGTTGCCAACGTATTCCGTGTCTACAGCCTGAATAGATTACAGTTCCTCCCTTTCCAAGTGCGTCATGACTTCCCTTACCAAGATGTTAAATGTATTTTATTGGACCAATTCGTTGCTGTTGCTGATACATGTGGTCCTGTTCACTTATACAATTATATGACGTCAGAATTAATTGTGAAGGTATCAACTACTTCTTCTGACATTCTAGCGTTTGGAAGAAACATATTGATTTATGAAGAAGGGAGAATGCATGTAAAGTTCGATTGTCGCACTTTAAAAGTAGAGCCATTTCCAGTTACCGATTTAAATGAAAGCACGTCGAAGTATCAATTCGAGGAATACTTGTTGGATAGGATTCTTTATGCAATTAGCAAAGTCAATATACTGAACTTTTCGGAGGGTGGGTCGAGTTTTGAATCAGATGATGTAACATGGATTACAGAAGAAATGTATATGTTGGAAAACTACAAAACTAATAAATCTCATACCAAGTTTGTTTTTAAATGTTTTAGCAATAACCAGTACTTGCTTAAAGTTATTACCTTTTGGTAATTTGTAGCAATAATTTTAAATATAGGGGCCGTTCAAGTATTACGTAAGCACTATGGGGGGGCGGGGGGTCTTTGCTTTGCTTATTTTGGATGACATGGGGGGTAGGGGAGTCTAGATGATGATTACGTCATCGGTAGTTATTTTCTTTTTTACATGAATGGGAACCCACACATTGTCTTTGCTTGAAAACGAAACTCATTTTAGGTACCTATGAATACCTACTAGAAATATTATAAATCGCCAAAAAGTTTCTCTTTGCTAATTAGAAAATATTATGGCCTATCTTAAAGTATAGAGGTAATATTCATTATATAGATTTATTTCTTATAATTGATTCCGTCAATTGGTCAAAAAATACAGGATGTTAGTTTTATACATATATATATATATATATATATATATATATATATATATACCTACAGAAAACTATACTCTATTCAAATAGGTATTTAACAGAATGTAAACAATCTTTATATGTCTTTTTATTGAAATATGTGGTTTAAAATTGTAAACTGTGTAAAATCTGTTGTAATTCATTTAAAAACTCAACAAATATTAAAATTGCTTTTCTGTAAGTATATAAAGGTGCGTACAGACATCGCGAGGCGTGCGCCGCGAATGGTTCGCACGTATACATGTGCCGTAGCATGCCTCAGGTTGATGTATGTGAGACGAACCATTCGCGGCGCAAGCCTCGCGATGTCTGTACGCACCTTTACAAATATCTGATTTTATAATTGCATATTTCAATAAAAAGACATATCAAGATTGTTTACATTCTTTTAAATACCTACTTGAATAGAGTATAACACCCTGTATTTTGTGACCGGAACGAATTGCTCGTTTAAAGATATTAGATTTAAAGCCATAGGGTTTTGTATTTACCATATATATTGCCATCAGGCCCGGCGACAGGATTCTCGGGCCCCTATGCAATCATGAAGACCGGGGGCCCCCCCCCCAAAGATTCAACAGGCAACCAACCTAATTACATTAAAATTCACCCCCCCCCCCAACGTTAGAACAAAATTCCCATATTGGTTATATTAACATAGCAAGCATTATTTTATTCCAAAACTTACTACTCCATTACTTGATTTACTTATTTGTTAAATGATTCACTTCTTCAAAATTATGCCAAATCCGTGATTTTTCCTGTATTTACTTCAATTTAAGTTATATAAATAAATGTTGCTAAACAAATGGAAAGAATTGAGGTTTATAATTATGTAGTGATTATTTTTTTACTATTAAATCAATACAAAACAAAACTCACTGAACTTAATTAAAATCAAAAACACCATCCTTAAAAAATATACACTTAATGAACTAAATGGACAAAACATAATTAACAAAGAATAAAATCATTAAAATTAAAGTTCAACTCGTGTCGCTCTCCTTTTTAGTAGAAAACAAAACTTAATGATAGGTTCCTGGAAAACCTAATGAAACAAAAACTAAATATCATTGAACAATCACTTAACGAACAAAACTAAAAAAAATTAAATGAACAAAACCTAATGAACATTGTACAAAACATAAATTGAAAATTAATAAAGAAACATTGGGCTATGTTACTCACTAACATTAAACATGACTAAAACACAACTCGTCGGGCCTTCTTCCCAGCAAAGTCTTCTATAATGTCGTCATATTTCAAACTACGTGCCAAATCTGACTCCATGGCTAGAATACTCAGGTCATTCATGCGGTCTTGCGTCATCGTAGAACGATTTGCACTTTTAATTCTTTTCATCAAACTGAAGCTCCTCTCCCCTTGGCTGACAGATACAGGTATGCAACAGAACAACCGGATCGCTGTAGTGATATTTGGAAATAAACTATCTAGTTTGTTCTTCCTTAGAGCGTTTATTAGACTTAATGGTTGAAGAGTTTGTTCCCCCAAGTTAGTGCGATGAATCGATTTCAAATGTTTAAATTCATTTAAAATTTCCATCTCAATATCCTCTTTGTATGTTTGACACAGACTCAAACATTGCTGCTCAATAAAACTGTCGTCTTCCTCAATATATTTCCAAAGACATTGGAAAAGGTTGCTGATTTTTCCAGCAAACTCGAATCTCTGAGACAGTCCCCCTAAGACTGAGTCTAAGATCTTGAAGAAGACATCAATCCTAAAACGTTCCTCTTCGTTTTTTAATTGATGTTCCGTGCCGTCCCTTGTTTCGTCATGAAAAATCTTTCTTTTCTTTAATCTTTTTTCCTTAAAATCAGTTTCGCAATCTACACTCTCAGCCATGTTGCCTGCCACTAGCTTGGCCTCAGTGTAGAGATTGCTCCATCTGTCTCTCAGTACTTTTAGTTCCTCTATTAAATCATTCAGATTTTTTGTTTCAACGTCTAGAGTTGTTGATCGGGCTTGTAATACTTTATTTTTGTTGTCTATTGCAACAAGCACCTTTAGCCATATTGTCGACATCATGATACATTCGAACGATTGTAGATATTTCAATAGCCCTTTCAGATCTGTCTTGCATTCTGCAGATAGATTCAGTTCTTTACAATCATTGAGGGCATTGATGATGAGAGGCAAATGCTTTACGAAAGGGCGCACACTATCTACTCGGGCTGACCATCTCGTTTGAGAAATACTGTGCAGAGAAGAGCCTATTCTGTTTTCTAAGTACTCCCATCTTTGAGGGCTTCTAGAAAAGAAGTTATACGTCTTTTGCAGCATGCCAAAAAATGTTGTAGCTTCCTCGCAGCATTCAGCAGCATTAACCCCACACAGGTTGAGGCTATGTGCGGCACAGTTATTATAAAAAGCCAAATTGTTGGTCTCCATTATGATGGCTTGGGCACCTTTGTATATTCCAGCCATATTGGATCCATTGTCGTACCCCTGGCCTCTGCATTCCTTCAACGGAATTGAGTGTTTGTTGAGCTCGCTAATAATCAACTTAGCCACATCCATTCCAGTTTTTTTGTTACAGTCAACAAAATTTAAAAATCGTTCGCAAATTTTAAATTCTGATTCACAATCTAAGAGATATCTCAAGATCAACGTTGTTTGCTCAGTATGTGAGGCATCGGGGGTAGAGTCAGCAATAATAGCATAATATTTTGATTTCTTCCTTTCTTCCAATACCTTCTGTCGAACTCTTTCCCCACAAACTTGAATGAATTCATTTTGAGAGTCTTTAGACAGATAATGAGCTTGAACACGTTTTCCCTCTTCTTGGGCCTTTTTTACTTTTGCAATATGTTCTCTTAGTAAAGGGTCATATTCCGCTAACAGCTCTATCAGACCCAGAAAGTTTCCATTGTTGGGATCCCCAATTTTTTCAGAGGTCCCTCTGAGAGCTAATCCTCGCTCTCCAAGGAACATGACCACGGAGAGCAATCTTTGAAATATATCCCTCCAATATTTGGTTCTTGAAGCCAGTTCTGAGTCGAGTTGAGAATGTATGTCTGATCCATCACTTAGCCTCCTTTCTAACTCTCTCCATTGGATGTAGCAATTTTTGTGGGAAGCGCTGGTTTCATGCAAAGGTAGCTTGTTGTAAAGCTTCCGCCATCCATATTCCTTTTTCCATCCATCGTTACTTAACAAAACTGACTTATTTGAATCGTGTTTTTCACCCCCACTATTATTATTGAAAAGTCTACATGGAAAACAAAATAAGGACTCAGCAGTCTCACTCCATACAAGCCAATCTCTTCTGACGCTCTCTCCGTTCGGCCTTTTTGAAAAAAGAACCGTTTTTGGAAACGCTCTTTTTCCATCACTTGGCAGATCTGACGGCATCAAAGATGGACCCATTTTCACTAAAGTCTCAATCACACTGTCAGTCACCACCTTGTTTTTCAGAAGTCCCAAATCTGAACTGGTAATTATAGTTCCTAACCCCGAATCTACATTAGCATTTAGAATGTCACGATTGTGATCTTCCAAAACAATATCATCTTTAGGATCAGGTTCTGAGGTAAAGCTATCTACCATTGTTTCTCCTTCATCAGCATTAGGCCTACAGCTTTCAAGATCTTCGCTGTCTTCAGTATTAGGGTGTTCATGAAAACTGTGAGAAACTTCGCAAAGTTTCTCCCTGGCGGCGCCAGGGTCGTTAGGGCCGCTGTTAGAACTAGTTGTAGCTACGTCTACTTTGATTCCAACGTCAAATAATGTCCTGGATCCTTTATTTGAACTTTCAATTTTCTTTTGCCTTTCTTTACGTTTTTGAGCACCAGATTTATGTTTGTAAGTGTCCATTTTGAGATATAACGGTGTTTTTTATGCGAAATGATGATAAAATACTGTGAATGGACCTAAAAATAAATATCTTGGATTAGTCAAGAATAATAAATTGATGTGGGCAGATCATAAAATAATATTTGAAATAGAATTTTAGAACCTAAATATCAAAATACAAATTTAAAAATGTATCAAATTGATCATAAACACTATTAGACAATTAAAAATTAGTATTGATTACTAGGCCTAAACCGAGCAGTTGCTAAAATAAATACGGAATGTAAATTATCAAACGCTGCGTTTAAAGTAGTAATGTATCTCAAACTGGGCTAAACTAATCAAAAACCGACAGGTGCAATCACAGGACACGTGAGGGGATGTGATGAGTCATTGAGCTATTTTCGGATACTGTATCGCTTGCTGCGCTCTCACTCAGATTTCCAAGGTCAAGTTTTTTAAGACGTTCACCCAGCGATCTCTATTGTTTACCTGTCTTGCCAACATATTGGGGGTTTACTTCCTGTTTCTCTCTCTGTTTATCCTGTCCTCACTCCCCATTCCCTCTCGTAAACTGCGCAACTAGTGATGCGATGCGTCGCCTCAAGTTGGTTGTCATAACAACCAATATATCAGCCAACGAGCCAACCACGAAACAATACCAAACTATGTCGTCATTGAATAATATTTTCTACGTGCTAACGTGCATACTGCATACAAGCATGTGAACAACCACAAAAGAGTGAGCGATGAGCCGTCGTTCTCTCTGATTTAATAGGATAAACTTGATTAATTGAAACTTAAAACGACGTTCAGTAGCAGTAGCAAACCGAATTTATGTGTTGTTTTTTTAATTTTTAACCATCCTACTCCTCATATGTTTTAGTTTAGATTTAGATACACAGTAACGTCAGTAACATTTATAATTTCACGTCTTATTACATAGGTACGTTTATAAGACGATTACAACGTCTCAAATTTTGCAGCCCAGTAATAATTAAGTTTATTTGTATTTTTTGCTGTTATGGAACCTTGTTGATCGTCTTAAAGGTTAACCAGCCCTTGGATAATCGGGAGTTAACTGTAGCCTAATTTATTTTATGAAACTGATTACTGTATAATTCAAATTTATAATGAGGGGTAAAAATCATGGCTCCACATGGGTTGGGCTGGTGGACCCCTGGTCCCAGGCCTGGGCCCCTGGGGGCCCGGCTCTGTCCCTAATTTTATATATTTTACAATTTTTATTTTATTATGTTTATATTATAATCATCAGTTAAAATAAAAATCTGCGTTACATTAAAATTAAAAATCTCATGTTTTAATTATGCCCTACAGCATGACAAGTGAACAGAAGGAGCGGGCCCTGAGCCTGATCCTGGTAACAGGGCCCGCAATCAAATGTGGGATCCATGGTAAAATTTATTCAGTTTTTTAATTTTTTCGGAAATTTGGAACTTATTTTCTAAAATTAAATGATAAAAATATTTACTAACTCACCTGTATGTTTCTTTAATTCACGGTTAAATCAATCTCAATCTCCTTACAACAACAACAACAACAACAAACCTAATTAAGCACGACAACAAACTAAAACTAGAAGTGTACAAAACAACCAATCACGATAACTTAATAAAACCATTACCACCAGCAACCAGCATAGAAATGCAAGATTGAAAGAAACATTAGTTTATTATCGTGTCGGTATCACTGTCATCCGACGCTCAGGTTGCAACTTGTAGTGAGCAAGGAGGGGAGGGGCCGGGAGGGGAGGGGGTGGAGAAGAGTCACTGCCTTCGCGTCTGGGCGATGCGGACCCCGGGCCCGACGTCTGACAGCCACAATCACAACGGTTCGCGCCACCTCAGTGTTTACAATTTTATTGGTTTAAATCGGAGCAAAGAAAGTAGTTTAAATTAACATTGCATGTTATTTCCTGAATATTTTCACCGCACAGGCCCTGGGCCGATGGTAATGGGCAATGATAAAAAAAAATAAAAATACATATTTTAGTCGGCCCGGGCCCCCTGTGGCCCCGGGCCCCTATGCATTTGCCCCCCTTGCCCCCCCCTGTCGCCGGGCCTGATTGCCATACGTTGTATTTATGTAGCTTGTATTTATAAGAGAATCTTTAGCAGAACCCATAGAAAGTTTTTATTTTTAGGCAACCTGTAAACCTGCAGAAAAAACACAAATTACACAGCCAGCTTCAAATATTAAAAAACAGGAAGAAGATAAAATAAAAACCGGTAATGAATCACAACAGCAATGCGAAATTAATAAAAATACAGATAAACACAGACCAAAACCTTCTAAGGAAGCTATGAAAAATAAGATTGCTCTACTCGAAAAAATCTGAATGCTTTGTATTCTGCCAGAGATACTAAGCCGTGCTGAAGTTGATAAACAGATCATTAAGTTGCGCGAGGAAATAAAAACAGCAAAACAGTCTTTAAACGGGAAGGTTCAAAACGCAGTTGCCCAGAAGAAACACAGGGATGGTATGAAAAGAAAGTTAGCAGATATTTGTCATAAAAATCCAGAAATGAAAAAAGACTATCTCTGAGGGATTCAGTGGGACGTCCTAATCTTGAAAGCAATCAACCTTTACTATTGAAAACAACCGCGGATATAGCTTTATTTGGGAGTGCAGCAGATGATAGAAGACGAACGGCATCAATTCGCAGCGTAAAAACTCTTGATGAACTCACACAAGAATTACGTAAAATGGGATTTGACATTAGTCGCAGTGGGACATATTTTCGTTTGATTCCCAGAAAATCTAATTCTGCAGAGGGACGAAGACATGTATTGGCAGTCCCTGTTAAGCTCATTCGGGCTCAAACTGATCACCACAAGAGCCACTTAGATAGCAAGTTCGCTGAAACATCAATCCATTATTTAGAGAACATAGCATCCATACTAGGACCAGATCAAATATTTTTAATATCTCAAGATGATAAAGCTCGAGTCCCTATTGGCGTAACTGCGGCAAATAAGCAAGCACCTCTTCTAATGCACATGGAATATAGAATCAAATTGCCTGATCACGATTGGGTAATCGCTGAGCGTCATAAATTAATACCACCTGTTTATGCTGGTATCAAAATCACTTCCAATATGCTAGGACAACCGCAAGCCGTTGGATATTCTGGACCAACATACATCGCTATTCTAAGTGGAAAGCATAGTTCATCTACTGCTAATACTCATGGTCAGGATTTCGAGACGCTTCTCGAACTTGAAGAGTTTCGACCATTAGCTAAAACTGACCATGGACTAGTAAAACCAGTGGTAATCATGACGGTTGATGGAGGGCCAGATGAAAATCCGCGTTATCAAAAAGTCATAGGGTTTGCTATACAACACTTTAAGTGACATGATCTCGATGCATTGTTTTTAGCTACCAATGCTCCCGGAAGAAGTGCGTATAACAGAGTAGAGCGCAGAATGGCTCCTCCTAGTCGGGAACTGGCTGGTTTAATATTGCCTCATGACCATTTTGGGTCTCATTTGGATGAACGTGGCGTTACAATTGATGAACATTTAGAAAGATCTAATTTCGAATTTGCAGGAAATGTATTAGCTGAAGTATGGAGTTCAATGGCAATTGATGGCTATAATGTTAATGCAAAATATGTTGGGGCAGGTGAACAAGATCTTCCTGATTTTCCAGACATTAAATGGTATTCAGAACATGTGCGTGAAAGCCAATACTTGCTCCAAATTGTAAAATGTAGAAATACAGAATGCTGTCGTTCAAGAAGTGGCCTATTTAGATTACTAGACAACGTGTTTCTTCCACCACCTGTAAAAGTAAAACAAACAGTTGATGACTTGGTTTTAGATGAAGGAGGGCAATTTCTTAATCTTCCAGTCAATTTAGCTCTACGCTTAAGTGCTTCACTCAAAGATTTCCTGCAAATGCCATACGATTATTTTTGTCCGACGGTACAATTGAGGCTATCAAGTCGAACATGCAAAACGTGTGGTCTTTATCATGCTTCCGTCAAGTCACTAAATCGTCACATCGAAAAGATCCATAAGAAAGTAAACACGCACACTGATAGGAAAGAGTCACTGCTCGTCGTGCTAATGAACTGATGTGCATTATTCAAAATTTAGAGCACCATGATGTTGAATGGCTCGATGAGAATGACGTAGACATTCCAAAATCGGATGAAAGCGAGCAGACTCACAACACTGAGCAGCAATCGAAGCAATCCAATGTCATCGAAAACTTAGAATCATGGATTCGGGTTTCATGGACTGAAGACTGTTAATTTGAATTTAATATATGTACCAAAAATTTAAAATAAAGTTTGTTATGTTAGTAAGATATAATATTTTTGTCCTTTACTCTACGTTGAATACCGTTTAAGTAAAATATAATCTCTATCCTAAATCTATTTTCTTATTTTTCAAATTATAATTATAACGTTATATAATTAAAGGGGGAGGGGGTAAGAGCTTTGCTTACTTTTGCTGACAAGGGGGATGGGGGGGTAAATAATTGCAATAAATCTGCTTACGTAATACTTGAACGGCCCCATAGGCCTACTATAGCCATACACTTTAACTTTCGATAGTTAGCGCATATTTAAATGTAAGCATTGTAACATTATGCTTACCCTCAGAAATACCCAACTACGTATCTTTACATATGATTGTGAAATGCTGGTGAACACACCATCCATTACATTTTAATATTACAACTAGTATGTATTTCTAATTTATGGCTTACGTATGCCCTGGAGAAAGTAGGTGGAAAGGGATGTTCAAATGATCTCTAGGGGTGATCTGAGAGGTAGATCAAGGAAAGAACTAATTGTTTTCGCATGATCTGTTATCTACGCCAATGGGAATCATCTGGAATGGAGACTCTTTAGAACCAGTTATGACTATTCCAACTTATGATAGTGATTTTAGATTATAACAATTATAGTGGATAGTCTTTTTATACATGAATATACTTAATACTACTGTTTTTTGTTCTTTATAAAAACAATAAATTACTGGATGTTGTCATCCTGTGCCATATTAATTCGTTCACAGTTATTTATCATCGAAGCATTCTTTTTATTTTATCTTTTATTAGAAATGTAACATAAAATGTACATATGTGTCTGTTATTTTACTTCATGTACTTCTTAATTTTATCTATAAATAGTGGTGTGTTGTATTCTTTGATAATGAATCTTTTTACTTTACTGTTTTGTCTTTGTATCAGTCGTGTTTACTACCAAATCTATCTATGATAATTGTTTGAGTTTTACTTAAATATGAAACTAATTTAAATTTAATTAACAACTTTTTTTAACTTTAGTAAATAATATTACTAAGTATGCAATACTTGATTAGTACTGTTATGAAGATGTCAAAGATAAAGTTCCTTGTCGCCATTTTACGACAGATTTAAAAACATATAAATACCACATTCGTTGTTTTTTGACAGAAGTAAGCCCGAAACAGACATATACTTTCTTTACTGTAGAGACAAGACAAACGCAACTACGGTACTAGATATACTAAGAACGAAATACATTTTAAATACACACTGTTTGATGTATTCTTGGCCAAGGTAACAAAGCAAAATTAATTTTGGTGTCGGAGATATGTTACAAGTAGCGCCTATACACGTGCAAAGCCTAACATTATAATTATTAGCAATTTCGCCCCACGTCTGAAGCTGTTGACCACGAGCACTGAAACACGTACCTAAAATATACGTACTTTTGTTTCTAAACTACTTAGTGCCCCATAATTTATTACAACATGAGCGCACCAACTGAAACGCTAATAACTGAGTCATTAGAATTCCTCCAGTGGTCTGAATAATTCAAATTGTCCTGTAATCTTTGGAGCTATTCAATAAAATACCATGGAATGCTAGAGAGAAATTCAAGTTATTCCACAGGTACTTATCTCCAACTTCTTCCAACTTAAATCTAAAATGGATGAGGAGATTAGAATATCCTACAATGACTATCACTTATCAAATAATATGTTTAGTCAATATTTCTAAAATTTGACTTTTTAACATATTAGTTTGTGTGTTTTTTACATACGGTAAATAAATAATAACATTAATCCCTTATAACCATGTTATAAGGCGGAATCGTGTTTCTTACAAACTAGTTGTTATTCGTGGCAACGCACGCAATTTTAAAAGCTATTGTAAATGTTAGAATAGGAAAAGCATTTTGTGTTAGTATCTAAACATAGTAAGACAGTTAAACCATACAAGGTAAATCAATTTAATTTTACTACAAGAGTGAGTTAAGTAGGTTAGCTAATACTAGAATGAATAATGTACTCAACAAGTTTCTTCCCTGTATTAGATGGAATGTACGCAAAAAATGTGTTAATTTGGTTATCTTTAAATTTATTAGACATTAAAGGTCAAGTAGTTAGGTTCGGTGTTCCAATTTAATTACGGTGACAGCTGATTTAAATAACAGCTGCTCAAATACTGGTAAATTATGGGCTATTTGGTTTGCATGTTTAATGAGAGACCTACCTAATAAATTCTATTTCTTAACCGATTTTTACAAATGAGATTTCCTTGAAGAGAAAATTATCTTAAAAACTTTTTTGTCTAGTAAAATATTGTATGAAAACAAATTTATTTAATATTTCATAAAACAAATATTAACTTGCTTCCACTTTGAAATCTAAAGCATTCTGTTCTGATATAGTCTAATACCTTCTGACATAGACGCTTTTACCAAGTCTTATAGAAAATTTGTGTATAGTTGCTAAGCGATGTGGAGTTTTCTCTCACTTTTTGTTCGGAATTACACATAAAATCTTAATATACATAGTCAGTGCAAACGTTTTCTTACATCGTGTATAAATCTTCAGATTATATAACAGTTGATCATGTTAAATTTGCAGCTATGACGACTCTTTAATAGTTTATTTAAATTCAACAAATACTAAAAAAATCTATAAAATTAACTTAACTGGCATTCTAAAACTAAAAGTACCGGTTTTCATGAACAAAGTATATTCAATTTTTAGGCCAAATAAAGAAAAAACGACAGGTCTTTTTTTCACGTTGTAGATGCAATAGGCAGTATTGTAGTAGGTGAGTTTGTTTGAGTAATCGTTCTGAGTGTTCGAAGAATCTCCAAAGTCACTTCATATTGCACTTCGGTTTAGTTATCTTTGTGACATTTGAGTGTAAACTTACTGAAGTATACTGTTTTTATGCGACAATAATAATAGAATACAATACAATAATAGAATTTCATGTTTATAAAAACAGTGTCAAGTGATTTGTAATGTTTTAAGACAGTATATTGGCTAGCAGTGCAACATAACCTATAAGCCTGCTTTAAAACATTTTCTTTTACCAGGCGTTCTGATTCGAAAATCACTGGTAGGGAAAAGTAGTTTTTTAGAGTTTCCAAAGTGTCTGATCTAAATATTTAAGTTATATTGCTACTGTTAAACGACTGTCCACAGTTTGTTTATTGTAGGTATATTTTGCATTAAACCATTTTTATCATAAATGGATTCTGGGATATTTAGTTAATTAATTTTGAGCAGACTTATATATTGATAGTGATAGGGACCTAAAAGTGATTCTGCTTAACATATTGATGATGAATTTCATTAAATTAGTAGGCTTAATAGGAATTGTTTATATGAAAGCATTACCAGTAGTTTATTTGTTAGTTTTTATACAATAGCTACAGGAATATTATACCAAAACAGTTATGTTGGCAGCACAAGTTGATAATAAAAATAACCAATATAATGTATGAGTGAATGACAAGGTTTAATTACTAAATCACTATTAAGCTGTGTACAAATTAACTGTTTATATTACAGAACTAGAAAACATACAAATAGTATAATATATAACTATATTAAACTTTATCATCGGTTAAAACCTTAAGTTAGCTTATTTACGAATGAATTAAAATTATTATTCAATATATCCAATTCATTGTATTTTTTTATGTAAAAGAGAGGCCGATCCCCCTTTAAGCGACCCCCCTCATGGGTCACTGGCCTGTGCGAGGATCTTATCAAACAAAATTAAGGGGACAATCGATACAGTACAAGGTCGATGATACTGATAAAAAGTGCAAGGGTCACAAACAGGATTTGAATCTGTGCTGTCTCTAACTCAGATCCAAAGTTTAATGTCAGACCACTCGGCTATCGGGTTGTTATACATTTAAAAAAATCCAATACCTTTAAAAATTAAAATTTGTAAAACTACTCTGTCTGACAACGTGGTGTACAAAGCCAAGAAATTTCTAAGATTACTTCTTGGAACATACAGAAACATCTTTCCAACTAAAAAAAGCTAAGTTATGTAGAATGTTATGAATGAATAAAACAATGGATCTTGTTTGTAGATAAAGAATTTATCTTGAGATAGCTGTTGACAGTTTTTTCTTTTAAATGTTTTAAAATACAAATATCTTAAAAATATCGTTTTGAATTAGTGTCATAGAAGCGATGCTAATTTAATAAAGAAGGCCTCCAAATTATTGCACAATATTCCACCCTACTTGTCATGAATGCAATTATAGTTTATTGATATAATGCATTGAATAGAAAAACCATTTTGTTTCTAATGACAAAATCCAACATCCTATGGCATCCATTTATGGGAACACTTAGGTGACTGTCGAGCGTAAAAGCAGAGTTGCTCGTTTTTGAGTTACGCCAAGACCTTTAATGTGAGCCATGGTAGAGTATTCTGGTAGAGTTAAACATGTTTCCCTGGTATATGACATAGCAAAACACTTCTTTCCTTTTAAAAATAAGGTTTTATCTATTTACCAAAGTCTAAGATGATTTAGCGTTGATTGCAGATCAGCAACGTCGTTATCGTCTCAAATTTCTCTATATAGTTTGAAATCATCTGCATACAAAAGGCATTTAGACCGTGTTTCATAATTATGAAGATCAATAATAAATATTAGAATAACAATGATCCTAAATAGAATCCTTGAGGAGCACCTGAAGTGCTAATGTAGCTTTTTGACATAACGTTAAACGTAATAACAAACCGACTGCGAAGTTTAAAATAAGTTTTAATGAAATTAATAAATGATAAAAAAGATGATTCACTTCCCAAAACACCGTGGTCAACTTTATAAAACTCCTTAGAAACATATTTATACACTAAATCAACCATACCAGCAATATGCAATTCAGATGCTATATCAAAAGAAAATTCCATTAGATTGGAGACTGTTGATTTACAAGAAAGAAAGCCATGCTGCTAAGGAGAAGGTAAGATTTTACAATTAAAAAATATAATCATAAAGAAGGGGTTCAAATATTTTAGCCAATGTATCTAATAATGAAATCGGATGGTAATGATCCATATCGAAATGTTTCCTGGTATAAAGAAGGAACAACCTTAGCTCCCATCAATTTCTCCGGAAAAAATACAGGTTGGTAAAGACAAATGGCACTAAGGCACACACAATACCTCAGTGCAACCATTTACTACATATTTAGGAATACAGTCAGGTTCAGAAGATTTCTTCGGTTTCATTTTTAACACGCCGCTAGAACTGTAAACAAAATCCTTTAAATGTTTCCACCATATAAGTTTTCAGTACACGATGTCACAGGTTTACTTCCAGAGTTAACCGAGAAAACTGTAGAAAAAAGTCTGAAAACAAATCGAAAATGTGATTAACTTGAACCACTTTGTCTTTGAATTTTATTTCAAAAGAGCACAACTCGAAATTAGAAGAAGAGCGTCTAGACTTAATAAAACTCCAGACAAATGTATAGTCTACATTATGCAAAACTCAATGTATCGTATATATTCTCGATAAGCCAAATGTATTTTCAGTTTAACACCTCTATGAGATCCTTGAACTAACTGTCATGAAATTTTAAAAATTCTTTTTTAGCACATTTGTTCTTTATCTTTATAGAAATAATCTTTTGTAAACAAAAACTGATATTAACTTTTAAAGATTAATTCCATTTTGGCAAAACTTGATTAAAAACGTTAAGAATTGTTTTATAGACCAAATCTACTGTTCCATTTACGTTATTTACACTATAAACTTCATTCCACTTACGTTATTTAAATTTATTAACAAGCTGCAAAAATCAGCTTTCTCAAAATAGTAATAGGTATTAAATATTAATTTATTGTTAGTTAAATTATTAACAAGGAAGGTTTTTCAAGGAACCTACAAACAACGGTGGATAGTGCTCGTCTATGGTCAATAAAGGACAGCTACAGTGATCAACAGACAGTGATTTCTTAAATTAATTATTAAATCAAAAGTAATACTGTTTCAGTTAATATCGTCATTGTGAGATTCAAGATCGTGCATTGCCATAAAGTCATATAATGTTTTCAACACAGTGTTTTCAAACAACATCGCAGTTCAATCCATTAATTTCGGGTAGATTAATACCACCTAGTATTACTAAACTATCAAACAGAGACATACTTTTAAAATCCCGAAAAGAAAGATAATAGTCATCACAGAAAGTACGATTACTGTTACGTGTACAATAAACAATGTTTACACAGACAGAAAGATACGTTTGAGCGAGGCAGCCAAATAGATTCATGATCGCGGGGAATCAGCTGATCGCCAACTGTCAGACAGCTCGCATACTTTTGTACTCGGCAGTGAACTGCTAGCGATACCCCTCCCCATCACTCTTTCCAGTTATAAGCGGAATTCTGTCTTGTCTAAATGCAACATAGCGATCACCAAACAGTTCCCTATCACATATGCTTTCTGTCAACCACGTTTCACGTATGACCAATAATGTCATACTGCTCGCTTAACACAAACTTAAATAATTCATGTGTTTCGATACGGAAACCTCTAACATTTAGATAGTAAATTATGATTCTATCAACAGGATTTGTTCTAATTAATAATTAATCCAAATAAATGTGATAACCAAAGTTGTACCATGCTGAAATATATTTACTTTAGTTTGACTTTAAGATACAACCTGAAATACCCTCACAACAGAAAGTAGTACTAATAATTGTCTAGAAAATACGTTATTTCAATTTTCGAGAATACCAATCTACTTGGTACATAATACATAAAGTTTCAAATTCAGAATAATGCACGAAAGTGTAATGTTTTGTTAAATCACTTTTTTTTTTGTTTTTAATGAAGTAAACCTTGTTGGAATTTGAGAAATAGTTGCAATCGGATGAGGAATAATACTACAACAATTAACATAGCAAATTTGTCGAAACGTGATGATTTCTTAGTTTTTAATGAAGTAAACAAACCGTGTTGAAATTTTTGAAACAGGCGCAATTAGATGAGGAATAACAACACAATAAATAATAACATTGAAAATATTTCAAAACGTGATGATTTATTATTTGGTCGACCATTGTAATTATCTCCTCGTCCGTAACTGGCAATAAGAAGAAGGAATGCCTGTAGGATGTGCCAGGCTGTGGTGCCAGTAACAGCTGTAAGGCTACTGATAAGATAATTATATTGATAAGCTCTACGACCGTCCTCGCATCGACAACCGTAAACCCAATATCCACAATAATTTTATTTACGTATTGGTTCCTCCTTCTTCCTGCAATTTCGTTTATAACCTTCCATTGATTAGAAATGTCGTTGCCACAATGAATTAGTCTACTTGCCTAATAGTTGTTTTTCAGTAAATATTAGATTTTTCAGTTTTTTACAATATATATATATATATATATATATATATATATATATAAAATATATACAGGGTGTCAATTAAGTCTGGAACCTCTTTTTTAATTTTTAAACCACAATATAAAAAATACCAAAGTTCACACGTGCTTATTGGTGATAGTAACGCACATATCTGCCCAATTACCGACCAGATAATCGCTTTGGGGGACGGTCCACAAGGAGTCAGACAAAATTCTTAAATAGCAGCATAGGTCAAGTTTGGTATCAAATGAAAGGTCTTACTTAGCAGAGTACAATGCCACAAACCGGACTTCAAAAGGTGAATTCATTCAGTAGTTATAGCTATTTGAATTTTAAAACAATTTAACAATGTAAATCATTAAGTATTACAAGTAAACACCAATTTTTAAGTACCTGTGATCAAAGTAAGTGTTCAAAATGTCCCCTACTGATAAATCAAGGGAACGAGCAGGCCAATCTACTGCACCACGTCTTCCAATCCATCTGTGAAGGAATATTGTATCCAAGTATTCTCTAACAAGGAGAGCAAAGTGTGGTGGCGCGCCATCTTGTTGGAAATAAATTGTTTGAAATTGTCGACCAAGAGCAGCTTGTAGTGCAGGAATTATCTCATTTTGGAGCATTGCTAGATACGAGTCACCATTTAAATTACCATTGATAAATAATGGGCCCATAATTTGATTTCCTATAATTACCTGCCCAAACGTTAAGTTTCTGTGGATGCTGTGTATGACTCAATCTGCCACTTTCACATTCTAACAGTAGTTGTGTTATTGGTAATAATTATTGATTCCTGGCTTCGATTACTACATTGTCAGATGATGGGAGGGGAACATTTTGAACACTTACTTTGATCACAGGTACTTAAAAATTGGTGTTTACTTGTAATACTTAATAATTTACATTGTTAAATTGTTTAAAAATTCAAATAGCTATAACTACTGAATGAATCCACCTTTTGAAGTCCGGTTTGCGGCATTGTACTCTGCTAAGTAAGACCTTTAATGTGATACCAAACTTGACCTATGCTGCTATTTAAGAATTTTGTCTGACTCCTTGTGGACCGTCCCCCAAAAGGATTATCTGGTCGGTAATTGGGCAGATATGTACGTTACTATCACCAGTAAGCACGTGTGAACTTTGGTATTTCTTTCTATTATGGTTCAAAAATTAAAAAAGAGGTTCCAGACTTAATTGACACCCTGTATATATATATATAAATATATATATATATAAAATATATATATATATATAAATATATATATATATATATATAAATATATATATATATAAATATATATATATATATATATATATATAAATATATATATATATAAATAAATAAATAAATATATATATATATAGTAATAATTCTTTAAAACATCTTCATAAGGTCTTACTGTAAGTTTTTTCCTAGTTTTAATCTTACGTAAGAGATCTTTCGTTATCCATGGACTAATCCGTTTAGCTTTCTTCAATTTTCCCTCTTCATACAACTACATGAGCTTATTATATCTGATCAAATTGTATGAAAGTCATTATAACTTATATTAACATCATCAGTTGATAAACAACCAGACCATTTTACTAAAGCTACTTTCTCCTTAACTAAATTATAATCAATTTTTAATTCACAACTTTCAATATATTTTGTACTTAATTCACTACTTTCTCTATTTTCTTTACCTAGTATTACAAGTCCTAATAGACAATAATCCTTTAAACCAATATCAAATCGGACAATTCCGAATACATATAAAACCCTATTTCTAATAAAAATATGGTCCATGCAAGTTTGCGAGTTTACAACACTTCTAGTACGTATATTTAGA
Source organism: Homalodisca vitripennis (assembly GCF_021130785.1). Taxonomy (NCBI): domain Eukaryota; kingdom Metazoa; phylum Arthropoda; class Insecta; order Hemiptera; family Cicadellidae; genus Homalodisca; species Homalodisca vitripennis. Next base: position 5,081,385 of record NC_060212.1, on the reverse strand, counting down.
AAGGATAAGAAACCGTTGTAAATCATTAAATTATTATAACCTATTAATTCTTGGTTATCTTTTAACAAATTGATATTCACATCTCCAATGAATATTATGGATCCATTAATCACAAGTAAAAAATCAGCCAACTCACTAATAACTGCTTGGGATATAATCGTACCGTTATCAAAATAATATCAATAAACATTATATTTTTATTTGTTGTTATAATGATATAATTCATTATTTACTTTAATTATTATCAATACTTAACTATAACACAATATATATCTCAGGAACTTAATAGTGCTAAGTAAAATTTATTACAAATAACATTCACAAATTATGCCCATAGCGTAAAGAACAAAATATAGTCATACAGCTATTATTCAATGCACTTCTACATATTTATTTTTCACTCCATAATTTGGCGGCATAGTTGGCCACTCTGAAGCTTTGCAGTGAGTCATCCTCCGTACAGACTCACCACCGTGAAGTTAGCGTCACTTTATCGTCCAGACCGTCTAGTGCATCAATGTTGCAGTCATCAATCTGAAGGCGTTAACAAAAATTCAAAAACTGAGATAAATTGTATAATACTAATTATAAAAACGATCTTTCACAAAATCAACACAGTTTTTTCTATTTATTACTTTCCACAAAGGTTTCCCATTAAATGTGTCATGAATAAAAATCCCAAATATAATACCTAAGTAAACCGTAGGAATGTATCGTAAAATGGACGTCCTCTAATAAAACCCACTCCTGAGGTTAAAACAAACAAATGCCCGCAATTAAACTTCGTACACAGATGCTCTGGAAGCTGAACTTTAATATACCAACGTCAAAAATGTGGTGTCGGCCGTCAGAGGTCCTATCGTCTAAATTAAATGCACCGTTGGACGGGCGTTCTCGTATAAAAGTCACTCCTGAGACTTAACCAAACAAGTGCCCGCAATGAAAATTTGTACACAGGTGCTCTGTAAGCTGAAATTTAATATACCAACGTCAAAAATGTGGTGTCGGCCGTCAGAGGTCCTATCGTCTAAATTAAATGCACCTTTACACGGGCGTTCTCGAATAAAAGTCACTCCTGAGACTGAACCAAACAAGTGCCCGCAATGAAACTTTGTACACAGATGCTCTGTAAGCTGAACTTTAATATACCAACGTCAAAAAGGTGGTGTCGGCCGTCAGAGGTCCTATCGTCTAAATTAAATGCACCGTTAGACGGGCGTTCTCGTATAAAAGTCACTCCTTAGACTTAACCAAACAAGTGCCCGCAATGAAACTTTGTACACAGATGCTCTGTAAGCTGAACTTTAATATACTAACGTCAAAAATGTGGTGTCGGCCGTCAGAGGTCCTATCGTCTAAATTAAATGCTCCGTTAGACGGGCGTTCTCGAATAAAAGTCACTCCTGAGACTAAACCAAACAAATGCCCGCAATGAAACTTTGAACACAGATGCTCTGTAAGCTGAACTTTAATATACTAACGTCAAAAATGTGGTGTCGGCCGTCAGAGGTCCTATCGTCTAAATTAAATGCACCTTTACACGGGCGTTCTCGAATAAAAGTCACTCCTGAGACTGAACCAAACAAGTGCCCGCAATGAAACTTTGTACACAGATGCTCTGTAAGCTGAACTTTAATATACCAACGTCAAAAAGGTGGTGTCGGCCGTCAGAGGTCCTATCGTCTAAATTAAATGCACCGTTGGACGGGGCGTTCTCGTATAAAAGTCACTCCTGAGACTAAACCAAACAAGTGCCCGCAATGAAACTTTGTACACAGATGCTATGTAAGCTGAACTTTAATATACCAACGTCAAATAGGTGGTGTCGGCCGTCAGAGGTCTTATCGTCTAAATTAAATGCACCGTTAGATGGGGCGTTCTCGTATAAATGTCACTCCTGAGACTTAACCAAACAAGTGCCCGCAATGAAACTTTGTTCACAGATGCTCTGTAAGCTGAACTTTAATATACCAACGTCAAATAGGTGGTGTCGGCCGTCAGAGGTCCTATCGTCTAAATTAAATGCACCGTTAGACGGGGCGTTCTCGTATAAAAGTCACTCCTGAGATTAAACCAAACAAGTGCCCGCAATGAAACTTTGTACACAGATGCTCTGTAAGCTGAACTTTAATATACCAACGTCAAAAAGATGGTGTCGGCCGTCAGAGGTCCTATCGTATAAATTAAATGCACCATTAGACGGGGCGTTCTCGTATAAAAGTCACTCCTGAGACTTTACCAAACAAGTGCCCGCAATGAAATTTAGTACACAGATGCTCTGTAAGCTGAAATTTAATATACCAACGTCAAAACGGTGGTGTCGGCCGTCAGAGGTCCTATCGTCTAAATTAAATGCACCTTTACACGGGCGTTCTCGAATAAAAGTCACTCCTGAGACTGAACCAAACAAGTGCCCGCAATGAAACTTTGTACACAGATGCTCTGTAAGCTGAACTTTAATATACCAACGTCAAAAAGGTGGTGTCGGCCGTCAGAGGTCCTATCGTCTAAATTAAATGCACCGTTGGACGGGGCGTTCTCGTATAAAAGTCACTCCTGAGACTAAACCAAACAAGTGCCCGCAATGAAACTTTGTACACAGATGCTCTGTAAGCTGAACTTTAATATACCAACGTCAAAAAGGTGGTGTCGGCCGTCAGAGGTCCTATCGTCTAAATTAAATGCACCGTTGGACGGGGCGTTCTCGTATAAAAGTCACTCCTGAGACTAAACCAAACAAGTGCCCGCAATGAAACTTTGTACACAGATGCTATGTAAGCTGAACTTTAATATACCAACGTCAAATAGGTGGTGTCGGCCGTCAGAGGTCTTATCGTCTAAATTAAATGCACCGTTAGATGGGGCGTTCTCGTATAAATGTCACTCCTGAGACTTAACCAAACAAGTGCCCGCAATGAAACTTTGTTCACAGATGCTCTGTAAGCTGAACTTTAATATACCAACGTCAAATAGGTGGTGTCGGCCGTCAGAGGTCCTATCGTCTAAATTAAATGCACCGTTAGATGGGGCGTTCTCGTATAAAAGTCACTCCTGAGATTAAACCAAACAAGTGCCCGCAATGAAACTTTGTACACAGATGCTCTGTAAGCTGAACTTTAATATACCAACGTCAAAAAGATGGTGTCGGCCGTCAGAGGTCCTATCGTATAAATTAAATGCACCATTAGACGGGGCGTTCTCGTATAAAAGTCACTCCTGAGACTTTACCAAACAAGTGCCCGCAATGAAATTTTGTACACAGATGCTCTGTAAGCTGAAATTTAATATACCAACGTCAAAACGGTGGTGTCGGCCGTCAGAGGTCCTATCGTCTAAATTAAATGCACCTTTACACGGGCGTTCTCGAATAAAAGTCACTCCTGAGACTGAACCAAACAAGTGCCCGCAATGAAACTTTGTACACAGATGCTCTGTAAGCTGAACTTTAATATACCAACGTCAAAAAGGTGGTGCCGGCCGTCAGAGGTCCTATCGTCTAAATTAAATGCACCGTTGGACGGGGCGTTCTCGTATAAAAGTCACTCCTGAGACTAAACCAAACAAGTGCCCGCAATGAAACTTTGTACACAGATGCTCTGTAAGCTGAACTTTAATATACCAACGTCAAAAAGGTGGTGTCGGCCGTCAGAGGTCCTATCGTCTACATTAAATGCACCGTTAGACGGGGCGTTCTCGTATAAAAGTCACTCCTGAGACTAAACCAAACAAGTGCCCGCAATGAAACTTTGTACACAGATGCTCTATAAGCTGAACTTTAATATACCAACGTCAAAAAGGTGGTGTGTCGGCCGTCAGAGGTCTTATCGTCTAAATTAAATGCACCGTTAGACGGGGCATTCTCGTATAAATGTCACTCCTGAGACTTAACCAAACAAGTGCCCGCAATGAAACTTTGTTCACAGATGCTCTGTAAGCTGAACTTTAATATACCAACGTCAAATAGGTGGTGTCGGCCGTCAGAGGTCCTATCGTCTAAATTAAATGCACCGTTAGACGGGGCGTTCTCGTATAAAAGTCACTCCTGAGATTAAACCAAACAAGTGCCCGCAATGAAACTTTGTACACAGATGCTCTGTAAGCTGAACTTTAATATACCAACGTCAAAAAGATGGTGTCGGCCGTCAGAGGTCCTATCGTATAAATTAAATGCACCGTTAGACGGGGCGTTCTCGTATAAAAGTCACTCCTGAGACTTTACCAAACAAGTGCCCGCAATGAAATTTTGTACACAGATGCTATGTAAGCTGAAATTTAATATACCAACGTCAAAAAGGTGGTGTCGGCCGTCAGAGGTCTTATCGTCTAAATTAAATGCACCGTTAGACGGGGCGTTCTCGTATAAAAGTCATTCCTGAGACTAAACCAAACAAGTGCCCGCAATGAAACTGTGTACACAGATGCTCTGTAAGCTGAACTTTAATATACTAACGTCAAAAAAGTGGTGTCGGCCGTCAGAGGTCCTATCGTCTAAATTAAATGCACCGTTAGACGGGGCGTTCTCGTATAAAAGTCACTCCTGAGACTAAACCAAACAAGTGCCCGCAATGAAACTTTGTACACAGATGCTCTGTAAGCTGATCTTTAATATACCAATTTCAAAAAGGTGGTGTCGGCCGTCAGAGGTCCTATCGTCTAAATTAAATGCAGCGTTGGACGGGGCGTTCTCGTATAAAAGTCACTCCTGAGACTAAACCAAACAAGTGCCCGCAATGAAACTTTGTACACAGATGCTCTGTAAGCTGATCTTTAATATACCAATTTCGAAAAGGTGGTGTCGGCCGTCAGAGGTCCTATCGTCTAAATTAAATGCACGGTTAGACGGGCGTTCTCGTATAAAAGTCACTCCTGAGACTTAACCAAACAAGTGCCCGCAATGAAACTTTGTACACAGATGCTATGTAAGCTGAACTTTAATATACCAACGTCAAAAAGGTGGTGTCGGCCGTCAGAGGTCCTATCGTCTAAATTAAATGCAGCGTTGGCCGGGCGTTCTCGTATAAAAGTCACTCCTGAGACTTAACCAAACAAGTGCCCGCAATGAAACTTTGTACACAGATGCTATGTAAGCTGAACTTTAATATACTAACGTCAAAAAGGTGGTGTCGGCCGTCAGAGGTCCTATCATCTAAATTAAATGCACCGTTGGACGGGCGTTCTCGTATAAAAGTCACTCCTGAGACTTAACCAAACAAGTGCCCGCAATGAAACTTTGTACACAGATGCTCTGTAAGCTGATCTTTAATATACCAATTTCGAAAAGGTGGTGTCGGCCGTCAGAGGTCCTATCGTCTAAATTAAATGCACGGTTAGACGGGCGTTCTCGTATAAAAGTCACTCCTGAGACTTAACCAAACAAGTGCCCGCAATGAAACTTTGTACACAGATGCTATGTAAGCTGAACTTTAATATACTAACGTCAAAAAGGTGGTGTCGGCCGTCAGAGGTCCTATCATCTAAATTAAATGCAGCGTTGGCCGGGCGTTCTCGTATAAAAGTCACTCCTGAGACTTAACCAAACAAGTGCCCGCAATGAAACTTTGTTCACAGATGCTCTGTAAGCTGAACTTTAATATACCAACGTCAAATAGGTGGTGTCGGCCGTCAGAGGTCCTATCGTCTAAATTAAATGCACCGTTAGATGGGGCGTTCTCGAATAAAAGTCACTCCTGAGACTGAACCAAACAAGTGCCCGCAATGAAACTTTGTACACAGATGCTCTGTAAGCTGAACTTTAATATACCAACGTCAAAAAGGTGGTGCCGGCCGTCAGAGGTCCTATCGTCTAAATTAAATGCACCGTTGGACGGGGCGTTCTCGTATAAAAGTCACTCCTGAGACTAAACCAAACAAGTGCCCGCAATGAAACTTTGTACACAGATGCTCTGTAAGCTGAACTTTAATATACCAACGTCAAAAAGGTGGTGTCGGCCGTCAGAGGTCCTATCGTCTACATTAAATGCACCGTTAGACGGGGCGTTCTCGTATAAAAGTCACTCCTGAGACTAAACCAAACAAGTGCCCGCAATGAAACTTTGTACACAGATGCTCTATAAGCTGAACTTTAATATACCAACGTCAAAAAGGTGGTGTCGGCCGTCAGAGGTCCTATCGTCTAAATTAAATGCACCGTTAGACGGGGCGTTCTCGTATAAAAGTCACTCCTGAGACTAAACCAAACAAGTGCCCGCAATGAAACTTTGTACACAGATGCTATGTAAGCTGAACTTTAATATACCAACGTCAAATAGGTGGTGTCGGCCGTCAGAGGTCTTATCGTCTAAATTAAATGCACCGTTAGACGGGGCATTCTCGTATAAATGTCACTCCTGAGACTTAACCAAACAAGTGCCCGCAATGAAACTTTGTTCACAGATGCTCTGTAAGCTGAACTTTAATATACCAACGTCAAATAGGTGGTGTCGGCCGTCAGAGGTCCTATCGTCTAAATTAAATGCACCGTTAGACGGGGCGTTCTCGTATAAAAGTCACTCCTGAGATTAAACCAAACAAGTGCCCGCAATGAAACTTTGTACACAGATGCTCTGTAAGCTGAACTTTAATATACCAACGTCAAAAAGATGGTGTCGGCCGTCAGAGGTCCTATCGTATAAATTAAATGCACCGTTAGACGGGGCGTTCTCGTATAAAAGTCACTCCTGAGACTTTACCAAACAAGTGCCCGCAATGAAATTTTGTACACAGATGCTATGTAAGCTGAAATTTAATATACCAACGTCAAAAAGGTGGTGTCGGCCGTCAGAGGTCCTATCGTCTAAATTAAATGCACCGTTAGACGGGGCGTTCTCGTATAAAAGTCATTCCTGAGACTAAACCAAACAAGTGCCCGCAATGAAACTGTGTACACAGATGCTCTGTAAGCTGAACTTTAATATACTAACGTCAAAAAAGTGGTGTCGGCCGTCAGAGGTCCTATCGTCTAAATTAAATGCACCGTTAGACGGGGCGTTCTCGTATAAAAGTCACTCCTGAGACTAAACCAAACAAGTGCCCGCAATGAAACTTTGTACACAGATGCTCTGTAAGCTGATCTTTAATATACCAATTTCAAAAAGGTGGTGTCGGCCGTCAGAGGTCCTATCGTCTAAATTAAATGCAGCGTTGGACGGGGCGTTCTCGTATAAAAGTCACTCCTGAGACTAAACCAAACAAGTGCCCGCAATGAAACTTTGTACACAGATGCTCTGTAAGCTGATCTTTAATATACCAATTTCGAAAAGGTGGTGTCGGCCGTCAGAGGTCCTATCGTCTAAATTAAATGCACGGTTAGACGGGCGTTCTCGTATAAAAGTCACTCCTGAGACTTAACCAAACAAGTGCCCGCAATGAAACTTTGTACACAGATGCTATGTAAGCTGAACTTTAATATACTAACGTCAAAAAGGTGGTGTCGGCCGTCAGAGGTCCTATCATCTAAATTAAATGCAGCGTTGGCCGGGCGTTCTCGTATAAAAGTCACTCCTGAGACTTAACCAAACAAGTGCCCGCAATGAAACTTTGTACACAGATGCTATGTAAGCTGAACTTTAATATACTAACGTCAAAAAGGTGGTGTCGGCCGTCAGAGGTCCTATCATCTAAATTAAATGCAGCGTTGGCCGGGCGTTCTCGTATAAAAGTCACTCCTGAGACTTAACCAAACAAGTGCCCGCAATGAAACTTTGTACACAGATGCTATGTAAGCTGAACTTTAATATACTAACGTCAAAAAGGTGGTGTCGGCCGTCAGAGGTCCTATCGTCTAAATTAAATGCACCGTTAGACGGGGCGTTCTCGTATAAAAGTCACTCCTGAGACTAAACCAAACAAGTGCCCGCAATGAAACTTTGTACACAGACGCTCTGTAAGCTGAACTTTAATATACCAACGTCAAAAAGGTGGTGTCGGCCGTCAGAGGTCCTATCATCTAAATTAAATGCACCGTTGGACGGGCGTTCTCGTATAAAAGTTACTCCTGAGACTTAACTAAACAAGTGCCCGCAATGTAACTTTGTACACAGATGCTCTGTAAGCTGATCTTTAATATACCAATGTCAAAAAGGTGGTGTCGGCCGTCAGAGGTCCTATTGTCTAAATTAAATGCACCGTTGGACGGGCGTTCTCGTATAAAAGTATTAGATTTTTAATTATCAAGGTTATCTAAACTAGTTTAGTATATATCGTAAAATGTTCAAACGTTGTATGGAATTTGGTACTCCAAAGTTTCATTCTTTTTAAAACATGAAAAATTAAAAGCATTATAAAAAGTGATAGCTTGAAATTCTAGCATGCGGAAGTATATCAGAAGTTATAACATTAATATTACTGCTTCTCTTTTGCGCACTTTTTTAAATGACGTTGTCCTCTTATATCCATGAAAATAAGAAGTAAAATTTGTAGGCTAATTAACAATATATTCTTTTTAACCTCACATATATTTCAAAAAACAATTTATTTTAAATTTCATTCATTATTTTATTCTGTTTTTATCTGCAACAATTTATTTTCAAATGTGTCACCAATTATTTTACTATTGTAAAGTTTTTAACTATTGTTGTGGATTTTTTGTAATCATTGAATTTATTCAGTGTATTTGAATCTTATTTAGAGTTATTATATCGCATGGTTGTATTGTATTTAAGTGTCGTGTAATTTAGGACATTAGGGTTTCCCTGATTTTTTTATAATTTTTCAGATTCAGATGTGGTTGAGCCTTGAGAAATTTATGTTATTGCTGACACCTGGTAGGTATGAGCAGATGTTATAATATGGAAGAAAAGCTATTGTGTAGACTTCCACAATACCCTCTTTACCCAATACCCCTCACGGAATTTCTGAGAATAGTTTTATAACCCTTACACGTTATTTCATTAGACATATTCAGAAGGGACACGCAAACTCGAGACCGGTTGCCATAAACCTATTGTCTGGTAATGACACCATTTCGAGGAAGGAACCACCTCACCCGAGCCTTTACCTGAGACTACCTCACTGTTAATTCTGTTGTAGTTAAAATATTTGTTCCATTCCATTGATATTTAAACGTTGATTAATTTGAACTGTAAAAATCATGCAATGCTAACAAACATCTTTTTACAACTTATACATGAAATTAACGAACGTATATTTAGAAACTCCTTAAAAACCGAATGGAAAACTACAAATCTGTTTATGTATACAAAACGTAACACGCGTACGTTCTTACTGTAATTTACTGGAGAGTATATAACAACTCCAGATATCTTAACTACACTGAGGGCAGTTTCCCACTGGGGCATCAAAGAGCAGAGGAAAGGTTTATTTTTTAATGCCAATTTAAACGTGTTTTAATTTCTATACGATTCTAAACGATTAGTAGTGTAAAAGACCCAACACTAATATTGCAAATATAAAAATAGGGTCGTTGAGACAACGATTCGTAGAGTAAAAGAGCTGCCCCCGAAATAGAAGATCCTTCTGAGACTAAACCAAACAAGTGCCCGCAATGAAACTTTGTACATAGATCCTGAATTTTAATGTACAAAGTGTATTTGTTAATTATTTGAATAGCGCTCTTTTTATAAAATCACAGTATAGATCTTTTTTAAACTTGTAGTTTAAGTAACGTCCTGGAAGACATTGAGAGGAAAATGCCTAGCTCTGATTTTGCATTCCTGCTTTTGTATGGTAGGTAGCTATGTTCTTGCTTCTACTAGGCAAAGTGAATATTGGGATTTGCCAATAGAATCATAAATTCTATTCAAAATTGCTGGCACAAGGGCGGCACACGGGCGGCGCCCTTTGAACCCCGGAGAAAGTTGGACCTCACACTTTGCTGAAAACCCTACAGTATTAAATAAATAAATAAATAAGGACTTTATTTTGGAGCGGTTTTCAACAATAATTGCTGGTTTACAAAACGACTCATGTCTTATTATAGTTCTTAAAAAATTAAAAGCTTATTTTATAGTTATTAATAAATCAAACATAATATTAGACATACAGTTATATATGGCTATATCACCTTGTATGTACATTAAATACTTGTATATATTTTCTTTGTATGTCGTTTCAGATACACCCTGGCCTGTTACGCTGGAGGACAGTTCATTATATAATTTGAGAGTAAAAGTACGCAAATCGTTTTCTTTCAAATTCACGGCGAACGCGAGGCATCTCCAACACTTGATCCTGTCTAGTACTGCGAGATCGGACTTAAGACCTGCTTTTTAGTTTTTCTCTCAGATATCCCGGCCTGCCAGTGGTCAGGATTCTGTAAACCAGGCATGAGGAGCGCAGGGTACAAGTATCAGCTACAGTCAACAAACCCAGCGATCGTCGAGCCTCCGAAACATGGTCAAACCTTCTTAAACCACTTACATACCTTACACACATATTTTGGACCCTCTGTAATTTTTCTAAATCTCCTTTAGACACAATGTTGCCATAGACAGGGAGGCAATAATCGATCACAGAGAGCACAAGAGCCCGGACAAGGCGAAGCCTGGTCTCTCTAGGAAACATGTGCCTATGCTTGTATAGGATTCTCAGTCGACCAAGTGTTCGCCGACAAACAGCACTTACATGACCAGATAGTGTGAGGCCACTATCAAGCATGAGGCCCAAGAGCTTTGAGGATTCACACTCCTTCAGTCTGACACTGCCAAGCAACACCTCACCCACTGTCTCCGAACCCACATTGGAAGGAATCGACAACACACTACACTTTTCCTTGTTCAGTTTAATACCATGCCTCTCAGACCAATCATGGACAATGCTTAAGTCAGCATTCAAAATAGAAACTGCTGAGTCAGCTCTTCCGGCTTCATATGAAACACACAGTTGAGCATCATCGGCGTATGAATACAAGCGACTATGTTGCAAGTCTGAACCCATAGTGGCGGAAAACAGGGTGAATAAAATGGGCCCAAGGCAACTTCCCTGTGGAACACCAGCAACTCTACTTAAAGATGAGGAGAAATCCATCCCAATTTTAACCTTTTGTCTCCTATTCACCAAATAGGAATCAAACCAAGAAACAACCTCTGGTCGAAAACCATAAAAATGCATGACAGCCAACAACATCCTGTGGTCTATTGAGTCGAATGCATGTGAAAAGTCCAGCATTGCAAGAAGAGATGCTTTCTTATCCGCCCTTGCGTGAAGCAACTCGTCACAAACGAGCAATAGCGCAGTTGCAGTACTATGGTCCTTCCTGAACCCAGACTGTAAGGCTGGAAGGATATTCTCCGACTCCAGAAATTGTACCATTTGTGAAACAACCAGCTTCTCCATTATCTTTGACAGGGCAGGCAATACCGAAATTGGACGCAGCTCGGATACAGATGAAGGTGCTTTGACTTTGGGAAGAGGCAGTACAATTGCCTCCTTCCATGCATCCGGAAAAGTGGAAGTGGCCAATGACTGGTTAGCTAAATGTGTTATGGCATCAATACAATACGGACTTATCATTTTAATCATTTTTATTGATATGCCATCAGCTCCAACTGCCTCTGATGTGATGCTATTCAAAGCCTCCTGCACTTCTCTCCTTGTAACACTCCTGAAATAGAAATCACAAGTGACACTCTCTGATTTGTTTCTTTCATAGAACTGTACACAATCATCTAACGAAATACTTATTGATTTCTTCCAAATCTTTTACAAAGTTGGGTATGGCTGGATCGAATGGATCAGTGACACCACTTGTCCTTATTTTAGTCCAAAAGTCTCTAGAGCTTTTACATTTCTCCATTTCAGTTCTAAAATAATTTTGTTTTGATCGTCTTATTTCATTATTGAGCATATTTCTAACCTTACAATATGTTTTTTTACAAGTTTCATTTCCTGTAGATAGCATTTTCTTCTTATAATAATCTTTTTCTATGGTTAGTTGAATGATTTGTTTATTTCTCCATGGAGATTTCTTTCTGGTCACTCTCTTATGTACTAGAGGTGCATTTTCATTAAAAACTTGAATAATAGCAGAATTAATAAAATTTAGAATGTCATCTACATTGTTCATAGACATAGCATCTTCCCACCTAATACTGGACGTACAATGTATCATCTTGTCAATGTCAAATCGGGAGAAGTCACGATAAGTAACAAATCTAGGAGGCCTTCTTGATTTTTTTGTTTTTATATCGACATATGTCATCTTGTGATCAGATACTCGAGCACCTCTTGAGTCATAGATGGTTGACATATCCACGACGTCACACTGTACGTTTTAATACATAACATAAACAGTATTAATACAATGCATAATACAAAAACCTATTTTGTATTATGCATTGGTTGTTAATGTTAATGGTGAAATTTTACCTGTCATAGAAATGTTGTCTGAGGTACATGACATAAGCGCCCTAGCTTTATTTACAACTTATAAGTATTTCTGCTTGAAATCAAGTAAACAACATTGGCCACTTATTAAACGTATTGTTTGTGATTGGAGTTGGGCTATGATGATAGGAATTGTTATATCTTGGAACTCGATGGATTTGTTGCAATATCTCCGTATGTGCTACAACATCGTAACGGACAGGAGTGACCCGCAGCAGTATAGAGCTAAAATAACAATACACGCATGCTGTGCACATTTCATGAAAATGGTTAGTGACAGGCTCTCAAAAGAAAATATTTTAAATAAGAGAGTGAAGGAAATGATACTGAAAGTGATGGGTCTGCTGGTAATATGCAATTCAGTGAGTGAGACTGATGAGATCTACACAATGCTTGCAACTATATCACTCAGTGAAAAGAATTACTCTATTACAAAACATGAGATTGATAAAGTGAACCAGATACTTGAAAATAAAGACCTAGTTATATCAAAATCAGACATTCCTCAAAATTCAAACCTTAACAACATAGATAATGAATATGTGAGTGGAAAAACAAAGCTAGATAGTCCCTTTATTACCAGATATTGTTTAATTCTACAAATTGTTACGGACAAGCTACACACCATCAGGAAAAATGAACCAGCAACCGAAGAATTAAACATTTATTACTGTCCAGGATTCTTCGATTATGTTCATAACCACTTAATGCCACTGTTACCTTTTTGGAGTGGCTTAATGTTGTTTATGCATGGAAGTGAAGAATTTAATAGATTATCAAACGCGAACGTTGAGAACTACTTCCAAAAGGTTATACACAGATTTTTAAAGAGTAAAACGAATTTAAAAATAGGGCGTTTGATAAAACTTCTAAAAAGCAATGTACAGTCTTCATTGAAAAATATAAGTATATATATTTCAGATTATAACAAAGAAAAAAAAACAACGAGTTAGACAGAAAAATAAATTTTAATGTACAAATTAAATAATTAAAAAAAAAACCGCTTTTGAACAGCCATGCCAGATAAGTAATGAATTTCATTCTGAGGATATTGAAGATGTTGATGATCCAAGTATCACAGATACATGGCAAAAGAAGCGCAGGTCGACTTCTACATATCACTTGACTACAAACAAACCCTTAAGAAATTCGAAATTATTTACAAAACAAACTTGTAGTGCAGGATTTGAGAACGCCGATAAACCTACAGTAGACGAGCCGCCAGAAAATGAAGAGAAGTACATAACTATTGATAGAGGACTACCTTCAGAAAACGAACACAGTACAAGAAAAGAAATAGGAAGTGTAGGTGAAGATAATAACAGGAAATTTAGGGTGAGTATGAGCAAACGGTATCCTCACGTCTGTGCGATTCCAAATGGCCTATTTATGAATTCAGATTTTTATTTGTACGAGGAAAATGAATTAGAAACAGATACGTATGTAGTAGCCTTTTTTTTAAATTAGTGCCTACAAAAAAACTATATCTGTTCGGAGACGCATATTTCACATTGAATGGATCAAGAGAATTACACCAGAATGTGATCGACTGCGCTATTGTTGCTCTAATTAAAAAACTGTGCAAAACAGACAACGTTAAATTCGTCAATACAGAAACTTGCGGAACACTTTTTAAACATAATTCCGTTACTGCAGCATCGCCTGTTTGGTATTATTTCCGAAACTTAAATGAGTATGACAAAATTATAATGCCGTATATTGTATCAAACAAAAATCACTATTGCGTGCTGGTTGGAGACATACAGAACCACACATGCTTTTTCTACAACCCACTGCCAAGATATCCGGACAACGGAGAAGTTGGATTTAAAAAATTTAGGACATTTCTCAGTGGTCTTCAAAAAACTCAGTACAAGAATGATGGCATGAAAGTACACAGATGGACATATGTAAAAGGCGAGGGGGCAGTCCAAAGTGATAGCTTTAATTGTGGAATATATGTTATAAATTATATAGAATGTTTTCTGAAAGACCAAAAAATGCCGACGAAAATAAATCCTACTGATTATAGAGAATACTTAAAAAGAGAAATTCTGCAATGCTCAGATAATATGGCAGATATATGCATACAATGTGGAAAGGGAGAGACTCGATGCAAAATATGGATAATGTGCGACAGCTGCAAACGATGGGCTCACTTCAAACCATGTCTTAAGTATTTAAGCAAAACCCAACATGAGGTTGAGGTAAATGATTTCATATTTATTTGCAAACTTTGCCAACAATTTAAATCGAAATACAACAGGAACCCATGGTAATGAAACAATTAACAACAACACCTGTTTTTAAAGAAAAATATTAGGTCCCGCCCAACGCAAAGAAAAGTCCTTAACGGTTTGGTGGTGGATTGAGTAGCTGCCAATATCGTTATGCACAGTATATTGATAGACAGAAGCCAAGGAAAGAAATCAATTTTATTAACCTGTATATAGAATTAGCATCAACCACGGTATAGCAAAAATATTAGGCCCGCCCAACGCAAAGAAAAGTGCTTAACGCTTTGGTGGTGAATTGAGTAGCTGCCAATATCGTTATGCATAGTATATTGATAGACAGAAGCCAGGGAAAGAAAGCAATTTTATTAACCTGTATATAGAATTAGCATCAACCACGGTATAGCAAAAATATTAGGCCCGCCCAACGCAAAGAAAAGTGCTTAACGCTTTGGTGGTGAATTGAGTAGCTGCCAATATCGTTATGCACAGTATATTGATAGACAGAAGCCAAGGAAAGAAAGCAATTTTATTAACCTGTATATAGAATTAGCATCAACCACGGTATAGCAAAAATATTAGGCCCGCCCAACGCAAAGAAAAGTGCTTAACGCTTTGGTGGTGAATTGAGTAGCTGCCAATATCGTTATGCATAGTATATTGATAGACAGAAGCCAACGAATTGAAGAGATCATTGCGGGCACTTGTTAGGTTAAGTCTCAGGAGTGACTTTTATACGAGAACGCCCGTCTAACGGTGCATTTAATTTAGACGATAGGACCTCTGACGGCCGACACCACCTTTTTGACGTTGGTATATTAAAGATCAGCTTACAGAGCATCTGTGTACAAAGTTTCATTGCGGGCACTTGTTTGGTTTAGTCTCAGGAGTGACTTTTATACGAGAACGCCTGTCCTATGGTGCATTTAATTTAGACGATAGGACCTCTGACGGCCGACACCACCTTGGTATATAGAAAGTTCAGCTTACAGAGCACCTGTGTACAAATGTTCATTGCGGGCACTTGTTTGGTTTAGTCTCAGGAGTGACTTTTATACGAGAACGCCCGTCCAAAGGTGCATTTAATTTAGACGATAGGACCTCTGACGGCCGACACCACCTTTTTGACGTTGGTATATTAAATTTAAGCTTACAGAGCACCTGTGTACAAATTTTCATTGCGGGCACTTGTTTGGTTAAGTCTCAGGAGTGACTTTTATACGAGAACGCCCTTCCAACGGTGCATTTAATTTATACGATAGGACCTCTGACGGCCGACACCACCTTTTTGACGTTGGTATATTAAAGTTCAGCTTACAGAGCATCTGTGTACAAAGTTTCATATGCGGGCACTTGGTTGGTTTAGTCTCAGGAGTGACTTTTATACGAGAACGCCCCGTCTAACGGTGCATTTAATTTAGACGATATTACCTCTGACGGCCAACACCACCGACGTTGGTATATTTAATTTCAGCTTACAGAGCATCTGTGTACAAAGTTTCATTGCGGGCACTTGTTTGGTTTAGTCTCAGGAGTGACTTTTATACGAGAACGCCCGTCCTATGGTGCATTTAATTTAGACCATAGGACCTCTGACGGCCGACACCACCTATTTGACGTTGGTATATTAAAGTTCAGCTTACAGAGCATCTGTGTACAAAGTTTCATTGCGGGCACTTGTTCGGTTTAGTCTCAGGAGCGACTTTTATACGAGAACGCCCCGTCTAACGGTGCATTTAATTTCGACGATAGGACCTCTGGCGGCCGACACCACCTTTTTTACGTTGGTATATTAAAGTTCAGCTTATAGAGCATCTGTGTACAAAGTTTCATTGCGGGCACTTGTTTGGTTTAGTCTCAGGAGTGACTTTTATTCGAGAACGCCCCGTCTAACGGTGCATTTAATTTAGACGATAGGACCTCTGACGGCCGACACCACCTTTTTGACGTTGGTATATTAAAGTTCAGCTTACAGAGCATCTGTGTACAAAGTTTCATTGCGGGCACTTGTTTGGTTAAGTCTCAGGAGTGACTTTTATACGAGAACGCCCGTCTAACCGTGCATTTAATTTAGACGATAGGACCTCTGACGGCCGACACCACCTTTTTGACGTTGGTATATTAAAGTTCAGCTTACAGAGCATCTTTGTACAAAGTTTCATTGCGGGCACTTGTTTGGTTAAGTCTCAGGAGTGACTTTTATACGAGAACGCCCGTCTAACCGTGCATTTAATTTAGACGATAGGACCTCTGACGGCCGACACCACCTTTTTGACGTTGGTATATTAAAGTTCAGCTTACAGAGCATCTGTGTACAAAGTTTCATTGCGGGCACTTGTTTGGTTAAGTCTCAGGAGTGACTTTTATACGAGAACGCCCGTCTAACCGTGCATTTAATTTAGACGATAGGACCTCTGACGGCCGACACCACCTATTTTGACGTTGGTATATTAAAGTTCAGCTTACAGAGCATCTGTGTACAAAGTTTCATTGCGGGCACTTGTTTGGTTTAGTCTCAGGAGTGACTTTTATACGAGAACGCCCCGTCTAACGGTGCATTTAATTTAGACGATAGGACCTCTGACGGCCGACACCACCTTTTTGACGTTGGTATATTAAAGTTCAGCTTACAGAGCATCTGTGTACAAAGTTTCATTGCGGGCACTTGTTTGGTTAAGTCTCAGGAGTGACTTTTATACGAGAACGCCCGTCTAACGGTGCATTTAATTTAGACGATAGGACCTCTGACGGCCGACACCACCTTTTTGACGTTGGTATATTAAAGTTCAGCTTACAGAGCATCTGTGTACAAAGTTTCATTGCGGGCACTTGTTTGGTTTAAGTCTCAGGAGTGACTTTTATACGAGAACGCCCCGTCTAACGGTGCATTTAATTTAGACGATAGGACCTCTGACGGCCGACACCACCTATTTGACGTTGGTATATTAAAGTTCAGCTTACAGAGCATCTGTGTACAAAGTTTCATTGCGGGCACTTGTTTGGTTTAGTCTCAGGAGTGACTTTTATACGAGAACGCCCCGTCTAACGGTGCATTTAATTTAGACGATAGGACCTCTGACGGCCGACACCACCTTTTTTACGTTGGTATATTAAAGTTCAGCTTATAGAGCATCTGTGTACAAAGTTTCATTGCGGGCACTTGTTTGGTTTAGTCTCAGGAGTGACTTTTATACGAGAACGCCCCGTCTAACGGTGCATTTAATTTAGACGATAGGACCTCTGACGGCCGACACCACCTTTTTGACGTTGGTATATTAAAGTTCAGCTTACAGAGCATCTTTGTACAAAGTTTCATTGCGGGCACTTGTTTGGTTAAGTCTCAGGAGTGACTTTTATACGAGAACGCCCGTCTAACCGTGCATTTAATTTAGACGATAGGACCTCTGACGGCCGACACCACCTATTTGACGTTGGTATATTAAAGTTCAGCTTACAGAGCATATGTGGACAAAGTTTCATTGCGGGCACTTGTTTGGTTAAGTCTCAGGAGTGACTTTTATACGAGAACGCCCGTCTAACCGTGCATTTAATTTAGACGATAGGACCTCTGACGGCCGACACCACCTTTTTGACGTTGGTATATTAAAGTTCAGCTTACAGAGCATCTGTGTACAAAGTTTCATTGCGGGCACTTGTTTGGTTAAGTCTCAGGAGTGACTTTTATACGAGAACGCCCGTCTAACCGTGCATTTAATTTTGACGATAGGACCTCTGACGGCCGACACCACCTATTTGACGTTGGTATGTTAAAGTTCAGCTTACAGAGCATCTGTGTACAAAGTTTCATTGCGGGCACTTGTTTGGTTTAGTCTCAGGAGCGACTTTTATTCGAGAACGCCCCGTCTAACGGTGCATTTAATTTAGACGATAGGACCTCTGACGGCCGACACCACCTTTTTGACGTTGGTATATTAAAGTTCAGCTTACAGAGCATCTGTGTACAAAGTTTCATTGCGGGCACTTGTTTGGTTAAGTCTCAGGAGTGACTTTTATACGAGAACGCCCGTCTAACCGTGCATTTAATTTAGACGATAGGACCTCTGACGGCCGACACCACCTTTTTGACGTTGGTATATTAAAGTTCAGCTTACAGAGCATCTTTGTACAAAGTTTCATTGCGGGCACTTGTTTGGTTAAGTCTCAGGAGTGACTTTTATACGAGAACGCCCGTCTAACCGTGCATTTAATTTTAACGATAGGACCTCTGACGGCCGACACCACCTATTTGACGTTGGTATATTAAAGTTCAGCTTATAGAGCATCTGTGTACAAAGTTTCATTGCGGGCACTTGTTTGGTTTAGTCTCAGGAGTGACTTTTATACGAGAACGCCCGTCTAACCGTGCATTTAATTTTGACGATAGGACCTCTGACGGCCGACACCACCTATTTGACGTTGGTATATTAAAGTTCAGCTTATAGAGCATCTGTGTACAAAGTTTCATTGCGGGCACTTGTTTCGTTAAGTCTCAGGAGTTACTTTTATACGAGAACGCCCGTCTATTGGTGCATTTAATTTAGACGATAGGGGCAATGACGGCCGACACCACCTTTTTTACGTTGGTATATTAAAGTATAATTAAAGTATATTAACGGGAATTCTTTGTGGTAAGTAATAAATACGATTAACTGTGTAGATTTTGTGAAAGATCGTTTTTTAATAATTAGTTTTATACTATTATTTCAGATTTTGAATGTTTGTTAGCGCCTTCAGATTGTTGACTGCAAAATTGTTGCACGGAATACAGACGGACGATAAAGTGACGCTAACTTCACGGTGGTTATTAACGGGAATTCTTTGTGGTAAGTAATAAATACGATTAACTGTGTAGATTTTGTGAAAGATCGTTTTTTAATAATTAGTTTTATACTATTATTTCAGATTTTGAATGTTTGTTAGCGCCTTCAGATTGTTGACTGCAAAATTGTTGCACGGAATACAGACGGACGATAAAGTGACGCTAACTTCACGGTGGTAATAGGCAGTATTAGTAGGTGGGTTTGTTTTAGTAATACGTTCTTAGTGTTTGAAGAATCTCTAGTCACTCACATTGCACTTCGGTTTAGTTATCTTTGTGACATTTGAGTGTAGACTTACTGAAGTATAACAAATAAGTGATCTTTCTCATCGGTGCTGTTGTCTGTGTTGTCATCTATAAAGTCGGGAGTTGAAATCTTGCGGTATGTATAACTATAGATAGTACCACTTTATTAAATGTCAAATTGTATATCAATTGATGAGGGAAACCCCCACTTAGGTAGTTTTATTGTCACACTCTCACATAACCTCACTCACACCAGCAGTTTGAAACCGGCCATAGATCCCATAGATACAAGAGCTAATGTTCTGACACGAATCCTAACCTGGTTCATGAACTACTCCTGACCAAGTTCCTTAACTATCATTAACCTAGTTCCTGAACCAGTTCAGTTAACAAAACTAAATTAAATTAAACAAAATGAACAAATACAAAAACAATCAATAGAATCTACTTAACAGGCATTCTAAAACTAAAAATCCGCTTATCATGAACAAACTGTACTTAATTTCACAGGCCTAATGAAGAAAAAAACAATTCTGTAAATGACTGTAGGCCTACCTCAAAAAAGTAACTGCAGAATTCGATAAAATATTCTATACACATTCAATACACTGTATACTGTATTATATTACCAACCTCATTCTTAGGCCGCACCTATTTTTGGTACATCAATTTTACATGTCATATACTGGGGGGAAAATTGATGGCTGGAGTAGGGTACAATAAGCGGACCCGGTTTTTTATATCGAAGAATGTAATCATCGATACCTAATATTCGGATCTCAAATCCTAGACTATCAATCGATATAAAAGGGTACTTTGGGATTATACCGACCACACCCAGACATGAATCGTTATTTGACATTTTGCTTCTACTGATTACTAGATTAGGGTACAATAAGCGGACCCGGTTTTTTATATCGAAGAATGTAATCATCGATACCTAATATTCGCATCTCAAGTCCTAGACTATCAATCGATATAAAAGGGTACTTTGGGATTATACCGACCACACCCAGACATGAATCGTTATTTGACATTTTGCTTCTAGGGTCATTCCACATCAATTCAACCAGAAAAAAATAATTTTTTCACCAAACACCTCAGATTTTTATGAAACTTGGTACATTTGTTCTATATATAGAGATTAATAACACCACCAAATTTTAAATTTTTATCTCACATACTTTTTTAGTTATGGCACTTTAAAGTTTGGTCGTTTCTCAATTTCCGAGCCTTGGATAGTGCCCAGTAAAACGTGTATTAGGATAGAAAAAAAAATTCTCATTCACTTATTTGGCACCCAATCTTGGTGAAATTTTCAAGGTAGGTTTATATAAGTATAAGGAAGTTAAAAAAATATATAACATAACCCTAAGCTAAGCATAAAATATTATAAAAAAAATATTTTTTGAACTTTTTACAATTTAAAAAACGGGAACATGGCTCAGCGTAAAATTAAATATCTCAAAAAGGGAATGAGATAATCAAGAATTTTTTCCCCCCTAAATTATCTATATGAAGTGGGCTTTAATTTAATAAAATAAAAGTTTTGTGTATTTTCTTCCTTCTATTAACTAAGGCCATTGCAAGTTACAATATATTAATTACAATCAAAGCGAGGTTGTACCAGTCTCAATGGCTACAGATTGTTAATGAAAATTAAATAAAATTTTTAATAATTTTAATTTAACATTTTAATAATTATAATGTTCTATATAAACATTATAATTATTATAATATTTATATAGAAGCTTAGTTTAACACAGTACTGTACCTAAGTTCAATGTCAACATTCATGTTTAAATAGATTAGACTACAGAAATAAACAGGCAGATATTCTACCTCCTAATCTGGGCAAGTTGCAACACGAGGTTTTCATGTCATGACAGGCTGCTTTTCTAGGCAGTGTATCTGACAGTTATGAGCCAGTCTGTTACTAGTGTCCCAAGAGGTAACAGTGTTATAAGCTGTGGTGGTTATAAAGTGGTGTTTACCTTTCTTTGGATTTATGATATTGTGTTAGTGTGTGTGTCTGAGTGTTGAATTGAGTTTTAACTAAGGTGCCAATCTTTAAAAAACCTAATATTAATACAAAGATTAATGATATTCCATATACTTGTATAGATCAAATTTTTGAACTTAATTTTTGAAATTTTCGTTGTTTTATGATGCATTTGTAAAGAAGAGAAATTTAACCTGCTTTTAAATCAATTAGAAATGGACAATAAGTGTAGTATAGGGCTATTAAAACTGACAGAATGCCACAAATTAACTTATGTTACAAAAAAAGGGCTAGAAAATGTTAGTGATTTGTCTGAAGAAAATCTCAACTTGATTAAAATAAGAAGTGAATTAGATGATAAGGAAATAATTAACATTTGTTTGCATCATAAGAGTTTATTTTTGACCAAGTACGAATTCCTCCAAAAAGTCTGTTGTGATCCTTTTAAAAAACATAAGAAACCCATTAAAAATGGCTTAAGAGTTGTAAGTATTCAGCAAAGTCAGGCCTGTATCACAAAAGGTTTAAAGGTAAAACCAGGGGAAAAGTTGTGCACCAATTGCTCTAAAAATATATTCTCTACTCCAAATGACTGTGAAGAAGAATCACATGATGATGATCTTTTTACACTGCCGACTGAAACTGAAACTCAGTTACAAAAAGAAGAGGCTATTGATTCTCTAAATTCCTCTTTAACGGATATTGGTTGTTCACCTCTTAAATTACATGCGTTGAATGAAAACTCCAAAATTGGTTATGCACAAAATAAATTAGAAAAACTGCATCAAAATGTAAAAAAGAAAATTGAAACAGTTTTAGATGTTCAGTTGCCACCAAAAATACCTAAATTGCAAAAAACAGCTGAACAAAAAGCAGATGAAATGGACCTGCTTGTTGAGAATATAAAAAGTGAAGTAAATAAACTTTCATCAAAAAAGAAAATACAACTATTAACGATTCCAGCATCACTGAATTGGTCGAGAACAAAAATCAAAGATGCCTTTGAAGTGTCTGATTATTCTGCTAGACAGGCACAAAAATTGTACAAAGAAAAAGGACTTTTGGCTGAACCTGAACCAAGAAGAGGAAAGAAACTCAGTCCTGAAGTTGTGGAGTTGGTCACAAATTTTTATCAAAGCGACGAGCAATCAAGAGTTTTGCCAGGTATGAAAGATGTAGTAAGCCTGGGAAAGAAAAAATATGAGAAGAAAAGATTAATTTTAAGTAACCTCAATGAAATATTTGCAAACTTCAAAAGGGAACATCCTGACATAAAAATAGGGTTCTCCAAGTTTTGTACTCTTCGTCCCAAATGGTGTGTTCTGGCTGGTGCTAGTGGAACACACTCTGTTTGTGTGTGTACTATTCATCAAAATGTGTTGCTCTTAATACATGCAGCACAACTGGAAGAGAGTCACAAAGATCTACAAAATCTTCTTTTATGTGAAAATCCAACTCAAAACTGCATGTTAAGGCGATGTGAAACATGTCCCTCAAAAGACAATCTGACAACATTCTTACAAGCAAAGTTTGAAAACTATGAAGAAGATGATAGAATAGAATTCAAACAGTGGGTAGCTACAGACAGGACACAGATGATAACACAAACTTCAACTATTGATGAATTTGTTGACGAGTTGGCAACAAAAATAGAAAAACTGATCCCTCATTCTTATATTGCAAAAAGCCAGTCCAGCTATTTTAAAAGCTTAAAGGATAACTGTGCGCCAAACGAAGCCATTATATCAATGGACTTTAGTGAGAATTTCTCATTTGTGATTCAAGATGAGGTGCAGGGTTATCATTGGACCTCAGACTCCTGTACTGTTCATCCAGTAATTATTAACATGTGTGTTGACGAGGAAAAAATAGTCTCATCACATTGTGTAATCTCCGATGACTTAAATCATGATGTTTGTATGGTTTATAAAATACAAGAAACCCTGTTAGAGTATGTCAAGGAAAATTATCCCAATGTCACGGATGTTCACTATTACAGTGACGGTTGCGCCGGACAGTACAAGAACAAATACAACTTCATGAACCTTTCACTTCATGAAAAAGACTTCAAAATTAAAGGCCAATGGTCTTTCTTTGCCACAAGCCACGGCAAAACTGAATGTGACGGTATTGGGGGAACTGTTAAAAGGTTGGCGAGAAAAGCAAGTCTTCAAAGGCCTCTTCAAGATCAAATACTAACAGCAGCTACCTTTTACGAGTTTTGTAAATCAAACATATCCAAAATAAATTTCCATTTCATTTCAAAAGAATCAGCAGATGATGTTCGCCGACAGCTTGAAACACGTTTTGAAAACCTTAATACTCTTCCAGGTACCAGAAGTTTTCACAACTTTAGACCCTTGGACTCTTCAGGAACATTAGAAGCAAGGCGAATTAGTACTGATGAACATCCTAGCCTAACGTACAATTTAAGGAGAGGGTTGGCCTTAAATGTAAGAGAAGAAGATTTGTACCCCTCACGCTACATTGCTTGTAAATACGACAATCTTTGGTTCTTTGGGATAATAACAAATGTTGCCAAGGAAGATGGAGACGCTACAGTAAAATTTCTTCATCCAGCAGGACCATCCCTCATTTTACTGGCCAAAACGAGATGATATATGTGATGTGCCGATTCCACACATCCTTGCAGTGGTTGAGCCTCCACACACCTCGACTGGAAGAACATATCAATTCTCACCAGAGTGCATAAAATTAATTGAAAAGCTAATGGTTCATTAACTTTCAAAGCCTTAAAATAAGTACAGTGAAAGGGTTAATTATGATTTCCAAACATAAAAATGTAATTTATCCTTGTTTAACAAGCTATACCCATTTATTGAAACCAGGCGAACTTCACATTGCTCGTAAGTAATATAATGTCACTTTCAATGGTATCAATAAATAGAAGGAAGAAAATACACAAAACTTTTATTTTATTAAATTAAAGCCCATTTCATATAGATAATTTAGGGGGGAAAAAAATTCTTGATTATCTCATTCCCTTTTTGAGATATTTAATTTTACGCTGAGCCATGTTCCCGTTTTTTAAATTGTAAAAAGTTCAAAAAATATTTTTTATATAATATTTTATGCTTAGCTTAGGGTTATGTTATATATTTTTTTAACTTCCTTATACTTATATAAACCTACCTTAAAAATTTCACCAAGATTGGGTGCCAAATAAGTGAATGAGAATTTTTTTTTCTATCCTAATACACGTTTTACTGGGCACTATCCAATGCTCGGAAACTGAGAAACGACCAAACTTTAAAGTGCCATAACTAAAAAAGTATGTGAGATAAAAATTTAAAATTTGGTGGTGTTATTAATTTCTATATATAGAACAAATGTACCAAGTTTCATAAAAATCTGAGGTGTTTGGTGAAATGACCTGGTTGAATTGACATGGAATGACCCTCTACTGATTACTAGATTAGCGTAAAACAATATTTCGTCAATATAAAACAGGAATTGTCTTATCACAAACCACTCCCCATCCTCAGACAGAGGTCAAAGTCGAGCGGTCTAGTAGATAACGTGATTGCAGAGTCGCGTCGCTTTGTTGTACTTCCGTGTTTTACCTCTACATTTCTCCAAACACAAAAATTCAACAAAAACAAACATTACCAAACTAAAACTAAACTCTTTATTGAAAAAACACTCAAAACTTGTTTTTATTCTTGATCACATTCCGCCACCCAGAATGCGAGTGCCTCCGGCCATCAGCGCGGGCTTCGGCAGCACCTTTTGTCAACGAAAGAAAAACATCCCTCGAGATAGTACCTATCAGTAAAATATCAAATTCTAGAGGGGCTGATCATAAATATAAATTGAATTGTAATGGAAAGGCAATTATGTACCTTGCAAATCATGTGATGCCGCGCGGCCTGCCGTAATCGGGATTTTCGAGAAAGATAAGATTACAGCGACAACAATACCGATCACAATACTTGGAAATGCTTGTAATTTTGTAATTACAGAGTTGTTTTTTCGTTTTATCATGTTTGTTTCTATGAATTTATATTTTTGTGTTCTTCATACTGGTGTGGTCGGTATAATCTCAAAGTACCATAAAAGTTTCTATAGTCCTCAATAACAATCATATGTTAAAAATTAAAATATGGATTTTATATTTACAGTGATGAAAAAAATTATTATAAGAAAATTAGGAAAACTGAAGACCATATATCCTCCTCTCACAGTTACAGTTGTTCTGTGAGACCTGGGACCTGGTTTTTTATATCAAAATTGGCAAACAATATTACTTAATCATAACCATCGATATAATCAATCGATACTAATTAATTATTTTTAACGATTAATTAATAATCTCTATCAATAGCTATAAACAGTTTCAAATAATACTCTTAATGTAATATTTCAATACCATATAATTAACATTTGATTATTAAAAATGACAGTCAATTTTAGAAAACTACGCGACATTGCTTTGGAAGATGATAAGACATGTTTTTCATGACTTCAACATGTTGGACTCGTGCGGAAAAACCCATTATGTGAAATTCGTGGGAAAGAAACAACTATAACTGTAGGAGGAACAAATATGGTCGTCTTCAGTTTTCCTAATTTTAGTTATAATAATTTGTTAGATCACTGTAAATATTAGATTCATATTTTAATTTAAAACATATGATTGTTATTGAGAACTATAGATACTTTATAGCAATTGATAGTCTAGGATTTGGGATGCGAATATTAGGTATTGATGATTACATTCTTCAATATAAAAAACGGGGTCCGCTTATCGTACCCTAC
This sequence comes from Homalodisca vitripennis, assembly GCF_021130785.1. Taxonomy (NCBI): domain Eukaryota; kingdom Metazoa; phylum Arthropoda; class Insecta; order Hemiptera; family Cicadellidae; genus Homalodisca; species Homalodisca vitripennis. The sequence goes on along the minus strand of NC_060212.1, from coordinate 5,054,963 downwards.
CCGTCCAACATGTTGAATCACATAAAACGTGTTATCATCTTTCAAAGCAATGTTGTGTAGTTTTCTAAAATTGACTGCCATTTTTAATAATCAAATGTTACTTATATGTAAAAATGAAACATTACCTGTATTATTTGAAAGTGTTTACAGCTGTTGATATAGATTATTTAAGTTATTTGTTGAAAATAATAAATCAGTACCGATTGATTATATCGGTGGTTGTGATTAAGTAATATCGTTTGCTAATTTCGATATAAAAACCGGGTCTGCTTATCGTACCCTACCCGATGGCTGTACCTAAAAAACGTACGATACGATTTTGATAAAAGCTTTTGTACACATTTAAGACACAGTCTACTATACTACAATGTAAGCCTCATTCATAGGCCGTGTCTGATTTTTTAGATACATGTATTTTACATATCAAATACTGGAAAAAGATATGAATGGCCATACCGCAAAAACGTACTAGCCGATTTTGATAAAACCCACATTCTTAGGTTCCTTCTATTTTAGGAGCCACACCGGTTTTACAGTATACGTGTTGTAAAATCTAATATATGGATGGCTTTACCTCAAAAACGTACAAGCCGACATTGATATAACTTTCTATACGCACTTATTGTTTTGTCTACTATACTACAATATAAACCTCATTCTTAGGGTGTGCCTATTTTTGTTATTAAAATAATATATATTTTGTGTAGTTTAAGTTGATGAACTAGGTTAGGTTACCGCAAGGAACTAAGTCCGGGTACTCATTCTTTTTATGGAATCTATGGCCAATTTTATTTCGTCTTAATCAAACCAAAATTTTTATATTTGTAATTTTAGGCAGTATTATTTGTGGGTGTATATGTAATAATTTACCTGAGATGTTTACGAATTTTCCTGGTGTTTGCCTAGGTATTTTAAATAAAGGATGGCATATTTTACCTTACCCCTCTCCCGCTTTAGACATCATCTGTTTATTTAATCATTTATCTGATTTCAATTAAATTGTTTGTATGTAAATTCTTTTATTTTCAATACATTTTATAGTTATCTATAATAGTTAAGTTAACTGCTGGCCCTGCAAATACGGGTTTTCTGTTAATAACCTATTCCTATTCGTCCTCCTGAACAAAACAATAATAGCTTTCTATGGGTGGAAATGGCAAATAACAAAGTTATAGAACTTAAAATATGGAACTACTTTTCTAGCACGGAGTAAATATTTCATTGTTCTACGGGCATCACTTGGGCTTGTGATGATTGTAAGAAAACCTCCTGCTGACATCCTTTACACCATCTTTGGATGCGTGGAATAAAGATATGTTGAAATTGGGGAATTAGACTCATACAAAAATGTTTTTCTTAATTTACACCTTCTATGAATAAAATTTCATATAACCGTGACATAGGTGTCTCCAGCTATCAGTGCTGGATGCGATATATGATAAATATCCCTCGAGGTAGTACCTATCAGTAAAAAATAAAATTATAAATGGTTTCATCCCGGATGTCTCCAGCCATTGCTGTGTTACAGGATAATGCAACTTGAAAAAATGCAAATATTGTAAATTCACATAACCATAATTTCCTGCTCTCTTGAAAAAAATTAGTTCCACTTTGAATGTTCTAAAATTCATTATTTGTCATTTTAATATTCTAAAATCTTTTATTTTTTTGTTTACAAAGACAATAGCAATAGATTATTAGCTAATGCGAATGTCCTTTCTAATGTGGTAATAAAATTGTTTAAAATAATGCATACACATAAAATCAAACGTTGGACAGACCAACTCATAGTATTAAAAATAAACATACGTTTAATAAACAAGCAGAGTTAACGTAACCATAACTTTGTTCATCAGTATAATAAGCGCCCAACAACACAATTTAATCGATTATAAATATCTATACTATTGAATACAACATTTGAACTGACAGAGATATTGTAGAAGATGTCTTGTTTTCTTCGCTTTAAGACAGTTGATGCCCATTCGCTAGATCAGGCTGTGACTGTTATTCACAATGTACAACTAGGGCGCCACGCCGCCGCCAGTCCACGATACGATGTGTGTGAACTAGACATATGGCCGGCGCGACACACAAATCGAGGACTTGTGGCGAATGTGGCATCGCTAACCATAACTTCGGGCATCAGTATAATAAGCGCCCACCAACAAAATTTTATCGATTATAACTATCTATACTATTGAATACAACATTTAAACTGACTTGAGATATTGTAGAATGTCTTATTTTCTCACTTTGTTACAGTTGTTAATAAATTTAATAATCTAAAAAATTCACAAAGAAATGTATAAATATAAAACATACTATTTAAAGTAATTTTTAACAATATTACAATTATATGTTGAGGAAACAAAAGCTATGACAAATAATATTTTTAATCCATTGTAAATCAATTGAATAAAAACCCAAAAAATATCATAAATATATATCGCAGAAGGTAGTTTTTTTCCAAAATATAGAAACAAATTTCTTGTACTTTTAATTTTGATACGCCCTTTTTTATATTGAGATTTTCTAAGTATTTTTCTAGTTTAAATCATGATAGACGTGCATTATAAATAGAGTTACAGTACAGGTATACAAATATTGACAGAAGAGAATTTTATTTGCCATTATTAACAAAATGATCGCATTAATTTTAATTCATTAACACGTAATAAACCAATTTATTTAAAACTAATTTACCTTAAATAAATGTTATTCAATTATGTTGACAAGGAATAATGATCATTTCATTTCACTAACGTTGTTTATTCGCTAATGCAAATGTAGCAATTATTTAACGTTAACAGTTTTAAATGGATCCAAACCGTATTTAAATATATAATTACGCCGATTGACAGATTATATATTTTATTTCCGTTTTAAGATTCTGTTATGCAAAATATATTAAGTTGCTTATGGATCGACTATGTTTAGTGCAAAAGAATTAAAATATCTTATGACTTATTGACATGCAGCAGTTAGTAATTTGCATTCAATAAGCACATACCCTGTTTTTCGTTTTTTTAAATAGATTAATACGCTTTCCCTAAACAAATTTATGTCAGCAGTGCTAGTTTAGAAGGGTATTAAAAGGGTGTAAAATATGAAATTTAAACTTTTTCCCCAGATCTTAATTTTTTTAGCTCTATACACTTAATATCTACTTTATCTTTATAAAGTGTGAAAAAAGCGTGAAGAATTTTTTCCCCTCAGATTAATTTTTTCTTAGCTTGATACCCTTAAACTCAACATTCAGACATGTAAATAAATGTTGATTCAGCGCCAGCTAACTGCGTATATACTCGTTAAAAAGTGAATTTCAGTCTCTGTGTCTAGTTGTCCGACAGCCAGACACATAAGTAATAGACGTACCGGTTATTTGTGTGCCTGGTGGTTGGGCTTTAGGAGTAGGCCTACCAACCTAGAACAATATAAACTGAGAAAAAATTATTGTTTCATGTTTTTTACCATTTGGACCTCCAACAAAACTAGTGTGGCTGACGTTCAGTTTCTTTCTTCAAAAAGCATTTTTTGTCAATTGTAAGAAAAACATTGTCATGTGCTTATACAACCCAAATTGGCACTCAGCTCGTAGACTATTATAACAGTCATTTTAAGGTCTAAGACGGTTCTAACAAACAATATCAAACAAATAATGTTAGTTATATATTATTTGTCTCAGAACAACACCAGTCACACAGAGGTATGACTACACGATTCAGCTCTCCAATCTGAGAATTTTAACGTTGTAAATGAACTACGGTTTAAGTTGTGTTCCTAACAACGTTTACTACCAACTTTGTAAATTTTCTAGTCTTAAGTGGAATAAAATAATTGCATATGTATGTTCTTTAAGTCTAAATGCAATATTACGATTTTGTATGAACACTGATGTGGTAATAAATATCTGATAACCTCCATGGCAATATAATGAGTTACAATACTAAATTAAGAGTTTAAATATAAATTATGTTATTATTTTAATATAACTGTTACAAGTATTACATAATTTGTTAAAGCTTAATATTAGGATGGAATTAATAAATGAGGATTCCACTACAGTTACAGTATAACAAGCAAAATATTGTTAGTTGTTCCCTAAATTGCTCTTTTATTAAACATTAGACATTGCGATTGATTTCATATCAGATGTCAAGTTTATTCGGCTATGCTTCATTTATATTTTTCAAAACTTATACATTGTATAGGTTTGCGTCGCTAAGTATAAAACAATATGATGATGTGATTTTATTACTGCTGAGAATAGATTTTTTCAATGACGTTGATACATTTTTACTGACTTTATAAAAACAGTTTTAGTAAACGTAATATACACTTCATTAATTACATTTCGGAATAACTCATTGAAATTGTGTGAATTGGAAACGCCAGATTGGTTGGTTTCATGAATTAGATTCGAAAACAATGAATTACAAAATTGTGATACTAGTTTATCGTTCTTTTAATTAGGATACGCTCTTTTTTATATTGAGGTTTTCTAAGTATTTTTCTACTTTAAATCATGATAAAGACGTACATTATAAAAAGAGTTACAGTACAGGTATACAAATATTGACAGAAGATAATTTTATTTGCCATTATTAACAAAATTATCGCATTAGTTTCAATTCATTAACACGTAATAAACCAATTTATTTAAAACGACTTTACCTAAAATAAATTTTATTCAATTACGTTGACAAGGAATAATGGACATTTCATTAGACTAATGTTTATTCCATAATGCAAATGGAGTAATTATTTAACGTTAACAGTTTTAAATGGATTCAAGCAGTATTTAAATATACAATTACCCTGATTGACAGATTATATATTTTATTTCCGTTTTAAGATTCTATTATGCAAAACATATTAAGTTGCTTATGTATGGACTACGTTTAGTGCGAAAGAATGACTATTTGTTTTGGCTTATAAACATGCTTTCGGGAGCAATTTGCATTGAATATGCACACAACCTGTTTTTTGTGTTTTTTTTACAGATTGATTTACTTTCCATAAGAACAAAATTGATGACAGCCACGCTAGTTTAGAAGGGTATAAAAGGTTTAAAAATAAATTTTAATTTTTCTCCTCAGATTATATTTTCCTTAGCTTGATGCACTTAAAATCAACATTCAGACAAATAAATAAATGTTGATTCAGCGCCAGCTAACTGCGTATATACTCGTTAAAAAGTAAATTTCAGTCTCTGTGTCCAGTTGTCCGACGGCCGTCTGGTCCTCTTGGCAGAACCATACTCCGAGTCAGCGTCACCAAGGCTCCCTGTCAAAGACAATGATCTCCTACTGGGCTGCAGGGGAGGAAACTCTGACAAGGAATCCAGAGGCGGCGACGCTGTCCCAGTGGTTGGCTCAACTGGGGCTGGAGTGCGGTCGAAAGTGTCAACTGAAGGCATGATATCCGTAACTCCCGATCTCACAGGCGAATTCCCAGTGTCTGGAAGCACGACGCTTGTTGTTGGCTGTTGGCATTCTAACTGAGAGATGAAGGCCATGTCATGTAAAATGCTTTCGTTCCAGCCGACGAGAGTCGATAACTTTGATCCTCTCCTTAGTTAGGCTCTTAAGTCGGTGATTAACCTGGTTCACCAGTTTGTTGGTGTAGCATCTCGGAGGGAGGTCAAAACGGTGTGGTAAGGAGACGACGACCCAGTTGGTGTATTGGTTGGCTCCTATAAATCTCAATAGATGTCCTGGCAGAGTAACAGCTGGTCGGTCATGCCTGGGGGTACAGTTTGACACATCATTAGTGCCAACAATTAGAACTGCTGTATCGTTCTTTGTCAATGATTCTGCCATACTTTTAGCGTTCTTCAGTATGTAGTCAGAGGAAGCATCGGAACTGGCACAAACAAAAACACTATGCGACAACTTTCTTTGCAATATACCAGAGATGTTTCTAGCGTGACTGTCTCCAAACACGTAAAGTTTCTTAAGTTGACTACACATTGTCACTTCGCAAACCCCGTCGGTGGTGTTCATTGTAGTGTCAACAGCCGGGTCAAATATGTCTCTTTGAATTATATTTTGCTTAAATGAGACGGATGAGTTTTTAGATGCTTCTTTTTTCTTACGGTTTCGTTTCCTTTTAGGTTTCAGACGCTCCTCAAACCTATTCTGACCATCCTTCGAGTGAGTGTCATGAATTTCTTTGTTCCCTAAGTACATCGTACCTGTTTATAATTCGAATGTCGGCCGCTATTACCAGAAATTTGTCGATCAAACTGTCGTCATGATGCTTGAGTAGGTCTTCATATTTACTTTTGGAAGCAGCAAGTTTCATCTAAAAGTGAAAATTAGAGTCCTCGTAGTACTTAACGCGTTGTTTTTCTTTTTCGCATTGTTTTACATTCAAAAGAGGGGACATTAAACGACAATTCAGGTCCAGTTGAAGGTCCTGAATTTTGTCTATAAGAGCTGACTGGCGGCTGGTTAATTCAGTAATCCTATTCAGGAACTCGTCTTTTGACTTTAAACACTCATTATCCGTCTGAATCGAGCGTTCCTCTGTTTTAACTTTTTCACAACTTGTGAAACGAGAAGTGAAAGTGCCATCGACGAGAAAGAACATCCGCAGACCACTGAGGTATTTTTTTGTAGCGGAGATGTCAGAGGAGTAACATTTCGGAGAACGTTTGGGGGTGCTTGCCCGAGTGGTTGTCTTTGTGGAGTAAAATTGTCGATTTTTCAGAGTCAGTCCTCACAGTTGCGGTGCAAAGTCGCCCGAGACACCTCCATGCAACATCCCCATTCGTAAGTGTGTGAGACTCACGGTATTTATAATTTCCCACCACTAAGCACGGCTTACCCGTTCCAGTTTGTTCAACTACCAATACCATTGTGGTATTTTATGAGTCCTGCACTTTAGTATTTACCGCACTGGACTTGCATTGGTAAAAAAATAAAGTGCAGGATTTAAAGAAAAAAAATGGTAGCGAACAATAATGCCTGGAATAATATTATACGTTCTTCAAAACAGATCAGTAAGTGTATTGCATTGCAAAAGTTGAAGGCGCAGAGCATAATCAAGTGGTGCGTTCTTATCACTTGAATCCGGTGCGTATCAGCCTGATTGACTGGCGGTAAATCTTGATGTGCAGGTATGGCAGCAATTAATCTTAGTGCTCATGCGCCAACTTATTAAAGCGTGACGTGGCCCTCTTCTAGGGAATCGTGATTGCAATTATTAAATCACTGGTGACCCAGCCGAGATAATAGAAGCCTATAACTCACGTATTGTAGTTCTGCCAAATAAGAGTTCTGTCGTCAATTCGCACATGCATGTATAATAGTTACGCCAAGTCTTGTAGTGCGTACATTACTGTGAAACATGTAGATTAAAATTAATTACGGAGTACATACACGTAGCTGACAACCAATGTAGGTCAGCTGTTAAGTTACTAAGTGACGTAGAGTTTTTTCTCAATTGTTGTTCAGAATTACACATAAAATCTTAATATACATAGTCAGAGCAAACTTTTTCTTTCATCGTGTATAACCCTTCAGATTCTTTAACAGTTGATCATGTTAAATTTGCAGCTATGACGACTCTTTAATAGTTTATTTAAATTCAACAAATACAAAAAAATATATATATATAATTTACTTAACTGGTATTCTAAAACTACGAGTACCGGTTTTCATGAACAAAGTATATTCAATTTTTAGACCAAATAAAGAAAAAACAAATCTATAAATGACCGTACTTCAAAAACGTAGGTGCAGATTTCGATAAAACATTCAATATATAGAATACAGTATTATACTAGTACCTTCATTCTTAGGCTGCGCTTGTTTTCGGAAATTTATCGATTTTACATGCCAAATACTGAACAACGAAATCTATAGATGGCTGTACCTCAAAAACGTACTAGACGATTTTGACAACAGTTTTTATACACATTTGAGACACAGTCTACTATACTACAATGTAAGCCTCATCAATAGGCCGTGTCTATTTTTGGAGATACATTGATTTTACATATCGAATACTGGAAAAAACATATGGAATGGTCGTACCTCAAAAACGTACGAGCCCATCTTTAAAGAACTTTATATACATATTTGAGACACAATCTACTATACTACAATGTAAGCCCCATTCATGGGCGGCGTCTGTTTACGGAGATACAACGAGTTTACATGTGAAATACTGGAAAAAGATATGGATGATCATATCTCTATTTTTAATTTACAGCTTTCTATATATTTTGTACACTTTCTCTACTTTTATTACCTAGTATTACAAGTCCTAATAGACAACGGTTCTTTAATTTAAATGATCCTAAAATATGCAAACCTCGATTGGGAAACCTATTGGTGTCGAGGGTGTTCTACTCTGTTAGAGAGTTTATGATAAGCCGCTGGGATTAAATTTGAAGTTAATTAAAATAATTTGGTCAAGTATTTTAGTTCTGTTCTAAAATGTAATCAGCATAGCTGAAAACTTTTTAATGACTGAAATGACTTGCATTTAAATTTATTTATAAACTTTAATTCATTTTACTAAATGTATATTGACGATTGTATACAATTTGCTTAAATTGTGAACGCAATAAAGTTTATTATTATTATTAAACCAATTTTAAAATGGACAGATCCGAATACATCTAAACCCCTATTTTTAATAAAAGTTTGGTCTATACAATTTTGCGAGTTTACATTACTTCTAGTAGGTATATTACAAAGGATAGGAAACCGTTGTTAATCAATAAACTATTATAACCTATTACTTCTTGGTAATCTTTTAACAAATTGATATTCACATCTCCTATGAATATTATGGGTCCATTAAACAGAGGTAACAAATCACCTAATTCACTAATAACTGTTTGGGATATAATCGTTCCGTAATCAAAATAATGCCAACAAACACTATATTTTTATTTGTTATTATAATGCTATAATTCATCATTTACTTTAATAATAATCAATATTTAACAAATAACGTAATATATATTTCAGAAACTCAATTGTGATAAGTAAAATTTATTGCAAATAACATTAACAAATTATGCGCATAGTGTAAAGAGCAAAATATTGGCATATAGTTATCATTAAATGCACTTCCACGATATATATTTTTTCACTTCATAATTTCCGGCGGCATAGTTGGCAACACTGAAGCTTTAGAGTGAGTCATCCTCCGAACAGGCTCCGCCCCACACACACGGTACAGCCTTTTAATCACGTTATTGATGCAATTGAGATTATTGTAGTGGGTGGGTTTATTTGAGTAATACGTTCTTACTGTTTGAAGGATTTGCACATACACTTCGGTTTGGTTATCTTTGCAACGTTTCAGTGTAAACTTACTGAGGCATAGCAACTAAGTGTTCTTTCTCGACGGTGCTGTTGTCTATTGTCATCTACAAATGTATCTATAAAGTCGGAGTTGACATCTTCAAGTACGGTATGTATAACCTATGGATACCTGCCACTTAACTAAATGTTAAATTTTATAATCAATTTGTTAGGGAAAATCCCATCTAGGTGGTTTTATTCTCACACTCGCAGACCTAGTTCCTGAACCAGATTAATTAATAAAACTAAATTAATTTTATTATTTGAAAACAAAAAGCTATTACGAAAAAAATCAATAAAATTTAATTAACTGGCATTCTAAAATTAAAAATACCGGTTTTCACGATCAAAATGTTTTTAATTTCTCAGGTCAAATAAAGAAAAAAACGAATCTATAAATGACCGTACCTTAAAAAAGTTAGTGCAGATGTCGATAAAACATGCTATACACATTCAATACATTGTATAGGTACTGTATTATATTAATTCTACACTCATTCTCAAGCCGCGCTTATTTTCGGAGATATATCGATTTTACATGTCATATACTGGGAAAAAAATTATGGTTGTACCTCAAAAACGTACTAGCCGATTTTGATAAAAGTTTTTATACACATTTTAGACACAGTACTACTATACTACAATGTATGCATGGGTCTAATAGCCCGCATCAATTTTTGGAGATACATCGATTTTACATCTCGAATACAGGAAAAACATATGATTAGCCGTAACCCAAAAACGTACTAGCCGATTTTGATAAAGGTTTTTATACACATTTTAGACACAGTACTACTATACTACAATGTATGCATGGGTCTAATAGCCCGCATCAATTTTTGGAGATACATCGATTTTACAGTAAAATCTAATATATGATTGGCCGTACCTCAAAAACATAGGAGTCGATTTTGATAAAACTTTCTATACACATTTAATACATGGTCTACTATACTACAACACAGCCCACATTGTTAGGCCCTGTCAATTTTCGGAGCCACCCCGAATTACTGGCTACGTTTAGTAAAATCTAATATATGGATGGCCGTACCTCAAAAACATAGGAGTCGATTTTGATAAAACTTTCTATACACATTTAATACATGGTCTACTATACTACAACACAGCCCACATTGTTAGGCCCTGTCAATTTTCGGAGCCACCCCGAATTACTGGCTACGTTTAGTAAAATCTAATATATGGATGGCCGTACCTCAAAAACATAGGAGTCGATTTTGATAAAACTTTCTATACACATTTAATACATGGTCTACTATACTACAACACAGCCCACATTGTTAGGCCCTGTCAATTTTCGGAGCCACCCCGAATTACTGGCTACGTTTAGTAAAATCTAATATATGGATGGCCGTACCTCAAAAACATAGGAGTCGATTTTGATAAAACTTTCTATACACATTTAATACATGGTCTACTATAATACAACACAGCCCACATTGTTAGGCCCCGTCAATTTTCGGAGCCACCCCGAATTACTGGCTACGTTTAGTAAAATCTAATATATGATTGGCCGTACCTCAAAAACATAGGAGTCGATTTTGATCAAACTTTCTATACACATTTAATACATGGTCTACTATACTACAACACAGCCCACATTGTTAGGCCCTGTCAATTTTCGGAGCCACCCCGAATTACTGGCTACGTTTAGTAAAATCTAATATATGGATGGCCGTACCTCAAAAACATAGGAGTCGATTTTGATAAAACTTTCTATACACATTTAATACATGGTCTACTATACTACAACACAGCCCACATTGTTAGGCCCTGTCAATTTTCGGAGCCACCCCGAATTACTGGCTACATTTAGTAAAATCTAATATATGGATGGCCGTACCTCAAAAACATAGGAGTCGATTTTGATAAAACTTTCTATACACATTTAATACATGGTCTACTATACTACAACACAGCCCACATTGTTAGGCCCTGTCAATTTTCGGAGCCACCCCGAATTACTGGCTACGTTTAGTAAAATCTAATATATGGATGGCCGTACCTCAAAAACATAGGAGTCGATTTTGATAAAACTTTCTATACACATTTAATACATGGTCTACTATACTACAACACAGCCCATATTGTTAGGCCCTGTCAATTTTCGGAGCCACCCCGAATTACTGGCTACGTTTAGTAAAATCTAATATATGGATGGCCGTACCTCAAAAACATAGGAGTCGATTTTGATAAAACTTTCTATACACATTTAATACATGGTCTACTATAATACAACACAGCCCACATTGTTAGGCCCTGTCAATTTTCGGAGCCACCCCGAATTACTGGCTACGTTTAGTAAAATCTAATACAGGGTGGAGCGCGGTAATTTGCTTTTTTGCACTCCAGGCTGTGGCGGCACTGTTGGTCGAAGAGAGGGGAGAGTGGTCGTGGCTTATAGTGGCTGACGGGAGATTTGTATTCCTCCGCGTTCCAGTTGCTATCATGCAGTGGTCACGAGAGGAGAGGTCGTTTTGTGTTGAAGCGTATTTTTCAAATGCCCACTCGATCATTGCAGTGCAGCGTGCTTTTCGTTTACGATTCGCTGTTCCCCCACGCGTACGTGTTCCTGGTCGGCAATCAATTGTAAATTGGGTAACTGCATTCAGAACAGCAGGGAATGTGTCATGTGTACGAAGGGGACCTCAGAGAAGGATTACAACACCGGAAACATCGATAGAGTTAGAGCAGCAGTACTGCAATCTCCAAAACGCTCTGCTCGGAAGCAATCACTTGCTCTTGGCATTTCAAGACGTTCTCTCCAGCGGATTCTTCATGATGAACTGAGATTTCACCCGTATAAAATGTGCGTGGTCCATCAATTGTCAGCACGGGACTATTTGACACGGCGTACTTCTTGTGAAGACATGCTTGCAACTATACCGCGTGACGCAATTGTGTTCTTTTCTGATGAGGCACATTTTCACCTCAGTGGATGTGTCAACAAGCAAAAAATGTGCTACTGGAGTGAAACAAACCCCAGAGAAGTCCACCAGAGACCTCTGCATTCGGACCGCGTCACTGTGTGATGCGCCATATCACGAGTAGGCATCATTGGCCCTTACTTTTTTCAGGATAACCGTCGTGCCATAACTGTGAACCCCGAACGGTACTTGACTATGATACAGGATTTTTTTTAGCCGGCTCTTGAGTCAATCCAATTAGAGGATACATGGTTCCAATAGGATGGTGCCACTGCACACACAGCGAGGGTTACCATGAATTGTTTGGGGCAAATGTTTCCTGGATGGCTTATCTCTTTGAGGGGTGATGTGAACTGGCCAGCACGCCCACCAGACTTAGCCCCGTGTGATTTTTTCCTTTGGGGTTATCTGAAGTCGAAGGTGTATATCTACCGTCCCAACACCTTGTAAGACCTAAGGAACAATATTGAGGCTGAAATTGGCTGAATACCAGTCGACATGCTTGGTAGAGTCAATGAAAACTTCAGAAAACGTATGCAGCAGTGTGTGGATGCCGAAGGTCGAAATTTGCCAGATATATTATTTAATACCATGTAATTTAAAAATTCCCTTACTGTTCAATATAATTAAAATAAAAAATAGTTTTATCTAAAGTTCATAATTGTTTTATTTAATTTTCAAATCAGCAAGTTTTCGCGCTCCACCCTGTATATGGATGGCCGTACCTCAAAAACATAGGAGTCGATTTTGATAAAACTTTCTATACACATTTAATACATGGTCTACTATACTACAACACAGCCCACATTGTTAGGCCCTGTCAATTTTCGGAGCCACCCCGAATTACTGGCTACGTTTAGTAAAATCTAATATATGGATGGCCGTACCTCAAAAACATAGGAGTCGATTTTGATAAAACTTTCTATACACATTTAATACATGGTCTACTATACTACAACACAGCCCACATTGTTAGGCCCTGTCAATTTTCGGAGCCACCCCGAATTACTGGCTACGTTTAGTAAAATCTAATATATGGATGGCCGTACCTCAAAAACATAGGAGTCGATTTTGATAAAACTTTCTATACACATTTAATACATGGTCTACTATACTACAACACAGCCCACATTGTTAGGCCCTGTCAATTTTCGGAGCCACCCCGAATTACTGGCTACGTTTAGTAAAATCTAATATATGGTTGGCCGTACCTCAAAAACGTACGAGCCCATGTTGATAAAACTTTTTATACACAATCATTACATGGTCTACTACTCTACAATATAAGCCTTATTCGTAGGCTGCGCCTATTTTTGTTATTAAATTAATATATATTTTATACGTTTTAAGTTTATGAACTAGTTCCGGGTACATGTTCTTTTTATGGAATCTATGGCCAGTTTCACGTTGTGATTGTACGAAAACCTCCTATAGGTTGCTGCTGACGTCATCCTTTACACCATCTTTGGATGCGTAGAATAAAGTAATGTTGAAATTGGGAAATTAGACTCATATAAAAATGTTTTTCTTAATTTACACCTTCTAATATAGGTATATTATTCTAGAGATATTGTAGAATAGGTATGTCTTGTTTTCTTCACTTTAAGACAGTTGATGCCCATTCGCTAGATCTGGCCTGACTGTTATTCACAATGTACAACTACGGCGCCACGTCACCGCCAGTCCACGATACGATGTGTGTGAACTAGAGATAGGGCTGGCGCGACACACAAATCGAAGACTTTACCGGCGCGCTTAGCATCGGTAACCATAACTTCGGGCATCAGTATAATAAGCGCCCACCAACACAATTCAAATCAAATCAAATTACTCTTTATTTTCAAATATGCAATGATTACAATTACATGAATATTATTATGAAAATACCGTCACATGGGCCGAGGCCTGTGCGTGACGGCGAGCTCTTATTTACAACAATTTTAGTAGAACAGACTTTTTTTAAATCCATACAATAAACAAAATTCAGCTCACACAAACAGTCCCACAAAATAAAATAAATAAAAGTTACGAAAACAAAAATATCTAAGCAAGCGGTTGAACATGTTGTATATGCTGACACGACGGCACAGCAACTGAAAGTAGTTATAGTAAATGTAGTTAATAACGGTAAGTGGGAGTGAGGAGAGACTCAGCGTTATCAGAGCCGATCATCCGCAGCCAGGTCGTAATCAGTCGTTTGAACAGACCAGTTGGTTCGGCCCGCAGGTCCCTTATCACTGGAGGCAAGCGCCTGTACAATGTACTCGCCGCGTAGTATGCGTTCGTTAGGTTCACAGTCATCTCGATGACAGGAGCCCGCACACCACCCCCCACAGCGGCCCTGGTAGAGTAGCTGTGAGTAGTTCGACCGAGTACCGCCTCCCTGTGCCTATAGGTGTAGACCATCACATTCCTAATATATAACTGACGGATCGTGAGAATATCTGATTCTATGAACAACTGATTTGATGAAAAGCGTTTAAGTTTATTTAGAGCTGCCTTGAGTATAGATTTCTGAATAACATTTAAGGGGAGTTGAACGGTCCATAAGGCCCAATGTTAAAATAAGGTAACTTTATGTACCTTTTTCTCAGAACTCATAACAGTTAGGAAGTTGAAATTTTTCCACAAGGTGTAGGATATAATATTGTATTTATACCTCTAAAATCTTTGTAAAATAATTGATACAACTAAAGAAAAAAATTTTTATATTTGTGCTATTTTTTATTTTTATATTTTAAGATAAAATATTTTTCTAAATATTTATTTATGGATGAAATTTGATAAAACTAGAGCTACATACTTCTTAAATTCTACTTTATAACCAGTAAAAATTTCATGTGTGTAGCATTTACAGTTTCTGAGAAAAAGGTACATATATAATAAAAACCGGTAATTTTCAAAAACAGCGGAAAACAAAAAATCAAAATAATTATAAGTTCATATTCCTTTTAGAAGCCTCCAGGACAGTAGCTACCATCCATTTCCTCTTTCTCACCTAATAACTGTCTCCTTTTCTTTATTCTTGCTTCCTTAGTCATTGTCTCTACTTTCAGATCTGCCTTCCTCATCCTGACTTCATCGAGGCTCTTCAATGTGCTTACGGTGTATTTGCCACAGTCTTTTATTCTTAACTCCTTTAAAACCTTGATCCTTTCAATGTTACCTTCATTGAATGTTAGAACAGCATCATGAACACCTAATACAAGAGTCTCTCTTCCAACAAACACATTTTTTGGGATTCGGTTCCACACTACATTGTTGAAAGATTCGTTCACGTTCTGGGTTTTACCGTGAAGAGATTTTTTTAGTAGATCTAATCTTGAAAAATCTCTGTATGTAGGTTTTATTGCTGTCAATACAGCTTGAGGTAGAAAATATTTGTGATTGTAGGTAATTTCTTCTTCATTTGCAGCCAGCTAAAATAAATACTATATAAAAGGCAAGAACGCAGCGCTCAAAACGCACGAAATTTGTTATGTAGTCTTATATTTGAAAAATCATAGAAGCTCAACGGAAAGCCATTTTTATGTAGGGATTGCAGTAAATTGTTCAGAAAGAATCAAATAATAAAATAAAAAATAAAAGCGAAAAAACATTTTTTTTACCGATTTTTGCGTTCAACTCCCCTTTTAATGGATCAATGATAGTTTTTAACGCCCCTCCCCACGCTATTATTCCATACTGTAAAATAGACTGAACATATGCAAAATAGACAGTTTTTAATTCATTATAATTTACAATTTGCCCTAGTTGGTAAAACACGTATATCATTTTTCTAAGTTTAGGTTTTAAATAATTAATGTGAGGTTCCCATCTAAGTTTTTTATCAATTACTATACCTAGGTACTTGTACTGGTCCACCCTCTCGATAGGCTGGCAGTGACAGGCGGTGTTAACTGAATCGCCGCATGAGTGCAGTACTAATTGCAGCTCCGCGGGTGGCTCACTCACATTCCTTAATGCGATTGGTAAAAATTTTGTTTTACTGACGTTCACGGTTAGAATGTTAGAAAGAAACCAATTTTGTATTTGCGTTAGCTCGTTCGAAGCAACCTGGTAAACTTCTTTCCAGGTTCTTCCTTTGAAAACAATTACTGTCTCATCAGCGAACAGTTGTAACATTCCAGTAATATTTAGCTTTACTATGTTGTTTATATAAACGAGAAAGAGTAATGGACCAAGTGTACTTCCTGGAACAACGCCATAATTTACTTCCAATGGACTACTATTTCGATTATTTATTGTTACAAATTGCTTCCGATCAGTTAAATAACTTTCGAACCATTGTAATGGAATTCCTCTTACACCAACATATTTTAATTTATTAATCAACAAATTTCTGTCAATTGAATCGAAGGCTTTAGCTAAATCCACGAAAACTAAGAGAATTTTAAAATGTTCATTTAGTAAATGCATTATTTGTTTATTAATTTTGAAAAAGGCGTCTGAAGTAATTGAATCGATTTCAAATATCCATACTATTAAATACAACATTTGAACTGATTGAGGTACTGTAGAATATGTCTTATTTTCTTCAATTTAAGACAGTTATCAATATCAGGGAAATTAGGACTTCTCCACAGACATCCATTTCTTCGTGTAGGCTTTGAAGCCGTATTTCACAGTCTCATTCCAAAAGAGTAGATACTCCGGCGTTCAAATCGTAACAATTATTTTTACATTTACTTCTTTGTATTGCGTAGTATATTCCAACAACCCTGGAACAATTGTAAGAAAGGTTATTCGCATGCAGTAGATCAGGCCTGACTGTTATTCATAATGAACGGCGCCACGCCACCGCCAGTCCACGATATGATGTGTGTGAACTAGACATATGGCCGGCGCGACACACAAATCGAGGACTTTACCGGTGCGCGTGGTCTTCATTGTGTGGTATTGGAGGGAGGGTGGCGTGGTAGACTTCTGCACTCAGTCTCTGAACATTTCCATTTCCTATGACTCGTCATTAGGAGGCGATAGTCTCCTTCTCGGAATCGTATTGACGTAAATATCTTATCTCACTCTTCAGGAAGCCTATTGGTTAGCCTTATAACAACTTGAGATATCAAGTACTCAAAAACCTCGAAGTGAGACACACTTGGGCAGTATAGCACGACGTCGAGAATATAATAGAGGCTAGACAAAATTAGCAATCCAAGTTCCCCAAAGGCCACTTTACACGATTCTTTGATTTAATTTGTTAATGGTTCTGACAGCTTTATTTTGTATTCTAAACACTGTAATTAATTCGTATCTAGAACAGCCACCCCCGATCTCAGACCATAAGCTAAATGTGCATGTATTAGGTTATATATTACCTCCAAAGTAAGCTGTCTTAAGAATGCCCTATGAACAGAATTTTGCCAAATTGCGTGACAATAAATGCCTGAACCATCTTTTGAGCAGACACTATCAATGTTTACGTTCCATGCAGCGACCAAAGAAGAACATAGACTGGAAATCCCTATACCCGATACATTATGGCAGTTGAAGCCAACCCACACCCACTCTGGTGACAAACCGGCCGGGCACCAGCTTGCGGCGAGTATACATTTTAATTCGCCGCGTTTCATTATACTTTGGATTATACAGTTAGAGTTGGGATAAAAACTTGAAATTTCACAATTTTGTAGTCAATACTATGGCAATGATGATGTATTAGATAAACATTTTAAAAGTTTATTACAAGTGTTATAAAATAAATATTAATTAATTAAAAACCAAATTGAGCTTTGGCGATGAACATGAAATAATGAGTCGGCTGCTACTTTTTTTATTTATTGGTCAGGCGAGTTTTCGCTGCGAGAAAGTTTGAGATAATAAACCAAATTTTACCGTAGTATTTTTTATACATTTTTGGAGTGAACAGTTTGTCGAGAAACGAGGTATAAAGCAGATACAAATTTCATGCGGCGCAAACACGTACCCGCCGCCTCGACTCCATACGCTGCAAATAGGTTAAATGTTTAAATGCTCAACCTTTTTTTATACTCAAATCTATAAACATTAATAACTTATTATGGGAATATATCTAAATTTGATTAAATCAACTAATCGTTGTAGCGGGTTTCAAAAACCACAAGTACATAATAAAATGAAATATTATATGTATTTAAAGCCTATAAATTAAACCTTTTACAGTACGGAATAACTTAAATGTCTAACTTAAATAGTAAGTTTACTTTTTATGTGATGTTACAGTTTACAATGTTACTGTTTATTTGGTGTTACAGTATATATCAATGAATGATTTCTAACATTCAATACAGGTTACAGTGTAGTTTTTACAGTATATTTATGGTATTTAGTTTATATTCCTTACTTACAATGAAATAAAATGTACACAAATTCCAGCGAAGTATATTTTAGTTGATCATTCTTAAAAAAACATCCAACTTCCAATAATACAAATTCTATAATCGGTGGCAAGCAAAAGCAAACAACGAGAGCAAGCCCTTCCTGCCGCCACACGGACGCTCGGTAGTGGGTGACTCATCCACTGCCATCCCCACCACTCTGGTGATTACCAGCTTCAACCGCGCGCCCCGATTGCCAGTCTATGTTCTTCTTTGGTCGCTGGTTCCATGTCAGCCCTCGATCATGGTGCGTCCCAAGGAAATTGGTAGATTCTTCTTTTTAAAAAGATTATTGCGCCTTCATATCAGCGGCGAGCACGTAAACGCAACCCGCAGAACAGATAGCGTTTATATGTTAAAGGTTAGTTTTGGTATCTGTGCGCGCAGCTAAATTCATCCATATGTACTGTAGCGACGGGTCAAGGTTACTGATACGCGCTGTGATAACGCACATACGCAGACGAACGCACAGTAAGCGGCGCGGCACAGTAATACCGGTAACCTCCTCAACAGTTACGGTAGTTTCGGTTGCAGCCAGACAACGGGTGCAAATAACCGTTGCGCTGCAACTGTTCCACAATCGCAGCTTTCCTGTAATAAAACCCCAAAATGTTACCATGTTATTTAATCAGGCAAAACACCCCAAATAATTACAACTCGTTAATCAACAATCATTTGAGTTTTTTTCCAACATATATTCTTTTTTTACATAAAGTATCTCAACAGGGTGTCTCGTAAAAACTGCTCAAATTATGAACATATTATTTAATAGCCCAAAACAAATCATTTATGTAATTTATATTCCTATCTTGCTTAGTTTTCCGTCTGTCTCTCTTTTTGTTGTTTTCTTGATTTTCTTTATCTGTGTAACGGTTGAGATATTAAATTAAAAATTCTAGGTTTGTTTATGCTATTTTACGAATTTGAATAAAGTACCAGAATGTTTCTATTCAAAAGGGCTATCTTTTATGTACATTTTCAGTTTTAAAAACACATGCTGACGTATATTGATACGACTGCTGTGCGTCAGTGAAAGTCGGATATGCGTACGTCTATGCGTGTACCATTGTACCGGGCCATACCACAGATACTATTAAAATCATTGTTCATTTATGTACAATTATATTTGTTTACAAATTTTATAATTTTGTAGTGCGCTGGTGAAACTGATATAGTGAAACGGCAATGTTTTGTTTTGGTGGATGTATTTTACGATTAGGACTACAAAGCTATAGCTTGATGACTTTTCTCGCAAAACTAACCGTCCCCTAGAATTTTTGGTCATATAGCATCATAATTAAATTCAGTACAGGTTGATGATGATTTCTACAAACAGCTTTATACATTTCAAGGCATTTTACACCATCCTATATTAGTCCAATGGTGTCAATGAATTTAAACCCCTTTCGGGGTTTAAAAGGTTTCAGTTATAACTTTTGCAATTAAATGGTAGCGTTGCGATGAAGAATCATCATATCTATTATGTAGTGATTAGCTACTACAGAGTTTTGCTCGACAATAATTTTAACCAATGCTTCCTCTTTTGGTATTTTTCCTATGATTCCTGACAGTTCTACATTTATTCGGTAGCAGTGACAGTATAAATGTCCTTTCGTTACCTTTGGAATTTCATACGCTCCGCAACTAGAAGTGTTTGGGCAAATATTTACAATAATGTTTACTTAGCTTAACTTGATTGAAATGTGTTATTACTATGTTATAAAATGATTTACTATGTTAACAAACCACCAGGGTATTTGATGTTGATGTTCCTTATGCCTCCACCGACCTATTCTACAATGTGTATTGTAGGTTCTATCTAATAGGACTATGTAAGTTGAATTAGTTTTCCGCAGCTACGGCTAAATACTTTGATAGATTATAATAAACTTAAGCTTTACTTCCAAGGTCGTGTATAATCCAAAGTCTGATAGTGACAAGAAAGTCCTTAACGATTTGCACGGCTTAGTAATAGATAAAAAGAGTTTCACGAATTGAGCGGAACCACATATGGTAAAAATATCAAATAGTAGTCTATATAATTGTTGTTAAACTTTGTAAAGAGACTTACAGAAATTCCTCGGTGAATATAAATCTGTATTCTCACACATTCTTATGCTGGCGTGGAACAGTGCCAAGAAACCTATACGTAAACCATAAAAGTTTGCGTCACCGATCAAACGTACAGCAGCATTAATAACGTGAATATTGTACATACATATCGGTGGTCTGTTGAATTACTTCTGTCCCACCTCGATGTTTAACCGAGGACTATTTCCAGTAAATAAAACACATTTCTCTTGGCAATTGATCTTTCAAACTCTCACCCGCAATTTTTTTATTGCATTAAGTATATAGAGAATTTATGATTTTCAGGAGAAGCCGCAATGGACTCACTCCCATTGTTAGTACTGGATAAAATCGCAGAGCACCTGACACCCTACGAGCTGGCAGCGTGTTCTGCCGTTAGTGTGGGCTGGAGGGATGCCTTCAACCAGGACAGTCTGTGGAGGCCACACTGCAACGAGGACACAGCACAGTACCTGGAGACTGCGGAGTGTAAAGTGGAGCCGAGGTTTGAGTCTCCGGAGTTGGAGGACAGCACGCTGAGTCCTGTCTGTCGCTGGCGGATGTGTTTCATGCGTGAGACCCACCTGCGGAGCAACTGGAGACATGGCAGATCCGTCAAGGACAAGATAAACACCGTAGAGGACATCAAAAACGTGTTCTGCATGTTTGTCTCTGACGATTATGTGCTTCTGAGAAGTGGAAGAAAATTGATGTTGTGGAACGTTAGAGGTTCTCCAGTTTATATAGGAGAACCAATACATTTACTCTTTGAATCAGAAGGTATCAGGTTGGTACAAATGATCAACTCCAACATGGTCTTGATTGTTCAAGGATTATCTGTACAAGTTTACTGTTTTAAATCCATTTTAGACAAAACCTGGGAATTAAAACACATTTTCTTTTATGATGAAACTCAAACTGCTTCATCTAGTGAGGCGGCCAGTCCTATAGCCGTTAGAAATAAAGATATGTTTTTTGGTGTTCCGATTGTTGTAGGCAATATATTTGTTGGTTACCCCTTAATGGACCAACCAGTTTTACACATTTGGAATGTTGAGGAAGGGAAAAAGTTAAAGACGGTTGAATGTAAGATTACATCAGGAAAGTGTTACAAGATATGGACCATTGTTAAATCTGACAAACCATCTCTAGACATTGTAGTGGTTCTCTGGCATCGGATTAATTTAAAAGATGAATTTCACGTATACATTTACAGTTTAAAACATTTGGACTTCCTCCCTTTCCACGAAACCTATGACATGAATAACAATTCAAAAATTGGTTTTGTGTTACAAGACAGAATTCTTGGTGTTACATTTAATGAACGTCTCTACATCTATAATTATGTGACGTCACAGTTACTACATACAATACAAACTATAACCAACTGTGTTACGGTCAACAATCACATTTTGTTCTGTGAACAACGAATGTTATACAAGAGTTTCAATACAACTACTCTAGAAATTAAAAATGTAAGAGTGACCAATAACACAGAAGTTCCTTCGGTATATTATTTGGCAAAAGTTTTATTCGGCAATTTTTTTTACACTTCGGGTGATCTCTTATGTGCACATGTATGGGAGATGGGAAGAAACCCAATGGCAGAAGAAGTAACATGGCTAGAACGTTTAGACTATATCCCACATAGTAACATTAACAGATCAAATACTAAATTAATCGTAAAACCACATGTACTTAAAAATGATTTTATTTGTGAATATTTTTGGTAATATCCTCAATTATAAAATACAGACTCAATTACCGCGTAAATAGTCCTATTTTTAATAGACGTTAATGATTTAATCCAATCATGACAGTTCATTTTTCAAGAATATTTTGTCATTAAAATGTATAAAATATGTTGTTCTATAGTATTATGGTTGTATAATCTATCATACTTGAATTTGTCTAAACAGTAATCCTGTGTTTTAACTTTTGTGTTACTTAGACCCAGTTCTTTAGTATAGAAGATCAAAATGCACAGTGGTCTAACGT
Organism: Homalodisca vitripennis; assembly: GCF_021130785.1. NCBI lineage: Eukaryota > Metazoa > Arthropoda > Insecta > Hemiptera > Cicadellidae > Homalodisca > Homalodisca vitripennis. The sequence continues at coordinate 5,032,262 of NC_060212.1, read as the reverse complement.
TTTACCACATAAAACTTTTTAATTTATATGTCACGCTTTAACTAGACTTACGTGTCGCTCTTACTTATTGATTTACATTACGTTACATTAGATTTATTCTTAACTTTAAAGAACACAACAAACTTAAGAACTGATTCTTATTTTTATCTTAAGTATTTTAAACATCCCTAGAATTCTTGCCATTTCATAACAAGACAATAACAAGATACAACACATTGGTATTTTATTACGAATTCTCTCATTTTACTGATATGAGTTCTTTGGGTGAACATAGCTTAAACCCTATCAGTAATGTGGTACTACCAACTGTCTCACGTTTCACTCATGGTTCCTCTGGGTGTTCTAAGCGTAAACGTTGTCAGTAATCAGGTACTACCATTACAGATTCCATCGATATCGGTTCTCTGGGTGACCATAGCCTAAACATTACCAGTAATAAGGTACTACCAACTGTCTCACGTTTTACTCATATAGGTCCTCTGGGTGTTCTAAGCGTAGTGACTTGTGAAGAAGGGATAATGCAAGCTAATTTCGAGTGTCGTACTTTAAAAGTAGAGCCATTACCAGTTACCGACTTAAATGAAAGCACGTCGAAGTATCAATTCGAGGAATAATTGTTGGATAGGGTTCTTTATGCAATTAGTACAGGCAATATACTGGAGTTTTCGGAGGATGGAGAGATTTCTGTTTCGGAACATGTAATATGGATTTCAGGAGCAATGCATACTACAAATTTAATACTTCTTTTACTAAGTTTATTTTTAAATGTTTTGGCAATAACCAGTATTTGGTTAAAGTTATCACCTTTTGGTAATTTGTAGCAATAATTTTAAGTACACTATAAACATACACTTTCATTTTCAATAGTTTTCGCATATTTAAATGTAAACATTACAACAGTATGCTCACCCTCAGGAATACTCAACTACGTATCTTTAAAATAATATTATAGTGAAATGCTGGTGAACACATTATCCATTACATTTTAATACTACAAAATTAGTCTGTATTTCTAATTTATTGCTTACTTGTGACTTGGAGAATGTAGGAGGAAAATGGATGTTCAAATCCAGAGGTTATCTGAGAGGTAGTTCATGGAAAGAACTAATTTTGTTCGCATGATCCCTCATCTTACGCGAATGGGAATAATCTGGAATGGAGACTCTTTAGAACCAGTTCTGAGCATTCCAACTTATGATAGTGATTTTAGATTATAACAGTGGATATTCTTTTTTACATGAATATACTCAATACTACAGTTTATTGTTCTTTATAAAAATTAATTTACCGTATTTTGTCATCTCGCGCTATATTAATTTGTTAACAATTTATCATCCAAGCATTGTTTTTACTTTATATTTTATTAGAAATATAACATCAAATGTACACATGTGTCTATTATTTTAGTTAATTTTCTTCTTAGTAATGCCAATAAATATATGTGTTATGTTCTTTGATTTATTTTTAAATAATTTTTATTATTTCACCGTTTTCTCTCTGTATCATCATGTTTAATACTTGTTCTATCTACGGTAATTGTTTTTTATTTATCATCTGGAATGGAGACTCTAGAACCAGCTCCTACTATTCCAACGATATACTTTTATATATAATAGTGATTTTAGATTATAACAGTGGATATTCTTTTATACATGAATATACCCAATACTACTGATATTTGTTCTTTATAAAAAAAAATCAATGAATTTTTTCATCCCGTGCCATATTAATTCGTTCACAATTTATCATCCAAGCATTGTTTTTACTTTATCTTTTATTAGAAATATAACATAAAATGTACGTATGTGTCTGTTATTTTACTTCATGTACTTCTTATTTATATATATAAATAGTGGTGTTTTGTATTGTTTGAAAATAAATCTTTATATTTTACTGTTTTGTCTCTGTGTCAGTCTTGTTTAGTACCTAATATATATTTATTAGGTTAATTTGGGTGTAATATATATATATATATATATTACAATTGTTTGAGTTTTACTTCAATGTACATTAAATGTCCATTTTAGTCCGAAATACATAGATTAAAAAATAGTATTGAATTCGTTGTTACATGCTATAATTAGTCTTTATTTATTTGGCATAGTTTGAATCATTGTGTTTAAAATTATGTACTAATAAAAAACATGTTAGCAATACTGAATGATACGATACTTTGTGTACTCAGTATATATATATCATATATATATATATATATATATATATATATATATATATATATATATATATATATATATATATATATATATTAACGTTTTTAATGTTATACAAATAATGGATGTATTTGCAGATATTGCTCTTAAGAACGTTGTGATATTTTGCAGATATTGCTCTTGAGAACTTTGCGATATTTTGCAGGTATTGCTTAGTTTAACGACAGGAAATAAAGTATTTAGCTATTGAAGTCAACCCTTATAAGGTAGAAGATCCCTTTAAAATGATTAAATGCATATGTGGATGGATTGGATGAATCAGTTTTTTTTTATTGAAACATCTATATTATAATACTGTTTATTATAAAAACACTATGTATCCTACGTCGTGTTGATTTATTACGAAAACATTTTAAGTACTTAACAGACAATTCTTTTAGACCACTGCTGTACACTTACAGTAGATGAGGAAATACTATACAAATTTTACCAAAAGGCATGAAGTTTTCAACATTGTATGTGCCATGAATAATACACATATTCAAATGACCTAATAACATGAGGTTTTAGGACTAGGAATGTTTATTTAACCTAAAGTTTTACATAATTTCCCATATGGGAACACCCAACGATAATGACAAGGCGTTTTAGTAAATTCAAATAAATTCAATTGTTATATTCTCCAACTACTAAATTAACTCACAACATATCGAACACAATTTTCCAGTGGATTATTTTGACCATTTCGAATGGTAAAATAAGACATACCTTACTTTATCTTTGTCTGATTTCCTTTATTTTACTATTATACATTGTTTTACTGTGCTCTGCTCCGCTATACTTTTCTCTGATTTGCTTTGCTTTCTTACTTTACTTACTTTACTTACTTACTTTACTTACTTTCTTACTTTACTTACGTTTCTTTTTAAAATTTTTAGGTGTGATGCTGTGACTGACTGATTGATCAATTCCCAGCATAACCTATAGGTTAAAGGTATAATAGATACTGTAGATTTAGCACATAGGTATATCATGTGCCCTGGAGGCGCAAGAAAGAAAGATTTTTCTGACTCCAGATCACCACCCCACATAGCACCCATTAGTATCTAATACGTATCAAAAATATTTCATTGAAACAGTTAATTTTTCAGATGCATTTTGAAACGTATCTGCTTAGTTTCATACAAGTATCTAAGTGACGAGAATGTCCTCTCATGTTTCGTAACTAATATATGTATATGTTACATTTCAAAGTAACTTATCTGATACGGTTCAAAGTAACTTGTACAATACGTTTCAAAATAACATAACTTATATATTTCAAAGAAACATTGGTTACGATATATGAACAAATACGTAAGTAGCACGTTTCTGGTGCATTTATTTACCATTATTAGTCTCTGAAATGTACATTATATTAGAATTTTATGTGAAAAGCAAGAATGAACACAGAACAAATTAAAAGTTGTTTTTTGTTTAATTACTTGTATAATACAGTTTTTGGCTATTCTAGAACTAAACTAAACTGTGTTTATTACAAAATATCGTTTATTTCTTAGTTAGGAATAAGATTACACAATATTTTTATCAGAGGAAAAGTTTTAATTAATTGAACCTAAAGAAGAATTGTTGAATAGAAATAATACAGTTGATCCACACACACAACAAGGGACAAAATTGGTAGAAATTAAAAAAAAACAACAAAAACATGTTATTAAAGTTTATTTTGAACAAAAAACACAGTTAAACATATACATACTATAAACAAATATAGATATTTTAAATAACCACGTGAAGATATAAACTATATACATTAAAAGTTGTACACTTACATAAATCAATAACATTACAATATAGACCTTTTAAACTAACCTAACTTATTGCGAACTAAAGAAAACTGAAAAATTAAAATAAAACTGTAGAACATTTCTCTACAAGTGTGAAAACATCGGAAAGTTGGTCTTATGTCAAACTACTAATTTTGTTTTTTATTAATAATATAATTCAAAACTAAAAAGTTAACAACAAACTACACTTAATGAAATTAACTTTTAAAAATACAACAAATATAAATATAAATACAACAAAACCTATCTGATATAAAGTCATGAAAAAATAATATTTAAAAAACAAACAAGTCATTTTAATATTTATTATGACATTTTTAATTTCATATTTTAAAATATGTATGATTCACACAAAAAATTAACGCATTAAAAAATAACCACGAATATAAAAAATTATGGTTGCCTGTAAAGTCGGTTTTACGGGCGAAGATTTTACGTGACAACGTCTTTTTCTCGGTAGAATATTTATTGATATGAATATTATTAAATTGCACAATAGGAACAAGGAATTGAATGAAAATAAGAATTGCACAAATTTTAACTATAGAAATATATTTTGTTTACTAAAACATTGTACATAATTTGAAATTAATTAAAATTTGTTATTGTAAGTGGTAAAGTTGAATAAAACATTTACTAAAATTGGAATTTGAAATTCTTGCTAAACACAGTTAAATTCTAACTCCGCGCGTGGTGATTGGTCGGTTTAGTTCGTTTGTTTGGTCGCACTGTTATGACAGGTTAGAGGTTATAATTTGTTATTATGTTTGACTAGCAATACGCGCTGTTTCTTCTCAATCGACTGAATTACGATTGATTGCAGAGTGATTTAAACTAATAATTTACTTAACACTATCAACATTTGTCAATAGTATGACATAACCTATAAACTCAGTTTCTCAACTTTTGTGTCAATCTAACAATTAATCAATCATAATTTACGATAATGAAATATCAGTGTACAATTATTTACCTTTATTGTTGTAGTTGTTGTAAATGACGAATCTAAGCACTCTACATTTTCACGAATAAACATAGTTATCTGCTTTATCCCGTGCGGCGGACCCACAGTTATCTGCTTTATCCCGTGCGGCGGACCCACTTGACGGGCATCGTAACGTTACCGGGCGTTACACTTTTTCATGAGTGACTCCGAGCCGCAACCTAATTTAAGACGTTGTCACGTCAAAAATCATTTTAAACATAATTTAACTTCTGGTTTTACAATAAATAACTAGATTAAAACTTGTATTCCACTTTCCACGTAATTGAATTACTGCTTTCCTTGTACTGTAGATGCTGCTATTGGTCCTCTCCTTTCTGTAACCGAACGTTCAAGCATATTAAGAGGCTATCATGATAGGTACGTTCATTCAATTAGTAGTTTTTCTCACTATCTCAGACACATTTGGTTTAATCAAATAAAATAATTTTAGTTAAATTAGCATCTGACTACTTTTATTCTTATAAGCTGATTGAGAGTATTTGGTCAAGATAACATCAAATGTAATCAATATTCGCAACTCCTCTGAAGTATTGCGTCACAGAAGAACAACATCCAGAGGTGATATTTTTAGTTGCAAAGAGTGTACCAAGTAGTGAAATCCATGAAAGAATGTTGAAAGTGTACACGACTAATTATATTACATATTAGCTGATCTTATGAGGTCAACCCTTGGTTCCTTATGGCTAATGGAAGAAGCATTATATATAATTCCATAATTCAAATTTATCAGACAGAACATATCGCATATGTAAAGTAAATACATGAATTAGTAAACAGATTATACTTAGATGTTATGATACTAAAATTAATGAAGCAGCCAAAAGATTTTATAGAAGTGTCTGTATTATTGGAGTTATAAAATATTTCTTTTGTTATTGTAAATCGGAAATGTGTATGTTTTACCGAACGAATTATCAAAAGAAATTTATACAACACTCCCATACTCCTTAATCTTTAAAGTGTTATGTTGGATATAGTATCCTATAAAACTGCAATATGATTCCGGATTATCATACGAAAATTTGTAGTTATCTGTTTAGTGGGTTTTGAGATTTCTGCAAAGATACGAAATTTTACCAATTTCTCATATGTGGATTGTTTATCATTGAAATTTTTAACTGATTATATAAAGAGAACTACTGTATTATTATTGTTAGCTAAATTATAAAATAAATAGTAAGTGATCCAAAGGAGAAATTCAATTTTAATATTTAATTCCGCCAATTTTTATTACTGAACATTGTTTTGTATGTGTCTGTATACTTGAAAACGAGCAAAATACATATGAAAACGGATAAAATAACAACCAAGCTAGTTATAATTGTAACTTTGTAAGGCTTGATACTCTTTGAAAAAAAATCTGCCACAAAAAAATAACTGCTGTTGTGCCAGCTAGCAAGATACAGAGAAGGGATATTATACCTTATGTTTGATATTTATTACCCTTTCTCCACAATCAAATTTGTATCCTCTTCTAAAAAATACAGCTTACCATGTTTTTCTATCTTAAAAATTATTCCGCTGTCGATTTTACTAAAGTCTGGATTTATTCAGAAAAAGTGGAAATAGTAAATGAAAATTATACATGATGTTAATAATATGATATATAATTTGCCAAAATACTATTAAAATATGAGGTATGTTAATGCTTCTTATCTCGAGTGCCTCAGTTTGCTTTGTACAAGCCATTTGGTGATGACCTTTCCTTCAGCGGCCTTGGTTATATTATCAATAAGAGCTCTAGACCAATGGAACTGTAAAATTATTTAAAAAATCAGATGACGCTAGCAAATATTTGTCACCAAAGGTCTGTCATGATGGGTAATAATAAGTATTTTATCACCAAAGCCGACTTCTATATTTTTTAAGTTTAAATTTATATAAAAATACTTTATGGAAAAGTATTACCTAAAGTATTGATTTATTGTAATTAGTTTTGTCTTTTTCTCTGTAAGAATCTATTTCTATGTACAGCAGCTGACATCTAACAAAAACAATTATATTTCTTTTCTTGATCTCATTTAAGCCTCAGCATCAGCTTCGAAGTGCACTAGTTTTTTATTAAAGTACAAAGTACATGATTGAAGCTCCCCGGGATTTGAACCCGTGATCTGTCGGTTAGAGTGCCGAGACTATAACCATTAGTCCACGGTGTAGGACGATTATATTTCTTACGTATGAAATTGTTTCTATTTATAAACAAGATTGAAAAAATTTAATGGGTTTTTTGTAGGGCAATTTTATGGTGTGTAACGTAAACTACTTGATAGCTAATAATATACAAAGGCAATAACATTTATTATGTTACTTAAGTTATATGGGTTTGTAAAAACATGATTAAAGTTTATTGCAGATTATTTGCCAAGACAGGTTAATTTTTGAATAATAATAATAATAAACTTTATTATGAACAGACAATGCACACGTCGTATCACATTCTTGTAGAAACGTTCTTATTCTAATTTCGCGGATTATTTGCAAAATAGCCAAGATATGTTATGGGTTAGTCACTTGATAAAGTTTTAGTTAATTATTTTAAGCCATATTTCGAGAAACAGAAGCATATATATATATATATATATATATATATATATATATATATATATATAATAATATCAAAGGGGTATGTTTAAAATTACTGTTAAATTTGATTTAATAAAGCTTTAAACTCTAGAAAAAGTCTGGTAATAATAGGTAAACAAATAGTGATTAATATTGGATGGGTGAACTATAACAATATTAGTCTACTAGAAAAAATTACTGATACTTGAACTTACCTCCAATTCCTAATAAATATTTGATGAAAGTTATCTTTTTGTGTCTTGAACTAACTAGAACACAACACATAAAATAAACGCGGAAATATCGGTTAAGGAAGTGAATTCAAACAGAAATTTTACGACGGCGCAAAGTGACAGCGACATTACCAAACTTAAAATTGCCATGATGCGCATGCGTAATAAACCGTTGCATTGTGGGATGTAATACGAAACTTCTGATACGTATATGATACGAGGCAGGTGTCTTAATGGCCCTGTCGTAGTCTTAGATACGTATATGAAATCTTCTCATTAATATGTAACGTGCATGTTACAAGGATTTATTTTTCCAACCTCATAATTTCCGGCGGCATAGTTGGCAACTCTGACGCTTTGGAGTGAGTCATCTTTCCTTCAGACTACGGCTGTCGGCTACATAGTCATTTGGTCGCGTTTGTTAATGCAATAAACAGTTTTGTAGTGGGTGAAGTTTTGTATTGATTTCTACGTTCTAGTGATTGAAGAATTTCCACACTCACTTCAGATTGCACTTCGTTTGTCTTATCTTGGGTTATCTTTGCGACGTTCAAGTGTAAACTTGCTGAAATGTAACAACTAAATGTTCTTTCTCGTTGGTGCAGTTGTTTGTTGTCTAGAACTGTAGGCTATAGGTACGGAGTTGACATCTTCAAGTACGGTATATATAACTATGGATACATACTACTTTATTATTATAGATCAAATTGTATTAACTATTGATTAGAGAAAATCCCACCCAGGTAGTTGTATTCACATGCATACAAATAACATCACTTACAACAGGGCTGGGATTACATAATGGCCATACTTCCTGTTTGTTAGCTATCCAGTGCAATTTCCGAATCAAACCAAATTGTTTTTTTATTTGTAATTGTATGCTAAGGTGATTAGTAATTTATCCATATAAACTATATATATATATATAAATATATAATTTCAATAAACATTGAATCGCAAAAAGTACTTGCTCCGCCGGGACTCGAACCCGGATCTCTCACTTGCCGGGTGAATGTGCTACCATTACACCACAGAGCCCTCACTTTTTACGATACAATTATTTTGTATTTGGCTGTTTCTTTCACATATGTGTTTAATAACCAAACTAACATATGATCGGAAGACCAAATACCTGTCAAATGACTTTATTTACATTAAATTTGTATAAATGGCAATAGCCTAATTTAATTTCAATAAGGCTATTATAATTATATTGATATTCAATATAATTAATATATGTATATATTATATATATAATATATATATATATATATATATATATATATATATATATATATGTATATAAAATTAATTAGGGGTATGTTAATTTTAAACATACCCCTTTGATATTATTATATGTATGCTTCTGTTTCTCGAAATATGGCTTTAAATAATTAACTAAAACTTTATCAAGTGACTAACCTATAACATATCTTGGCTATTTTGCAAATAATCCGCAGAATTAGAATAAGGATGTTTCTAAAAGGATGTGATACGATGTGTGCATTGTCTGTTCACGTTTATTATTATTATTTAAAAATTAACCAGTATTAGCGAATAATCTGTAATAAACTTAGGTCATGTTTTTACAATTTCATATAACTTAAGTAACATAATATATGTTGTTGCCTTTGTATTTTCTGTATAAAATTTTAATATCACTCCATGAAACATTATAGCTATTAACGTGTAACTTGCGTGCAGTCAGCAGTCCTTTTTAACTCTCGATGAGGTGACACTACCAACTTCTACACCGGGTGCCACCCAAGGTTGCTATGCCACTGACAGAGTAGCACGTTTTATAATGGATAAATACTCAGTTTCTTGAAGTGGGTTTAAAGCAAAGGTTTTCCACAGATTATAGGATTTCCAAAACGGATTAGAATAAAAATTAATTGATTTATCTACTATAATTTATAAAATCAGAATGATTGTTGTTTATAATTTTTACCAAAATAAGTAATTTAAGAATAATTGATTTAAACTATAGTTTTAACTATACACTACACAAAATAAAACTACTCCAAATAAACATGCAGACATATTTTTAACATATTTGTATAGTATTTAATGTTTAATAAAAACCATACTAGGATTATAAAAACAGTATACATATTAGTTTATGTGTAGCATTTAAATTACCATACAATCGTAAAAAAATATGGATTCTATAGCCATAAGTTGAGTTTCTCAATCTATCTCTATAGAGCATTCGGCCAGAAATAGTTTGTAATGTTTTTAGATTCTATATCAATAATAATTGTTCTATTATAAATATTTTTACAATTACTAAAATTTTGTTTTTTTTCTACTGAACCACGGAGAATATTGAATTACGTTGATAAATATTGATATTTACAAAACGTCTCTAGTAAGTGAATAATTAAGTGTAATATAATGAAAATATTGATAAATTCTAAAATAAATCGTACGTAATAAATTGGTGAAAATCTCTCAATGTTGTTTTTTCTACTTTACTTTCTATATATTTTTGAAATGGGTTAAATATGTTTAATCAAATACAAGTATCTTACCGTAATGTTTTTTTTTTTTTGTGTAAATGGATCTAAAAGAAGTTTTTCATTTAAAGAAGTCTCGAAGAAGATAGCAAAATGTGTTGAAATAGTCGGTTATTCCTTGAACACTTCAATTCTTTACTTTGATATTTTCAGCGTTTGTTTACACAGTGATGAGTCAGCGCTAAGATAAGACGTATCGACGAGCGATAGTGTTCCTGCCTAATCTATAGAGCGTTTTATGTTTTCATTATTTCAAATTTAATTGACTTTGTTACATATTGAAATGACCAGTTGTGATATTTGTACAAAGTCTATCACTTCTAAACAACTCAAGCTTGTATGCAATGTTTGTTCGAAAGAGTTTTCATGGGGCCTGCATGCGAATTAACCAGGCTGATCTAGATTCCATCACCGCCGATGGATTAACTTTGAGGTTTTAGCCGTGTATTGAAACACGGAGAAAGAGCTCAAAGTTTGACTCCGCAGCTCAGGATGGGAAACTTTCACTCGAAGATATTATGAACCAAATCGAGGAAATAGTTGAAGGCCAAAAATACCAAGAAAATAATTGTAACAGTTCCTATGAATCCCTAACTGAAATAACTCAAGAATTCACAAAAACCATGAAGCAGCAACATTTATATTTGAAAAATTGCTAAAAAGTCATTGACAACTTTATGCAACCAAACAAAAGTTTAAATAAGAAAGTTGTTGACCTGGAACAGCGGATTGATGATATGGAACCATAATCCAGGGCAAATGCCATAGAAATATAGGCAATTCCTGTGCAGCCAAAGAAAGACGTGTTCACCGTTGTAAAGAGGGTGGGAAAATCTCTGTACCTAACTGTTACGGACTCCACGATTGACGCCTGCCATCGTCTTGGTACATCATTGTCAAATTTGTGAGGCGTATTGACAAGGAGTTCATGAGGAAGCGTCGAGTCAAACGGAACCTGTCTACCAGACACCGGATGGTGACGTTGGCGAGTTTCAATACTTCAGGATTTTGTTCCACACATTAAAATAAGCAAAACAGTTCGTATAAAGGTATGTCCCCTAACGTTTAGTTTTCCGTATGTCTGTATGTGTTTTTTTTATTTTAAAAATTATATCTTTCTAAGAACCAGTTACGATGAACTTATGAAACTTGAGAATTGTATTAAACTTTGATAGACCTTTTTGAAAATAACGTATTGACAAAGTCATTTTACCAGTTTCAAAATGGCACCTCTTGAAAATGTTTAAAGTCAAAAACAAAAATACCAGTATAGTAGTAAAAACATGCATAGGATACTAAATATTTGGTCATATTTATGTCTTTTGTTTTTGTGGATTTATTTTACAATAATGACTACAAAACTCTCTAAGGCTTTACGAGTTTTCTAGCAAAATAAATATCCTCTAGAAATCCCGGTCAGAGTGCATCGTAATGAAGTTCAGTACAGGTTGGTGATGATGTTGATGATTTCTTCAAATAGCATTATACATTTCAAGGTGTTTTTATACAATTCTATATTAGGCCTATTTTTTTAATTTATTGAAATTCCTTTGAGTTATCAGTCAACTTTTGCAATGAAATATTGATAGGAATGGTAGATTATAACAAACCTTAAGCTTGACTTCCAAGGTCGTGTATGATCCAAGGTCGGCCTATAAATGAGCTCTTCCCATCAATGTCTCTCTTCTGGTATGAATTTTTAAGGACAGCCATTGTTAAATTTCCACAGATAGCAACAAGAAAGTCGTTAATGGTATGGATTGGCACGGCTTAGTAATAGATAAACTGAGTTCCACAAATTTAGCAGAGCCACATATGGTAGAAGATTTCATATAGCATATAATTAATTGTTGTTGTTAAACTAAATTCCACAAATTCCTCAGACAATATTTTATAGGAGAAATCTGTATTCTCACAGATATGAGCACATTCTAACTCTGGAGTGCAATATTACCAGTAACCTTATACATAACTGTTAGAACATTTCGTAATAGGTTACTGATCTTTTGGTCGGTCAAAAGAACATCAGCAATAATCGAATGACTATAATACATAGAATAGAATATAAAATAGAATAAACATTATTATTCTCATGAATATGCACACATTATAACATATTCAATACAAATAATATACAACAAATATAACTGCAAGCACATACATAGCAAAATAATCTTCTGCATTGCACGCGATTACAGAGTATATCAGTACTGGCTGACCTTGACACATTAACATTCATGCCACACATACATACATACATATACCGAGAAACAAAGTATTGGCCTCCAAGGCAAAGCCTGTTTTGAGGCATTTACATAATTCATAGAAATAAAAGAACTAGCAGTGATAGAACAACAATTATACATTTCCAAATATTATAACATAATCCTAAAACCCTCTTTCCAACAAAATTCATTCAGATTCATACTTGCAAGATAAACAGATAAATCACACATACACTAATTATATAAAATAAATTATAATCCTCATTATGTCTGCATCTATTTTTGGTAGTTAATACAAATGAAAATCATCGGTCAGCAGGAGTAGAGGTATTTATTAGGGATAATTGTGAGAATATAGTAGAACAGGAAATTCCTCAGTTTAGGTCAGCAGATATAATAAGAATTAAGTTTATTTTTTTAAGTAATGAGTTTTTAGCTATTTATAGAATATTGCAATCGACAATAAATCAGTTTTTTGGCGAATTATTTGATTATTTAAATAGGGAAAGTGTTAATAAACCTGCAATAAATGTATTAATTCTTGGTGATCACAACGTGGATATACTAAGTGGGGATACTTATGATGTAGATAATTACAAAATAAAGCTGGCAAGTTTAGGTCTAGAATCATTAGTAAACGAACCAACACGAGTAACACATATTTCTCAGACTTGCATTGATCACGTGTTTGTTAGACTAGCCAGTAAACGTAAATTTGAGTGTAAAGCTTATGTATTGCAGACACAAATAACAGATCACTACATGACGGGCCTGCGGTTGTGGGGTATGATGGGTGGGATGCGGGGGGACCGGTCAGCTGACTGTGCTGCCTCCGCCCCTCCCCGCGTCACCTTCGCTCGGGTCTGTTATGATAGACTGATAAGCTTACTTGAGACTGTAGACTGGTCTATAGTAAAAACACAAGGTGATGCGTCAATTGCTTATGATGTCTTTGAAGCGCAAATTTTTACTTGTATTTCTGCCTGTACGTTCGAAGTTGGGAATGACAGTAATGTTGACAAAAATCTTAAGCCTTGATAGCAAATAACGTAAGTAGACGTATTAAAAAAAGAAATGATTTATATTTAATAAAGTTAAGTATAGATCTAGTGATGATAAGTTTAAGCAGTATTACCTACGTTTTAGAAATAAACTAAAGAAAGATATAAAGCTAGCGAAAATTAATTATTATACAGTACTGATAAGTTTTGTACAAATAACAGTAATCTGAGAAAAATATGGAATACTGTTAACGAAATAGCCGGCCAAATAAAAACGACAAAACACGTTTCTTTAAATATTAATGTTAATATAATAAATGACTCAGAGGCGGTAGCTGAAGAATTTAGTAAATACTTTTTAGCTGTAGTAAAAGATGTGGTAGGTAACTATTCTATTGATACGACAATCACAAACTTGGTTTACAGTAATACCTTTACTGAGTGTCATGAAGTTAATTCTATATTCCTGGGGGCAGTTTTGAGCCGGGATGTAGAAAAAGCAATGTATTCTCTAAAAAACGGCAAATCGCCAGGTCTGGATGGCATTAATAGAGTGATGCTAAAGAAAATCTACCCCACAATTTTTTACCTTCTGACTTTTTTAATAGATTAAAGTTTTAAAACAGGAGTTTTTCCAGAAACATTAAAAAATACAGTAGTAATACCAATACACAAGAGTGGCTCAGCAAGCAATTGTTCCAATTTTAGGCCTGACTCATTAATTTCAACATTTTCAAAGATATATGAGAAGGTCATGAAAGAAAAAATGTTAACTTTCTTAAACAAAACAATATTTTTTCAGAAATTCAGTTTGGATTTAGGTTGGGTTTGAGTACAGAGCTCGCTTTCTATAAGTTAATGGAATCAATAAATGAAGGTATAAATACAGGAGATAATGTGAGGGGACTTTTTTGGATATTAAAAAAACCTTTCGATAAGTTAGATCATGATTTACTACTAAATAAATTATTTAATTGTGGTTTTAGAGGTGTAGCTCAGAATTGGTTTAAAAGTTACTTCAATAAGAGGCAGCAGTGTGTTAAAGTAAATGGTAAGATAAGTCAAATGGGAGAAATTTGCTGTGGAGTCCCACAGGGATCATTTCTTGGAGCGGTCCTGTTTATACTCGTAATATTTATTAATGACTTATGCAATGGCACGTTTAAGGGTAAATTAACAGCATTTGCTGACGACCTGCTCTTTGCTATGTTGGGGGGTCGTGGGACTTAATTAATTATAATATGAATGAGGATTTATATTCATAAAATTGGTGGTTTTTAAACAATAAGTTAGTATTAAATATAGAAAAAACCATGTATGTTGATTTTTCATTACGAAAGAATATTAAACTGCAATAATATTTCAAATGTATTGATAGTTTGCAAAATTAAAAACCCGCACTCAGTGTTCAAAAATTAACCAAATTTCAAAAACGAAATACGTGGGAATCATTTTGGATTATGAATTAAACTGGAAAACTCATATAGACAGGTTTAAAAACAAAGTAATTACCAGTGTGCGTTTGTTTTATTTTTTTAAAGATATTTGTCCATTAGCTGTTTTAAGATCATTATATTTCGCTTTGATTAATAGCAGGTTATAGTATGGGATAATGTGCTGGGGAGGAACTTATTTTACGAGCTTAAAACCACTTGTTACATTGCAAAAATTATTTGTGAGATTGATTTTAAAGAAGGGAAAATTGTATTCGTCTTTTCCATGTTTTCAACAGCT
The DNA here is from genome assembly GCF_021130785.1 of Homalodisca vitripennis. Taxonomy (NCBI): domain Eukaryota; kingdom Metazoa; phylum Arthropoda; class Insecta; order Hemiptera; family Cicadellidae; genus Homalodisca; species Homalodisca vitripennis. The sequence goes on along the minus strand of NC_060212.1, from coordinate 5,016,964 downwards.
AAATATTTTACCACTAAGATCTCTATTTCTATATAAAGTAATAAAAATGTTTTTTATTGGTGGCAGACTCTTAGTTCAGGAGAATATTTACACATTAAGATTAAGAAATGCAAATTAATATCAAGTTCCGAAACGTAATTCAACATTTTATGCTAAAACGTTAAATTTTATAGCACCAAGATTATTTAAAAAAATTGCCAAGCAACATAAAAAGTGAGACAAGTTGTATAAATTTTTTGAGGTTATTGAGGGAATGGTTAATGATTCAGCATAACACGGAGGCATTTTTACAAATAGCAAGTTAAGTATATTTAATTATTGTTCAATTTATATTTCAAAACTGCGTTTAAAGTTGGTTGATTAGTTTTTGACTAAAAGTAGTATTATCTGATTTTATTTTGTTTATTAATAGTAATTTTGTTATTATCTGAAATTTAACAATAGGCAGTAACCACACGTATTGATTGTGATGTTAGATGATTTTTAATTTCTACTTCTATTTCAAATTACCTGTTTCGATCTGAGCTCTGAAAACTTTAAGTTTATTTCTGGTTTAATTTTAATGAAGGAACCCCTAATCAGATTATTTATAATCATAGGGGCCCTATATTTTTCTCAAAGTTGTATTATATTTTTAGTAAAAATGTTATCATAAGTTTAAAAGGTAAGTTAGTATATAGGTCAGCCTGGGAAAAAAGTATATTTTGTAAAGTGATAATTGTTGACTTGATATGCATAATATTGTTTTTCATAATATTGCTATGTACAATATGTTTCTTGAGAAAAATAAATAATATGATTTGATTTTAAACAAATACTATCCATTGTACAATTTCCTACACCCACATATACATTTCCCTATCAACCAACACATATACTATAACGTTTGTCTGCTAAATTAATTCTGTCCCACGGCGATATTTAAAGAAGGACTATACCTTCTAATAACAAAAATAGTCCTCTTGAAAATTGATCTTCCAAATTCGACACGCAATGTACTATTGCATTAAGTACATAGAGAATTTATGATTTTCAGGAGAAACCGCAATGGACTCACTCCCATTGTTAGTACTGGATAAAATCGCAGAGCACCTGACACCCTACGAGCTGGCAGCGTGTTCTGCCGTTAGTGTGGGCTGGAGGGATGCCTTCAACCAGGACAGTCTGTGGAGGCCACACTGCAACGAGGACACGGCAGAGTACCTGGAGACTGCGGAGTGTAGAGTGGAGCCGAGGTTTGAGTCTCTGGAGTCGGAAGACGGCACGCTGAGTCCTGTCTGTCGCTGGCGGATGTGTTACATGCGTGACATTCACCTGCGGAAAAACTGGAGGCAGTGGAACTGTATCAAAGATGACATACCGGTCAAGGATTTATATCTTAATGATATGTATAATTTCGTTTGTAATGATTTGGTCATTAACACACAAGAAGATTCCAGTCACAAAGTGAATGTTTCACTCTGGAACGTCAAAAGCGTTCCAGTAAGATTAGGAAACCCATTTAGTATCTCGTTCAATGGAGGTGATATTATAATGGTCAACGAAAAATGTTTAGTGATTGTGAAGATACATCACGTGGAAGTTTACAACTGTGAGGCATCCTGTGACTGCGAGTGGCCCATGAGGTATTTTTTCTTTGTTGGTGGGACTGAGACGTATCTATCTGGTGACAAAGACAAGATTTTGACTAACGATAATGTGCACGAATGTATTAAATCTTATTATTTTACAGGAACATATTTTGTTTACGTTACAACAAACAACAGTGATCTTCACATATGGGATCTCAATGTTGGTACAGAATTAAATCGAGTGAAGTTTCCCGTGTATGACGAACTTGTTCCAGATGTTGAAAGTATTTACAACATTATCAAATCCGAGAATGATTCAAAAGATTTTGTCTTAGTCCAGAGCTATGAAGCGGAAAACGTAGTTGCCAACGTATTCCGTGTCTACAGCCTGAATATATTACAGTTCCTCCCTTTCCAAGTGCGTCATGACTTCCCTTACCAAGATGTTAAATGTATTTTATTGGACCAATTCGTTGCTGTTGCTGATACATGTGGTCCTGTTCACTTATACAATTATATGACGTCGGAATTAATTGTGAAGGTATCAACTACTTCTTCTGACATTCTAGCGTTTGGAAGAAACATAGTGATTTATGAAGAAGGGAGAATGCATGCAAAGTTTGATTGTCGCACTTTAAAAGTAGAGCCATTTCCAGTTACCGATTTAAATGAAAGCACGTCGAAGTATCAATTCGAGGAATACTTGTTGCACAGGATTCTTTATGTAACTAGCAAAGTCAATATACTGAACTTTTCGGAGGGTGGGTCGAGTTTTGAATCAGATGATGTAACATGGATTACAGAAGAAATGTATATGTTGGAAAACTACAAAACTAATAAATCTCATACCAAGTGTGTTTTTAAATGTTTTAGCAATAACCGGTACTTGCTTAAAGTTATTACCTTTTGGTAATTTGTAGCAATAATTTTAAATATAGGCCTACTATAGCCATACACTTTAACTTTCGATAGTTTTCGCTTACTTAAATGTAAGCTTTGTAACATTACGCTTACCCTCAGAAATACCCAACTACGAATCTTTACATATGATTGTGAAATGCTGGAAGACATTATCCATTACATTTTAATATTACAACTAGTATGTATTTCTCATTTATTGCTTACGTATGCCCTGGAGAAAGTAGGTGGAAACGGATGTTCAAAGGATTTCTAGGGGTGATCTGAGAGGTAGATCAAGGAAAGAACTAATTGTTTTCGCATGATCTCTCATCTACGCGAACGGGAATCATCTGGAATGGAGACTCTTTAGTACCAGTTATGACTATTTCAACTTATGTTAGTGATTTTAGATTATAACAATAGTGGATAGTCTTTTTATACATGAATATAACCAATAATACTGTTTTTTGTTCTTTATAAAAACAATAATTTACTGAATGTTGTCATCCTGTGCCATATTAATACGTTCACAATTTATCATCCAAGCATTCTTTTTATTTTATCTTTTACTATAAACGTAACATAAAATGTACATATGTGTATGTTATTTTACATCATGTACTTCTTAATTTTATCTTTAAATAGTGGTGTGTTGTACATTCTTTGATAATAAATCTTTTTACTTTACTGTTTTGTCTTTGTATCAGTCGTGTTTACTACCAAATATATCTACGATCATTGTTTGAGATTTACTTAAATATGAAACTAATTTAAATTTAATTGAAAAATTTCTTAGACCACTGGTTTGTTGAACACCTACAGTAGATAAGGAAATACCAAGTGGTTTTTAAAATACCTGCCATGATTTCAAGACTAGGTATATTTATTTAACTCTTTTCATAGTTACCCAACAATAATAAGGATTTTCTTTTAATCCCAATTGTTATACAATACATTACGACATTATTTAACAAATAAATCAACACACAACAACTTCCAATGGATTATTTTGACAATTTCGCCTGGTAAAATAAGACATACCTTACTTTACTTTAATCTGCTTTGCTTTACTTTACTCTGTTTTGGTTTACTTTTTTTCAATTGTTTTGTTTTCCTTTACTTTTTGGTTTTTTAATAATTTTACGTGTTATGTTCACTGACTGACTCGATTCCCAGCATAAATCATAGATGAAAGAGATGTATATAGTAAATTTAGCACTTAGGTCTATCTTGTGCCCTAGAGGCGCAAGAAAGAAGGATTTTTCTAAACTCAGATCACTGCGCCACTGGCTTTATAAGTAGCGAAAATTCCCATAAGAAAGAAATGTATTACAACAAACATAATATGTTATTAAATGAAATACCCTGTTAAATATAATTGTTGTAATTAAACTTTGTATTATTATAGCTCAACTATGTGTTTAATTAATTAATTTACTGTTGTTGAGCACAGAGTTTATGCAGATAACATTTTTTTAAGCGTCGGTAGAGTTATAAATTTAACTCTATTTTACTTTTAGTAAATAATATTATTAAGTATGCAATGCTTGATTAGTACTGTTATGAAGATGTCAAAGATAAAGTTCCTTGTTGCCATTTTACGACAGATTTAAAAACATATAAATCCCACATTCGTTGTTTTTTGACAGAAGTAAGCCCGAAACAGACATATACTTTCTTTACTGTAGAGACAAGGCAAACGCAACTACGGTTCTAGATATACTAAAAACGAGATACATTTTAAATACACACTGTTTGATGTATTCATCGCCAGGGTAAAAAAGCAAACTCAATTTTTGTATCGGAGATATGTTACAAGTAGCGCCTATACACGTGCAAAGCCTAACATTATAATTATTAGCAATTTCGCCCCACGTCTGAAGCTGTTGACCAAGAGCACTGAAACACGTACCTAAAATATACGTACTTTTGTTTCTAAACTACTTAGTGCCCCATAATTTATTACAACATAAGCGCACTAACTGAAACGCTAATAACTGAGTCATTAGAATTCCTCCAGTGGTCTGAATAATTCAAATTGTCCTGTAACCATTGGAGCTATTCAATAAAATAACATGGAATGCTAGAGAGAAATTCAAGTTATTCCACAGGTACTTATCTCCAACTTCTACCAACTTAAATCTAAAATGGATGAGGAGATTAGAATATCCTACAGTGACTATCACTTATCTCTGGAGTGTTTAGAATGTTTTTTTTTTTCAATTTGCTTTTTTTGCCTCTTTTCTAGAACAAGAAATTTCGCGGCAAGCCGCACGTATGTAGTAGTTAAATTATTATAACAAATGTAAGGTTCTAATTATGTTTAAGTGTTTAAATTGTTCTAAAGAGGATAAATCAAGATTGAGCTTGAAGTGTATATAGGCAAGTTTAATACGAGTAGCTTCAGCTTTTGTTCAAAATTTCGTTAGTAGAAAACTAATTTTAACTATTGTATTAATAAAGTTAGGATTGTCTCCTCTAACACCAACAACAAAACTTTTAATGCTTGTTAACGTAATTTCCATAAGGGATTTATATTTCAAAACTCGAAAGTATTTTGCTTGTTTTCATTTTGTTCAAAAGGGAAATTCAACATGATGAGTGTAGACATCCTCATTTTTCATTACCATCTCGTTATCGTTCATCACCAATTAATTGATGAACGTACTAAAGAAATTGCAGACAGCTATATATTACAGCGACAGTTAATTTAATTCATGGTTACGTTTTGCAAAACTTCAAATAACGTTTATGGTCTTACTCCACCATGGCCAACAAAGTAGTCTCCTATGGCCTTGAAGAACTTCCAAATAAATGTTGCAGGAAGCGGATAAAATGTGCCTGAACAAAACCTACTAGTGAATTGGCAAACTGCAGATACAACTTTTCAGGATTATGTCAAAGACACAAATGACCGGCTCAGATCCGTTCCTCTTATCTTTCCAAACTGTTACTCGCGATACCGCCATAAACACAACAAGATCCGCTTGGCGTCTCTACTCGTGATTTAAATCTGTGTTGTATCTTTATTCACACTTAAACGTGTCTCCTTGCAATGAATAAATAAATTTGATACGTTGCTTAAATCAAATAATATGTTTAGTCAATATTTCTAAAATTTGATTTTTGAAGATATTAGTTTGTGTGTTTTTTTACATAAGGTAAATAAATAATAACATGAAATAATGATTTATTTCCAATTATTTTTACATAGTTGTATACATACATACATCATCTGGAAATTTCCTGGCCACTTTTGCTAGTATTGTGGCCAGGTGAAAAAAAAACTAATTTGTAATTTAAATAGAAATTTAAAATGAAAATTATGAGTCTAACATTAACATTATAGTTGAAAAAATGTCGTTTTCCACAGCATCTGATAAAATTTTAAACTAAAAGAACAAATAGATTTAATTTTTTTTCTAAGCTTAAAGACAAACAGTTGTTATGACTATATAACAATACAATTTAAATATTATTACTAACAATGTATGCTTACCTAACAAAATAACTATAAAATTTGTCACATTAACAAACGTAATATACATTTATAGAAAACACATTTTAAGGAAAAAAACGTACTATCTTATAATACTTTAACTCAGAATACTATTTAAAAAACTTGTGTCATTCAAAAACAATAGCCAATCAAACACTTTTTTGGAAAATTTATATAAATTGCCACTGGATTTAATGCTATTGGATAAGTGGTTATAATATTTTGGTCCCAAGTACTGAAATGAATGCCGAAAAAATGACTTGTTTACTTTTGGCAATTTAAAGTTAATTTGGTGGCTAAATCTTGTAACATAATGCAAATTTTCCAAACCAAGATTTCCGTTTCTAATTAAAAATATCCTTAGCACTTTATAAATGAAAATATGCTGAACAGGTAATATACGCAAATTTTGAAACAAAGGAAAAGAACTGTCCCTTTTTGACCCCTTTAAAATTATTCGCAAAAAGTAATTTTGAGTTATTCTAAGTTTTTCAATTAAAAATTTAAAGGTATCACCCCAACACACAATTCCATACTGCAATCTTGAATGAATTAATGCAAAGTAAATTGTTCTGAGTAGCGAAGTACTACAAACATTTCTCAAGAAATAAAACTTCCTTATAGCTTGTCTTATTTTTTTGTGTAGAACATCAATGTGTGCTTCAAAAGTAAACTTCTCATCTAAAACAATACCTAAATACTTTATTTGTTTTACTTTCTCCAAAGGTTCACAGAGACAATTTTGAAAATTGCTTAATTTTGAGTGAAATATTATAGGAAATGGAATTTCAAAACCTGAAAAATGAAAATTCAAATATTTGGATTTATTTGTGTTGACTTGCATACTATTTTCGATACACCACTCTCTTAACAATCGAAGATTTTGATTAATCGAAAGCCCAATCATGGCTTCGTTTTGTTGAGAATAAAAAAGGGCAATTTCGTCAGCAAAAGCACTAATGCTGCCTTCAAAATTTAAGTTTAACAAGTTGTTTATAAAAATTAGAATGGTGTAATTTGATGAAGTAGGTTAGGATTCAGTAGGGAACTAGGTCCGTTTCCATCTACTCGTTTATTTACTGATGGAATCTATGGCCAGTTTCACGTCGGCACTTACACCAAGGTGGAGATCATATGTCATTATACTTCCTACTTGTTACATATAGTGCACTTTCCTAATTAAACCAAAATGTTTTATATTTGTAATTTTGGGCTTAGGTGAATAATATATACAGACTTTAAATAACAACGGAATAAAAATTATAGCAATTAACGTATAAAATAAGAGAAATATGAAATAAAGGAAACAAGATTATTGTTTGTGGGTGTATATATGATAATCAAGATGATTTCATGTTATATACGTTTAAGAATTTTACTGGTCTTGTCCTAGATATTTTGAATAATAGATGGCATACTTCATCTTACATCTATCCCACTTTAAACATTATCTATTTCTTTAATCATTTGTCTGGTTTCAATTAAATTGTTTCTAAGTAATTTTTTTCGTTCTCGACAAATTGTATAGTTACGTATAATAGTGAAGTTAACTGCTAGCCCAGCAAATACGAGTTTCGTGTTATCAACCTATTGCTATCGTTCTCCTGAACAAAACAATAACAGGTTTTAATGGGCGGAATGACAAGTAACTAAGTTATAGAACATAAAACGTGGAACTACTTTTCTCGCGCGGAGTAATATTTCATTGTTCTACGGGCATCACGTGGTAGGTGACGATCGTAAATTAACCTGCTGACGTCATCCTTTACGCCGTCAATGGATGCGTACATTAACAATAATGTTGAAATTGAGGAATTGTAATAAAATAAATAGATTTTCTTAATTTAATTTACACCTTTTAAGAATAAAATTTCACATAAGCATGACATAAATGCCGACAAAAGATGCGAAATATCCCTCGAGGTAGTACCTATAAGTAAAAAATAAAATTCTAAATAGTCAGATCACGAATGTCTCCAGGCATTAGCTGCGTTATAGGAAAATGCAAGTTGAAAAAAATACAATATTTTAAATTCACTTAACTATAACTTCATGCTTTATTGAAAGAAAATTAGTTCCACTTTGAATGTAATAAAAAAACGTTGTTTGTCATTTTAATGACCTAAAATCTTTTATTTTTTTTCAGAGAGACAATAGCATTAGGTTAATAATGCAAATCTCGTTTCTAGTGTGGTAAAAATAAATTTGAAAATAATGCATACAAATTGAATGAAACTTTGAACAAACCAATAACTAGTGTAAAAAAACAAGTTTAATAACTAAGCAAAGCTAACGTAACTATAACTTCGTACTGTAGTGTAATAAGCGACCAACAACACCGTCCAATCGAATATCTCTAGTTTTGAATACAACATTTGAACTGACTTAAACATTGTAGAATATATCTTGTTTGCTCCACTTTAAGATAAGATCATAATTGATAAGCTCTGCTATCCACCTCTCATCAACAACCGCCTCCCCAATATACAGCGTAATCTAATATACACATTGGTTTCTCCTTCTTCCTCGAATTTCATTTATAACCTTCCATTGTTTAGAAATGTCGTTGCCACCATTAATCAGTATATTTTCCAAATAGTTGTTTTTTATTAAAAATTTAATGTTTCAGTAATTTACAATATCTATTTTTTTAAAACATCGTCATAAGACCTTTTTTATAAGTTTGTTTCTAGTGTTAATTTTACTTAAGAGATCTTTAGTTGCCATGGACTAATCCGTTTAGCTTAATTTAAATTATTATCAATTATTTCCCTTATAACTAAATTATAATGCATTTTAAATTTACAACTTTCTATACATTTTGTACACTTTCTCTACTTTTATTACTTAGGCCTAGTACTACAAGTCCTAATAGACAATGTTTCTTTAATTTAAATGATCCTAAAAAATGTAAACCTCGATTGAGAAACTTATTGGTATATTTTTTCGCTTCATAATTTCCGGCGGCATAGTTGGCAACACTGGAGCTTTGGAGTGAGTCATCCTCCGAACAGGCCCCGCTCCACCCCACACACATGTGACACGACAGGTCTTTTTTTCACGTTGTAGATGCAATAGGCAGTATTGTAATAGGTGGGTTTGTTTGAGTAATACGTTATGAGTGTTTGAAGAATCTCCACAGTCACTTCACATTGCACTTCGGTTTAGTTATCTTTGTGACATTTGAGTGTAAACTTACTGAAGTATACTGTTTTTCATGCTACAATAATAATAGAATACAATACAATAATAGAATTTCATGTTTATAAAAACAGTGTCAAGTGATTTGTAATGTTTTTAGACAGTATATTGACTAGCAGTGCAACATAACCTATAAGCCTGCTTTAAAACTTTTTCTTTTACCAGGCGTTCTGATTCGAAAATCACTGGTAGGGGAAAGTAGTTTTTTAGAGTTTCCAAAGTGTCTGATATAAATATTTAAGTTATATTGCTAATGTTAAACGACTGTCCACAGTTTGTTTATTGTAGGTATATTTTGCATTAAACCAGTTAATCATAAGTGGATTCTGGGATATTTAGTTAATTAATTTTGAGCAGACTTATATATTGATAGTGATAGGGACCTAAAAGTGCTTCTGCTTTACATATTGATGATGAATTTAATTAAATTAGTAGGCTTAATAGGAATTGTTTATATGAAAGCATTACCAGTAGTTTATTTGTTAGTTTTTATACAATAGCTACAGGAATATTATACCAAAACAGTTATGTTGGCAGCACAAGTTGATAATAAAAATTAACAATATAATGTGTGAGTGCATGAAAAGGTTTAATTACTAAATCACTATTAAGCTGTGTACAAATTAACTGTTTATATTACAGAACTAGAAAACATACAAATAGTATAATATATAAATATATTAAACTTTAACATCGGTTAACACCTTAAGTTAGCTTATTTACGAATGAATTAAAATTATTATTCAATATATCCAATTCATTGTATTTTTTTATGTAAAAGAGAGGCCGATCCCCCTTTAAGCGATCCCCCTCATGGGTCACTGGCCTGTGCGAGGATCTTATCAAACAAAATTAAGGGGACAATCGATACAGTACAAGGTCGATGATACTGATAAAAAGTGCAAGGGTCACAAACAGGATTTGAATCTGTGCTGTCTCTTACTCAGATCCAAAGTTTAATGTCAGACCACTCGGCTATCGGCACTCTCATGGGTTGTTATACATTTTAAAAAATCCAATACCTTTAAAAATGAAAATTTGTAAAACTACTCTGTCTGACAACGTGGTGTACAAAACCAATAAATTTCTAAGATTATTTCTTGGAACATACAGAAACATCTTTCCAACTAAAAAAGCTAAGTTATGTAGAATGTTATGAATGAATAAAACAATGGATCTTGTTTGTAGATAAAGAATTTATCTTGATATAGCTGTTGACAGTTTTTTCTTTTAAATCTTTTAAAATACAAATATCTTAAAAATATCGTTTTGAATTAGTTTCATAGAAGTGATGCTAATGTAATAAATAAGGCCTCAAAATTATTGCACAATATTCCACCCTACTTCTCATGAATGCATTTATAGTTTATTGATATAATGCATTGAATAGAAAAACCATTTTGTTTCTTATGACAAAATCCAACATCCTATGGCATCCATTTATAGGAACATTTAGGTGACTGTCGAACGTAAAAGCCGAGTCAAAAGTTACGCCAAGATCTTTAATTTGAGCCATTAATGGAGTATTCTGGTAGATTTAAACGTTTTTCCGTGGTATATGTCATCGCAAAACACTTCTCTTTTAAAAAAAAATAAGGTTTTATCTATTCACCAAGGTCTAAGAAGATTTAGCGTTAATTGCAGATCAGCAACGTCGTTATCGTCTCGAATTTATCTATATAGTTTGAAATCATCAGCATACAAAAGGCAGACCGTGTTTTATAATTATGAAGATCAATAATAAATATTAGAATAACAATGATCCTAAATAGAATCCTTGAGGAGCACCTGAAGTGCTAATGTAGCTTTTTGACATAACGTTAAAAGTAATAACAAACCGGCTGCGAAGTTTAAAATAAGTTTTAATGAAATTAATAAATTATAAAAAAGATGATTCACTTCCCAACACACCGTGATCAACTTTATAAAACTCCTTAGAAACATATTTATACACTAAATCAACCATACCAGCAATATGCAATTCAGATGCTATATCAAAAGAAAATTCCATTAGATTGGAAACTGTTGATTTACAAGAAAGAAAGCCATGCTGCTAAGGAGAAGGTAAGATTTTACAATTAAAAAATATAATCATAAAGAAGGGGTTCAAATATTTTAGCCAATGTATCTAATAATGAAATCAGATGGTAATGATCCATATCGAAATGTTTCCTGGTATAAAGAAGGAACAACCTTAGCTCCCATCCATTTCTCCGGAAAAAATACAGGTTGGTAAAGACAAATGGCACTAAGGCACACACAATACCTCAGTGCAACCATTTACTACATATTTAGGAATACAGTCAGGTTCAGAAGATTTCTTCGGTTTCATTTTTAACACGCCGCTAGAACTATAAACAACATCCTTTAAATGTTTCCACTATATAAGTTTTCAGTACACGATGTCACAGGTTTACTTCCAGAGTTAACCGAGAAAACTGTAGAAAAAAGTCTGAAAACAAATCGAAAATGTGATTAACTGGAACCACTTTGTCTTTGAATTTTATTTCAAAAGAGCACAACTCGAAATTAGAAGAAGAGCGTCTAGACTTAATAAAACTCCAGACAAATGTATAGTTTACATTATGCAAAACTGAATGTATCGTATATATTCTCGATAAGCCAAATGTATTTTCAGTTTAACGCCTCTATAAGATCCTTGAACTAACTGTCATGAAATTTAAAAAATTCTTTTTTAGCACATTTGTTTTTCATCTTTATAGAAATAATATTTTGTAAACAAAAACTTATATTAACTTTTAAAGATTAATTCCTTTTTGGCAAAAATTGATTAAAAACGTTAAGAATTGTTTTATAGACCAAATCTACTGTTCCATTTACGTTATTTACACTATAAACTTCATTCCACTTACGTTATTTAAATTTATCAACAAGCTGCAAAAATCAGCTTTCTCAAAATAGTAATAGATGTTAAATATTAATTTATTGTTAGTTAAATTATTAACAAGGAAGGTTTTTCAAGGAACCTACACACAACGTTGGATAGTGCTCATCTATGGTCAATAAAGAACAGCTACAGTGATCAACAGACAGTGATTTCTTAAATTAATTATTAAATCAAAAGTAATACTGTTTCAGTTAATATCGTCATTGTGAGATTCAAGATCGTGCATTGCCATAAAGTCATATAATGTTTTCAACACGGTGTTTTCAAACAACATATTACAGTTCAATCCATTAATTTCGGGTAGATTAATACCACCTAGTATTACTAAACTATCAAACAGAGACATACTTTAAAATCCTGAAAAGAAAGATAATAGTCATCACAGAAAGTACGATTACTGTTACGTGTAAAATAAACAATGTTTACACAGACAGAAAGATACGTTTGAGCGAGGCAGCCAAATAGATTCAAGGTCGCGGGGAATCAGCTGATCGCCAACTGTCAGACAGCTTGCCAGGGCCGGCCCTAGCTAATTTTATAGTGTAAGCAAACAGTAGTTTTGGCGCCCCCCCCCCACCGATAAACCGTCATACACTACACCGTAGAACGGTAAATGTCACATACCTTGTACCTAAATAGTAAACAAAGGGGAACAAATTAGGAGAAAAAAAAATAGCTGACAAACCAGAGTTTATGTTTATTTACCAGTGTTCATTTACAAATACAGTGACACATTGTAGACTACAATTACGATACATTACATTATTAAGTTTAAGTTATGTGATGTATGATGGAAAACACAAAATCGTCTACAATCAATATTGTGTGTACAAGTCATTGTTAAACGTCAGGTTGTATTACAGACAATTCAAATTAAAAAATAATAGCCTAATAATTATAATTAAAATACTCAATGTTGCAATTAAAAAGGAATTCGTCTGGCTTTTAATTTTGAAAACTCTTGCAGTAGAATGTCCGTTTCCATTTCATTTAGGGCATCATTTTCAATCGCCAAGGTTGCTAGACCACTTAAGTGTTCTTGGCTCAAATTTGATCGTAGGTAAGTTTTTATCAGTTTTAATTTGGAAAAACTTCTTTCACCACTGGCCACGGATACTGGCAGCGTTAACAAGATTCTCAATGCTACAAAAATATTTGGAAAAGTATCCACATAACCACGTTTGGTTATAAAAGACAACGCTCCAGCTGGGTGACTTGTAGGGGGCAGCATTGGTCCAAAGATTTGAAGCTCATCAAACAGCTCATCTCCGTTAATGTCATATTCTTTTGGTTTGTCATCTCCATCACCACCGCTCAAAACTGTTTCAAGGTGTTTGCAGGCTTTCTTTAACTCTGATTCACTCCATGCTTTTCCTAAGCTAGCAATATCATAGAGAAATTTAAAACCTTCACTATGGTTTTCCATCAGTTCAATCTCTCCTTTAACGAGGATATTGCTCTATCAAGCACAACAAAGAAGAAATTTACTTTAAACAAATCTTTACCAGAACTTGCAGCTTCATCTTCACTCTCGTAAGAAAATTGTTTTTTAACTCTTCTTGGTCTAACTGTTTTTTCTTGTTCAAAGTCACCTGCAACATCAATTTTTTCTGCAAGTTCCTTTGCATCAGTAATGACGCTGTTTAGTCCTTCTTCAGATCTCATAGTTTCCAAAAATGATTTTACACTCTTAAGAAGATCTATTGAACTTTGAAGATCATTTGTGACCTTTTGCAACAGTTTACTAACCATGTTTGTTTTATACAGGATCTCATGCCAAGTTACAATACAACACAGACACTTGAAGCTTTGCAGTTTTTTTACTAGTCCTACGGCAGTATGTCTATCAAATGCATCAAGGTTCTTGTCTTGAGAAGCTTCATATAATGCATCATATACTTCTTCAATATGGTACCTCAAGGGTAATAATGCCTCAATTCTACTTTCCCACCTAGTGTTGCAGAGTGGTTTGACTGTTAGACTCGAAACGTTTTTCAGCAAAATACTCCATCTTTGAGTAGAACTAGAAAAAAAGTTATATATTTCTTGTATGGTGCTGAAACAGTCTACTGCACTATTGCAAGACAGAGCTGCATCGTTAATTACCAAGTTCAGGGAGTGGTTTCCACATGGAACATAAAATGCTCTAGGATTTAGATCAAGGATCCTCTTCTGAACTCCAACATGCTTTCCCTTCATTGCCGAACCATTATCATAGCCATTATCATAGCATAGGAATTCCTCGTTCCTTTAGTTCTTTCAATAATGCTTCTGTGAGACCTTCACCTGATGAATCTTTAATAGGAATGAAACCTAAAAAATGTTCTTTAATTACCACATCTTCATTTTCAGTAATCTTCACAAATCTTATCACAAACGGCATTTGCTCAGTATGGCTAACGTCAGGAGTGCAGTCTAATATTATCGAATAATATGTGGCTTGCTGTAGGTCTTGCAAGATTTTATCTTGGATCTTGGCTGACAAGAACAGAATGAACTCGCTCTGGATATTTTTGCTCAAATAATGAACGTGTGTTTCTTTTTATTTGATCCTTCTCACATGTTCAGCCATAAAAACATCAAACTTTGCTATGTGTTCTACCAATTTTAAAAAGTTTCCGTTGTTACGTTCAAAAAGAACATCCTTTTTCCCTCGAAAGGCCAACCCCTGTGTCCCCAAAAACTGTACTATACACAGTAATCGTTTCAGGACTTGGTGCCAATGTTCAGTTTCAGCATGGATAAGTCTTTCATGTTCTTCATCAATAGTTTTGTTTAATCGTAAACGTACAGAGAGCTCACGCCAAAACGTACAGTTTTTAACATGAGCAGAGGATTTCTCGTGACTGGTCAAAGTCTTGTGTAGGTTTTGCCAGTCAGAATACCCTTGGTCACTAGCAAGAAGAGAATTCGTGTTTACAAACAGTTTGCAAGGAAAACAAAATGCTGCATTTTTCGATATTGAGTATAGTACCCAATTTCTGTGAACTTGTTCTCCGTTGCACAGCTTCCTTGTGTAATGATTTGAAGAAAATCTCCTACCTTTACTGTCCGCAGGAAACTCTTTGTCAGTGACTTGCTGAGGCCCTCGTTCAACAAGCACTTTCCGTACCTCGTCATTTATTTTGGGTGGCCACTTCCCACAATCATTTGAAATCACAGGTAATGTGTTTGTGTCCTTGTTCGGTTCCTGGAAGACAAAACAAAACATTATAGTTGGCATCGTGGTGTAATCGCAAGAGATGTATGATGTGTGATAACTCTGTTAAATTACCCTTTTCAGGATTTCAAATATTTAATGCAATATTTATATCTATATTTTATTATAGTCTATAATAAATAGGCCTTCCTATTTAGGTTTAACTAAAATATAGTAAACATTTTTAAAACATCTTTTACACCTATCTATGTTATGGTGGTATAAAATAAAAATTGGTTTAAATAAAAGTCAAATAAGGGCTTAAACATTTGTGTGTTTTTTGTTTGCGGCCACCATATTGAAACGGTAGGCCTAATCATATCATATTCATGATTAATAATCCAACTAAGTTGGCCGAGGTTATTGCTGGACCTATTTATCCTAAAAATGCTAAGTAAGTTAAATAAGTCAACTTACAATTTCAATGACTTGTTGACTATGCGTAACAACAGACGTAGATGAAGATGACGATGACATCACTGTATCAACTAATAAATCATCATCCACAACTTTGGTGGCGGCTACAGAATCGTCACAATCAATATTTGATGGTGGAAATGGTGTTTCTGTAGCTAGATAACTATGGAATTGACTGGTTGACGGTCCAGGCAGAACCTCAGATTCAGTTATTGGTAAATTATTGTCAACATCATGATCTAATTCGGTTGTCTCTACGCTTATTGATGCACTCGCACATAATGGTGGATTTGTTAAAAACCTTTGCAGTGCTTTACACTGCTTTTCATCTTCTTTAGATTGCTGCAACTTTCTTTTGCGGTTAAATGCTCCAGATGTTTTTTCTTGCTCGACATTTCGTGTTAATTAAAAACGGTATTAATTTTACAACTTACTACAGTACAACGCACATCAATGTAATTATATAAAATAGTAAGACAGACAGCTGTCACGGTGAGGGTGCTTGCGAAGCGGCGCTAACAGTGACCGTAACGTAACTGCGAGACTCAGACTGCGAACAGAAATAGACATATGAGTCATGCGGACGGTTCCATGTCACTCGCGTAAGGGGTGGGGCGTGTGTATCGGGTAGCGGTGCATTAGTCAGTGCAGGGCGCACGTGCACAGCGCCCCCACGGCGCCCCTCTCCTCGCGGCGCCACCCGCGGCCGCGTAGTTCGCGTATATCACGGGCCGCCCCTGCAGCTTGCATACTTTTGTACTCGGCAGTCAACTGCTAGCGATACCCCTCCCCATCACTCTTTCCAGTTATAAGCGGAATTCTGTCTTGTCTAAATGCAACATAACGATCACCAAATAGTTCCCTATCACATATGCTTTCTGTCAACCACGTTTCACGTATGACCAATAATGTCATACTGCTCGCTTAGCAAAAACTCAAATAATTCATGTGTTTCGATACGGAAACCTCTAACATTTAGATAGTAAATTATGATTCTATCAACAGGATTCGTTCTAATTAATAATTAATCCAAATAAATGTGATAACCAAAGTTGTACCATGCTGAAATATATTTACTTTAGTTTGACTTCAAGATACAACCTGAAATACCCTCACAACAGAAAGTAGTACTAATAATTGTCTAGAAAATACGTTATTTCAATTTTCGAGAATACCAATCTACTAGGTACATAATACGTAAAGTTTCAAAATCAGAATAATGTACGAGAGTATAATGTTTTGTTCTATCTTTTTTTTGTTTTTAATGAAGTAAACAAACCTTGTTGTTGGAAGTTGAGAAATATGTGCAATCGGATGAGGAATAATACTACAACAATTAACATTGCAAATTTGTCGAAACGTGATGATTTCTTAGTTTTACCGTGTTGAAATTTTTGAAACAGGCGCAATTAGATGAGGAATAATAACACAATAAATAATAACATTGAAAATTTTTCAAAACGTGATGATTTCTTATTTATTATTTGGTCGACCATTGTAATTATCTCCTGGTCCGTAACTGGCAATAAGAAGAAGGAATGCGTGTAGAAAGTGCCGGGCTGCGGTGCCAGTAACAGCTGTAAGGCTACTGATAAGATAATTATTGATAAGCTCTACGACCGTTCTCGCATCGACAACCGTAAACCCAATATCCACAATAATTTTATTTGCGTATTGGTTCCTCCTTCTTCCTGTAATTTCGTTTATAACCTTCCATTGATTAGAAATGTCGTTGCCACAATGAATTAGTCTACTTGCCTAATAGTTGTTTTTCAGTAAATATTTGATTTTTCAGTTTTTTACAATATAATATATTGTTACTATATTATAGTAATAATTCTTTAAAACATCTTCATAAGGTCTTTTCTATAAGTTTTTTCCTAGTTTTAATCTTACGTAAGAGATCTTTCGTTATCCATGGACTAATCCGTTTAGCTTTCTTCAATTTTCCCTCTTCATTAATACAACTACAAGAGCTTACTACATCTGATCAAATTGTATGAAAAACATTATAACTTATATTAACATCATCAGTTGATAAACAACCAGACCATTTTACTGAAGCTAATTTCTCCTTAACTAAATTATAATCAATTTTTAATTCACAACTTTCAATATATTTTGTACTTAATTCACTACTTTCTCTATTTTCTTTACCTAGTATTACAAGTCCTAATAGACAATAATCCTTTAAACCAATATCAAATCGGATAATTCCGAATACATATAATACCCTATTTCTAATAAAAATATGGTCCATACAAGTTTGCGAGTTTACAAAATTTCTAGTACGTATATTTAGAAAGGATAAGATACCGTTGTAAATCATTAAATTATTATAACCCATTAATTCTTGGTTATCTTTTAACAAATTGATATTCACATCTCCGATGAATATTATGGATCCATTAATCACAAGTATGAAATCAGCCAACTCACTAATAACTGCTTGGGGTATAATCGTACCGTTATCAAAATAATATCAATAAACATTATATTTTTATTTGTTGTTATAATGATGTAATTCATTATTTACTTTAATTATTATCAATACTTAACTATAACACAATATATATCTCAGAAACTTAATAGTGCTAAGTAAAATTTATTACAAATAACATTCACAAATTATGCCCATAGCGTAAAGAACAAAATATTGTCATAAAGCTATTATTCAATGCACTTCTACGATATTTATTTTTCACTCCATAATTTCCGGCGGCATAGTTGGCCACTCTGAAGCTTTGCAGTGAGTCATACTCCGTACAGACTCCGCCCCACTGCCCCTACACATGTCACATACGAGACAGGCGTTTTGTTCACGTTGTAGATGGAATAGGCAGTATTAGTAGGTGGGTTTGTTTGAGTAAACGTTCTTAGTGTTTGAAGAATCTCTACAGTCTCTTCACATTGCACTTCGGTTTAGTTATCTTTGTGACATTTGAGTGTCAACTTACTGAAGTATAACAAATAAGTGATCTTTCTCATCGGTGCTGTTGTCTGTGTTGTCATCTATAAAGTCGGAGTTGAAATCTTCAAGTGCGGTATGTATAACTATAGATAGTACCACTTTATTAAATGTCAAATTGTATATCAATTGATGAGGGAAAACCCCACTTAGGTAGTTTTATTGTCACACTCCCACATAACCTCACTCACACCAGCAGTTTGAAACCGGCCATAGATTCCATAGATAGAAGAGCTAATCCTCTGACACGAATCCTAACCTGGTTCATGAACTACTCCTGACCAAGTTCCTGAACTATCATTAACCTAGTTCCTGAACCAGTTCAGTTAACAAAACTAAATTAAATTAAACAATATGAACAAATACAAAAACAATCAATAGAATCTACTTAACGGGCATTCTAAAACTAAAAATCCGCTTTTCATGAACAAACTGTACTTAACTTCACAGGCCTAATGAAGAAAAAAACAATTCTGTAAATGACCATAGGCCTATCTCAAAAAAGTAACTGCAGAATTCAATAAAATATTCTATACACATTCAATACATTGTATACTGTATTATATTACCAACCTCATTCTTAGGCCGCACCTATTTTTGGTATATCAATTTTACATGTCATATACTGGGGGGAAAATTGATGGCTGGAGTAGGGTACAGTAAGCGGACCCGGTTTTTTAAGCAGTGTGAAACTGGCCATAGATTCCATCCATAAAAAGAACTAATCCGCTGACTTGAATCCTAACCTGGTTCATGAACTACTCCTGAACTAGTTCCTGAACTACAACTAACCTAGTTCCTGAACCAGTTCAATCACTTCAGGATTAAATTATATTATTAAAATTAAATTTTATAATTTAAAAAAAGAACAAATACAAAAATATCTATAGATTATACTTAATACATTACTTTGAATACATGGTCTACTGTATTATATTACTACCCTCATTTTAGACCTCTTCTATTTTTGGACAAATACCAATCTATGGACGGCCATATCTCAAAAACGTACGAGCCAATTTTGATAAAACTTTCTGTACACATTCACTACATGGTCTAGTATACTAAAATATAAGCCTCATTCTTAGGCCACGCCTATTTCCGGAGCTACATCGATTTTACAGGCAAAGTGCTGACAAAAACCAATCTATGGACAGCCATATCTCAAAAACGTACGAGCCAATTTTGATAAAACTTTCTGTACACATTCACTACATGGTCTAGTATACTAAAATACAAGCCTCATTCTTAGGCCACGCCTATTTCCGGAGCCACAATAACTTTATAGGCCAAGTGCTGACAAAAACCAATCTATGGACAGCCATATCTCAAAAATGTACGAGCCAATTTTGATAAAACTTTCTGTACACATTCACTACATGGTCTAGTATACTAAAATACAAGCCTCATTCTTAGGCCACGCCTATTTCCGGAGCTACATCGATTTTACAGGCAAAGTGCTGACAAAAACCAATCTATGGACGGCCATATCTCAAAAATGTACGAGCCAATTTTGATAAAACTTTCTGTACACATTCACTACATGGTCTAGTATACTAAAATATAAGCCTCATTCTTAGGCCACGCCTATTTCCGGAGCCACAATAACTTTATAGGCCAAGTGCTGACAAAAACCAATCTATGGACGGCCATATCTCAAAAATGTACGAGCCAATTTTGATAAAACTTTCTGTACACATTCACTACATGGTCTAGTATACTAAAATATAAGCTTCATTCTTAGGCCACGCCTATTTCCGGAGCTACATCGATTTTACAGGCCAAGTGCTGACAAAAACCAATCTATGGACGGCCATATCTCAAAAACGTACGAGCCAATTTTGATAAAACTTTCTGTACACATTCACTACATGGTCTAGTATACTAAAATACAAGCCTCATTCTTAGGCCACGCCTATTTCCGGAGCCACAATAACTTTATAGGCCAAGTGCTGACAAAAACCAATCTATGGACAGCCATATCTCAAAAATGTACGAGCCAATTTTGATAAAACTTTCTGTACACATTCACTACATGGTCTAGTATACTAAAATACAAGCCTCATTCTTAGGCCACGCCTATTTCCGGAGCCACAATAACTTTATAGGCCAAGTGCTGACAAAAACCAATCTATGGACGGCCATATCTCAAAAATGTACGAGCCAATTTTGATAAAACTTTCTGTACACATTCACTACATAGTCTAGTATACTAAAATATAAGCCTCATTCTTAGGTCACGCCTATTTCCGGAGCTACATCGATTTTACAGGCAAAGTGCTGACAAAAACCAATCTATGGACGGCCATATCTCAAAAACGTACGACCTAATTTTGATAAAACTTTCTGTACACATTCACTACATGGTCTAGTATACTAAAATACAAGCCTCATTCTTAGGCCACGCCTATTTCCGGAGCCACAATAACTTTATAGGCCAAGTGCTGACAAAAACCAATCTATGGACAAGCCATATCTCAAAAACGTACGAGCCAATTTTGATAAAACTTTCTGTACACATTCACTACATGGTCTAGTATACTAAAATACAAGCCTCATTCTTAGGCCACGCCTATTTCCGGAGCCACAATAACTTTATAGGCCAAGTGCTGACAAAAACCAATCTATGGACGGCCATATCTCAAAAATGTACGAGCCAATTTTGATAAAACTTTCTGTACACATTCACTACATAGTCTAGTATACTAAAATATAAGCCTCATTCTTAGGCCACGCCTATTTCCGGAGCTACATCGATTTTACAGGCAAAGTGCTGACAAAAACCAATCTATGGACGGCCATATCTCAAAAACGTACGAGCCAATTTTGATAAAACTTTCTGTACACATTCACTACATGGTCTAGTATACTAAAATACAAGCCTCATTCTTAGGCCACGCCTATTTCCGGAGCCACAATAACTTTATAGGCCAAGTGCTGACAAAAACCAATCTATGGACAGCCATATCTCAAAAATGTACGAGCCAATTTTGATAAAACTTTCTGTACACATTCACTACATAGTCTAGTATACTAAAATATAAGCCTCATTCTTAGGCCACGCCTATTTCCGGAGCTACATCGATTTTACAGGCAAAGTGCTGACAAAAACCAACCTATGGACAGCCATATCTCAAAAACGTACGAGCCAATTTTGATAAAACTTTCTGTACACATTCACTACATGGTCTACTATAATGAAATACAAGCCTCATTCTTAGGCCACGCCTATTTCCGGAGCCACACCTATTTTACAGGCCAAGTGGTGACAAAAACCAATCTATCTAGGTTATGTGCTAAAAAAATCTAATCTATTAAATCAACTCACCTGGAAAATCGTAGAGCATATTTAGGTTAATCCTCGCATACATATTGTAGCCACTTTATACATTCTTACATTCATACTTTACATGTATTTGAAGTAACTGTAAGATAAACTTACTTGTAGGTAAACACTTTTTAACACTACTTTAACACACTAACTTTTACTTTTACTTTAACACACTACTTTTACACTTTTTAAACACTACACTAAACAACTAATAACAACTATTCCATACGGTTTCTTCTGCCAGTTTTCATTATAATATATTGAATGTGCAGAATAAATTGCATTTAACCTACGCCAGGGACTGTTCACTGCTAAATGCCGGAGCTACCGAACCACTGTCCACTAGCGGTGAGACGGTATTTCAGTAATCAGTACTTTGTAACGGTTACTTTTCTACAGTATCTGTAACGGTTACTGAGAACTAAAAATACAGACAACAGGTACTTTATATCTAGTACTCTGTTACAAGGTACAAATATTTTCTCGTACGGATTACTTTACTAGTCCTGAAGTATAGAATAGAATTTATTTTTGAAAATATTACAATAACACATTATATGCATTGGTATACACAATGTACAAACCTAATGAGCAAACTTAAATAAAAATGTAACATTCTTGTAAATAAAATTAAAACAAAAACACTCGTAAATTAAAAGAAATATTTTCAAAAATAACTAGGGCCTCTAGAGGCAAGTGCCTGTGGAGAGGTTCCTTTTATTACAAAAATATTTTTTAGCTCAAAGAAAATTTCAATAAAACTTTGATTTTTTTATAAGCTCCTAAAAAATTTATTAAAAGTGTGCTGCTGCAGTTACAAAGCAAATGAAAATCCACTTAAATAAATTCAAACTAAAATTTACTGTTACTTTCTTTAATTAACTAGGAATCTATGCAGAGAAGAAAATCTAATTTATCAAAACCCAATAACCACTTCTTTAATGTTTTTGAAAATAACTTTATATTCTCACAACTAATAATTGAAGAAATTATACTAAACATTTTAGGTCCCAAAAAACAATAACTATTTGAAAAAAATGCTAAGTTAGGCTTTGGAACTGGTATTGGTTCTTGCTTTCTTAATTTGTTTTTGTAACTATTTTTTAATTTTGGTAAATTGCCACTTATGACATAAAATATTTTTTAAAACTTTATAAACAAACATATATTTAAGGGGAAGAATATTTAAATCAACAAAAAGAGGAAAAGATTTCTCCATTCTTCGTTTTCGTTTAATCAACCTTATGAATTTCTTTTGTTGAGTTAGAAGTGGCTTTAGATTTGTTTCATAGGCTCCACCCCAACAAAATATTCCATAGTCAAGCCTACTATTGACCAAAGAGAAGTACAGCATTCTTAACACTTCTTCAGTGCAAATGTATTGTAAAAAATAAAAAAAATCTTAAAATATTGTTTAGTTTGCGTTTTAAAATTTCAATATGTGTCTTCCAGTTGATTTCTCTATCTAGCATGACTCCTAAATATTTTAAATTTTCGCACTGGGATACTACAGCACAGTTCTGTTGGTACTGAATGTTACTACACAAACAATTGACACATCGATACAAAATTGAATTACTAAAAATTTGCTGATCTGTTTTTAAACTAAAATTGATGTACTTAGTTTTCTCTGGGCTTAATAACATGTTATTTTTTGAAAACCACCACTGCAGTGCTTTAAGGTCTGAATTCATCTCTTGCTCTATATCATCCCAATTATTTTTCACATACGATAAAGCTGTATCGTCTGCAAAAGATGTAATATTTCCATTTAAATTTGAATCACAAAGATCATTTATGTAGATTATAAAAAGTACTGGGCCTAAAACTGACCCTTGAGGTACGCCACATTGTATAAACCCGAAGTCACTAAAAGAATTATTAATTTTGACACATTGTTTTCTCTTTGTTAAATAGCTAACAAACCAATAATAAATATTCCCCCGAATACCACATCCGTATAACTTTTGTAAAAGAATTGTGTGATCTACAGTATCAAACGCTTTTTTAATATCTAAAAATAAACCACTAACTTTCTGCCCTGAATTTATTCCTGTATACACATTATCTATGAAGCTTCTTAATGCTGCTTCAGTATTTAAACCTTTCCTAAAACCAAATTGATTGTTGCTGAAAAAATTAGTTTTTTCTAGAAATTTAATTAGCTTTTTCTTCATTAACTTTTCAAACACTTTAGCAAAGGTAGAAAGTAAAGAGATTGGTCTGTAGTTATTACAGTCGGTAATTAGGCCACTCTTATGTAAAGGAATCACTACAGCTGTTTACAGAAGTACTCATAAACTGTGTTTAATTAAATAAACAGTGTTTATTAGGGAATATACTCAGTATTTTCAGCGTTAAAAATACTGATTTAAAGTATTCTAGTATTTAAAACGTTACAAATATGAAATACTGATTTAGAGTTCTAGTATTTAAAACGTGAACAGTAAGGAAATAATGCTGGTTTCAAGTATCCAGTGTTTGTACTCAGTATCGCCGAGTAACTTGATTTGTTATGTAATACATTAAATGATAAATTCAAGAATATTATCATAGCCGGAGATTTTAACATCAATGTTTTGAACAAAGACAGTACATATAGGAATTGTTTTAGTATTTTAAATTCTTATAACTTAGTTTATAAAGTAAATTTTCCTACTAGAGTTACCTCCGAGTCAGAAACCAGCATAGATAACTTCCTCACTAATATTACAACTGAGAAATTAAAAACATCTGGCCTTATAACATGTATATCAGACCATGATGGGCAATTATTTGAAATTCTTGGTGTACAAAATACTCTTTATTATGTGAATTTAAGGTATTGTAGAAAGTTTTCAAAAACTAACACAGATTTATTTTTAAGGCTATTGGCTAGTGAAAATTGGTTAGAAGTTTACCAGGCTAGCGTAGAAACCAAGTATGATTTTTTTACTCAATATTTGTTCATGTTTTTTAAATTAGCGTTCCTAAATTAATATCTGTTGAAAAAGAGAAAAACCTAAATAGTTTGATTTCAGATTATGTAAAAATTAAAAAGGAAAAAATTGCACAATTGGAGAAAACATATAGGGTTTGGAAAACTAATGATTTAAAACAATTAATTAAGCAACTGAAAATTGAAAATAAAATTCAAATAAACAACGACAAAAAACAAGGTTTTTTGACAGTAAAATTAAGAAATCTACAAATAAGTCAAAATCAACTTGGAAAGTTATAAAATCTGAAATCAACAATGGCACCAAGATCACTCATAACATACAATTACTCCGGGATGGCACATCCATATCAGACCAAATTCTTGTTTGAAATATATTTAATGATTTTTTTATGATATTTTTAAGTGTTGTTGATAGAGTTGTGCTTCCAAATATTCAGAAAGATTTTGTTAATCAATCGGGTCATGAAAAACCGCCTCAAGCCTAATTTTTTTTCAAATTTAAAGAGGTCGATGAAAGAATTTTAAAACGATTGTAATGGCTTTTGAAAACAAATTCTCAACAGGAATTGATGATATACCAATTACCCTCATTAAACAGTCTTTTCCGCTAATCTCCAAACCATTATTACCGCTTACCAACAGCATTTTTCTAAATTAAGAATCCTTACCGTATATGGTCTATATATTTTTCAAACTATCATGCTTGTGAAATCAAATGAAGATAGTATACATCACTTAGAACTTTTTAATAAACAAACCCACAGCTATAGGATCCAAATTCTTGTTATTTCTTAATTTTCACAAATTTGCATATTTAACAAAGTTAAAATCATTTTTAATTGAAAAATCAGTATACCCATTTAAAGAATATTTTGAGGTAACTTAGCTCATCCAACAATATATTAATTAATATAACATATTATAAATAGTAGCAAAATTGTAAAATCAGTGTTGTCATTTACATAACATTTTGAGGCAAACTTCTTTATTTAATTATTTATGTAGTCACTAAATGGATATTGTAATGTAATAGTTGACGCTATTCTGTATTTATACTATATATAAAATTCCTATATGTACTGTCTATGTTCAAAACATTGATGTTAAAATCTCCGGCTATGATAATATTCTTGAATTTATCATTTAATGTAATACATAACAAATCAAGTTACTCGGCGATACTGAGTAAAAACACTGGATACTTGAAACCAGTATTATTTCCTTACTGTTCACGTTTTAAATACTAGAACTCTAAATCAGTATTTCATATTTGTAACGTTTTAAATACTAGAAGACTTTTAATCAGTATTTTTAACGCTGAAAATACTGAGTATATTCCCTAATAAACACTGTTTATTTAATTAAACACAGTTTATGAGTACTTCAGGACTAGTAAAGTAATCCGTACGAGAACATATTTGTACCTTGTAACAGAGTACTAGATACAAAGTACCTGTTGTCTGTATTTTTAGTTCTCAGTAACCGTTACAGATACTGTAGAAAAGTAACCGTTACAAAGTACTGATTACTGAAATACCGTCTCTCCGCTAGTGGACAGTGGTTCGGTAGCTCCGGCATTTAGCAGTGAACCGTCCCTGGCGTAGGTTAAATGCAATTTATTCTGCACATTCAATATATTATAATGAAAACTGGCAGAAGAAACCGTATGGAATAGTTGTTATTAGTTGTTTAGTGTAGTGTTTAAAAAGTGTAAAAGTGGTGGTGTGTTAAAGTAAAAGGAAAAGTTAGTGTGTTAAAATAGTGTTAAAAAGTGTTTACCTACAAGTAAGTTTATCTTACAGTTACTTCAAATGAATGTAAAGTATGAATGTAAGAATGTATAAAATGGCTACAATATGTATGCGAGGATTAACCTTAATATGCTCTACGATTTTCCAGGTGTGTTGATTTAATAGATAAGATTTTTTAGCACATAACCTAGATAGATTGGTTTATGTCAGCACTTGGCCTGTAAAATCGATGTGTCTCCGGAAATAGGCGCGGCCTAAGAATGAGGCTTGTATTTTAGTATAGTAGACCATGTAGTGAATGTGTACAGAAAGTTTTATCAAAATTGGCTCATAAGTTTTTGAGATATGGCTGTCCATAGATTGGTTTTTGCCAGCACTAGGCTTGTAAAATCGATGTGGCTCCGGAAATAGGCGTGGCCTAAGAATGAGGCTTGTCTTTTAGTATACTAGACCATGTAGTGAATTTGTACAGAAAGTTTAATCAAAATTGGCTCGTACATTTTTGAGATATGGCTGTCCATAGATTGGTTTTTGTCAGCACTTGGCCTGTAAAATCGATGTGGCTCCGGAAATAGGCTTGGCCTAAGAATGAGGCTTGTATTTTAGTATACTAGACCATGTAGTGAATGTGTACAGAAAGTTTTATCAAAATTGGCTCGTACGTTTTTGAGATATGGCTGTCCATAGATTGGTTTTTGTCAGCACTAGGCTTGTAAAATCGATATGGCTCCGGAAATAGGCGTGGCCTAAGAATGAGGCTTGTCTTTTAGTATACTAGACCATGTAGTGAATTTGTACAGAAAGTTTAATCAAAATTGGCTCGTACATTTTTGAGATATGGCTGTCCATAGATTGGTTTTTGTCAGTACTTGGCCTGTAAAATCGATGTGTCTCCGGAAATAGGCGCGGCCTAAGAATGAGGCTTGTATTTTAGTATAGTAGACCATGTAGTGAATGTGTACAGAAAGTTTTATCAAAATTGGCTCGTACGTTTTTGAGATATGGCTTGTCCATAGATTGGTTTTTGTTAGCACTTGGCCTATAAAGTTATTGTAGCTCCGGAAATAGGCTTGGCCTAAGAATGAGGCTTGTATTTTAGTATACTAGACCATGTAGTGAATGTGTACAGAAAGTTTTATCAAAATTGGCTCGTACGTTTTTGAGATATGGCTGTCCATAGATTGGTTTTTGTTAGCACTTGGCCTATAAAGTTATTGTGGCTCCGGAAATAGGCGTGGCCTAAGAATGAGGCTTGTATTTTAGTATACTAGACCATGTAGTGAATGTGTACAGAAAGTTTTATCAAAATTGGCTCGTACGTTTTTGAGATATGGCTGTCCATAGATTGGTTTTTGTCAGCACTAGGCTTGTAAAATCGATGTGGCTCCGGAAATAGGCGTGGCCTAAGAATGAGGCTTGTCTTTTAGTATACTAGACCATGTAGTGAATGTGTACAGAAAGTTTTATCAAAATTGACTCGTAAGTTTTTGAGATATGGCTGTCCATAGATTGGTTTTTTGCCAGCACTAGGCTTGTAAAATCGATGTGGCTCCGGAAATAGGCGTGGCCTAAGAATGAGGCTTGTCTTTTAGTATACTAGACCATGTAGTGAATTTGTACAGAAAGTTTTATCAAAATTGGCTCGTACATTTTTGAGATATGGCTGTCCATAGATTGGTTTTTGTCAGCACTTGGCCTGTAAAATCGATGTGTCTCCGAAAATAGGCGCGGCCTAAGAATGAGGCTTGTATTTTAGTATAGTAGACCATGTAGTGAATGTGTACAGAAAGTTTTATCAAAATTGGCTCGTACGTTTTTGAGATATGGCTGTCCATAGATTGGTTTTTGTTAGCACTTGGCCTATAAAGTTATTGTGGCTCCGGAAATAGGCGTGGCCTAAGAATGAGGCTTGTATTTTAGTATACTAGACCATGTAGTGAATGTGTACAGAAAGTTTTATCAAAATTGGCTCGTACGTTTTTGAGATATTGCTGTCCATAGATTGGTTTTTGTCAGCACTAGGCTTGTAAAATCGATATGGCTCCGGAAATAGGCTTGGCCTAAGAATGAGGTTTGTATTTTAGTATACTAGACCATGTAGTGAATTTGTACAGAAAGTTTTATCAAAATTGGCTCGTACGTTTTTGAGATATGGCTGTCCATAGATTGGTTTTTGTTAGCACTAGGCCTGTAAAATCGATGTGGCTCCGGAAATAGGCGTGGCCTAAGAATGAGGCTTGTATTTTAGTATACTAGACCTTGTAGTGAATGTGTACAGAAAGTTTTATCAAAATTGGTTCGTACGTTTTTAAGGTATGGACCCTTTTATAGGGTTTCTCAAAACTTGCCTTTTAATTGAGTATAGTCTTGAAAATTGCTGCTATAAAAGGGGATTATTATCATAAAAGTACTGTTTGTTCATTTAAAATCTTTATTTGTAGTATTTATCTTCACGTTATTAATTAAATATATATTTTGTATGGTTTGAGTTGATGAACTAGGTTAGGATTCATTTAGGAACTAGTTCCCCGTACTCGTTCTTTTTATGGATGGAATCTATGGCCAGTTTCACGTCGGTGTTTTTTATATCGAAGAATGTAATCATCGATACCTAATATTCGCATCTCAAATCCTAGACTATCAATCGATATAAAAGGGTACTTTGGGATTATACCGATTACACCCAGACATGAATCGTTATTTGACATTTTGCTTTTACTGATTACTAGATTAGCGTAAAACAATATTTCGTCAATATGAAACAGGAATTGTCTTATCGCAAACCACTCCCCATCCTCAGACAGAGGTCAAAGTTGAGCGGTCTAGTAGATAATGTGATTTCAGAGTCGCGTCGCTTTGTTGTACTTCCGTGTTTTACCTCTACATTTCTCCAAACACAAAAATTCAACAAAAACAAACATTACCAAACTAAAACTAAACTCTTTATTGAAAAAACACTCAAAACTTGTTTTTATTCTTGATCACATTCCGCCACCCAAAATGCGAGTGCCTCCGGCCATCAGCGTGGGCTTCGGCTGCACCGAAAGAAAAACATCCCTTGAGATAGTACCTATCAGTAAAATATCAAATTCTAGAGGGGCTGATCATAAATATAAATTGAATTGTAATGGAAAGGCAATTATGTACCTTGCAAGTCATGTGATGCCGCGCGGCCTGCCGTAATCGGGATTTTCGAAAAAGATAAGATTACAGCGACAACAATACCGATCACAATACTTGGAAATGCTTGTAATTTTGTAATTACAGAGTTGTTTTTTCGTTTTATCATGTTTGTTTCTATAAATTTATATTTTTGTGTTCTTCATACTGATGTGGTCGGTATAATCCCAAAGTACCATAAAAGTATCTATAGTCCTCAATAACAATCACATGTTAAAAATTAAAATATAGATTTTATATTTACAGTGATGAAAAAAATTATTATAAGAAAATTATGAAAACTGAAGACCATATATCCTCCTCTCACAGTTACAGTTGTTCTGTGAGACCTGGGACCTGGTTTTTTTATATCAAAATTGGCAAACGATATTACTTAATCATAACCATCGATATAATCAATCGATACTAATTAATTATTTTTAACGATTAATTAATAATCTGTATCAATAGCTATAAACACTTTCAAATAATACTCTTAATGTAATATTTCAATATCATATAATTAACATTTGATTATTAAAAATGACAGTCAATTTTAGAAAACTACGCGACATTGCTTTGGAAGATGATAAGACATGTTTTTTTGCACTTCAACATGTTGGACTCGTGTGGAAAAACCCATTATGTGAAATTCGTGGGAAAGAAACAACTGTAACTGTAAGAGGAACAAATATGGTCGTCTTCAGTTTTCCTAATTTTAGTTATAATAATTTGTTTGATCACTGTAAATATTAAATTCATATTTTAATTTAAAACATATGATTGTTATTGAGAACTATAGATACTATATATCGATTAATAGTCTAGGATTTGAGATGCGAATATTAGGTATTGATGATTACACTCTTCGATGTAAAAAAAGCGGGTCCGCTTATCGTACCCTACCCGTCCAACATGTTGAATCCACATAAAACATGTGTTATCATCTTTCAAAGCAATGTCGTGTAGTTTTCTAAAATTGACTGCCATTTTTAATAATCAAATGTTACTAATATGTAAAAGTGAAACATTACGTGTATTATTTGAAAGTGTTTACAGCTGTTGATATAGATTATTTAAGTTATTTGTTGAACATAATAAATCAGTACCGATTGATTATATCGGTGGTTATGATTAAGTAATATGGTTTGCTAATTTCGATATAAAAACCGGGTCCGCTTATCGTACCCTACCGGATGGCTGTACCTAAAAAACGTACGATACGATTTTGATAAAAGTTTTTGTACACATTTAAGACACAGTCTACTATACTACAATGTAAGCCTCATTCATAGGCCGTGTCTGATTTTGGAGATACATCTATTTTACATATCAAATACTGGAAAAAGATATGAATGGCCATACCGCAAAAACGTACTAGCCGATTTTGATAAAACCCACATTCTTAGGTTCCGTCTATTTTTGGAGCCACACCGGTTTTACAGTATATGTGTTGTAAAATCTAATATATGGATGGCTTTACCTCAAAAACGTACAAGCCGACGTTGATAAAACTTTCTATACGCACTTATTATTTTGTCTACTATACTACAATATAAACCTCATTCTTAGGGTTAGCCTATTTTTGTTATTAAAATAATATATATTTTGTGTGGTTTAAGTTGATGAACTAGGTTAGGTTACAGTAAGGAACTAAGTCCGGGTACTCGTTCTTTTTATGGAATCTATGGCCAATTTTACGTCGTCGCTCACAGCAAGGTGGAGATCATGTGTGATCATAGTTCCTACTTGTTAGCTATCTAGTGCACTTTCTTAATCAAACCAAAATTTTTATATTTGTAATTTAAGGCAGTATTGTTTGTGGGTGTATATGTAATAATCTAGCTGAGATGTTTACGAATTTTCCTGGTGTTTGCCTAGGTATTTTAAATAAAGGATGGCATATATTACCTTACACCTCTCCTGCTTTAGACATCATCCATTTATTTAATAATTTTTCTGATTTCAATTAAATTGTTTCTATGTAAATTCTTTTATTTTCAACACATTTTATAATTATGTGTAATAGTTAACTGCCGGCCCAGCAAATACGAGTTTTCTGTTAATAACCTATTCCTATCGTCCTCCTGAACAAAACAATAATAGCTTTCTATGGGTGGAAATGGCAAATAACAAAGAACTTAAAATATGGAACTACTTTTCTAGCACGGAGTAAATATTTCATTGTTCTACGGGCATCACGTGGGCTTGTGATGATTGTAAGAAAACCTCCTATAGGTTGCTGCTGACATCCTTTACACCATCTTTGGATGCATGGAATAAAGTAATGTTGAAATTGGGGAATTAGACTCATACAAAAATGTGTTTCTTAATTTACACCTTCTATGAATAAAATTTCATATAACCGTGACATAGGTGTCTCCAGCTATCAGTGCTGGATGCGATATATGATAAATATCCCTCGAGGTAGTACCTATCAGTAAAAAATAAAATTATAAATGGTTTCATCCCGAATGTCTCCAGCCATTGCTGTGTTACAGGATAATGCAACTTGAAAAAATGCAAATATTGTAAATTCACCTAACCATAATTTCCTGCTCTCTTGAAAAAAATTAGTTCCACTTTGAATGTTCTAAAATTCATTATTTGTCATTTTAATATTCTAAAATCTTTTATTTTTTTGTTTACAAAGACGATAGCAATAGATTATTAATACGAATGTCCTTTCTAATGTGGTAATAAAATTGTTTACAATAATGCATACACATTAAATCAAACGTTGGACAGACCAACACATAGTATTAAAAACAAACATATGTTTAATAAACAAGCAGAGTTAACGTAACCATAACTTTGGTCATCAGTATAATAAGTGCCCACCAACACAATTGAATCGATTATAAATATCCATACTATGGAATACAACATTTGAACTGACAGATATTGTAGAAGATGTCTTGTTTTCTTCGCTTTAAGACAGTTGATGCCCATTCGCTAGATCAGGCTGTGACTGTTATTCACAATGTACGGCTACGGCGCCACGCCGCCGCCAGTCCACGATACGATGTGTGTGAACTAGACATATGGCCGGCACGACACACAAATCGAGGACTTTACCGGCGAATGTGGCATCGCTAACCATAACTTCGGGCATCAGTATAATAAGCGCCCACCAGCAAAATTTTATCGATTATAACTATCCATACCATTGAATACAACATTTAAACTGACTTGATATATAGTAGAATGTCTTATTTTCTTCACTTTAAGACAGTTATCAATATAAGGGAAATTAGGACTTCTTCACGGACATTCATTTCTTGGTGTAGGCTTTGAAGCCGTATTTTACAGTCTCATTCCAAAACAGTAGATAATCCGGCGTTTAAATCGTAACAATTATTTTTACATTTAGTTCTTTGTATTGCATAGTATATTCCAACAACCTTGGAACAATTGAAAGAAAGGTTATGCGCATGCGCTAGATCAGGCCTGACTGTTATTCACAATGTACCGCTATATTTACCGCTTTTTTATTTAATTTGTAAATGGCTCTGACAGCTTTCTTTTCCATTCTAAACAATCTAATTAATTTGTATCTAGAACAGCCATCCCATGATCTCAGATCATAAGCTAAATGTGGATGTATTAGGTTATATATTAGCTCTAAAGTAAGCTGTCTTCAGAATATCCTATGAACAGAATTTTGCCAAATTGCGTAAGAAATAAATGCCTGAACCATCCTTTGAACAGACACTATCAATGTGAACTTTCCATGTCAGCCCTCGACCAAGGTGCATCCCAAGAAAATTGGTAGATTCTTCTTTTTAAAGAGATTATTGCGCCTTCATATCAGCGGCGAGCACGTAAACGCAACACACAGAACAGATAGCGATACTGAAAGGGTAGTATTTGGTATCCGTGCGCGCAGCTAAATTCATCCATCTGTACTGTAGCGACGGTTCAAGGTTACTGATACGCGCTGTGATAACGCACATACGCAGACGAACGCACATTAAGCGGCGCGGCACAGTAATACCGGTAACCTCCTCAACAGTTACGTAGTTTCGGTTGCAGCCACACAACGGTTGTAAAGAACCGTTGCGCTGCAACTGTTCCACAATATCAACTTTCCCGTAAAAAAAGTCCAAAATGTTACCATGTTATTTAATCAGCCAAAACACCCCAAATAATTACGTCATTATTCACAATCATTTGAGTGTTTGCCAATATATATTCTTTTTTACAATAAGTATCTCTTAACAGGGTGTCTCGTAAAAACTGCCCAAATTATGACCATATTATTTAATAGCCCAAAACAAATAATTTATGTAATTTATATTCCTATCTTGCTTAGTTGTCCGTCTGTCTCTCTTTTTGTTGTTTTGATTTTTTTTATCTGTGTAACGGTTTGAGGTATTAAATTAAAAATTCTAGGTTTGTTTATGCTATTTTACGAATTTAAATAAAGTATCATAATGTTTGTATTTAAAAGGGCTATCTTTTATGTACTTTTTCAGTTTTAAAAACGTATGCTGACGTATATCGATACGACTGCTGTGCGTCAGTGGAAGTCGGATATGCGTACGTCTATGCGTGTACCACTGTACCGGGCCATACCACGGATACTAAAAAGACGGTAGGGATAAGGATGTAAGGATGCTTCCAAGTATCACGATAAGACCTGACCTGATATTTCCCGCCATGCCACGTCAGCTTTGCCGCTAAAGCGACCAGTGTTACGTCCACACATTGTGTGGAATAACAATATTTCTAGGAATGCCTTTATATTGCGTCAACGTCCTGCGGTGCAAGATTATAGGTTATTTAACAGACGACATATTTGGAGTAATTAGTTGGACTCAAATCCAGGCTTAGTTTGAACAGGTCTTATGAAATTTACATTAGTATTGTGATTGGTTGTAAAGTTACTAATTTAATTTAATCACTACATTTAGAACAGACACGCTAATACTTAATAATGTTTGTATATTTCGTTAAAACTCAGTAATAATTAATTGATCATGTATAGCTTAGTATAGATAATTTTATATTTCATTTTCCAATTATATAGCATGGAGCTGTCATGGTTGATCTTCTTTTCTGTTATTTCTCTAAGTGTAACTGAAGTAGAAAAGAGATAATAATATTCTAGGAGCGTTATATTATGTGCGTAACATTCATACTTAACATACGTAACATTCCTTTCAAACCATCCATCGTCAATATCCTGAATTTAACCCATTATAAATTGCGAGTTGTTAGAAAACTAAGTAAAGTATATACGGGGGCCAACTGTAAATAGTTGCGCAATTCCCGGGATTTTTCTGTTTACTAAATTTCTGTAGTGTTTAGTTAATGGCCTCAATGATTGAAATTATTTCATCTATGTAAAGTTTTAATTACTTTTTGATTGGTTTTTTTTCTATTGCTGAGTTTCATCCATTGAAGGGTCGTGTTTAGTATTTTTTAAGTTTAAGGTTACCTTCAACCAAAAAAGAAAGAACATATTAATATGCTTAGAGCTGTATGTTTTATTAACATTGAAAATGATAAGTATCGGTAAAATTCATCTTTAAAGTCCATATCTGTTCTCTACACTTTCAACACAAAAGGCACTGTAAAGATGGCCCTAAAAAGTAAATAACGTTCTCTACCCTAAGGTCACGTGACCTTGAAACATTCAGTCTGGGACACACAAAGTCGTTGAGGTAGTTAGTTATTATTACACCATAACTCATGACTTTTCATTTCATTTCTGATTGTATAAATAATATCTTATCACTTCTGGTTTTCCCACACTTCTATTTGAGTATTTTCAAACCAGCCGGGTACATTCTTAGTGTCGGAATGTTTATAATTTAATCTTCTTAGTTTAGCACCTATGAAAGAAATCAGTTCCCGAAATTTAATAGAAACCATTACAATCATTGTTCATTTATGTATAATTATATTTGTTTACAAATTTTATAATTGTGGAAGAATGTTGTAGTGCGCTGGTGAAATTGATACAGTGAAACGGCAATGTTTTGTTTTGGTGGATGTATTTTACAATTAGGACTACAAAGCTATAGCTTGATGACTTTTCTCGCAAAACCAACCGTCCCCTAGAATTTTTGGTCATATAGCATCATAATTAAATTCAGTACAGGTTAATGATGATTTCTACAAAGAGCTTTATACATTTCAAGGCATTTTACACCATCCTATATTAGGCCATTGGTGTTAATGTATTTAAACCCCTATCGGGGTTTACAAGTCTTCAGTTAGAACTTTTGCATTTAAATGGTAGCGTTACAATGAAGAATCATCATATCAATTATGTAATGATTAGCTATTAGAGAGTTTTGCTCAACAATAATTTTAACCAATGCTTCCTCTTTTGGTATTTTATCCTATGATTCCTGACAGTTCCACATCTATTCGGTAGCAGTGACAGCATAAATGTTTTTTCGTTATCTTTGGAATTTCAGACGCTCCGCAACTAGAAATGTTTGGGCAAATATTTACAATAATGTTTACTTAGCTTAACTTGATTGAAATGTGTTATTACTATGTTATAAAATGATTTACTATGTTAACAAACCACCAGGGTATTTGATGTTGATATTCGTTGTGCCTCCACCGACCTATTCTACAATGTGTATTGTAAGTTCTATCTAACAGCACTATGTAAGTTGAATTAGTTTTCCGCAGCTACGGCTAAATACTTTGATAGATTATAATAAACTTTAAGCTTTACTTCCAAGGTCGTGTATAATCCAAAGTCTGATAGTGACAAGCAAGTCCTTAACGATTTGCACGGCTTAGTAATAGATAAAAAGAGTTTCACGAATGGAGCGGAACTACATATGGTAAAAATATCAAATAGTAGTCTATATAATTGTTGTTAAACTTTACAAAGAGACTTTCAGAAATTCCTCGGAGAATACTTAAATCTGTATTCTCACACATTCTTATGCTGGCGTGGAACAGTACCAAGAAACCTATATGTAATCCATAAAAGTTTCCGTCACCGATCAAACGTACAGGAGCATTAATAACGTGAATATTGTACATACATATCGGTGGTCTGTTGAATTACTTCTGTCCCACCTCGATGTTTAACCGAGGACTATTTAGTAAATAAAACACATTTCTCTTGGCAATTGATCTTTCAAACTCTCGCCCGCAATTTTTTTATTGCATTAAGTATATAGAGAATTTACGATTTTCAGGAGAAGCCGCAATGGACTCACTCCCATTGTTAGTACTGGATAAAATCGCAGAGCACCTGACACCCTACGAGCTGGCAGCGTGTTCTGCCGTTAGTATGGGCTGGAGGGATGCCTTCAACCAGGACAGTCTGTGGAGGCCACACTGCAACGAGGACATAGCACAGTACCTGGAGACTGCGGAGTGTAGAGTGGAGCCGAGGTTTGAGTCTCCGGAGTCGGAGGACAGCACGCTGAGTCCTGTCTGTCGCTGGCGGATGTGTTACATGTGTGAGACCCACCTGCGGAGCAACTGGAGACATGGCAGATCCGTCAAGGAAAATATAAGAATCGTAGAGAACTTCGGAGTTAAGTTCTGCATGTTTGTCTCTGACGATTATGTGCTACTGCAAAGTGGAAGAAAACTGATGTTGTGGAACGTTAGAGGTTCTCCAGTTTATATAGGAGAACCAATACATTTACTCTTTGAATCAGAAAATATCATGTTGGCACAAATGATCAACTCCAACATGGTCTTGATTATTCAAGGATTATTTGTACAAGTTTACTGTTTTAAATCCATTTTAGACAAAACCTGGGAATTAAAACACATTTTCTTTCTTGATGGAGCTCAAACTATTTCATCTAGTGAGGCGGCCAGTCATATAGCCGTTAGAAATAAAAATCCTTTGATTTTTTGTGTTCCGACTGTCATAGGCAATATACTTGTTGGTTACCCCTTAACGTGCCCAACAGTTTTACACATTTGGAATGTTGAGGAAGGTAAAAAGTTAAAGATGGTTGAAGTTGGAAGTAATATTACATCGGCAAAGTATTACATGTTACGGAGAATTGTAAAATCTGACAAACCATCTCTAGACATTGTACTGGTTCCCTTTCAACGGAGTAATTTAAAAGCCGAATTTCACGTATTCATTTACAGTTTAAAACATTTGGATTTCCTCCCTTTCCACGAAACCTATTACATGGATTTCAATCTCGAAACTTCTTTTAAATGTGTGTTACATGACAGATTTATTGCTGTTAAAGTTAATAATCAATTCTTTATCTATAATTATGTGACGTCACAGCTAGTGCATACAATACCAGTTACATACGACTGTGGTTTAGTTGCTGTCAACAATCACATTTTGTTCTCTGAACAACAAAAATTTTACAAGATTTTCAATACAAATACCTTAGAAATTACAAATATAAGAGTAACCAATAACACAAAAGTTCCTCCGGTAGAAGATTTTGGAAAAGTTTTATTCGGCAACTTTTTTTACACTTCGGGTATTCACACATGTGCAGAAGTATGGGAGGTAGGAAGAAACCCAATGGCAGGAGAAGTAACATGGATAGAAGAATCAAGACATATCAAACACAGTAAAATTAACAGATCAAATACCAAATTAATTCGTGTACCACATTTAAGTGAACATTTAACATGTAAAAACTTTTGGTAATGTCCTGAAAGATACAGACTCAATTAATGCGTAAATAATGCTATTTTAACAGATTTTAATTCAATTATTACGATTCAATTTTCTAGAATATATTCTCTTTACATTGTTTAAATTATGCTGTTCAATAGTATTAGGGTTATATGATTTATCATACTTGAAGTTGTCTGAACATCATTCCTGTGTTTTAACTTCTGTGTTACTTTTTCCTAGTTTTTTAGTACATAATAATAAAATATACAATATTCTATCGTTTTAAAAACTAAAACATGTCAATTTGTTGTTCAAACTGAAAGTAGATTAACCTATCGCCTCTATTTTTTGTTTACATTATGTTACTTAATTAGATCAAACACTTAAGTTACAAAAGGGCACAAACACTTTTGAATCGATTCTTCATGATTTCATATTTTAAACGTTTCCAAATCGCCAGTAATTAGGAACTAACAACTATATCACATTCCACTAATATAAGTCCTACGGGTGCACACAGCTTGAACACTGCCTCTAATCAGGGACTTAGAGACTATATTCCACTAATATAAGTCCTACGGGTGCACACAGCTTGAACACTGCCTCTAATCAGGGACTTAGAGACTATATTCCACTAATATAAGTCCTACGGGTGCACACAGCTTGAACACTGCCTCTAATCAGGGACTTAGAGACTATATTCCACTAATATAAGTCCTACGGGTGCACACAGCTTGAACACTGCCTCTAATCAGGGACTTAGAGACTATATTCCACTAATATAAGTCCTACGGGTGCACACAGCTTGAACACTGCCTCTAATCAGGGACTTAGAGACTATATTCCACTAATATAAGTCCTACGGGTGCACACAGCTTGAACACTGCCTCTAATCAGGGACTTAGAGACTATATTCCACTAATATAAGTCCTATGGGTGCATACAGCTTGAACACTGCCTCTAATCAGGGACTTAGAGACTATATTCCACTAATATAAGTCCTACGGGTGCACACAGCTTGAACACTGCCTTTAATCAGGGACTTAGAGACTATATTCCACTAATATAAGTCCTACGGGTGCACACAGCTTGAACACTGCCTCTAATCAGGGACTTAGAGACTATATTCCACTAATATAAGTCCTACGGGTGCACACAGCTTGAACACTGCCTCTAATCAGGGACTTAGAGACTATATTCCACTAATATAAGTCCTACGGGTGCACACAGCTTGAACACTGCCTTTAATCAGGGACTTAGAGACTATATTCCACTAATATAAGTCCTACGGGTGCACACAGCTTGAACACTGCCTTTAATCAGGGACTTAGAGACTATATTCCACTAATATAAGTCCTACGGGTGCACACAGCTTGAACACTGCCTTTAATCAGGGACTTAGAGACTATATTCCACTAATATAAGTCCTACGGGTGCACAAATTGTAAACTTACCATCATCAGGGACTACCATGTATATCAAGCCTCCTTAGAGTAAATAATACGACACCGTATGCACCAAGTTGTGAAATTTCCAATCTCAATCATTTCCGGTTTCTCAGTTCTTAGGCTGAAGCGTTGATGCTATCACTAACGTCAGTCTCCTGGTTCACACAGGTTTAAAACTCTCCTTTTACAGTTAACTTCTTGATATATTTCGGCCTTGCTGTGGAGAATCACCATCAGTCCACAACTATTGTACTGAAACCCGTGATTGACGTTAATTGTTTGGTTTCCGTGAGAAGCGGAGCAGTGTCGACTGAGAATTTTTGAACTTTTAGCCCTTAAATTATCATAGCTCTAGTAATCCCAATAGATTTTGAGAAAAATATCCATACTAGCCCTCGTCACTTCCTTCATAGGGCACAATATTTAATTTCCATAATATCAGTTTGGTTTCATGCTTCATTCATATACTTAATTTGCCTTTGAAGCAAGTTCTCACTGGACTCTGGTGTTAATTCATTCTGAGTTCATTTCTTAGTTTAAGAGTAGAATTTTCTTTTTAGATTTACCTTTTGATGATTTATAATGATATCGTATACAACTAAATGATATCGAACTTTTCATTAGTCAAAAGAGGTATATCTCAAGATACATTCCAGGGACCTTTGTTCTTATTAACATGTCCTTATGTATATAGTTAATATACAACTATGAATAAAAGTTTACTATCCATAACTCTCTTTTTACGTGGTAAATAATAATTTTACCACCTTAAGTGATTACAAGATCTTATTCCAGCACTGACATAACTTCTAATAACCTGGTTCACAGCTACTTATAAAAGTTTCAAAAACTTCTTGTGAAAAGACAATCCCATAGATCTCCTAATCTCCCAAACTATTTTCTTCTATACAATTATACGCTCAACCATGTGTTTTGTATAAAGTACTTGGGGTTAATGTTTACTTAAACATCATATTACTACATTAATTTACTCGTTACTGATCTTCATTATACAGTTTTACCTTGAGGTGCATTATTAATCTTTTAACCATAGTAACTCCTGCATATATAATTAAAAGTTAGCTAGGGTAATATGTATCTGGTTTTTCTGTAGTAATAATTTGTTCAATAGATTCTCTGCATCCAGAACCAGGCGTTAGGATATTCTATAGGCTGGTCTAGTGGACCAGCTGCGGTTATCTTGTCTAATCACGTGGTACTCTCACCCTGAAAAGCTTCTTTAAATTATAAGACATTAACTTTTGCTTCGAAAAACTAAGTCACCTAAACATATTTGCCACTGTAATTTTCTGTGGTAAGGTTTTTTATTATTTCCTTGTACCTAGTGTAGGTACTTGTATACCAGTTTACTTAATAGAGGTATAAATTGATTATATTATTGTACCCTTTGTAATATATTGTGGTACTGTATTATAGTGCTATTTGATATCATAGTTATTATTAGTTGTTGTATTGTAGATTTGTCGTATAAAGAATCAATAAGAATAAAGTTTATTTCTTCAATTCCTGAATATAACGTACCACGAGACATCAGGAGAGTCTACAAGTTGATCGATTCCTTCTTTCTTTGTCTCAACAGTCTCTGTCTCAAAGTCATAACTCGAAGTTTCAACGCGTTCTCCCTTGAATGTCCCTTGAATTGACTCTTGCAGGGGAACGTATAATATTTCTTCATAAAAACGTGGACTTAGTTAAAATTAATCTGTAATTATAGTTGTAAATATATTCACCTATAACAATTCAGTTACATACATATATTTTAAATTTCGCAAGCTACCTCAGCAAAGTCTGTTATGAGACAGGTGGTGACACGTCTGTTACTGTACCTTGTAATAGAAAGAAATATAACAGAGCCACACACGAGTCAAGTCTTTAATCTACATGTTCCAATATTTTACACGTTAAATTTCATACGATTAAAACATGTCAGTTTGTTTAAAAATTTATTCATTCTGTGATTTTATCGTCATCGTACATGCATTGAACTCGAATTTGCTGTATATAAAGAATCTTCAAACAAAGTAAGAAGTCTATAGATAAGATAGTTCTTGGGATGAAGTATAGACAATCAGTCGGAGGAAATTAAATTTCCGAAACCCCTAGAGTAACAGGCTTCACCGATGCTTACGAAAATTATATTTGCGAAGTGGATATTTTTTTATTACATAGAATGTTAAGTAGTATATGAAACAATTTGATGAGACCAGTTTCACAACTATGTTTTTATTCTGCTCATGCTGAGTAGCCACACATAACGGCTAGTTATGTTGTTAATAAATTTAATAATCTAAAAAATTCACAATGAAATGTATAGATATAAAACATGATTTAAAGTGATTTTTAACAATAGTACATATATATGTTGAGGAAACAAAAGCTATGACATATAAAATGTTAAATCCATTGTAAATCAATTGAATAAAACCCAAAAATATCATAAATATGTATCGCAGAAGGTAGTTTTTTTCTAAAATATAAAAACAAATTTATCGTGCTTTTAATTTGGATACGCTCTTTTTTATATTGTGGTTCTCTAGTATTTTTCTACTTTAAATCATGATAAAAACGTACATTATAAATAGAGTTACAGTACAGGTATACAAATATTGACAGAAGAGAATTTTATTTGCCATTATTAACAAAATGATCGCATTAGTTTTAATTCATTAACACGTAATAAAACAATTTATTTAAAACTAATTTACCTTAAATAAATGTTATTCAATTATGTTGACAAGGAATAATGATCATTTCATTTCACTAAGGTTGATAATTCGCTAATGCAAATGGAGCAATTATTTAACGTTAACCGTTATGGATGCAAACTGTATTTAAATATACAATTACCCTGATTGACAGATTATATATTTTATTTCCGTTTTAAGATTCTATTATGAAAAATATATTAAGTTGCTTATTGATGGACTACGATTAGTGCAATAGAATTAAAATATCTTTTGACTTATAGACACGCAGCCGTAAGCAATTTTCATTGAATAAGCACATACCCTGCTGTTTTTTCGTTTTTTAAAATAGATTAATACGCTTTCCCTAAAAAAAATTATGTCAGCAGTGCTAGTTTAGAAGGGTATTAAAAGGGCGTAAAATATAAAATTTATACTTTTCCCCCAGATCTTAATTTTTTTAGCTCAATACACTTAATATCTACTTTATCTTTATAAAGTGTGAAAAAAGCGTGAAGAATTTTTTCCCCTCAGATTAATTTTTTCTTAGCTTGATACCCTTAAACTCAACATTCAGACAAATAAATAAATGTTGATTCAGCGCCAGCTAACTGCGTATATACTCGTTAAAAAGTGAATTTCAGCCTCTGTGTCTAGTTGTCCGACGGCCAGACACATAAGTAATCGACGTATCAATTATTTGTGTGTCTGGTGGTGGGGTTTTAGGAGTACCAACCTAGAACAATATAAACTGGGAAAAAATGATTGTTTCATGTTTTTTACAATTTCGACCTCCAACAAAACTAGTGTGGCTGACGTTCAGTTTCTTTTTTTCAAAAACTATTTTTTGTCAATTCTAAGAAAAACATTGCCATGTGCTTACACAACCCAAATTGGCACTCAGCTCGTAGACTATTATAACAGTCATTTTAAGGTCTAAGACGGTTCTAACAAACAATATCAAACAAATAATGTTAGTTATATGTTATTTGCCTCAGAACAACACAAGTCAGACAGAGGTATGACTACACGATTCAGCTCTCCAATCTGAGAATAGCAACGTTATAAATGAACTACAGTTTAAGTTGTGTTCCTAACAACATTTACTACCAACTTTTTAAATTTTCTAGTCTTAAGTGGAATAAAATAAGTGCATATCTTGTTCTTATTTAATGTCTAAATGCAAAATTACGATTTTGTATGAACACTGATGTGGTAATAAATATCTGGTAACCTCCATGGCAATATAATGAGTTACAATACTAAATTAAGTGTTTAAATATAAATTACGTTATTATTGTAATATAACTGTTACAAGTATTACACAATTTGTTAAAGCTTAATATTCGGATGGAATTAATCAACGAGGATTCCACTACAGTTACAGTATAACAAGCAAAATATGTTGCTAAAAATGGTTGTTCCCTAAATTGCTCTTTTATTACACATTAAACATTGCGATTGATTTCATAACAGATGACAAGTTAATTTGGCTTTGCTTAATTTAAATGTTTCAAAATTTATGGATTATGTCGGTTTGCGTCGCAAGTATAAAACAATATGATGGTGTAATTTTATTACTGCTGAGAATTAACTTTTCCAATAACGTTGATAAATTCTTACTGACTTTATAAAAACAGTTTTAGTAAACGTAATATACATTTCATTAATTAAATTTCGGAATAAATCACTGAAATTTTTTGAATTGGAAACGCCAGATTGGTTGGTTTCATGAATTAGATTCGAAAACACTGAATTACAAAATTGTGATACTTCCATATTTTTTAAAAAAAGGAAAATTTCGAAAAAATCATTAATTATTTTTAAAATGGTAGCTTCAATAGACTGAGTTAAATTTTATAGCTTGCAATTTAATTCAAAACCTTAAACAGCGATTACTGTTTAATACAACATGCCACACCCCATAACATTCTCACCTGGTACTTTTTCTGCAAAAAAATCACAAATCTCCCACAACCATTTACATTATTCATTTAAATATGACAAATTAGATAATTGGACATGGGATATCGTTTATTAATGAAGAATATCTCTAAATTTACTTGACATAATTACTTTTAAAAAAGTGTATAGAGGCCATACTATTGATACAATGATAATCTTAGTATGAATTTTAAATGTCATCCTTTTG
This sequence comes from Homalodisca vitripennis, assembly GCF_021130785.1. NCBI lineage: Eukaryota > Metazoa > Arthropoda > Insecta > Hemiptera > Cicadellidae > Homalodisca > Homalodisca vitripennis. The sequence goes on along the minus strand of NC_060212.1, from coordinate 4,972,224 downwards.
TTCCTATCTTGTAGAATGTAATTTACCCCAAGGACTCTGTTATCATCCATCCAAGGATCAAGAACCCTTTTCTGAGGAAGGAAATTGCTTCACTCTTGCTGAAACTTTCCAAGAAAGAAGAACAAAGCCTTGATAGTCACATATACCATTCTCTGACTTCTGGTAAGTTAACTATTTATATAAAACTGCACCGTGTATAATTTAATATACTATTTAATCCGTGAATTTTATATCAAGACCACAATTGTAATTAAATTCGTTGGATGAAATATTACTAATGTATGTAACTCAACTCACGCCATTGCTGACTACTCAGATTATAAATGAAGAGTTAAGACACAAATAAGGGATTTGAATGTTGAAAGAGGATAGACTTTGATCACTATGAATGACAAAAGGTTTGGTTAGAAGTGACTACTGGTTAAATTTGTATCTCTATGGAAAAGAACCAATGCGACCATCGACGCTGATTGACTACTTCTCGAACTATCCTCGAAACCGCAAAGTGCTCTAAACCACAATTTGTCACATATTGTACTCTGTTAATAATTGTACTTCATAGTCATGGGTGAGCGCAGTTCCAGCCCTATCTATTAGCCTCTGAACCACGCGAAACGTGATACAACCTAAACGACCTTAATTAATGTTTCCTAACTTTCTATATATGATATTATAATATATAATTCTATTAAAATATAGTTTTTCTATCTTTCTCTTACCAAGTATAGTGTGTCCACAAAGTCATGATAAACTTTTTATCGCTTATCAGTAATCAGTTATTCAAGTTTCTATTGATGATGGAAGCTTTGAAAGTATAGCAAGATTTTGGACAGTTGCCATCGTTATATGTTACAAAAGGTATAACACAATGTTTCGAGGATTGGAATCCACACCCTTCGTCAGGTGGGGACAACGCCGGACTAGATTTCAATACATATTTGTAGGTATATTTTAACCTTTTGCCTTATTTCTTCTTTCTGTTCTTTATTTTAGCATGTATTAAATACCCCCTACCCACATGACGAAGAGGATAGAAACCAATTCAATCTTTATCTATCAGGAAAGGTCCATGGTCATAGCGTACGTATCTAGGAGAACAATGGACACTGTAATGCGTTTGTAGAACATCACAGTAATTCTCTTAGAGTAAACTTTTGGTGTGCTCTGTCCCGGGACCATGTTACCCTTTGGCAGAAGAACTATTAATAGATTTATTTGCCGTGATATTCTAGAACACTAAGCTCTTCCACAAATTTAAAATGAAAATGTGATTTTTGTTAAATTGACGTCATACCCCCTTATGTGAAAATGAAAGCACAATGAACTCTAATGCTTTTTTGGCAAAATTGTGCTTGTTTTTCGGAACGACAAATTGCCTTGAAGTTGGATAGGTCGAGGTGGGTGAAAGTCTGGCCAACACGCTCACCTGACCTTACATATTTAAATTACTATTTATGGTGCTTTGTCAAAGTTAGAAAAAAATCGTAACCCATTGCGTATTCCACGTATACTTTCGCTAGGGAGCTGTACAAGAAATTGCCGTCTAAAAGACTCAATGTTTTCATAAAGAAGACATCAATGTAAGTATGCTATTGAATACGTACTTTCGAATGACTTTCACAGAATTGAAACAGAACAAAGAGCCTTGCCAATTTTCATTGCAATGAAAGGTTCAGTTGATCTGCAGAATTCATTTTCTGGAAATAAAGCTTGATCAGCGTCAAAGGTAAGTGTAACACTGCCAACACCTTACACAACAGAACCTGTAGCTTTATTGTGGTTCCCTAATAGAGCTAACAGGTGCTACGTTCTCAGACCTCATCCAGAAACTTTAGCTTTATTGTGGTTCCCTAATAGAGCTAACAGGTGCTACGTTCTCAGACCTCATCCAGAAACTTTAGCTTTATTGTGGTTCCCTAATAGAGCTAACAGGTGCTACGTTCTCAGACCTCATCCAGAAACTTTAGCTTTATTGTGGTTCCCTAATAGAGCTAACAGGTGCTACGTTCTCAGACCTCATCCAGAAACTTTAGCTTTATTGTGGTTCCCTAATAGAGCTAACAGGTGCTACGTTCTCAGACCTCATCCAGAAACTTTAGCTTTATTGTGGTTCCCTAATAGAGCTAACAGGTGCTACGTTCTCAGGCCTCATCCAGAAAGTTTAGCTTTATTGTGGTTCCCTAATAGAGCTAACAGGTGCTACGTTCTCAGACCTCATCCAGAAACTTTAGCTTTATTGTGGTTCTCTAATAAAGCTAACAGGTGCTACGTTCTCAGATCTCATCCAGAAACTTTAGCTTTATTGTGGTTCCCAAATAGAGCTAACAAGTGCTACGTTCTCAGACCTCATCCAGAAACTTTAGCTTTATTGTGTTTCCTTTATTTTATATAATTCTTATTGTTAAATCCTACTGTAAATCCAATATATACCATTTCCCGATTATATTTGCTACAAACCATAAGAATGAACTATATTTAACAGTTTTTTATTCCGTTATTCTCATTTCTCAAAAAATAGACATAAGGAACAATATAAATTTATGCAGTAGACACCAAAATACAGTATAATTTAAAAATTAATCATTAGTTTTGTATTAAATATGAACACTTAAAATATATTCTGGGATTCTGAAAGCATAAAATTATATTTATTTTATAATCTTTAAGAACACTTAAGTGAGGTGCAAACCAGAAATATCTTTCTAAATGCACTATTTACTCTTGTAAAAGTAATTTTAACTTTTTTAAAGTCTTAGGCTAATCTGTCATTGAGATGCCAATGTTATGAATGAAAATGGATACGTACAAGATCATTTTCTTACGGAAAAGGCCAATTTTTTATTTTAATATTACCAAAATCACTTTCAAATGTTTAGACATGTTTACAACAATGAAATATCATAGACCAGCTCTGGTAAAAGCTACACGAAATAATAGAAACATAATGGTAAAATAACCCAGAGAGCCAAGACATACATGTACGAGTCCATAAGGCTCTTCTGAGTCTCCAGAGACTCACAGGAGACTCGGAAGTCAACATTGTCCGTGTGTTTGTCTGTAAACTTTACGGGAACAAATATTGACCAGGATATTAGGGTGAAAGCAAGCATTCGTTTGTGTTACATTCGTGCAAACATTATATTACATTTACATAAAAGGCATGTTAAGTATTTATTGCGTTAAATAACTTGTTTTTTATTGCCTAATATGAAAAGGCTACTTTTATTGAATAATAATTATGTATATATTTTTTGTGCAACTTACACTCTATATTTGCCTTTATTTACTAAACTGTATATACTACATTAATTCTATATCTCTTTCTGCGGCCTAGTGCCTACAATACCATTCCTTACTGGATTCAAATATTCACGTACAGTGACAGACCAATGAACCATTGTTTCCCGAATCAGCTGTTTACTGTAGACTCACCAACCAATCACAACGGTTGACTTATCAATTGCCTACCTTGCAAGCGACGGCACGCTTGCTCATTATACTCTCGATCCCGCCTGGGGCACTTATGTACTCTCTAGCCACTGCTGACCATACTTACTCTCTCCCCCATGTGTTACTCTCTCATTTAAAATATTAGTTTATCTCTATTTGTTGTACATTTACATTAACATTAAAGTCAGTGCTCTGGATTGGCAATCTCTACCAGAACGTCTCTGCTCCCGGACACCGTGCTCTACAGGACTGGCCACAGTGTTATAAACTATTCGTTTGCGGTCGTATTGTGCGTGAGTGAATCCGTGAAGGACATCTTCCGTCTTCACGCCTGCCTACAAGACAGCAGCCTATTTCCACACTTACTGATCACAACCTGGCCCTCCACAACAGCAGACTACGGTTAGGTACCTCTCATCAAAACAAAGGTAACTGTTTATTTTCTACACTTTATTTGAGTATGCACTGTGCATAAACTCATTATGTGTAACCTAGTGAACTCTTGTTAAAATCAGTGTGTTCGGCGTCTTCACTGCCTAGTGTGAAGTGGTCCTTCTAATCGAGCCTCTAAAATATTATTTCACGGTTCTATAACCAAATTCATTCTTTTCAAGGCATTTATATATTCGGTTTTACCACTAATACCGTAACGGCATTGGAATATAATATATTTAATTTTATCTTACAAATACTGTATATTGCTTAAAACAATATTTTTAAATTTAATCTATTCTTATAAAATTGCTATTTCATGAACATTTTACAAGCCACAGCAAATTTATTTTTTTATACTTTTTACTAGCTAAAATTCGGTTATATACACCACAAGAAATTTCATTCAGACATACAATTTTCAAACTCACTTACATCCATTCATTCGCCAACTATTCCCACTTCCAGCGACGGATTCAGTCATGCTTTTTAATTGGTGGTTTCCCACTCATGTTCCAAAAACTCGCTAGCATTATAAAATGTTTGTGGCACGAAGAAGCGTTTGAAACGAGTTTCCAACACCTTGGACGTTGGAGCGTTTTTTATTGAATCTGGTAATTTGATCATTGACGAAATGAACACCTGCCTGTTTAGGCAAGCGTTCATAAACCACCGTTCTGTGTCTACCAGTTCGGTAGTCATCTCTGCACTAGTCTCGTATTCATGAATGTCTCGTCCATTCGTCATGGCACATTTAGAGCATACAAAACAGAATTATTACCAAGATGTAGATATTGGGCAGCGTCAGCAGTTTAAATTTTTTGAAGACTTCTTTGCACGACACTCTAACACTCAGCTGAGCGATAATGGGGATCGCTTGCTTTTTCAGCTTGAACACTCTCATGAATTGATGAATTTATTGTTTACAGAAGCTCCCCACAACACCACGTAAGTGAGATGGGGGTAAATCAAGCCATGATATGCCATCATCAGAACCTGACTAGAGCAGTATTTGGCTAAAGCCCTTAATCAAATACAGTTAAGACATTTTGGCAATTAAAACGTCATCAATATTTGAATTTTTCCAAGCGAATCTTTAATCTGAAACTTGGCTGTAAATAACGTAATAAACGTATATAACTTGTGACTGTTGATGATATGATTTCTCTAAAGGTCAAATAAAAAAAAATCACGAATCTGTAGCGGTGTGAATAAAGAGCCAATTTAATAATACTGTAAAGAGCGTTGTGACACGCGTAAGTTAGGAATCATAACCACTATGTTGTGTGTTAACTTCAACTCTAAAACATGCACCTAATAAAATACTAAACACAAAACTAATTATTAAAACTGAACTACAGAATACAGGTCACAATGCGTCTGCATTCGTCGACCAACCACCTACGACTGACACAAAACCACAACAGTTTGTATTTCATGTGCCTTGCAGTTTCATTTTTATATAATATTAACATCGATCTCCTTTTTACCCTTCAGCATATGTACGTTAGTAATAAAATTATTTTACGATGATATATTTTGAACACTCTATAATATTATTCCATGATTACTTTTCAATGAAATAAATATCATTTTCACGCTTAATACATTGAGATGAGGTAAAAAACTAGATTCAAAATATTTTGATTCAATACCTTCAGAATACATTTCTCTAATCCCGTTTTCAGGTAAAACAAACCACATTACTGATTAATCATTCCAATTCCACTTAAATGTGTGAGATTAAACCTTTAACACCAATCCATTATAATCTCTTTCACCACAATTTTGTCTTCTCTAGTAATATAAGCGATTTTAGCAATTAGTTCGATGAAATACCTCTTAAATACTTCAGCTGCGTAAAATCCACAATCCAGAAGGAGCCTGGAATAATAATCTTATTATAGATGTTTGAGAACTTAATATCCACATGTTAAACGTTGTGACTTTAAGAAGTCCTTTTTCATGTCATTAAAGAAGTTACGGAGTTTTTCTTATAAAAAAGTATCACGTTTTCAATCAAGTCTTTACATGTGTAACTTATATTCATATTAAGAGTATAAATAAATAAATCTTTGTGGTTCTAGTTTATAGATTGTTCTTGAAATATTCACATCTGATTTCAAGGCCGGTCGAATATACAGTAATTGAATATTTAAAACGAAATACATAAAACCAAAGAGCAAATTCTTGAGCACAGTGGGTTGGGCCAATTAATAAAGCGGATAGACCTTTTATTTGGTAAATATATAATTTATATTTGTCAATATTCTTTATTAATAGCATTGTACTGAGATCGGTATTTATTTTTACAACAAAACTATTGCAAATACGTCACCTCAGATGTCTGTTTCAAGTTATTTCAAGTATAATTAGTTTGTGATAACCTATAATACTTATAATCCACAATAGATGCTGAACTTTTTAGCTGATAACTTATGCTTGAGTTTTTGTCCTCCAAATGGGCACTTTCTTTAATGTAGCTGTATTTTTTCACGCATTAGACTATTCTTTGTCTTAGAATTACTAATATAAATTTCTTAAAATTTTGTAAGTTGCAAAATCAGTCTGTGCGTAGGCGTAATAAAACTTACATAAATAACATATACAATAATAAAAAATCATAATATGCTGTAACATTAAGATATATACATTTCCAGTTCATAATAAACTTGTATACATACGAAATCTACATTTTGTGAAAAATGTTTACACAGCATAGGATTCCACGACATATGCACGGACGAGATATGGAACACCTCCTACAAGTTGTAGTTGAGTCTAACCTACCTAACTTAACCTATTATGACCTTTACCTTTACTAACCTAACCCAACCTAACCTAACCCAACCTAACTCTAACCTAACCTAACCTCACTTTAACCTAACAGCTATAATTCTATAGCTTGCTATAGATTCTTCAGCCATATTATAAAATAAAATCATAAATATTAAGGGCTGAGATGATCGTGCTGTTTAGCATGAAAATGATCGGAAAGTCCTAGTAGCTTTGAATAAACGTCACCATCGTATCAAATCATTCTGTTACAACAACTTTAAGATAACAACACGAGTAACTAAAACATTATTATTTTTTACAATTATGGATAAACGGCATCCATCTGGATGTCCCAGTGATGGCGGGTCGTTCCAGTCACTCCGGGTGATGGATGGAAATGTGTCACATTTGTTTAATCTCCTCAATCCATATTGTGTGTGCAGTTGTTGGTTAAATCAATCAATCATTTCTTTTCATGACAGAATTTATGACATGGCAGAGAAAATATAGCCAAGTACTCATACATAAACATACTCATCCACATATGTGTAAATAAACTTTTTAACTGCAATATCAAATTTTATTTCAATACAAATGTAATCCAAAATAATGTTTGCTATTTATGTTAAACCCAATATTTTCTTAAAATGTCCAATAAATAACAAATAAGGATACAGCACTAGCTTGTTGATATATGGTTAAATTAATGTATCCAGTATTTTTTCTGAACTAAAACAAACCAATTTGACAATGCTACCAAACTTAGCTCTGGGGAGAGACGGTTGGCTGACCGTGTCCACTGCAGTGTGTAATTCCCTTAGGGAGTTCATGTAACACTTGACATTAATTTTCTACAACAATAAATCTAACGGTAGTTCATTACAAATATTAATTCTTTCATGCAATCATAAAGCTCCTTTTATGGTGGGAAATTTTGTTTAGTACCTGTTTATGTAATTTCTAGTACTTGACTGATGTCTAAAAGTACATAGTCTTATGTATGTTATTAAAACAATGTTTTATGCCCAGAGATCACAATTTCTAATAATTTAGAGTAGTTTGTAAACCTAAAATCAGAAAATGATCATTCGTAATGATTACCATGATACATTTTACACACTTATGGTTATACGAGTATAGCAGAAAAATTTAATTTGAGACTGACTTAAAATATGTATATGAAACTGTGTCAAGTTACTAACCTCCTTTTAGAACTTTAAGGGAAAAAAGAACTGTCATTATTCGTTTCAAAATGGTTGATGATATAAGTCATTGAAATAAATTACACTGTAACTAAAATATAACTGGAGAATCAAGCTTTTGCTTGGAAGACAAACACTTTCACGATACGGTGAACTAAGATATGCTTTTGACTAGAGAAACACACTGCAACACTATCATAACAAATACATAATATTTTATTGTTTCAGTATTGAAACATCAATTCGGTGTGAAATAATTTATACATTGTTGCATAATATATTAAAAGTTTCTTTCCCTTTCACTGTTTTATTTTGATAACCTTTTTAAAAATGATTCTACCAGTACAAATAAATAAAACACATATGAACATGAGGTAAAGTACAAAAGGTACAGTAAAATCTATTTAAGCGCCTTCGCGCGGGTCGCCAAGTAATACCCTATGGGCTTATACAACTTAAGTATAAATGTACTAGTACATTAAAAATATTAGTGTACTGTACATATAACCCATATATCCCACACTATGGAGCAGCTAAACAGTTACTCTAACATACGATTGTACTAGTAGAGTGTACTAGTAAATTTAAAAACATATGCATATGTTACACTGAGTATTAAGTTAGTGCTCGTGATACTGACGGGTGAGTACTCTCTGTCCATAACCCCTCTCACGATATATATATCCAAACTATGGTGCAGATAAACTGTTACTCTAACATACGATTGTACTAGTAGAGTGTACTAGTAAATTTAAAAACATATGTATATGTTACACTGAGTATTAAGTTAGTGCTCGTGATACTGACGGGTGAGTACTTTCTGTCCATAACCCCTCTCACGATATATATATATATATATATCCAGACTATGGAGCAGATAAACTGTTACTATAACATACGATTGTACTAGTAGAGTGTACTAGTAAATTTAAAAACATATGGATATGTTGCACTGAGTATTAAGTTGGTGCTCGTGATACTGACGGGTGAGTACTCTCTGTCCATAACCCCTCTCACGATATATACCATATATATATATATATATATATATATATATATATATATATATATATATATATATCCAGACTATGGAGCAGATAAACAGTTACTCTAACATACGATTGTACTAGTAGAGTGTACTAGTAAATTTAAAAACATATGCATATGTTGCACTGAGTATTAAGTTAGTGCTCGTGATACTGACGGGTGAGTACTCTCTGTCCATAACCCCTCTCACGATATATACCATATATATATATATATATATATATATATATATATATATATATATATATCCAGACTATGGAGCAGATAAACAGTTACTCTAACATACGATTGTACTAGTAGAGTGTACTAGTAAATTTAAAAACATATGGATATGTTGCACTGAGTATTAAGTTAGTGCTCGTGATACTGACGGGTGAGTACTCTCTGTCCATAACCCCTCTCACGATATATACCATATATATATATATATATATATATATATATATATATATATATATATATATATCCAGACTATGGTGCAGATAAACAGTTACTCTAACATACGATTGTACTAGTAGAGTGTACTAGTAAATTTAAAAACATATGCATGTGTTGCACTGAGTATTAAGTTAGTGCTCGTGATACTGACGGGTGAGTACTCTCTGTCCATAACCCCTCTCACGATATATACCATATATATATATATATATATATATATATCCAGACTATGGTGCAGATAAACAGTTACTCTAACATACGATTGTACTAGTAGAGTGTACTAGTAAATTTAAAAACATATGGATATGTTGCACTGAGTATTAAGTTAGTGCTCGTGATACTGACGGGTGAGTACTCTCTGTCCATAACCCCTCTCACGATATATACCATATATATATATAATATATATATATATATATATATAGTATATATATCCAGACTATGGAGCAGATAAACAGTTACTCTAACATGCGATTGTACTAGTAGAGTGTACTAGTAAATTTAAAAACATATGCATGTGTTGCACTGAGTATTAAGTTAGTGCTCGTGAACCCCCGAGAACATAAACCCCCCCTCCTGGGAATTTCCTGGTTGATGAACTCCTGATTAATTTAAACCCCCTGATCAACTTAATAAATCTGATAAAGGTTGTTTTAAATTTATTTACACTATATCTGTTTACACAACAGCTGACCAGTGCAGACTTTTATTCCAAGCGTTGTACCGACTAAACCAGAGATCGTAGCTCAAATCCGAGAGTTGAATCGAAAGATAAAATTAAATTTCCGACAAGAAAGGTCTAGTCACTTTTTCTTGTATCTCTAACGGTTAAACCCGTGAAATGCCATTAAAAGTCAAAACTTTGATTAGAACTGAAAAATTCAATAAACTAGGTCGAATTTAATTCCCGAATTCCGCTTATCCCCGAATCTGGCCAACACCCGGAAGGGGGCCTGGGGTGTGTTCATTAACCCCCGATAACATTAACCCCCCCCGGGATTTCCTGGTATGACCAGATAACCTCCTGAGTAAATTAAACGCCCTGATGTGTTAACCCCCCTGGTAACTTTAAACCCCCCCCCAAGGAATTTCCTGGCATGATCTCATGTCCGAATTTTACCACTCACCAAATCTCTTTTACCCTCCTTGGGAAGTTCCTGGTATGACCAGAGAACCCCCTGATGTCTTAACCCCTGGTAACGTTAAAACCCCCCAGGGAATTTCCTGGCATGACCTCATGTCCGAATTTTACCAATCACCAAATCGCTCTTATCCCCGAATTGCAAGCGTACATCATGGGGGCCTGGGGGCGTAGCCCCCAGCGAGCCGAAGGCGAGTCTAATATATATACAACCGCATGTGTAACTGACTGACTGACTGACTGACTCACTCACTCATTCACGTATACTAATTCTAACCTACTTCCAGATGAGTTAGAGACTTGAAATTTGGTACACAGATTCGATAGCTTTCCACGTGTAACCACCAGGAAAATCCCGAAAAGTGAGAATTTTTCATTTTCAACCCCTCAAAAAAATTCCCAAAAAAATCGCGCATTCTTCATCCCTGCAGGCATTTTTTGTAAGCCCGATAGCGGGCGAACCGTTGGAGCTAGCTCGGATCTGACGAAAAATTCATAATCAGGAATGAGGTGAACTACAAAAAAGGTCCAGTGACTTTTTGCTCTATCTTCCATGGGTTAAGCGACAAAACGCTCGAACATTTGAAATTCCAGAGATTTTTTCGATAAAAATAATGTTTTCAAGCCCGATAGCGGCCGAACCGTTGGTCGTAGCTCAAATCTGATTGACCCATCAAATTAGCAAATTGCGCGATCTACAGAAAAGGTCCAGTAACTTTTTGCCCTATCTCGATTGGTTTGGCCGAAAAACGTGATTATGTGCAGTTTTTTTGTAATATTTACGTGAAAAAGTTTGTTTTTTTGGTGTCGATAGCGGCAAAACCATTGGTCGGGAAGTCCAAAATGAAACAAAGGTTTGATTTAGCAAATGAGGTGATTCTACAAAAAAGGTCCAGTGGACTTTTTGACCCTATCTACAATGGTTCGACCGCAAAACGCGTTTAAGTGCAATTTATTTTTGTGATTGATACGTGAAAATCTTTATATTTTTCAACTATAATTAGTGCGATTCATGTTGGTTCCAGCTTGACCTTGTATTACTACGTTACGAGTGACTAAAACTCCCTCCACGTCGGGAGTTGGCTGAGCGTTAGTAAAGTTTTCAATAGTAGATAGGGACAGAGTGTTTTTTTATTATGTTCAAAGACACAAACACCCTCTAAAATAGGCCCACGTGTGTCATTAACCCCTTGTAACATTAACCCCCCCCGGGGATTTCCTAGTATTACCTGATAACCTCCTGAGTACATTAAACCCCCCTGATGTGTTAACCCCCCCGGTAACATTAACCCCCCCCCGGGATTTCCCTGGTATGACCAGATAAGCTCCTGAGTACATTAAACCTCCTGAAATGTTAACCCCCCCCCCCCGGTAACATTAAACCCCCCCCTAGGGAATTTCCTGGCATGACCTCATGTCCGAATTTTTACCAATCACCAAATCTCTTAACCCCCCTTGGGAAGTTCCTGGTATGACCAGATAACCCCCTGATGTCTTAACCCCTGGTAACGTTAACCCCCCCCTGGGAATTCCTTGTATGACCGCATGTCCGAATTTTACCTATCACCAAATCACTCTTATCCCCCGAATTTGGCAAACACCCAAAAGGGGGCCTGGGGTTTTTATTAGCCCCCGGTAACATTACCCCCCCGTGGATTAACTGGTATGACCAGATACTAACCTGAGTACATTAAACCACCTGAAGTGTTAACTCCCCGGTAACATTAAACCCCCCCCAGGGAATTTCCTGCATGACCTCATGTCCGAATTTTACCAATCACCAAATCTCTAAAACCCCCCCTAGGGAAGTTCCTGGTATGACCAGATAACCCCCTGAAGTCTTATCCCCAGGTAACGTTAACCGCCCCCCGCCCCCCGGGAATTTCCTGCATGACATCATGTCCGAATTGTACCTATCACCAAATCAATCTTATCCCGAATTTAAGGCACTTACTTTGGGGGCCTGGGCGAGTATATATATATTCCAGACTATGGAGCAGATAAACAGTTACTCTAACATAACGATTGTACTAGTAGAGTGTACTAGTAAATTTAAAAACATATGGATATGTTTGCACTGAGTATTAAGTTAGTGCTCGTGATACTGACGGGTGAGTACTCTCTGTCCATAACCCCTCTCACGATATATACCATATATATAAATATATATATATATATATATTATATATATATATATATATCCAGACTATGGAGCAGATAAACAGTTACTCTAACATGCGATTGTACTAGTAGAGTGTACTAGTAAATTTAAAAACATATGCATGTGTTGCACTGAGTATTAAGTTAGTGCTCGTGAACCCCCCGAGAACATAAAACCCCCCCTCCTGGGAATTTCCTGGTTGATGAACTCCTGATTAATTTAAACCCCTGATCAACTTAATAATCTGATAAAGGTTGTTTTAAATTTATTTACACTATATCTGTTTTACACAACAACAGCTGACCAGTGCAGGACTTTTATCCCAAGCGTTGTACCGACTAAACCAGAGATCGTAGCTCAAATCCGAGAGTTGAATCGAAAGATAAAATTAAATTTCCGACAAGAAAGGTCTAGTCACTTTTTCTTGTATCTCTAACGGTTAACCCGTGAAATGCCATTAAAGTCAAAACTTTGATTAGAACTGAAAAATTCAATAAACTAGGTCGAATTTAATTCCGAATTCCGCTTATCCCCGAATCTGGCCAACACCCGGAAGGGGGGGCCTGGGGTGTTTCATTAAACCCCCGATAACATTAACCCCCCCCCGGGATTTCCTGTATGACCAGATAACCTCCTGAGTAAATTAAACGCCCTGATGTGTTAACCCCCTGGTAACTTTAAACCCCCCCCCAAGGAATTTCCTGGCATGATCTCATGTCCGAATTTTACCACTCACCAAATCTCTTTACCCTCCTTGGGAAGTTCCTGGTATGACCAGAGAACCCCCTGATGTCTTAACCCCTGGTAACGTTAAACCCCCCAGGGAATTTCCTGGCATGACCTCATGTCCGAATTTTACCAATCACCAAATCGCTCTTATCCCCGAATTTGCAAGCGTACATCATGGGGGCCTGGGGGCGTAGCCCCCAGCGAGCCGAAGGCGAGTCTAATATATATACAACCGCATGTGTAACTGACTGACTGACTGACTGACTCACTCACTCATTCACGTATACTAATTCTAACCTACTTCCAGATGAGTTAGAGACTTGAAATTTGGTACACAGATAGCTTTCCACGTGTAACCACCAGGAAAATCCCGAAAAGTGAGAATTTTTCATTTTCAACCCCTCAAAAAAATTCCCAAAAAATCGCGCATTCTTCATCCCTGCAGGCATTTTTTGTAAGCCCGATAGCGGGCGAACCGTTTGGAGCTAGCTCGGATCTGACGAAAAAATTCATAATCAGGAATGAGGTGAACTACAAAAAAGGTCAGTGACTTTTTGCTCTATCTTCCATGGTTTTTTAAGCGACAAAACGCTCGAACATTTGAAATTCCAGAGATTTTTTCGATAAAAATAATGTTTCAAGCCCGATAGCGGCCGAACCGTTGGTCGTAGCTCAAATCTGATTGACCCATCAAATTAGCAAATTGCGCGATCTACAGAAAAGTCCAGTAACTTTTTGCCCTATCTCGATTGGTTTGGCCGAAAAAACGTGATTATGTGCAGTTTTTTTGTAATATTTACGTGAAAAGTTTGTTTTTGGTGTCGATAGCGGCAAAACCATTGGTCGGAAGTCAAAATGAAACAAAGGTTTGATTTAGCAAATGAGGTGATCTACAAAAAAGGTCCAGTGACTTTTTGACCTATCTACAATGGTTCGACCGCAAAACGCGTTTAAGGTGCAATTATTTGTGTGATTGATACGTGAAAAATCTTTATATTTTTCAACTATAATTAGTGCGATTCATGTTGGTTCCAGCTTGACCTTGTATTACTACGTTACGAGTGACTAAAACTCACTCCCTCCACGTCGGGAGTTGGCTGAGAGCGTTAGTAAAGTTTCAATAGTAGATAGGGACAGAGTGTTTTTTATTATGTTCAAAGACACAACACCCTCTAAAATAGGCCCACGTGTGTCATTAACCCCTTGTAACATTAACCCCCCCCCGGGGATTTCCTAGTATTACCTGATAACCTCCTGAGTACATTAAACCCCCTGATGTGTTAACCCCCCCCGGGTAACATTAACCCCCCCCGGATTTCCTGGTATGACCAGATAAGCTCCTGAGTACATTAAACCTCCTGAAATGTTAACCCCCCCCCCCCCGGTAACATTAAACCCCCCCCCTAGGGAATTTCCTGGCATGACCTCATGTCCGAATTTTACCAATCACCAAATCTCTTAACCCCCCTTGGGAAGTTCCTGGTATGACCAGATAACCCCCTGATGTCTTAAACCCCTGGTAACGTTAACCCCCCCCCTGGGAATTCCTTGTATGACCGCATGTCCGAATTTTACCTATCACCAAATCACTCTTATCCCCGAATTTGGCAAACACCCAAAAGGGGGCCTGGGGTTTTTATTAGCCCCCGGTAACATTACCCCCCCGTGGATTAAACTGGTATGACCAGATACTAACCTGAGTACATTAAACCACCTGAAGTGTTAACTCCCCGGTAACATTAAAACCCCCCCCCAGGGAATTTCCTGCATGACCTCATGTCCGAATTTTACCAATCACCAAATCTCTAAAACCCCCCCCCTAGGGAAGTTCCTGGTATGACCAGATAACCCCCTGAAGTCTTATCCCCAGGTAACGTTAACCGCCCCCCGGGAATTTCCTGCATGACATCATGTCCGAATTGTACCTATCACCAAATCAATCTTATCCCCGAATTTAAGGCACTTACTTTGGGGGCCTGGGCGAGTATATATATATCCAGACTATGGAGCAGATAAACAGTTACTCTAACATACGATTGTACTAGTAGAGTGTACTAGTAAATTTAAAAACATATGCATGTGTTGCACTGAGTATTAAGTTAGTGCTCGTGATACTGACGGGTGAGTACTCTCTGTCCCTAACCCCTCTCACGATATATATATCCAGACTATGGAGCAGCTAAACAGTTTACTCTAACATACGATTGTACTAGTAGAGTGTACTAGTAAATTTAAAAACATATGCATGTGTTACACTGAGTATCAAGTTATTGCTCGTGATACTGACGAGTGAGTACTCTCTGTCCATAAACCCCTCTCACGATATATATATCCAGACTATGGTGCAGATAAACTGTTACTCTAACATACGATTGTACTAGTAGAGTATACTAGTAAATTTAAAAACATATGCATGTGTTGCACTGAGTATTAAGTTAGTGCTCGTGATACTGACGGTGTGAGTACTCTCTGTCCATAACCCCTCTCACGATATATATATCCAAAACTATGGTGCAGATAAAACTGTTACTCTAACATACGATTGTACTAGTAGAGTGTACTAGTAAATTTAAAAACATATGCATATGTTACACTGAGTATCAAGTTAGTGCTCGTGATACTGACGGGTGAGTACTCTCTGTCCATAACCCCTCTCACGATATATAATATCCAGAGACTATGGAGCAGATAAACAGTTACTCTAACATTCGATTGTACTAGTAGAGTGTACTAGTAAATTTAAAAACATATGCATATGTTACACTGAGTATTAAGTTAGTGCTCGTGATACTGACGGGTGAGTACTTTTGTCCATAACCCCTCTCACGATATATATATCCAGACTATGGGAGCAGATAAACTGTTACTCTAACATACGATTGTACTAGTAGAGTGTACTAGTAAATTTAAAAACATATGCATATGTTACACTGAGTATCAAGTTAGTGCTCGTGATACTGACGGGTGAGTACTCTCTGTCCATAACCCCTCTCACGATATATATATCCAGACTATGGAGCAGATAAACTGTTACTCTAACATACGATTGTACTAGTTGAGTGTACTAGTAAATTTAAAGACATATGCATATGTTACACTGAGTATTAAGTTAGTGCTCGTGATACTGACGGGTGAGTACTCTCTGTCCATAACCCCTCTCACGATATATATATCCAGACTATGGAGCAGATAAACAGTTACTCTAACATACGATTGTACTAGTAAAGTGTACTAGTAAATTTAAAAACATATGCATTATGTTACACTGAGTATTAAGTTAGTGCTCGTGATACTGACGGGTGAGTACTCTCTGTCCATAACCCCTCTCACGATATATATATCCAGACTATGGAGCAGATAAACTGTTACTATAACATACGATTGTACTAGTAGAGTGTACTAGTAAATTTAAAAACATATGCATATGTTACACTGAGTATTAAGTTAGTGCTCTTGATACTGACGGGTGAGTACTCTCTGTCCATAACCCCTCTCACGATATATATATCCAGGACTATGGAGCAGATAAAACTGTTACTATAACATACGATTGTACTAGTAGAGTGTACTAGTAAATTTAAAAACATATGCATATGTTACACTGAGTATTAAGTTTTAGTGCTCGTGATACTGACGGGTGAGTACTCTCTGTCCATAACCCCTCTCACGATATATATATCCAGACTATGGAGCAGATAAACTGTTACTCTAACATACGATTGTACTAGTAAAGTGTACTAGTAAATTTAAAAACATATGCATATGTTACACTGAGTATTAAGTTAGTGCTCGTGATACTGACGGGTGAGTACTCCTCTGTCCATAACCCCTCTCACGATATATATATCCAGACTATGGAGCAGATAAACAGTTACTCTAACATATACGATTGTACTAGTAAAGTGTACTAGTAATTTTAAAAACATATGCATATGTTACACTGAGTATTAAGTTAGTGCTCGTGATACTGACGGGTGAGTACTCTCTGTCCATAAACCCCTCTCACGATATATATATCCAGACTATGGAGCAGCTAAACAGTTACTCTAACATACGATTGTACTAGTACTAGTAGTGTACTAGTAAATTTAAGTACATATGCATATGTTACACTGAGTATTAAGTTAGTGCTCGTGATACTGACGGGTGAGTACTCTCTGTCCATAACCCCTCTCACGTTATATATATCCAGACTAATGGAGCAGATAAACTGTTACTGTAACATACGATTGTACTAGTATAGTGTACTAGTAAATTTAAAAACATATGCATATGTTACACTGAGTATTAAGTTAGTGCTCGTGATACTGACGGGTGAGTACTCTCTGTCCATAACCCCTCTCACGATATATATATATCCAGACTATGGAGCAGCTAAACAGTTACTCTAAACATACGATTGGTACTAGTAGAGTGTACTAGTAATTTAAGTACATATGCATATGTTACACTGAGTATTAAGTTAGTGCTCGTGATACTGACGGGTGAGTACTCTCTGTCCATAACCCCTCTCACGATAATATATATCCAGACTATGGAGCAGATAAACTGTTACTCTAACATACGATTGTACTAGTAAAGTGTACTAGTAAATTTAAAAACATATGCATATGTTTGCACTGAGTATAACCCCTCTTATGATCAATAATTTCCATCTCATCGTTCAGAGATATGCTAACCAATCCTCTCCACTTTCCTCAATCAACTATTCACTTTCTCATTCACCGTATGTACTTGTTTAATTCCAGTGTTTTTGGGGAGGGAGGAATACTTCTGACTGATTGAAATAAATAAAATGTTTTTCCTGAAACTTGATTAGCATATTTTTTTTTTTAAGTTGCTCGTAGGCCTACATATTATAAACTGTTCAAACTCAAAAAACAATCTATACTTTTGTTATAAAATTGTAAATCATACTAATAATTAGGCTAAGTTTTAACATTAATTGATGTAATTATTAATTAACCAATTGTCAACAATCAGTTGTGATTGTTAGCGTTAGAGTGATACTTAGCATTCACAAAATGGTGCTGTAGGATCTGATCGAAGAAACCACATTAACATCAGATTGTTTCCCATCCGATGTCTTCGTCTCAGCTCTCAACCGGAAATTCTCATTTGACGAACGGAAATTGAGTAATCCATCTATCACTGATCTTATTAAAGGAACTTTGCTGTTTATGCTGATTAAAAGGCGTCTTTCTTTAGAAAAAACTTATAATAAATTACCGCTGAAAAAAGTTACATCATCAACTATTAATACTGTTCAAAATTCTATTTAATATTGAAGACTATTGTTTTTCATATTTTGCTAATTCAATTTCATATACAATTATGTGTATAACTTCAAAGTTTTTGAATAATGTCTATAATCAAATAATTTTTAATTTAGTTTATGTCCAAGTTTTAAATTCTGGAGCCATGGTCCTAGAAAATAGTAACGAAATCTCCCACAAATTCCGTTATGAGGTCGCTTGGAATATGCATCTAACATTCAATTGTTGAATAATAGATTCTGGAAGTGGGGATCTTTTATAATCGTCATTGTTTATATTAGGACTGCTTCATATGCCTTTTAAAAAGTTGTCTCTGATGCTGCAGTGGGGCTGCCTGCGAAGCCAAGATTAACAATCCTCAAATAGAAATAATTATTTAATTGTTAAATTCATACATGATTTAAACACACCATACATTAGAATGCTTCGCTTTTAAGTACAATTTACTATATGTATTCTAATAATCAGTATACTAACTATCAATATAAAACCTTCAAACGTGTTTAAAAATAAATCTTTGTAAAATATTTAAATTAATGCATAAATATACAGGGTGTGCCGTAACTCTTTGGACAGATGTATGCCATGATATTGCTCATGGCAAGAAAAACATATTTTTACCGTATGAACATGGGTCTCTGATGCTTAGTTTCGCATCTGTCTGTCTGTATGTGTTTTTATTTAAAAACATTAATATCTCAAAAACCAATAAACTACATTATACCAATTTTGGCTCAAATTTTTATGATAACAAGGCCAGTTACTGGAAAACATGTCATGATATTATTATAGTATTTTTAAAATGGCCGCCATAAATACTTTTAAACTAAATAACAAGGCCAATTACTGAAAAGCATTTCATAATATTATTTATAGTATTTTCAAAATGGCGGCCATAAAAAGTTTTAAACTATCAATATTTTAAAAACCAGCAGTTTTATCCCCAGAACGATTTTTAAGTTAAAGGAATAACAGTTTTTAATGGATATTATCACAAATCTAATGACACAAAAATTGTTTAAATCGATTAGGAAATAATTAATTTAGAGCAGACTTACTATGAGAAGACATCGTCCACATTGAGAGCTGTCGTTTATTAAATTTTTGTATTGTTGGCTATTCGCTGAGAACCTCAATGGAAACCATGTCTTCACAGTAAATCTGCTCTAAATAATTATTTACTATTTCATTTAATAATTTTGGTGTCATCAAATTTGTGATAATATCCTCTAAAAACTGTTACTCCTATAATATTTGAGAAAAACTACTGGTACTAAGATATTCAAAGTTTAAAAGTTTTAATGGACGTAATTTTAAAAATCAAAAAAGATAATTTCATGATACTTCGTTCGGCAATTGGCCTTGTGATCATAAACATTTGAACCGAA
Organism: Homalodisca vitripennis; assembly: GCF_021130785.1. NCBI lineage: Eukaryota > Metazoa > Arthropoda > Insecta > Hemiptera > Cicadellidae > Homalodisca > Homalodisca vitripennis. The sequence goes on along the minus strand of NC_060212.1, from coordinate 4,952,182 downwards.
TATGGTATAATTGAACTTATTAGTTTTTCAAATACTATATTTTTTTTTAAAGCACATACAAACAGACCCATGTTAAAATGGTGAAATACGTTTCTTTTGACTTGAGCAATAATGTGATATACCTTTTTTCTGAGAGTTACGGGACACTCTGTATATTCCGCTGTGTTTATTATTACACACTGAGTGTAGAATTGTGAAGTGGGAACGAGTAAAACCTGAACCAGGTATGTAATTATATAAACCATGGATGTGTAAATAATCATGCACAATATTGTAGAATTAATTAAATAAAACTAAAACTGGACCAATTTCATATACAAGTTTTTTTTTCATATACAGTCTATAAGAAGGTATTGTTTCATATGCTAAAACCTGTAGTCGATATGAAAACGATATGATTGTGCGATATACAATTAAAACAAAAAAAAACTATCAATACATCACACAACATAATAAAATTTACTATAATAAAGTGAGCTCGGGCAGTAATAAACGAGAGGCAATTGTTTAAATTAAATTATAAAATAGATAATTATTATACGTTTAAAATGGATTACAATTATAAATAAAATACGTACTATAGTAGCGCTATTTATTCTTCACAGAACAAAATTAGCATAACTGTATGAAACCTCTGCCTCATATTGATGTAAAATCTATTTTTTGGAAAGTGAAAGGTTTCAAACCAAAGGTTCAGAAACGCAGCAGGTAACAAATGCGTTACGTCACAAACAATAAATATAAACGGCGGTTACACCGGGGTCTGAGTGGTTTCTGTGGTTTACAGTATGTTTATTGTGGATTCCAGTAAAATGGGATTTGTACCACAAATATTTTTATTTATAAATCACATAAAGCACAATAATTTATTTCCTTAAGGCTGTTATAACAATATTGTACACACTTTGGGAATGGGTTTCTCATACCGGAATAAGATAAAATTTCTATGAAGATATTTCCGAGACGTTTTTTCGAGTTGTTCATTGAGTAAAGAGAAAAATAATGGAAGGTCAATGTTAAAACTCTGTGACAAAATTTAATTACAGTGCATTCGGTGTTGTAGTACCATCCTTAGTTTACCGGAACTTTTATTATTTGAATACCGTTATAATAATGTTCTAGTCTCTCATAAATAAAAATGGAAAACGCTCCATGTATTTCGTACAAGTAAGAATGTGTAGTTTGAACATGTTTAAGCCCAAGACAGTTTCATATCGATCATTTACACACCAAATGATCAAACAGATGGTGTCAGTTAGAGATGGATTACCTAATTTCCGTTTCTCGGCTCTCCATTTCCGGTTGAGGATTAAGACGCCAAGGCTCTTTTACCAAATACATCATTTCTCAATAGATTAACATTTCAACTAATACCAGTCCAGGCTTTAAATATTGATGTTTAAAATTTTACATCTGAACATTTCAACATTTCAAACGGATCAAATATAACTCATAGCCTACATTAAAATATACAAACCTTAAGTTGTTTTATGCTACAATAATAATAGAATACAATACAATAATAGAATTTCATGTTTATAAAAACAGTGTCAAGTGATTTGTAATGTTTTTAGACGGTATATTGGCTAGCGTGCAACATAACCTATAAGCCTGCTTTAAACCTTTTTCTTTTACCAGGCGTTCTGATTCGAAAATCACTGGTAGGGGAAGGTAGTTTTTCAGAGTTTCCGGTGTCCGATTTAAATATTTAAGTTATATTGCTACTGTTAAACGACTTTCCACAGTTTGTTTATTGTAGGTACATTTTGCATTAAACCATTTTTATCATAAATGGATTCTGGGATATTTAGTTAATTAATTTTGAGCAGACTTATATATTGATAGTGATAGGGACCTAATAAGTCCTTCTGCTTAACATATTGATGATGAATTAATTTAATTAGTAGGCTTAATAGGAATCGTTTATATGAAAGCATTACCAGTGGTTTATTTATTATTGTTTATACAATAGCTACAGGAATATTATACCAAAACAGTTATGTTAGCAGAACAAGTTGATAATAAAAATTAACAATATAATGTATGAGTGCATGAAAAGGTTTAATTACTAATTCACTACTAAGCTGTGTACAAATTAACTGTTTCGATTAAAGAACAAGAAAACACACAAATAGTATTATATTTAATTATATTATACTTTAACCAACATCGGTTACAACCTTAAGTTAGCTTATTTACGAATGAATTAAAATTATTATTAAATATATCCAATTCATTGTATTTTTTTATGTAATAGAGAGGCCGATCCCCCTTTAAGCGATCCCCCTCATGGGTCAATGGCAAATGCGAGGATCTTATCAAACAGAATCAAGGGGACAGTCGATATAGTGCAAGGTCGATGGTACCGATAAAAAGTGCTTCAGTCACAAACAGGATTTGAATCTGTGCTGTCTCTAACTCAGATCCAAAGTTTAATGTCAGACCACTCGGCTATCGGCACTCTCATGGGTTGTTATACATTTTAAAAAATCCAATACCTTTAAAAATGAAAATTTGTAAAACTGCTCTGTCTGACAACGTGGTGTACAAAACCAAGAAATTTCTAAGATTACTTCTTGGAACATACAGAAACATCTTTCCAACTAAAAAAAAGCTAAGTTATGTAGAATGTTATGAATGAATATAACAATGGATCTTGTTTGTAGATAAAGAATTTATCTTGAGATAGCTGTTGACAGTTTTTTTCTTTTAAATCTTTTAAAATACAAATATCTTAAAAATATCGTTTTGAATTAGTTTCATAGAAGCGATGCTAATGTAATAAATAAGGCCTCCAAATTATTGCACAATATTCCACCCTACTTCTCATGAATGCATTTATAGTTTATTAATATAATGCATTGAATAGAAAAACCATTTTGTTTCTAATGACAAAATCCAACATCCTATGGCATCCATTTATGGGAACATTTAGGTGACTGTCGAGCGTAAAAGCAGAGTTGCTCGTTTTTGAGTTACGCCAAGATCTTTAATGTGAGCCATGGTAGAGTATTCTGTTAGAGTAAAACATGTTTCCCTGGTATATGACATCGCAAAACACTTCTTTCCTTTTAAAAATAAGGTTTTATCTATTTACCAAAGTCTAAGATGATTTAGCGTTGATTGCAGATCAGCAACGTCGTTATTGTCTAATTTCTCTATATAGTTTGAAATCATCTGCATAAAAAATGCATTTAGACCGTGTTTCATAATTATGAAGATCAATAATGAATATTAGAATAACAATGATCCTAAATAGAATCCCTGAGGAGCACCTGAAGTGCTAATGTAGCTTTTTGATATAAAGTTAATAGTAATAACAAACCGACTGCGAAGTTTAAAATAAGTTTTAATGAAACTGATAAATGATAAAAAAGATGATTCACTTCCCAAAACACCGTGGTCAACTTTATAAAACTCCTTAGAAACATATTTATACACTAAATCAACCATACCAGCAATATGCAATTCAGATGCTATATCAAAAGAAAATTCCATTAGATTGGAGACTGTTGATTTACAAGAAAGAAAGCCATGCTGCTAAGGAGAAGGTAAGATTTTACAATTAAAAAATATAATCATAAAGAAGGGGTTCAAATATTTTAGCCAATTTATCTAATAATAAAATCGGATGGTAATGATCCATATCGAAACGTTTCCTGGTATAAAGAAGGAACAACCTTAGCTCCCATCCATTTCTCCGGAAAAAAATACAGGTTGGTAAAGACAAATGGCACTAAGGCACACATAATACCTCAGTGCAACCATTTACTACATATTTAGGAATACAGTCAGGTTCAGAAGATTGCTTCGGTTTCATTTTTAACACGCCGCTAGAACTGTAAACAAAATCCTTTAAATGTTTCCACTATATAAGTTTTCAGTACACGATGTCACAGGTTTACTTCCGGAGTTAACCGAGAAAACTGTAGAAAAAAGTCTGAAAACGAATCGAAAATGTGATTAACTGGAACCACTTTGTCTTTGAATTTTATTTCAAAAGAGCATAACTCGAAATTAGAAGAAGAGCGTCTAGACTTAATAAAACTCAAGACAAATGTATAGTCTACATTATGCCAAACTCAATGTATCGTATATATTCTCAATAAGCCAAATGTATTTTCAGTTTAACACCTCTATGAGATCCTTGAACTAACTGTCAAGAAATTTAAAAATTCTTTTTTAGCACATTTGTTTTTTATCTTTATAGAAATAATCTTTTGTAAACAAAAACTGATATTAACTTTTAAAGATTAATTCCTTTTTGGCAAAAATTGATTAAAAACGTTAAGAATTGTTTTATAGACCAAATCTACTGTTCCATTTACGTTATTTACACTATAAACTTCATTCCACTTACGTTATATAAATTTATTAACAAGCTGCAAAAATCAGCTTTCTCAAAATAGTAATAGGTGTTAAATATTAATTTATTGTTTGTTAAATTATTAACAAGGAAGGTTTTTCAAGGAACCTACACACAACGGTGGATAGTGCTCGTCTAGGGTAAATAAAGGACAGCTACAGTGATCAACAGACAGAGATTTCTTAAATTAATTATTAAATCAAAAGTAATACTGTTTCCGTTAATATCGTCATTGTGAGATTCAAGATCGTGCATTGCCATAAAGTCATATAATGTTTTCAACACAGTGTTTTCAAACAACATATCGCAGTTCAATCCATTAATTTCGGGTAGATTAATACCACCTAGTTATCACTAAACTATCAAACAGAGACATACTTTAAAATCCTGAAAAGAAAGATAATAGTCATCACAGAAAGTACGATTACTGTTACGTATAAAATAAACAATGTTTACACAGACAGAAAGATACGTTTGAGTGAGGCAGTCAAATAGATTCAAGGTCGCGGGGAATCAGCTGATCACCAACTGTCAGAGACAGCTCGCATACTTTTGTACTCGGCAGTCAACTGCTAGCGATACCCCTCCCCATCACTCTTCCCAGTTATAAGCGGAATTCTGTCTTGTCTAAATGCAACATAACGATCATCAAATAGTTCCCTATCACATATGCTTTCTGTCAACCACGTTTCACGTATGACCAATAATGTCATACCGCTCGCTTAACACAAACTCAAAATAATAATTCATGTGTTTCGATACGGAAACCTCTAACATTTCGATAGTAAATTATTATTCTATCAACAGGATTCGTTCTAATTTATGGTTAAAATCCAAATAAATGTGATAACCAAAGTTGTACCATGCTGAAATATATTTACTTTAGTTTGACTTTAAGATACAACCTGAAATACCCTCACAACAGAAAGTAGTACTAATAATTGTCTAGAAAATACGTTATTTCAATTTTCGAGAATACCAATCTACTTGGTACATAATACATAAAGTTTTAAATTCAGAATAATGCACGAGAGTGTAATGTTTTGTTAAATCACTTTTTTTTGTTTTTAATGAAGTAAAACCTTGTTGGAATTTGAGAAATAGGTGCAATCGGATGAGGAATAATACTACAACAATTAACATTGCAAATTTGTCGAAACGTGATGATTTCTTAGTTTTTAATGAAGTAAACAAACCGTGTTGAAATTTTTGAAACATGCCCAATTAGATGAGGAATAATAACACAATAAATAATAACATTGAACAAAACGTGATTATTTCTTATTTATTATTTGGTCGACCATTGTAATTATCTCCTCGTCCGTAACTGGCAATAAGAAGAAGGAATGCGTGTAGGAAGCAACGAACTATACTACTGGAACGCGCACTGCCCATAAGCCACATGTTGTGTTTTCCGGTCGCACACAGCTGTGCGTTACTGGTGTATCCGTGGATTTGCAGGCGCTTAAAGTGGGCAAGAACTCACCGAGTTCTGTACTCCATTCCAATGATGCTGATCTTAGAAGACATTAACTTTTTATTGAATTTAAATTAAAGGGTAAATTAAGTAGATCAAGTGATGATGTACTGAAAATTGTAAAACTATTGTTATTTGCTCTAGTTATCTCAAAAAAATGCGACCACTTCTAAATTGACATTGAGAGTTTGTAACTAGTTTACTGGTAGTGTTTTCAAGGGGCATTTAACTAATGACGAATTCACTGGAAGCCACGAGTTATTTTTAATTAAAACGGTGACTAAACTATTTTTTTTAATAATATCTCATCACATCGAAAAAACTGAAAACTTTTGACATTATAAAAAAATCCAACTTAGGAATAATGCAAAACTTGGTAAAAATAATTTTATTTTCTAACACGAGGATTAAGTGTGTCATGTTTGTAAATTTTATTTAGTTTACTTTGAAATAAAATACTGTCAATAAAAAAGTTGTTTTTTTCATCTGGGAAATATTTTAATGCCTGTAATGTTTCAGACTTTGTAAGAAAAATAAAAGTCAAAATCTAAATTATTTGGATATTGTACAAAAATCAGTTTTTTTACTACAAATAAAAATCCACGGTAAAAGCTACTAATATTTGTAATAATAAATAAATTGTAGTATCTAACAACTGTATTAAGTCTAGAAGGCGTTATAAAGTGATGTTAGATCATTACTATAATGCCTGCCATATGGGCGGAGTGAGTTTTTGCCCATTTCCAGCACCTGCAGACTCGGAATGCAGCCCAGGATTTCGTTCGGTTTCTCCGGCCCAGAGCGCGTTCCATTATTATAATTCGTTGGTAGGAAGTGCCGGGCTGCGGTGCCAGTAACAGCTGTAAGGCTACTGATAAGATAATTATTGATAAGCTCTACGACCGTCCTCGCATCGACAACCGTAAACCCAATATCCACAATAATTTTATTTACGTATTGGTTCCTCCTTCTTCCTGTAATTTCGTTTATAACCTTCCATTGATTAGAAATGTCGTTGCCACAATGAATTAGTCTACTTGCCTAATAGTTGTTTTTCAGTTTTTACAATATATATATATATATATATATATATATATATATATATATAGTAATAATTCTTTAAAACATCTTCATAAGGTCTTTTCTATAAGTTTTTTCCTAGTTTTAATCTTACGTAAGAGATCTTTCGTTATCCATGGACTAATCCGTTTAGCTTTCTTCAATTTTCCCTTTTCATTAATACATCTACATGACCTTACTATATCTGATCAAATTGTATGAAAGTCATAATAACTTATATTAACATCATCAGTCGATAAACAACCAGACAATTTTACTAAAGCTAATCCCTCCTTAACTAAATTATAATCAATTTTTAATTCACAACTTTCAATATATTTTGTACTCAAGTCACTACTTTCTCTATTTTCTTTACCTAGTATTACAAGTCCTAATAGACAATAATCCTTTAAACCAATATCACATCGGACAATTCCGAATACATATTTAAAACCCTATTTCTAATAAAAATATGGTTCATACAAGTTTACGAGTTTACAACACTTCTAGTACGTATGTTTAAAAAGTATAAGAAACCGTCATTAAATTATTATAACCTATTACTTCTTGGTTATCTTTTATCAAATTAATTCACATTCACTCCGATGAATATTATGGATCCATTAATCACAAGTAAGAAATCAGCCAACTCACTAATAACTGCTTTGGATATAATCGTACCGTAATCAAAATAATGTCAACAAATATTATATTTATATTTGTTATTATAATGCTATAATTCATTATTTACTTTAATTATTATTATTACTTGACAATAACATAATATATATTTCAAAAATTTAATAGTGCTAAGTAAAATTTTTATAAATTACATTCACAAATTATGCTTATAGCGTAAAGAGCGAAATATTGTCATACAGCTATTATTCAATACACTTATACGATATTTATTTTTTCACTCCAAAATTTCCGGCGGCATAGTTGGCAACTCTGAAACTTTGGAGTGAGTCATCCTCCTTACAGGCTCCGCCCCACCACCACGCCACCATATACTATGTACATGACAGTCTTTTGTTTACGTTGTTGATCCAATAGGCAGTATTGTAATTGTAGTAGGTGGGTTTGTTTGAGTAATACGTTCTTAGCGTTTGAAGAATTTCCACATTCATTTCACATTGCACTTCGGTTTGGTTATCTTTGGAACATTTGAGTGTAAACTTACTGAAGTATAACAAATAAGTGATCTTTCTCATCGGTGCTGTTGTCTGTTGTCATCTATAAAGTCGGAGTGGAAATCTTCAAGTGCGGTATGTATAACTATAGATAGTAACACTTTATTAAATTTCAAATTGTATAATCAATTGATTAAGGAAAACCCCACTTAGGTAGTTTTATTCTCACACTCCCACATAACCTCACTCACACCAGCAGTTTGAAACCGGCCATAGATTCCGTAGATAGAAGAGCTAATCCTCTGACACGAATCCTAACCTGGTTCATGAACTACTCCTGACCAAGTTCTTTAACTAATATTAACCTAGTTCCTGAACCAGTTCAGTTAACAAAACTAAATTTAATTAAACAAAATGAACAAATACAAAACAATCAATAGAATCTACTGAAGGGGCATTCTAAAACTAAAAATCCGCTTTTGATGAACAAACTGTACTTAATTTCTTTGGCCTAATGAAGAAAAAACAAATCCATAAATGACCGTAGGCCTACCTCAAAAAAGTAGCTGCAAATTTCAATAAAATATTCTATACGCATTCAAACCTTGTATACTGTATTATATTACCTACCTCATTCTTAGGCCGCACCTATTTTTGGTAAGTTATATCAATTTTACATGTCATATACTGGGGGAAAAATTAATGGCGGGGGTAGGGTACAATAAGCAGACCCGGTTTATTATATTGAAGAATATAATCATCGATACCTAATATTCACATCTCAAATCCTATAAAATCAATCAATATAAAAGTATCTATAGTCCTCATTAACAATCATATGTTTTAAATAAAAATATGGATTTAATATTTACAGTGATGAAAAAAATTATTATAAGCAAAATTAGGAAAACTGAAGACGACCATATTTGCTCCTCTCACAGTTACAGTTGTTCTTTCCCACAAATTTTACTTAATAGATTTTTTGGTACGAGTCCAACAGGGTAGGGTACGATAAGCGGACCTGGTTTTTTATATTGAAATTGGCAAATGATATTACTTAATCATAACCATCGATATAATCAATCAATACTGATTAATTATTTTTAATGATTAATTAATAATCTATATCAATAGCTATAAACACTTTCGAATAATACTCTTAATGTAACATTTCAATTTTACATAAATAACATTTGAGTATTAAAAATGACAGTCAATTTTAGAAAACTACGCGACATTGCTTTGGAAGATGATAAGACATGTTTTTGACTTCAACATATTGGACTCGTGCGGAAAAACCCATTATGTGAAATTTGTGGGAAAGAAACAACTGTAACTGTTTGAGGAGCAAATATGGTCGTCTTCAGTTTTCCTAATTTTAGTTAGAATAATTTGTTTGATCACTGTAAATATTAGACTCATATTTTTATTTAAAACATATGATTGTTATTGAGAACTATAGATACTATATATCGATTAATAGTCTAGGATTTGAGATGCGAATATTAGGTATTGATTATTACATTCTTCGATATAAAAAACCGGGTCTGCTTATCGTACCCTACCCGTCCAACATGTTGAAGCTACGTAAAACATGTCGTATCATCTTTCAAAGCAATGTCGTGTAGTTTTCTAAAATTGACTGCCATTTTTAATAATCAAATGTTACTTATATGTAAAATTGAAATATTACCTTACTTGTATTATTTGAAAGTGTTTTCAGCTGTTGATATAGATTATTTAAGTTATTTGTTCAAAATAATTAATCAATATCGATTGATTATATCGGTGGTTAAGATTAAGTAATATTGTTTGGCTATTTCGATATAAAAAACCGAGTCCGCTTATCGTACCCTACTCGATTGCTGTACCTCAAAAACGTACAAGACGATTTTGATAAAGGTTTTTGTACACATTTAAAACACAGTCTACTATACTACAATGTAAGCCTCATTCATAGGCCGTGTCTGTTTTTGGAGATACATTGATTTTACATATCGAATACTGGAAAAACATATGGATGGCCATACCTCAAAAATGTACAAGCTGATTTTTATAAAACCCACATTCTTAGGCTCCGTCTATTTTTGGAGTCACACTGATTTTACAGGTTACGTGTTGTAAAATCTAATATATGGATGGCTTTACCTCAAAAACGTACAAGCCGACGTTGATAAAACTTTCTGTAAGCTGTAATTATATGGTCTACTATACTACAATATAAACCTCATTCTTAGGGTTCGCCTATTTTTGTTATTAAAATAATATACATTTTCTATGGTTTAAGTTGATGAACTAGTTTAGGATGTGCAGTAAGGAACTAAGTCCGGGTACTCATTCTTTTTATGGAATCTATGGCCAATTTCACGTCGGCACTCATGGCAAGGTGGAGATCATGTGTGACCATACTTCCTACTTGTTAGCTATCTAGTACACTTTCTTAATCAAACCAAAATTTTTATATTTGTAATTTTAGGCAGTATTGTTTGTGGGTGTATATGTAATAATCTAGCTGAGATGTTTACGAATTTTCCTGGTGTTTGCCTAGGTATTTTAAATAAAGGATGGCATATTTTACCGTACACCTCTCCCACTTTAGACATCATCTATTTATTTAATCATTTGTCTGATTTCAATTAAATTGTTTCTATGTAAATTCTTTTATTTTCAACACATTTTATAGTTATGTGTAATAGTTAAGTTAACTACCGGCCCAGCAAATACGGATTTTCTGTTATTAACCTATTGCTATCGACCTCCAGAACAAAACAATTAAAGGTTTCTATGGGCGGAAATGACAAATAACAAAAATATAGAACATAAATTGAGGAGCTACTTTTCTTGTGCGGAGTAGTATTTTGTTGTTGTACGGGCATCATGTGGTCATGTGATGATTGTAAGACAACCTCTTATTGGTTGCTGCTGACGTCATCCTTTACACGATCTTTGGATGCGTAGATTAACTATAATTTTGAAATTGGGGAGGTTGACCTTTTAAGAATAAAATTTCATATAAGTGTGACATAAGTGCCTCCAGCCATCAGCGCTGGATGCGACGTACAATACATATCCCTAGACTTTGTAACTATCAGTAAAAAATTAAATTCTAACTGGTATGATTACGAATGTCTCCAGCCATTGCTGGGTTGTAGAAAAATGCAACTTGAAAAAAATACAAATATTGTAAATTCACCTGACCATAACTTTCTGCTATTTTGCAAGAAAGTTAGTTCCACTTTGAATGTTCTAAAATTCATTACTTGTCATTTTAATAACCTAAAACCTTTTATTTTTTCAGAAAGTCAATAGCAATAGGTTAATAACGCGATCTCATTTTTAGTGTGGTAAAAATAAAGTTGAAAACAATGCATACAAATTGAATAAAACTTATAACAAACCAATTAATAGTGTTAACAAGTAACATATATTTAATAAATAAGCAAAGCTAACGTAACTATAACTTCGGACAGCAGTATAATAAGCGGCCACTACCACAATCGAATCGAATATCCATATCTATACTTTATTTAATTTTAACGGAAATATTGTAGAATATGCCATGTTTTCTTTATTTTGAGACAGTTTTCAATATCAGGGAAATTATGGCTTCTTCACTCGACATAGATTTCACAGTGTTATTCCAAAAGAGTAAATACTCCGGTGTTCAAATGGTACCAATCATTTTTACATTTAGTTCTTTGTATTTCGTAGTATATTCCAATAACCCTGGAACAATTGAATAAAAGATTATGCGCATGCGCTACATCAGGCCGTGACTGTTATTCACAATGTACGGCGCCACGTTGCCAATCCACGATAAGATGTGTGTGAACTAGACATAGGGCTGGCGCGACATACAAAGCGAGGACTTAAGTGCGGGTATTGTCGTGAGGGGTGGCGCGGTAGACGTATACACTCCGTCTCTGAACATTTCCTATGACTCATCATTAGGAGGCGATAGTCTCCTTCTCGGAATCGTATTGACGCTAATAACTTATCTGACTCTCTCAATCAATCTGTTTGGTGGTTGTGCTGAGTGTAGTGGTTTGGTTTGTTTTTACTGATGTCTGGTGATTTAAAGTCGGAGAATAGTCAGTCTCGCGGAATCGTGAGTAACGTTTATAAATTTATGAAGGAAGAGGTAGACTGTTAACTGTTAATATTATGTTGCTCGTCAAAGAACTTCTGCAGCAACTAGTGTAATCTGAACAGTGTTGTCACTCAAAATAATTGCCTTAATAACAAGTGCCTTATAATTAACTAAATATTATTGAAGTCGCTGTGAATTAAATAGTTAGTGACTTGTCGTTTAATGTTTTTCAAAATAACTTATTTGCTGTCGACACTAATCGGCACATTAAAACCGGGAACCTCCTTAACAGTTACGATAGTTTCGGTTGCAGCCAGACAACGGTGGCAAAGAACCGTTACGCCGCAACTGTTTCACAAAACGACGGATCGCAACTGTGGAGAAGAAACAGTTCTATTCAGCGTTCTACACTTGCATATTCTCTCAACGTTGCTAGATTTGTTCATTTGCAGAAACCGTCTACAAAGGATGGTAATGTTTCGAAACTGTTAAAGTTGAACTTAGCGTACTGCGTTAGTACTCAACGGGTAAAAACCAATTAAAGTAGTGGGTAAATTAGTAACGGCAGTGCCATTAAAACAAAGTACCCGTAAATACACAAAGCACGAAGAAATTGGCAAATCAATAGGTTTATTTTATAGTTTAACTTATTGTCATAAAATTTTGTTTTCTTTTAGGTTTGCGATGGTTTGCAAAATTAGTCACTGTTGTTAATAACATAGATGTTTTAAGTACTTCATGTACAGTATGTCCCGCAATAACTGAAAAAAATTTACCATTTTATTAAAATAAGCAAAAACATAAAATATTATCTTAGTTATTTAACAATCACTATAGTACATCATTTGAGTTTTTGCCGACATATTCTTTTTTGCGTCTCTAAACAGAGTGTCTCGTAAAAACTGCGCAAATTTTTACCGTTATTTAATAGGCCAAAACAAATAATTTATATTATTTATAATACTATCTTGCTTAGTTGTCGCTTCTGTCTCTTTTTTTTTTGTTGTGTTCATGAATATTATTATCCGTGCAACGGTTTGAGAAATTAAGTAAAAAAATTGTACGTTTGTTTGTTATTTTACGAAATTGAATAAAGTACCAGAATGTTTTTATTTCAATAGGGCTAACTTTTATGTACTTTTACAGTTTTAAAAACATCTGCTGACGTATATCGACATGACTGCTGTGCGTCAGTGAAAGTCGGACTAAAACAAGACGGTAGGGATGACGATGTGCTTCCAAGTAACACGATACGATGTGACGCTCGATTTCCCGCCAAGCCACGTTAGCTGTGCCACTAAAGGGACCGGTGTTTTGTCCATTCTGTACACGACGGTAGGGATGACCATGTGCTTCCAAGTAACACGATAAGATCTGACGCGCGATTTCCCGCCAAGCCACGTTAGCTGTGCCACTAAAGGGACCGGTGTTTTGTCCATTCTGTACACGACGGTAGGGATGACGATGTGCTTCCAAGTAACACGATAAGGTCTGACACGCGATTTTCCGCCATGCCATGTTAGCTGTGCCGCTGAGGAGACCGGGGTTTCGTCCATACATCGCTTGGAATAATACTATATCTTGAAACGCCTGGCTTTTGCGTTAACGTCATGAGGTGCAAGATTTTTTAACGTCACATATTTAATGTCACAATTATTGGAAACAATGTATAGTATATCGGGCTAACTGTAAAACGTAACGTGATTCCTGGAGTTTTGCTGTTTTTTTTTACTACAAGATTGTAGTATCTACTCACTAGCATCTGCGAATGAATTGGTTTATCCATGTGACGTATCCACTTTTTAATCGGGTTTTTTTATTGCTGAGTCTCGTCTATTCACTATAACTTTTCTAAAGAGAAATTCGTGTCAAATCAAAATTTTACTTGAAGAAATTACTTTTACATGAAGTTAAAGATACCATATTTTTATTTACATTGTTATGTATGGTCTTATGACTGTTGATCTAAAGACAAGTTTCTCTATAAAATTACTTTAAATTTGTACAATTCCTGGTAGAATGATGGAAGCATTGTCTTCTATGTTTCCTGCCTTAACAGAAGATGTCTTAAAGTCATGTGAGTACGACTAACTGCTAACATCTTCATATTTATTCACCATACTAAATTTTACTGTGACGACATTTTCAGCGTAACGTATCGTAACTGACCCAAAAGGCCTCGGTCGTGAAATAGGGTAGAGTATTCCAGGGGTCGGTAGAAGGTAGTTAGAATGGTGAAACAAAAGGCTCAGATTAAGAGTAGAGTAAACCTAAGTGGACTCAATACGAACGCTCGATATCATCACAGCCCAGGCTCGAAGTAGGGTATGAGGAGGAGTATGGACAATAGTAATTTGACAATAGTAGTAAGTAGACAGAGTCCAATAGCCTCAATAGCTCTGACTCCCGTAGTTGAGGAAGAGCTCGATAGAATTATTCAAGAACTCCCAGCCAAAAAATCAAATTATCTAGTATTGAGAGCCATGTGGTTAATAAAAAAATGCTCAAGGCATATTGTAAAACCACTGACTCAATTAGTCAATTTGTCTTTTAACTCAGGAGTTTTTCCCTCACTCCTAAAAATTGCAAAAGTGCATCCAATTTTCAAGAAAGAAAACCCCTGTTCAATAAATAACTATCGGCCCGTCTCAATTTTGCCTATCTTAAGCAAAATATTTTAAAAACTTTTTCTAGCGAGAATGCTTTATTTCTTAAATAAAAACAACCAGCTTTCTGAACACCAATTTGGATCTAGGAAAAATAACTCAAAAACAATAGATGCAGTGGTGAGTCTGGTTGATGTGGTTGTACAGGGGCTGGAACGTCAGGATCACACATTAAGTGTGTTCCTTGACCTTTCTAAAGCATTCGACTGCGTTGACCATGAAATACTGCTTGACAGACTACAATCTAATGGCATCAGAGGCGAGCCGCTCTAATGGCTTAAATCATTTTTAAGTCAGAGAGCTCAAGTGGTTCAGATCTCAAACCAATTTAGCAAACCAATGCAACTGAGTTATGGAGTTCCCCAAGGCTCTATACTCAGCCCAATCCTTTTCCTGTTGTATGTCAACGACGTACATTTATCGCTGTGGCATGGTAAAATCGTGCAGTATGCTGATGACACGACTCTCTGTTTCAGAGATAACTCACAAGAAGGTTTGGAACTACAAACCTTTGTCGATATCAACAATTGTGTTCAACATTTCAATAGCCTCAACCTTCAAACGAATTCTTCGAAATCCAAAGTGCTAAATTTCGCACTGCGCCCAGTGGACTCCCAATGTGGGTCATCTGTCATGTTGGCAGCTTCCATATTGGATGAAGTCTACTCCGCAAAATTCCTTGGAATACTCCTCGATCGAGGATTGACATGGAATAACCACATTGACCATGTGTGTTCCAAACTGTCCTCAGGAATATATGTTTTGAAGTCCTAGGCCCGGTATTGCCCCAGTCAGGTATTAATTGCGGCATATTATGGGCTAATTCACTCTCACCTTTCCTATAAGGTAGTGATGTGGGGGGGGGGCCTGTGCAGGCAATAATTTCCTGAGGGTGTTCAAATTACAAAAAAGCGACTCGTATTATCGTAAAGTTGAATTTGAGAGAGTCGTGCAGGACAGCATTCAGAAAATTTACAACTGTTGACTTTGCCCAGTCTCTACATTTTAGGAACATCTTTGTTCTGTTTGTCTAAATGTGCCCTAACCAGGACATACACGGGTATGGGACTAGAGGCAGAGATAACTACCGAACTGGGAGACACAGAACGGTGGTTTATGAGCACTTGCCGTCGCAGGCAGGTGTTCATTTCATCAACAAATTGCCAAATTCTGTGATAAACGCCTAAACGCCCAAGGCGTCAAAAGCTCGTCTTAAGCGTTTTCTGGTGTCAAAGGCATTCTACAGCGTTGAAGAGTTTCTGGCGTTTAACTGGGAGACCGCCCAATTCGATAACTGATTCCAGCGCTGGAAGTGGGTTGAGATTGGCGAAGGATGCATGAGACTGGAATGTATGAAAAAATAAGGAGGTTTGAATGTGGTAGTAGTGTGGTATGAGAGTTTAAAATTTAGAAATAATTATGACGTTTGCCATACAATGTGAAGAAATTGTTGCGAGTAATTAAAGATTTGATTTGATTTGGATTGCTCTAGCGGGCGAGAGGATAGAGGCGCTCGGATTACTGTAGCGCAGGACGAAAAGTTCCGCTTGGATTGCTCTAGCGCAGGGTGATTTTCTTACCTGATAGTCGCGAAGCGTGGTCGGTTTCTGAGGAACGGAGAACTTCTTGTGGAGGTATCCCAGGAACGAAAGAGCTGTACCTGTGGCGAACTCCCAAGAACGAGTGAGAGCTGCGCCTGTGATTGTCTCCCTTGTATAGCGGCCTTGGGGGCATGCGCAGAACCCCCCAATATTGTCAGTCTGCTTTTAGCTGCGGTGCCGGCAACATCCGTAGGGCTATATGGTCTGCTTGTTCCAACCTGTTTGAAATGGCGACGCTGCTGTTTCTGAATAATCGACCGTATTCTTTATTGTAGGGATGGGTTCGTTAGGGGTCCGTCGTCATAAGGGAAAATGTGCCGACTTGTGTAAAGCGGCGCTGCAGGATGTATGGGATGTAGGAATTAGGTGGGCGTGTAGGGCTGCTTAGGAGAAGGTAAGGTTTATGGGGAAAGAAGCGGAAGGCGATATGGTAACGAGAAGTTTCATCGGCGGCACAGGGAAGGGTCAAGTGAAGGAGAGGCCGGACTGAACGTGGGAAAATAGGACAGGGCATAATGTAACGTCGGAAAGCGAAGGACGAGGGAATTGTAAGAGGAAGTGTATATAGGACGACGCCGACTACCTGAAGGCGACGCCTAAAGCGGAATAGTAGGACACGAGGACAGGAAATGTATAATGGTAAGCGGATACATGGACAACCGCTAGGGTGCGAGCAAAGGTCAGGATAAAAGAGGTACGTAGAAGTAGGGGTAATTGGGACGACGCTGGTTGTTTACGGAGAGGACGGGAGTGAAGGAGATGTTTTAGGTGTATTGGAAATAAGGATTTATTGGCGGAAAGAAAACGAAGGGTTTAGAGCTAGACGTAGGGCCGTGGGAGGAGACGCTAAGATAAGATAGGCTAGGAACAACGGGACGTCGGTAATAGCGGAAGGCGGAAAATAAAAAGGTCAAAGGCAATAAGGGAATCCGAACTCTGGCAAACAGGGATTCTAATAGAAAGGGCGAGAATTAAGGACGGGGACAAATAAGGGTCGTTACGGTACATACTACATCAAATTCAATGAAAAAATTATAAAAAATAAAATTAAAGTACTTTAAACCCGTGCCGTTTGTTGTTAGGGACATTTTGCGTAATGTTCATTATACCACTGACTTTCTAGATTTTATCCTTAGTTGATAGTCATAGTGATGTGATATGCCTAAAATCCAACGTTCTGTACACCTTCAACACAAAAGGCACTGTGAAGAGCTGATGAGCCTAAAAAGTAAATAAGATTCTCTACCCGCAGGACACGTAATATAGGAACATTCCGTCTGGGGCACACAAAGTTTTTGATTTAGTTAGTGAATATTACACTATAACTTATGGCATTTCATTTCTTTCATTTCATATAAATAATACCATATTATTTCTGATTTTCCCACAGTTGTGTTTGAGTATTTATAAACCAGCCGGGCCCATTTTTGACGTCGGAATATTTATAATATAATCGTTTTAGTTTAGCACATATGAAGTAAATCATTAGTACTCGAAATATCAAAGCATTTCTTTCCTGGGATTTCAAAGGAGGCTATGCGATGTTAGTGATGTTCATTTATGTATATTTGCTATTAATTTTTATAATTGGGGAATTTCCTGACGTTACTCTGGTTGCAACTGATACAGTGAAACGGGATTGTTTTGTATTGGTGGATGTATTTTACAATATTTGGACTACAAAGCTAAAGCTTGATGACTTTTCTCGCAAAAATGAAAGTCCCCTAGAACTCCAGGTCAGAGAGCATCGTAATTAAATTCAGTACATGTTGATGATGATGATGATTTCTACAAAGAGCATTAACTTACATATTTCAAGGTATTGTAGTCCATCCTATATTAGGCCAATGTTGTCAATGTTTTTAAACACCTTTCGTGGTTTTCAAGTATTCAGTAAGAACTTTTGCAATTAAATGGTAGCTATGCGATGAAGAATGATCATATCTACAAGAGAGTTATTAGATTATGGACGGTTTTTGCTTTAAAATAATTGTAACCAATGCCTCCTCTGTTGGTATTTTATCCTCTGAGCCCTGGCCGTTCTAAATTTATACGGAAACAGTGACAATATAAATGTTTTTTGTTACCTATGGAATTTCGAGCGCTCCGCAACTAGAACTGGGTAAATATTTACAATAATGTTCATTGTAATTGGAAGTGTCTAAAGATCCCGATTTCAAGAACTTTTCGTATTACTTCCCCAATGGAGGAATTTTACGTTAAAGAGACATAAGAACTCCATCGCTTAACTTGATTAAAATATGTTATCACAATGCTATGGTGGTTGATTTACTATGTCCACGAACCTCCAGGGTATTCAGTGTTGATGTTCCTCTTGCCTCCACCGACGTATTTCACTATTTTTATTTTTCGTTCTACCTAACAACACTATGTAAGTTGAATTAGTTTTCTGTAGCTACAACCATAGATTATAACGAACCTTAAGCTTTACTTCCAAGGTCATGTAGGATCCAAGGTCAGCCTATAAATGAAATCTCACCAGTGTCTCCCTTCTGGAATGAATGTTTAAGAGGGGCGGCCATAGTTAGATCTCTACTGATAGTGACACGAAAGTCCTTAACTATATGCACGGCTTAGGAATAGATTAAAAGAGTTCCACGAATTGAGCGGAACCACAAATGAAATGAAATGAAAAATGTCTTTATTGAATACAACGTAAAAAAATCAATTCGCGAGGTTAGGACTATTAAGTCCTCTCTTACACCTAACCATAAATTAACAAACTATACTATTACTGTAAAACAAGAGCCACAATACAGCTTACTATTTACTATTTTACATTCAAAAATTATAATCTCTATATAAAGTAATAAAATGAAATAAAGGTTCTCTATGAAACTAAAAATAAATAAATAGAATAAAACTTACAAGGAAATTAACAAACATTTATTCATCACCATTCCTACAAAGCCATCGTCTCATACACTATGCCAGATATCAACAACCCGACGAGGTCCAAAACATATGGTCCCTAAGCACCCCCCGAAACCGTTCCCGACTACGAATACTTCTGATATGATCCGGGAGATTATTCCAGAGTCGACAAGCAGAGACTGTCAATGATTTACTGTAAATGGAGGATCTATGAACATGAATAGATAACAGAGAGGCTCCACATCAAGTATTCCAATTGCTTGTTTCAGAAATGAAAGAAAAGCATTCAGACAGATAGGAAAGGGAATAATCGTTATACAAAATAGAATGTAACATGCTAAGGATGTGGAACTGACGGAGTAGATTCGACTTTAACAGATGTAACTATTGATGAAGGGTGTTATATGGTCATATCGTCGAAGGTTCAAGATAAAGCGAACACAATAATTTTGAGCACGTTGTAATCTGTCGGAAAGCTCAACCGTCATGTGATTTATAACTTCGCTACAGTAATTGAAATGGCAGAAAATCAGGGTCTTCACTAGCATTACTTTCAAATTCAAGGGTAAGTATGTAGCAAATTGCTTAAAACTTTGAGTACCAGCAAATACCCTGCCACAAGTCTCAGTTGCATTATCAACTAAGAGTTTTTGTAATAGTCAGTCCAAGATTTTTGACCTTGTCACTGTATGAAAGAGGACGACCGTTCAATATGAGTGTAGGAGAGTTGTTCAAGTCGATAGCGCTCAGAAGTCTGGAAATTCCTATAAGAATAGTTTGAGTCTTGCTTTCGTTAAGTTTCAGTCCGTGTTTGAAGGCCCACGTTGCAATAGCGTCAATATCAGTGTTCATATCAGCAACAATGTTTGGATAGTTTGAAACGGAAAAGTGGCTGTAAATTTGAAAATCGTCGGCATACAGGTGAAAAAATGAGTGTTTGGTCATATCAGTCAAATCATCGATGTAAATTGAAAAAAGAAGAGGGCCAAGGACAGAGCTCTGTGGCACCCCTCGATTCACAGGTTTCTAGTAGGAGTCTTTGTCGTTGGACCTAACACACTGCTGACGATCTGACAGATACGACCCAAACCACTCCACACAGACATCAGAGAATCCGATTTTAGACAATTTCAAGAGAAGCAATGGGTGGTAAACGCAGTCGAAAGCCTTAGAAAAATCAAAAAGCGTTTAAATGGTAACAAGCCTTTCGTCCATTGCCGAACGTATATGTTCAGAGATTTTTAAAAAAAGCACTGGTTGTACTGTGATTAGTACGAAATCCTGATTAAAAGTTGGACAACATTTTATTGGGTTCTAGAAAGAAACATACTTGCTGATGCACCACTCTCTCAAGGCATATAGATAAAGCTGATAGAATGCTAATAGGTCTGAAATCTGAGGGGTCACCAGTACATGAAAATTTTTGAAGTGGGCAAACAATAGCGAGTTTTCCAACAGACGGAAATATTGAAGAAGAAAGAGATCTGTTAAAAATATTTGTAATTATAGGAACGACTACGGGAAGAATATATCTTAAGAATTTCATAAGTATTTTATTGGCTCCAACCGCGTTACTAGAAATTCTCAAGATCGCACTCATAACGTCAGTCTCAGTCACACTAGCAAAAGAGAACTGATGCCGGGCACGATTAAGTGGAACAACACTCAACTCATTGGTATAATCACGGGCCCCGGATAGATCAATAGGGATATCCATAAAGTAGTTATTGATTATATTTAGATCAATTGAGATAGGCTTATCAGAGTTAACTTTACCTACGCCAAGCTCTTTTACTTTTTTCCATAGCGATTTTGTTGATTGTTGAACAGAAAATTGTACATAGTAAAATCTTATTTTGGCATTGCGAAATTGTTGCTTGGCTCTGTTCCTTAGTCTTTTATGTATAAGCCAATCAGCAGGTGACAGTACGTTTTGCTTTATGAAATGCAGAATCTCTTTGAGCCTGCAAATTACGTATATCATCTGTGATCCAGGGAGCTGGCCGCCTATTAACCCTCCTTATCAGCAGTGGAGCGTGCTGGTCACAAAATGAAGAAACAAAAGAGCTAAATTTATTGACCATAAGATGAACAGTAGGGGCTAGAATTACCTCATTCTAAGGTAAAGCCCACGCATCATTGAGAAGAGCATCTGAATCAATATAATATTTGTAACTTCTGAAGGATAAGAATTTGGGGCTCGCCTTAGGAATAGATAGTCTGTAAACACAGAAGATGAGTCATGTCGAGAAAGGCCAGGGGTAGGGTATTGTCCATGATCCACAACGCGATCCGGGTCAGTAACCGCCATAACATCTAGCAATGTGTCGGCAGTAGTTGTGTGGTGAGTGGCATTTAGTGGAAGCATAGTTAAATTACAGCAACGCAAGAGGTTAGTCAAGTTGGTCTTGTTGTAGTTATCAGGTCCCAGTAAATTTCAGTTAAAGTCCCCCATTACAATGACAATGTCGGTAAGGGGCCATAAAATTGATAAGTGAGTGTTCGAATTCCACATGATAATCCAGGCCAGGTGCCTTATAGCACACAGCCACTAGAACGTGTATCCCATTACAACTAATATCGATAATCATGTACTCAGGACACCCTAACCTGGAGTTATCGGAAGAGTAAAGGACAGATACAGGAAGATGAGATTTTACATAAGCGGCCACTCCACCGCCTCCCTTCGAAGTGCGATCGTTTCTATAAATATTGTATCCGTGAAGCTCAACGCTCTTGTCAGTTATTTGGGATTTAAGCCAAGTTTCAGAGACTAAAATGATATTAAGAGGGACTGAGCGTTGACGTGAGCCAATTTAAGAATAGAACGGAAAGATGACAGTGATTGGCGGAGAGCATGGTGTAGAGGAGGTGAGCAGAGGCACCGCGTCGAGCACGGGCGGGCGCGTCAGGACCCGCACGGCTAGCCGTGACAAGACCACGACGAGGCGGAGCGACACGCGACACAGGCACAAGACTCGGTTACACACTCAAACCACACACACTCATACGGTTTAATAAAGAAAGACATATTCTTTACAGTAAAAATCGTTAATATTTTTGTTATTTAAACATTCACACAATGAAAACGTGGGTACCAGTAGTACTGACATAGTTTTCATTTACTCACTTGGTCCGCTCCAATAAAGTAAATAATTTCAATAGTAGCAAAAAGTAAAAAAAGTAAATTGGGGGGGATCTTAAAACTGTTCTAATGACTTGGACTAAAAATTAAGGCGATTAGCTCATGAAACAAATATATAATGAGTAATATTTAATCTAGTAATGAATTAATATGTCCGAGCAAATGTTTTGTTTCATATAGTTACAATCTCTAATAGGTTCATAAATTATAAATATTTTAATTAAGTATGCTATATATAGTATACATACATATATACAACATGCATATAAACTGTTTATTAAGACAAAATAACAGGTATTACGAATGTAATTAATTTCAAATCAAGTATAAATATCATTAGTAACCAATAGTATGGCTGTATTCCAGCTTTGAGGTAAGAGACTGAACTAAAATATGTCGTGGTTCGCTGAAGGGTATACATACATATTCACATACAGACATACATGCAATGCACACATACACAACTTCGGCGAATAAAAAATAAATAAAAATTTTTACTTCTATTCTATACGTAAGACACAAGTATTTTAAATAATATTAAAACATATTTTAATAATATAAAACAATTCAAAATAATTGTGAATATTAAAAGTAAAAGCAGGGTCTTAGCTGATAGGTGTAGCCAGTCGAATCTTCGCCACAGGAAGGTCCGCCAGTCTCGTCGCCACACCCCGAGCGCCCTGATGGTCGACCCACATCACGCGTCCATCCTGCGTCCAAGTGCTCCTGGCCCCGAAACGCGCCGTCGCCTATCGCAACACCTCCGTCTGCCGGGAAAAGAAAGTTGATTTCTTTTCAACTGTTGCTGGAACAGACAGTTCTTTGAATCAGAATCAGAATCATGCGGGGGGTTATTGACTAGATCGGCCTCGTCCATGTTCCTTCGGCCTGTGAGTGAGGTGGAGGTGGCCCGTATCATGCAGGATCTCAAACCTAAGAGGTCTTGTGACATTAATGGAATGTCTATGTGGTTAATCAAAAAGTGCTTTAAGCATATTTTGACACCACTCACAAAATTAATCAATCTCTCGTTTGCACAGGGTGTCTTTCCGTCTGTACTGAAGATATCCACTGTGATTCCAGTTTACAAAAAAGATGATCCTTGCACCTCAAACAACTATCGTCCAATTTATATCCTCCCAGTTCTTAGCAAAGTTTTTGAAAAAGCTTTCCTCGATCAGCTTGAAAAATTCCATGACTGCTTCGAAGTTCTCTGTCCTGAAAAGTTCGGGTTTAGGAAAGACAAATCGACCATCGATGCCGTAACTGAACTTATTCATAATGTTGTCGATGGCCTGGAGAGAAGAGAACGTGTTGCGAGCATATTTCTCGACCTCTCCAAAACCTTTGACTGTGTGCATCATGCGACACTGCTCCACCAGTTATGGACTAGTGGTATTAGGGGTTTGCCGTACGATTGGCTCTCGTCGTATCTTAAAGATAGAGAACAATGCGTACGGATTGCGAATGCTCTGTCTAATAGGGTCAAAATGCCCTATGGTGTCCCTCAGGGATCAGTATTAGGGCCAGTTCTCTTCCTTATTTATGTCAACAAGTTGAATACATCAATCCAGAATGGAAAGGTGATTCAATATGCTGATGACACGACTCTGTATTACATCGAAATATAAAACTGATCTTGAAGTGAAATCATTTATCGATTTAAATTCATGCATCGAACATTTCTCAAGACTCAATCTGAAAACAAACAGCTCAAAATCAAACTCAATAAATTTTTGCCTTCGGCATCGACAGGCACAACAGTATCGTCCCGCGGTAATGATAGACGATGTTCTCTTGGAAGAGGCCGAATCCGTTAAGTTCCTTGGAGTGTACCTTGATCGAGGACTGACATGGGACTTTCACATTGACAGCATCTGCTCCAAGGTTGCTTCTGGCATTTATGTTTTGCGTAACCTTGCAAAATTCTGTTCTATTGATGTATTGAAAACTGCTTTATTTGGTCTGATTCATCCATATTTGTATTACGGTTTGAGACTGTGGGGCAGCTGTTCTAAATACAAATTCGAAAGAGTATTTAGAGCTCAAAAGAAAGCTATCAGAATTATTTACAAATTGAATTTCAGAGAGTCGTACAAAGATGCCTTCAGAGAGCTTGGATTGTTAACTTTACCCTGTCTCTATATTCTCGACGTCGTTCTATACTGTCGACTCAAATGCGAGTTGATCTAAGGCAGTGACGTCCACCAATACGAGACAAGAGGCAGGGACAACTTTCGGATTGTACCACATAGAACGAGTGCATTTTTCTAAGTTGGTGTGAAACTGATAAACCAGCTGCCTGAGGGAATAAAACATCTCATTGATTCTAAACTACAGGTATTCAAATCTCGATTAAAACACCTTCTGGTGTCAAAGGCGTTTTACTCCGTTGAAGAGTTCATGTTGAGTTGCTGGGATGAAAATTATTGAAATCAAGAATAAAATTAAACCCCCAGTTCTGTTATACAATTAAATAGCAATAACTGCAATGGAACTGTATATTATTATGAATGTACTTGACGCATGCATGCAATGTAATAATTGTTGACGCAATAAAGATTATTATTATCGATTTGGTAGGACTCGATGCAGAAGAAGCGGAGAGCGAGCGCTGGAGTACGGGCTTATCAGTTGCAGATAAGACAACCGGTTTGCCCTTTGAACCTGATCTTAGATGAGGCACAGAACGGAACATGAAATAATGATCGGTTTATCGTAAGAATAGGAACAAAAAGATTAAGAATTGGAAAAATATTGCTTGTAACGAATAGGAAAAAATATAACCAATACAATTGTGTAAGATTTGCGTTGGGAATTAACGAGTTTAGCACCAAAAATTTAGTAAAATACAAAAATTAAGAGCCGAACTGTACCATGTCTTACTCAAGATAAGTCATCCCCACCAGATGACTATAGTAAAGATATCAAATAGTAGTCTATAATTGTTGTTGTTAAACTTTACAAAGAGACTTTCAGAAAGTCCTCAGAGAATACTTTATAATATAAATCTGTATTTGCAGACATTGTTATGTTTCCTTTTAACAGTACAAAGAAACCTATACGTAACCCGTAAAATTTTCCGTAATATATAGAGAATTTATGATTTTCAGGAGAAACCGCAATGAACACACTCCCACTGGAAGTACTGGGTAAAATCATAGAGGACCTGACACCCGACGAGCTGGTAGCGTGTTCTGCCGTTAGTGTTGGCTGGAGGGATGCCTTCAACCAGGACAGTCTGTGGAGGCCACTCTGCAACGAGGACACGGCACAGTACCTGGAGACTGCGGAGAGTAGAGTGGACCCTAGGTTTGAGTCTCCGGAGTCACAGGACAGCACGCTGAGTCCTGTCTGTCGCTGGCGGATGTGTTACATGCGTGAGATTCACCTGCGAAAAAACTGGAGGCGATGGAACTGTATCAAAGATGACATACCGGTCAAGGATTTTAATCTTAGTGATATGTATAACTTCGTTTCTAAAGACTTAGTCATCAACACACAACAAGATTTAAATAACAAAGTGGATGTTTCACTCTGGAACGTCAAAAGCGTTCCAGTAAGATTAGGAAACCCATTTAGTATCTCGTTCAATGGAGGTGATGTTATAATGGTCAATGAAAAGTTTTCAGTGATTGTGAAGACACATCACGTGGAAGTTTACAACTGTGAGTCATCCTGTGACTGCGAGTGGCCCATGAGGTATTTTTTCTTTGTTGGTGGGACTGAGACGTATCTATCTGGTGACAAAGACAAGATTTTGACTAACGATAATGTACACGAATGTATCAAATCTTATTATTTGACAGGAACATTTTTTATTTATGTTACAACAAACAACAGTGATCTTCACATATGGGATCTCAATGTTGGTACAGAATTAAATCGAGTGAAGTTCCGAGACGAACTTGTTCCAGCTGTTGAAAGTATTTACAACATTATCAAATCCGAGAATGATTCAAAAGATTTTGTCCTAGTTCAGAGCTATGAAGCGAAAAACGTAGTTGCCAACGTATTCCGTGTCTACAGCCTGAATAGATTACAGTTCCTCCCTTTCCAAGTGCGTCATGACTTCCCTTACCAACGTGTTAGATGTATTTTATTGGACCAGTTTGTTACTGTTGCTAAAATATGGGGTTCTGTTCACATATACAATTATATGAAGTCTGAATTGATTGTGAAAGTGTCAACCACTTGTTCTGGCATTCTAGCGTTTGGAAGAAACATGGTGATTTGTGAAGAAGGGATAATGCATGCAAAGTTCGATTGTTGTACTTTAAAGGTAGCACCATATTCAATTATCGACTTAAGTAAAAGCATGTCGGATTATCAATTGGAGGATTACTTGTTGGATAAGGTATTCTGCAAAATTACAGGCAATATACTGCAGTTGTCGGAGGATGTAAAGACTTTTGTATCAGACGATGAAGTATGGTTTACAAGAGAAATGTTTTCGTTTGAAAGCTACAAAGTTAATGAATCTCATACCAAGTTACTTTTTAAATGTCTATGCCATAACCAGTATTTGCTTAAAATTATCACCTTTTGGTAATTTGTGGCGATAATTTTAAATACATTATAGCCATTCACTTTCATTTTCTATTGTTTTTACATATTTAAATGTAAACATTGCAACAGTATGCTCACTTTCAGGAATACTCAACTACGTATCTTTACATATGATGGTAAAACACTGGTAAACACATCATCCATTACATTTTAATACAGTCATTTTAATAATTTTAATTAGTCTGTATTTCTAATTTATGGGTCATATGTGACTTGGAGAACGTAGGAGGAAAAGGGATGTTCAATGCATCTCCAGGGGTGATCTGAGAGGTAGATCCAGGAAAGAACTAATTTTGTTCGCATTATCCCTCATCTTACGGGAATGGGAATCATCTGGAATGGAGACTCTTTAGAACCAGCTCCTACTATTCCAACGGTATACCTTTATATATAATAGTGATTTTAGACTATATCAGTGGATATTCTTTTACATGTGAATATACTCAATACTACAGTTTTTTGTTCTTTATAACAATTAATTTACTGAATTTTGTCATCCCGCGCCATATTAATTCGATTACAATTTATCATCCAAGCAATGTTTTTATTTGATCTTTTATTGGAAATGTAACATAAAATGTACACATGTGTCTATTAATTTAGTTGATGTACTTCTTAATCATGTCAATAAATATTTGTGTGTTATGTTCCTTGATTTCTTTGAAAATAGTTTTTATTATTTTACCGTTTTGTCTCTGTATCATCATGTTTAATCTTTGTTCTATCTACGATAATCGTTTTTGGTTTATTATCTGGAATGGAGACTCTTTAGAACCAGCTCTGACTAATCAACGATATACTTATATAATAGTGATTTTAGATTATAACAGTGGATATTCTTTTATACATGAATATACTCAATACTATTGATTTTTGTTCTTTATACAAAATAATTTAATGAATTTTGTCATCCCGTGCCATATTAATTCGTTCACAATTTATCATCCAAGCATTGTTTTTATTTGATCTTTTATTGGAAATGTAACATAAAATTTACACATGTGTCTATTATTTTAGTTAATTTACTTCTTAATAATATCAATAAATATTTGTGTGTTATGTTCCTTGATTACTTTGAAAGTAATTTTTATTATCTTACCGTTTTGTCTCTGTATTATCATGTTTAATTTTTGTTCTATCTACGATAATTGTTGTTGGTTTATCATCTGGAATGGAGACTCTTTAGAACCAGCTCTGACTAATCTAACGATATACTTTTATATATAATAGTGATTTTAGATTATAACAGTGGATATTATTTTATACGTGAATATACTCAATACTACAGTTTTTTGTTCTTTATAACAATTAATTTACTGAATTTTGTCATCCCGCGGCATATTAATTTGTTCACAATTTATCATGCAAGCATTGTTTTTACTTTATATTTTATTAGAAATATAACATAAAATGTACATATGTCTGTTATTTTACTTCATGCACTTCTTATTTATATCTATAAATTGTGATGTGTTGTATTGAATGAAAATACATCTTTTTATTTTACTCTTTTGTCTCTGTATCAGTCGTGTTTAGTACCTAATATATCTATAACAATAGTTTGATTTTTACTTCAATGTACATTAAATGTCCATTTTAGTCCAAAATATATAGATTAAAAAAAATAGCATTGAATTCGTTGTCACATGCTATAATTTGTCTTTATTTATTTCGCTTAGTTTGAATCATTGTGTTTAAAATTATGTACTAATAAAAATGACATGTTAGCAATACTGAATGATACGATACTTTGTATACTAAGTATATATATGTATATATTTTATCGAATTTAATGTTATACAAATGTGGATGCGTTTGAAGATATTGCTTAATTGTTTAACGACAGGAGATAAAGTATTCAGGTATTGAAGTCAACCTTTATAAGGTAGAAGATCTCTTTAAAATGATTAAATGCATATATGGACGGATTGGATGAATCAGTTTTTTTTTATTAAAACATCTATATTATACAATTTTCGTTTGTTATAAAAACACTATGTATGCTACTTCATGTTCATGTATTACGAAAAGTTTTAAATACGTAACAGACAAATCTTTTAGACCACTGCTGTACACTTACAGTACATGAGGAAATACTATACAAATTTTACCAAAAAGCGTGAAGTTTTCAACATTTTATGTGCCATGAATGCTACCAACATATTCAAATGACCTAATAACATGAGGTTTCAGAACTAGGAATATTTATTTAACCTAAATGTTTACATAATTGCCCACATGAAAACATCCAACAATCACAGGTCTACAAAAAAATATTTTTGCGAGTTGTAAGTTTGGTAGCTGATTTTTATTTATTTCTTTGCGCTGATTTCAAAAATGCAATCCATTTTTTTCTATCACGCCAGGTTTTCTCACTACAAGAAACTACTTTTGGGGGGAAAAAACAAAAACCAATTTTTCACACTTTTTCTAAAGTTACATAATTTTATTTTATACTTAAATCATGTTCTAAGCTATACATTCCAATACACTTTCATTTAGTTTTAAGTTCATAAGTCTTTATAGTAACGCTTTCGCTTTCCGTCGAAGCTTCTTTTAGTGGTTTGCCGGCTGTGGACTCGTTGAGGATCGTCCCTTTTCAACATCCAGCAGTAGTCCGCTATCATGTTAACGTACCATCTTCCTTGGTATCTTCTTTCCATTTCCTTGATGTCTTGGTGGAATCTTTCGCCCTACTCTTCACTTACATCACCAAGGTTGCGACGATATTCGAAAACTGAATTTGGAAAGACTGGTCCTAAAATATTAAACGAGGTCGTGAAACGTTGATTGGAAGGTAGGCATACGATATTAACACCAAAACACCGTGCCGGTTCGTAGAGGGAGCGGGCAGCCAGCTTTGATTTTGTAACTCCGACCACAGAAAACTCCAAGATGTCCTTGCCCTATGGAAGTCAGAAGAGAAGAGGACAAGAAACCTAATTCCAGATATCTAGAAAACCTGAAAAAAACTAGAACCAATCAAAAAGCCAGAAAGCCACAGAAACATCTAGAAAGAGAACAACCATCTGGTAAAACAGATGGCTCGACCAGCTGTAAGGAAAGCTCCCCGGTCCGTCCAAAGACCAACAAAATAAAGTGGCAAAATCCACATCCCCCCTCTACCCCGGGAGAGAAAAGAAAAAAACTCAAAAGGATAAGGTAGGAAGACAAGGACGGAAAGATTAGAGACTACAACTGGTACTGCTGTCGTTAGCAAACAGCTAGAAATAGCTCTAGTATGGATATCCTGCACGCCCGCGAGGCGCTCCAAAAGCGTAACGGCTAGAATCCATTCCGACTGACCACACTACTCAAGATTAAAACTTTTTAAGTTTAAAGAGGCTTGAGGAAAAAGCCTAGTAGTAGTAAAAAAAACTTGAACAAAATTAACTACTTTCCTGTGGTAGCTACCAATAAATAAAGTCTGAAGTGTTGACACAAGGATGGGTTTTTCGTTTGTTTCTACATCACTAATACGCTTGGTGGTCAAAAGGCTACAAGAGGGTTTTCCAGTAAGGTTGGTAAGGAAATTAAATAAGTGTACACTTATTAGCCAAAGCTTATTAGCCAAAGCACTTCCTAAAGTCTCCACCCTCCGGGTATCTCCACCCCGGAACCCAAGGGCCACTTAAGCACCCGAATGGAAACCCCGAACGGCTGGCGGAACTCCTTGGACCGCCGGGAGAGTATTACTCCAGACATAAGGTCTGTATTTTTTTTCTTCAAAGATGGGAGGAACAGAAGGGATGAAGAGACCATTCCAAAGCGAAAATTAAAATATGAGAAAATTACACCCATCATAATATCAACAGACCCAAGTTCGTGTTGTAAAGGCTAATTAGGTAAAAACCTGGTACTGGCAAAAGTGGCCAGTACTCTCCTCCCCCTACGGGACGGCTGAGAAAAAAAATTGGTGGCCAGTGGGAAAAGACAAAATAAAGTTTTATTTTTCCATACTAGTTTTTTTAAATTTAGAGACTAGGAGCAAATAAATTCAGGCTCTTAAAAAGGCGTGAAAGAAAAACTGTAGAGCTACGGGAAGAGCTTAACGGAGTAAGGAAATCATTTGGTCGTGGTAAAGTGGTTTAATTAGGAACTTTAAAAAACAAAAAAAAACAACTAGTTTCTAAGTGTTGGCCAGGAAAGGCAAAAAAAAACCCTGAAACCTACGGAAAAGAGACCCAAAAAAAAACTAACTGGGCCAAAACCCAACAAAATTAGGTTAACAATCATAAACCTCTAAAACAATAACAATAAAAAAGCCTTCAAAGGATAACAGTAACAACAGTAAAAAAAAACACTTCCAATATAAACACTAAACAGCAAATAAATAAGATAGCTGCTGAACATTTAGCAGCTTCAGAGACAAAATTATAAGTCTTAAAGACACAAAGAGATAACAACAACAACTAACTACAAAAAATATATAGACAAACTACAATCTTCAACAATTATTTTCAACAATAAAAAAACTAAACCTATCCATCGCTGCTAACTTAGCTGAATAACAAAGAATTCCACCTACTGCCAACGGACTGACCCTACTAAGCAAGAGAAACAACAAAAAGGAAAGGCAAAGGGAAAGAAAAAGTAAGCTTGTGTTGTAAAATGTAATGGGTTGCCCGAACCAAGGATAGCAGGCTGCTCGACTGTATTAGGGAATGTTAAAAATAAATAAACATAAGTTCACTCCCAATGTACAGCCTAGAAAAAATTGCTGAAGCAAAAAAAAAAAAATTCTCTAAACAGCCAATGCTAATCCTGATCCCCCCGTGTATATGTACTGTAAAAGAAGAGGAGTAAAGGTATCAGAGTGTTAATGTGGTGTAAGGAAGAGAAGAAGAAGAAGAAGGAGGAGGGAAAAAACTAAACTAACATCACTATGCCCTAAACCATCCCTATAAACGTCCGGCAGCGGTGCTTTGGTCTTAGATAGGCCCAAAATATTTCTTTAGGTGGGAAACATGGGCCGACCTAATAAGTTTTCCCTGACTTGGGACACCTCAATGTCACGGTGACTGGAGAGGTAAAAATCATGAATAACCAGAGGGCGTGACCACAGAGGTTGCAGTTTGGCTGAAATTTGATTAGCCGCATTACTCAAATTTACTCGTCGAAACATTGCCAAATCACCGATACGAAAATTAACTGGTAAACGACCTTGGTTGTACTGCCGAGCAACTTTTCGGTGTGCAACCTCCAACCGATCCAAGGCCTGAGACCATCTCCTCTGCATGTCTCTGGAATCTTGTGTTTGGAGGAGATCATCCCAAATTCCAATTGTTTTTCCAGGGGAGAAGTAATTTTGTAGCCAAGGAAAATTTCAGCAGGAGAGGTGCCAATTGACTCATGCTTAGCCGAATTAAAAGCGACTTGGAATAAATGGAGATTAGTGGTCCCAGTCAGTAATGATTTTTGAGAATGGAAAATTCTCAAGGCAACGCCGAGTTTTTATTAACTCTTTCAGCAATTGACGGCTTCGATAATAAGGCGAGGTCATAACGTGTTTGATACCAAGTTCCAGACACATGTTATCGAACTGTCTGGATTTGAAACAACCACCACGGTCGGTGACGAGTTGTGAGGGGAAGCCAAAATACGCGAACAAGCCCTTATGCAAAAGATTCACCGTAGTAGGAGCGGTAGCATTTTTTAGCCAGGCAAAATCACTGTATATTTTGAAAAGGCGTCAACGATTGTAAGAAGCCATTTGTGGCCTTTTTTTGTTCTAGGAAGAGGTCCCACGTAATCAACAAACACCCGTTGAAAAGGCCTGGTTGCTAATTGAGAAGCCAAAGGGCCTACCTTAGTATTTTGAGCCTGTTTGCATCTCTGACAGAAAGGACAAGCCTTTACCCTCTCTTGGATAGCCTGCTTCAGGTCGGTAGAAAAGAAAATTTGACTAATCCGATCCCAAGTTTTCTTGAATCCCAGATGAGCTCCGAGAGGTGACTCATGGTAAACTTTAAACAATAGGTCGTAGAGTTTGCTAGGTACCACTACTCTAGGTTTGGATTGATTAGGCAATTGGTGAACTAAAATGCCTTGAATTACAGAATAATTTTGATTGGGATTAGTACCCTTCAAAGATTTCACAATATTGCGAATTTGAGCATCTTGCTCTTGGTGGCCTTTGATGTCTTTGAAGGCTTCCGGTACAGAAAAAAGAATAAAAGCCTGTGTGTGGTCGGTTTTATTTTGAATAGTAGAACTCTGTGATGATTCCGGTTTGGGGCTCAAAATAAACGCGAGAGGCAGTCGGCCACAACATTGTCTTTGCCCCTAACATGCTTGACAGTAAATTGAAAGGCATTGATGAGAGTGGTCCAACGTGCTATTTTTTCCTACCTGGCGAGGATTGTTAAGTAACCATGAGAGTGAGGAATTGTCAGTCTCAAGCGTGAAGGAACGATGCTCTAAATATTGTCTAAAATTTTGTAAAGGCATAGACTACTGCCAAAGCTTCTAAATGGAAAGTTGAATAGTTCCTCTCGTGTACATTTAAAGGACGGCTCGCAAAAGCTATAGGGTATATTTGGCCCTGGATTTCCTGAGACAGCACTGCACCTACAGCAGTACCTGAAGCATCAGTTGACAGAATAAACGGAGCATCAAAATTTGGTAAGCGTAGGACCGGAGCAGAGACTAAAGACCGTTTAAGTTTGTGAAAAGCATTCTGTTGCTCCTCACCCCATATGAAATTTACATCCTTTCTCTTTAACCTATTCAACGGGCTCACAGATTGACGCGAAATTGGGAATAAATTTAGAATAAAAGGCACACATTCCAAGAAACCTGCTAAGCTGCTTAGTATTTTTGGGTTGAGGGTAGTTTGTCGATAGGGCGAGTTCTATTTGGGTTGATGGTAACTTTCCCATCTTCGAAGACGTGGCCTAGAAATTCTATTTTATGAGAGGCAATGACCATCTTTTTTCTGGGTTAACTGTTAACCCTGCCCTACTAAGTCGGTCAAGGACTAAATCGAGATGTCTTTGGTGATCTTCCAGATTTTCAGAAAAAATAACAAGGTCGTCGAAATAGCAGAACAAGAAATCAAATTTCACATCACCAAAGATTTTATTTATCAACTGAGTCAGTATCATGCTACCACTAGCTAGACCAAAAGGAGGTAATTGTATTCCCATTGCCAGTGCTTGTGACAAATGAAGTGTACTTCTTGGAAGCCTCATCAAGTGGTATCTGGTTGTAAGCGGACACCAAGTCTAACATAGAAAAGATCTTAGCCTTGCCTAGAAATTGAAAAGAAGACTCTACCGTAGGCATCGGAGTTGAATCGAGCTCCAAGACATTGTTTAAGGCGCGGAAGTCAACCACCAGGCGTGAAGAACCTCCCTTTTAGGTACTAAAAAATGCTGGACTGGAGTAAGGGGAAGTTGAAGGTCTAATAACGCCTTTCTCCAGAAGGCCTTCGATATGCTCACGAATTAAAGCCATTTTCGGGGAGCATAATGATACGGACGGCACCTGAACGGCTTGTCTGACTTGACAGTGATAGAATAAGTCAAAAGGTTAGTTTTACCCAGCTGTTTGGTCACAGTTTCGGGAAAACACCGCAGAATATTTTTAAATGTCTGAACTTGGGAATTATCAAGCCTCTCCCAAAGATAGGTCCCCAAACTAACATCCTCTGCCTGTTCATCCTCTTGGTTTTCGGCTATAACTAGTGAAGTGTCAAAGGGAAAAGACACCTGGCGTTGAGCCGCATTAATGCTCATTTCAGAGGCCTGAATGAAGTCGAGTCCAATCAAAACAGGAACCGGTAAGTTGTTAGTAACAAGAAATGGGAAAGTCCAAGAGAAACAAGCTAATTTGAAATGAATATGGGCCAAAAATTGAAAGGAGACATCTGAACCATTTGCAGCTGTAGCCGTCAATGAAGTTTCTTCAACTTTCTTCACGACACCCTTGAGTTTAGAGAGAGTATCAAATACGCTTTTAGCTACGATAGATCTGGTAGAACCAGTATCAATCACAGCAGAAGACTTAATGTTAGAAAAAGCAATAGGAAATTTCTAGGGGTTTGACCTTGGGCAAAGCCGGAGCTAAAGGATTAATGGGCCTAGTCTTCTTGGGGAATGCCGGCCCTTTCAGCGAATTCCCCTTTTGGAGTTTAAATTAACCGCAGGATTAGCGGAACTATAATTATGGTTTTGATTATTCCTATTATAGGAAAACCTCCGTTCCTGGTTTGGCCTACTATTGTTCCCTGGTAGCATATTATCTTGCAATTGATTAGAATTACAAACTTGGGGGTTCAGCCGCTGCTTGAAAGCATTATCATAGCCATTTGCCCTTACTTGGCCCTGCCTAGAATTATTGGGTTTGAGAATGAAAGTTCTGGTAAGGTCTACTATTATTGTAAGGCCCGCTTCCTTGCCTTTGGTTACCTCCAAAACGAATGGTTTGGATAAAATGTGCTATAGGGGGTTCTCTTAGCGGCGTCTCGGTCGAAGTTTGTACCCGAACCACGGTAAAATGTTCTGTTATTATAACGATTATTTTGGAAAAGATGTCCAGCGTATTGTAAATTAGTATTATCATAAGTGACATTTTTATTAGAATCTATTGCAGCTTCCTGAGATTCAGAATTGCCATACCCCTAACGGAGCTTGAACAGTGTTGACCGTCAAACTCTCAATCATGGAAACCATGTTTTTTCAGTTGTTGTACTGTGGTAGGGGGTTGAAGACCTGCAAAAGCTGCCCTAGTATGAGGGTTGAGACCGGTAAAAATAGTTGTAAAAATCTCGCCATCACTTATTTCTGGTCCAAGAATTTGGAAAATGCTAACAATGTCAGTAAGATAATCAGCATAAGGTTTCTGACAGTCGTTGTTGTCTATACATGAGTTTAGACTGAATGTCTCTAATGGCCCTAGATGAGAAAAAAGGTAAACCTAATTGTCTGCAGAGCATTCGGCCAGGTAGAGTCAGCACTCACGAGACCCATCCACACATCACGAAGTCTGCCTTCAGTGCGTGCCACAGCGTTTTAATAGAATAGTTTTATCTGAACCTAAATTTAACTCTACTATTTTTTGGATTTTTACGAGAAATTCTGTTAGCTGAAATAAATCTGTACCCAGAAGTAATGGGTACCTCTCTAAGCATATCCCGCAAAATGTTAGGAATGAGACATCGTCCCCTGTTATATGGCCTATTTTGGGTTGCAATTTCTTGGGCTACCGTCTTAGCAGTCGCTTCAATAGCATTTAAGGTCATTGTATGCAGACTCTTCACTAAACCACCAAGATCCACCGGCACTACAGGGGGCAGCACAGTACAAGTTCCTACTTCGTCTCCTGTTTTAAAGTGGGATTATCCACTAAATCATCCGTTACGGGTACCCTTGGTTCATCCGCAGATTCCTCCAAGTCACTCACGACCCCTTCGCTAGACCGAGCCACAAATTCACTTAGCTGCACACGCATGGCATCAAGCTTATCCTTGGGTTTAATTCCCCATAGCTTGCATTGTTCGCGGGCTTCCTCAATAGTCAACTTTTTAATCCAAGACACAGTCTTTGGAACATTATTTAAATCGAAGAACTTCATCTCGTAAAAGGTTCAATAATCAACAATAAATAAACACAAATCACAACAAACAAGTTAAACAATAAATTAATCAAAGACACATGAGAGCGGTGGACAGATATTCCACACAAACTAGAGAGCAGTAAAAAAAATTCAGAAAAACATTAGGGCAATTTTACTGGTGGTGTGTGAAAAAGTACAAGTTGTAAAAAAAACTATTATAAATTTATAGTATTACAAATAAATAAAAGCATAAGTACATTTCCTTATTATTACCATGAAACCAACTTCCAGTATCACTGACAGGTGTAGGCAGAAAAAAAAATCAAAAGTTTGGCTTTCAGAGCAAAAAAAAAAGTCGGTTGCCATCAGTCGGGGTAGACTCAATTTGTTTCCTCTCAAAAGGTTGAGAAAGTTCAAAGTATTCAAAAAAACCTAACAACACCTTTCAAAACCTAAAAGAATAAGAGAGGGAAACAAAGTAAACAAAAATTAATCAAAAGCAAGAGCAACTGTACCGTAGAAGAGCAAAAAAAAATATATATGTGGAGCGAGTCGTAAAGTAGCGCTACCGGTAACTACTACATAAAGTTCAACAAGGCCCAAGTGAACAAGACACAAGCCTAAATAGTAAACTCTCCCTTAAAACTGTAAAAAATTTAGAACACCCCCAAAAAAAAAATCTCTTTTGAGGCCAAGAATCCAAAAAAAAAACCCCAGTGAAAAATTAAAAATTAAGAAATTAAAGACCAAAGGAAAAAAAAATTATTTAACCACTTAAGGCTTAAATTAGGCTAAACTGAAATTTAGGTAAGTTAAACACCCGAAGCTGAATCAAGCAAGCTGACATATCAATCAATCCAAAAGAGTCCACTAGGGTTGGTATATTATAAAATAGTGAACCCTCAAGGTGGCAAACTATAGTTTTAAAAGTTTGTAAAAGAAAGGATGTTTCAACATTTTGGAAAGAAAGTTTAGTTTTGTAAGTAATTAAATCACTTATATGTATGTCAGCACGTCAAATCCAACCCCAAGCTGCAACTTCATAAAAATTACAAAACAAGCCTAGGCCTATGTTACTTTCAATACTAGTTGAAACTAAAGGTGTACTCCATATTAACTTTAACTGTTTTAATTTAAACAGGCACTAGTCAAAAGAAACAAAGGGCTTTTAATAATAGACTATGAAAGAATCATTATTTTTTACAATAACATTAAAGTTTTGAAGAAGGTTTTAGAAAAAAAATTGCAAACTGTTAGACTAAATCAACCCTTAAGCTTGAACTGGCCCCGAACAATCAAATAGCATAGGCCTACATAAAAAGTTTGACATGTTTCTAAGTAGAAAAAATATCAGATAAATTTAACAGTAACACTTCACTTACCTTGTGTATAGACTAAGATTAATTAACAAAATTGTGTAAGACTCGAATAAATTCAACGCAGTAAGACAAAATCATCAAATTAGAGCTATTAAAAATTTAAACTCTTATCAACTTAAAACAAGTACAAGTGGAGTAAATCCGCTGGAAGAATAAATAAATAACTAAATAAAATAATTAAATCCTAGAATAACAACAATTAATTGCATTTGGAACTAAAGGTAGGTGTGGAAGGTTAAAAATTTTAATTAAATCAGAAGTAGAGATGAAATATCAGAAGGAAAGCAAGTTATATAAAAAAGAACACTTTTAATTATAAGCCAAACCCAAAGTAAATAATTCTGGTGAAACTGAATGGGGGTTTTCAAATATTAACCAGAAAGCTAAGAACTTTAAAAACAAAAGGTAGGCTATACATAGGCGGCAGTACAATACGCAGTCACCAACAGCATCTATGAAATCCTTCGACTTTACTTGCACAGATCTGAGCCAAAGTTTAAATTTAAAATACTAAAAGGTGCTAATTAAAGTTTAGAAAGCACAAGTAATTAAGTACCAGGTATGTTTAAGGCAACAGGCTACACTGTAGGTGAAAGTAAAAGTTAGGTTAAAGTTAACTTGGTGAGAGAAAAAAAAAAATTTATTAAAATTGGTTTAAAGTAAAATTTTTAAGCTAGAAAAAAATCAACCAAATACCTATGCCTAAATAATTAGTGAGAATAAGTTACTAAAGTTTAAGAAATACTGCCACTCACATGTTCAATTATTACACAACTAGGCTTAGGTAGCAGTTGGTTGCAAGAACTGCTTGCTCAGACTTGCACATTAAAAACAAGCTACTTCGAAAAAGTTTAACATTTTGAGTAAAAAGAAAAGGCAGTGTAAGGAAAATTTAGAAAAACTAAAAAAAATTTAGAAAAACGTCTACTCCTTTAAAAAAACTTAAAACTAGGACTTAGCTCTCATAGCTGTGTAGAATTCCTCCGCTCCCACCGGCAAGCCTAGCCTTCCATTTCAAACCACGCTCTGCTACAATATGCGACGATATTCGAAAACTGAATTTGGAAAGACTGGGTCCTAAATATTAAACGAGGTCGTGAAACGTTGATTGGAAGGTAGGCATACGATATTAACACCAAAACACCGTGCCGGTTCGTAGAGGGAGGAGCGGGCAGCCAGCTTTGATTTTGTAACTCCGACCACAGAAAACTCCAAGATGTCCTTGCCCTATGGAAGTCAGAAGAGAAGAGGACAAGAAACCTAATTCCAGATATCTAGAAAACCTGAAAAAACTAGAACCAATCAAAAAGCCAGAAAGCCACAGAAACATCTAGAAAGAGAACAACCATCTGTAAAACAGATGGCTCGACCAGCTGTAAGGAAACAGCTCCCGGTCCGTCCAAAGACCAACAAAATAAAGTGGCAAACGCCACAAGGTTCTCAGGGAAGTATTCTAGATGTGAGTGGAGAAAATGAACTTTAATGCTCATGTTGCAGCCCAGCTTCTTAAAGTTGTCAATCATGTCTGCGACGATTGTCTTGTATTTTGGATCTTTTTTGTTTCCTAAGAAACCAGTAACAACTAATTTAAAAGATGTCCATGCTGCCTTCTCTTTTGTTTCCATTTTGTCACCAAAATTGGGATCTCTCATGAGTTTTCTAATATCTGGTCAGACAAAGATTCCTTCTTTTAGCTTTGCCTCGGATAAACCAGGAAACTGCTCACAAAGATGTTTAAACACTTCCCTTCTTTTGGCAGTGCCTTAACGAATTGTTTCATCACTGCCTACTTAATGTGAAGTGGTGGGAGTAACACCTTTTTGGGATCCACAAGGTTTTTTCTCTCAACATTTTTAACCCCTACCTGTAAGGTTTTTCTTAGTGGCCAAACTTTTTTTTAAGTAGTGTTGTTTTCTGTCCCATTCACAGAGAAAGCAAGGGAACTTTGTATAGCCACTTTGTTGACTAAGTAGCATTGAAATCACTTTTAAATCACCACATAGTGTCCATTTATGGTCCGGATAGCAGAGTTTATTTAAAACCAGTTTAAGGTTTACATAACATTCTTTTAAGTGCACCGAGTGTCCAACTGGCACAGACGCATACTTATAGCCATTGTGTACAAGTACTGCTTTAAGGCTTCTTTTTGAAGAATCAATTAAAAGTCTCCACTCATCAGGAGCATATTCTATTTTGAAACATGCCATGAGGCATGTAGTTTTCGTTTGAAAGCTACAAAATTAATAAATTTCATACCAAGTTACTTTTTAAATGTCTATACCATATCCAGTATTTGCTTAAAATTGTCGCCTTTAGGTAATATGTGGCGATAATTTTAAATACATTATAGCCATTCACTTTAATTTTCTATTGTTTTTACATATTTAAATGTAAACATTGCAAAAGTATGCTCACTTTTAGGAATACTCAACTACGTATCTTTACATATGATGGTAAAACACTGGTCAACACATCATCCATTACATTTTAATACTACAATTAGTCTGTATTTCTAATTTATGGGTCATATGTGACTTGGAGAACGTAGGAGGAAAAGGGATGTTCAATGCATCTCCAGGGGTGATCTGAGAGGTAGATCAAGGAAAGAACTAATTTTGTTCGCATTATCCCTCATCTTACGGGAATGGGAATCGTCTGGAATGGAGACTCTTTAGAACCAGCTCCTACTATTCCAACGGTATACCTTTATATATAATAGTGATTTTAGATTATAACAGTGGATATTCTTTTATAAATAAATATACCCAATACTCTGTTTTTTGTACTTTATGCTATATTCAGTACTATATGCTCTTCAATGCTATATTCAGTATTTATTTATTTCGCATAGTTTGAATTGTGTTTATAGTTATATACTAATAAAAAAACATGTTACAAATACTAAATGATGCCATACTTTGTATAGTCAGTATACATCCTTGTATCGTTGCAATGTTATACATATACAAATGTGGGTGTATTTGCAGATATTGCTCTTGAGAACTTGTAATATTTTGCAGATATTGCTTAATTGTTTAACGGCAAGAGATAAAGGAATTAGCCATTAGATTAAAACTTTCTAAGGTAGTAAGCCCCTTCAAAAATGATGAAATATTTATCCATGAATTAGTTGGTTAAAAAAAATAAAATCATTTATATTGTAACACAAATTTCGTTTATTATAAAAACACAGCTGAAAATACGTAATGTTGATTAAATATGAAAAACTGTAAACAGTCAAATTTGTTAGACCACTGGCTTGACACCTAGACTACAGTAGATAAGGAAATACCACGTGGTTTTTAAAATACATGACATAATTATTAACAACATCTCTAAATAAAATAATAGCATATCGTTTCAGAACTAGGTATATTTATTTCACTTCATTTATTGCATAGTTACCCAAGAATAATAAGGAGTTATTTTAATTCCAATTATTATACAATACATTACGAGATTCTTCAAAAAATAAATCAACACACAACATCTTCCAATGGATTATTTTGACGATTTCGCCTGGCAAAATAACACATACCTTATTTAGTTTTTATTTTATATTACCTTACCTTACTTTACTTTGTTTTAATCTCCTTTGCTTTAATTTACATTTCTTTTTACATTTTTACGTGTGATGTTCTGACTGACTGATTCTTCGATTCCCAGCATAAACCATAGATGAAGGATGTATACAGTAGATTTAGTACATTGGTCTATCTTGTGTCCTGAAGGCGGACGAAAGAATGATTTTTCTGACCTCAGACCACTAGCCCACTAGCTTTTTAGGTTGCAAAAATTTCCATAAGAAAGAAATGTATTGCAACAAACATATGGTATTAAATGAAATTCCCTGTTAAACATAATTATTATAATTAAACGTTTTATTATGGCAGCTCAACCATGTGTTTAACAATTATAATTACTGTTGTTGAGCACGGAGTTTATCCAGAAACGTTAAAAAAAGCGTTGGTAAAATTGTACATTTCACTCTATTTTACTTTTAGTAAATATTCAGTATGCAATGCTTGATTAGTACTGTAATGAAGATATAAAAGATAAAGTTACTGTCGCAATTGTACAAGAGATTTAAAAACTTTTTTCTTTTTTTTTTGACAGAAGTAAACCCGAAACGGACATATACTTTCTTTACCGTTGAGACAAGGCAAACAACTACGGTACCAGATATACAAAGACCGGAATACATTATAATGACCATAAATACACACTGTGTGATATATTCTTGGCCAGAGTAACGAAGCAAACTAATTTTGGTGTCGGAGGTATGTTACAAGTAGCGCCTATACACGTTCAAAGCCTAACATTATAATCATCGCCCCACGTCTGAAGCTGTTGACCACGAGCACTGATAACACGTACCTAAAATATACGTACTTTTCTTTCCAAACTACTTAGAGCCCCATAATATATTACAACAAAATCACACTAACTGAAACGCTAATAACTGAGTCATTATAATTCCTCCAGTGGTCTGAATAATTAAAATTTTCTGTAATCATTGGAGCTATTCAATAAAATAACATGGAATGCTAGAGAGAAATTCAAGTTATTCCACAGGTACTTATCTCCAACTTCTTTCAACTTAAATCTAAAATGGATGAGGAGATTAAAATATCCTACAGTGACTATCACTTATCTCTGGAGTGTTTAGAATGTTTTTTTATTTGCTTTTGTTAACTCTTTTTTATAACAAGAAATTTCGCGGGAAGCCGCACGTAATAATAAATAACATCTTTGATAATTATTATGGGTCCATTAACCAGAAGTAACAAATAATCAAACTCGCTAATCACTGCTTGGTATATAATCGTAACGTAATCAAAATAATGGTAATAAACATTTTATTTGTATTTGTTATTGTAATGCTATAATTCGTTATTTACTTTAATTATTATCAGTACTTAACAATGTCGTAATTTATATATATATTATATATTTCAAAAACTTAATAGTACTAAGTAAAATTTATTGCAAATAACATTCACAAATTATGCGCATAGCGTAAATAGCAAAATATTGTCATACAGTTATAATTCAATGCACTTCTACACAATATTTAATTTTTTCACCTCATAATTTCCAGTGGCATAGTTGACAACTCTGAAGCTTTGGAGTGAGTTACATCGCCCCACGCACACGACACAGTCTTTTGAACACTTTTGTTTCATCGAGTGTGCTTTTGGTAGTTGAACTGCTCAGATAGGTTATCTAATCCTAGTTAAACTTCTGCGTGTTTCAGCTTTCAGCCATACTATTTTTCTTGTGGTAACTTAAATTAGTTGTAATGTAGTCTATGTGCACATTTGTATTTTAAAATTAATTTTAATTACACTAAGAAGATAAATTTAACTTAACTTTTGAATTAACACGTAAAATATCCATACAGTTAATTGTAATACAAACATGTTCAGGCTGGACCTGTCATGTCAACGACAGGTTTAGCCATAGAAACTAACGATGTGAGTGAGATTGAAATACAACAAGCGATACGTTCAATACTTCCTCCAAATATGGATCATGACTATTCCAAACATAAACCAACCAGTAGTGAAATAGATAATAAAAGAAAATACCTCGAAGATGACACTCATAATAATTTACTGACATTTGAAACAAACCACCACTACTAAAAAATCCACATTCAAAGACTGTGCACAGCAGAAAATTCAGGACCCTTTGAGGTGATCATACAGGACAAAGAAAGAAATAAAATCAACCCTTTCTCAGTAGGAAAAATACTAAAACAACACTATTCAGACATAGATCATATTACTCGAGCTGGTAGATATCTATCGGTTATTTGTAAAAACTATTCATCTGCCAACATTTAGTTAACTCACAACATCTCCTTGGATTCAACGTATTCATCCCCTCCATTCAAATGCATACCATAGGTGTTGTATATGCGGAACCTGAGGTAAGTGAACTTGATTTACTATCGGAAGCATTATCTAACTACCCTATTATCCAGGCTGAAAGAATTAAGCGTAGAGTTAATGATCAATAATTGATAAACACTCATTTTGTTAAGGTTACATTTGAATCTAAAAAATGCCTAACTATATCTATTTAAACTATTTATGCATGCAGGTTGACCCCTACATGATAAGGGTCAAACAATGTTATCGATGTTTTGCTTATGGTCACGTGGCAGGTTCATCCTGCAATAAGGAAATAATTTGTAGGGATTGTACTGGCCCGTATTATACTGATGCTTGACAATCTCTCCGTTAATGTGTTCACTGTGGTGACCAACATAGCAGTAATTCCAAATATTGCCCGGAATACATAAGACAAAAAAACATTGAAGACCGTATGAGTCTTATGAAAGAAAGCTATCATGTCGCATCGCAATACTTCTCTACAACATATAAAAAACGTAGTAAGTATGGTTTAAAAAAAATAACTTACTCTCAGGCCACTAAATTTGACGCAGACAATGAGGACATTTATCCAAGCCTGCCGAGCTCACAAGTCTCAACACCTAGCAACCAGGTAAATATAAGTAACAGATACACTCCACTTCAAACTGTCACAGAACCAAACTCAATTCACTACTCAAC
This sequence comes from Homalodisca vitripennis, assembly GCF_021130785.1. Lineage (NCBI taxonomy): Eukaryota > Metazoa > Arthropoda > Insecta > Hemiptera > Cicadellidae > Homalodisca > Homalodisca vitripennis. The sequence goes on along the minus strand of NC_060212.1, from coordinate 4,907,663 downwards.
ACCCATAGAGAGAAAAACCAGCGGAACTAGCTACCGTAAGCCTAGCATGGATGCTTAATCCAACACAAAACATCAGAGAAGTAAGTAGACCTATTATAATAAACCTAAACCTACGTCTAAGCCAAATTAGGTAGACAGACTTAGTACTCAGGAAAAAGCTCACCTGTCCACACTCCTTAAGATAAAGCTTGAGGAGATTCGAGGTAGGTTGCATTCTGCAAATGTAACGTCACTTAGTGAAATAGATGACATTATAATTAGGTACATGAATGAAGGTACAACTGTTCAACAAAAACTTAATTCTCCTAGTAACAGTATTAAATCAAACCTAGGTAAATCGTCAGCCAGCAAACAATCGTTGAATAAAACTAAACCAATTATAAGAAATGTCAACAAATAAACTAAATATAATACAAGATGCTAGATCTCTAAAACCTAAATGGCCGGAGATCATGCATTTATTTGCTATTAAAGATATTCACATAGGCATTATACAGGAAACATGGCCACAATAAAGTGATATATTACTAGATAATAACTATGAAATACATCATCTAGACAGATCTGATACTTATGGTGGAACCGCTTTTATTATCCATAAATAAATTGCCTTTAATACTATTTTAGAATACAATAATAATGTAATCCAACTACAAGGAATACAGGTAACTAATTTTAGTTGACCTATCAACATTTATAATATATATTGTACAGTTAAAAAAGTAGAAAATAGTTTTTGGCGAAATAAATTATTTAGCAAAGACCAAGGCTATACTTTGTTATGTGGTGATTTGAATGCTCACCATCCTTTTTGAAATTCTAACAAGGCAGATCGTAGAGGAAATGTAATATTTAAAGAATATAATGATTCTCAATTTATATTATTGAATAACAACAAATGTACGACCTTACCTTCCCTGTATCACCAAGCATCAACCCTAGATCTTACCTTTGCCACGCCCAGTCTACACGATCTACTAGAGAAATGGGAGGTAGGTAACACATTAGGCAGTAACCACTTACCAATCTACATGCAATTTAATAATAATTGTTTATCAAAAAATTATAACATTAATGATAAGATTAACAATATAAGTAACATACCTACATGGAACTTCAAGAAAGCAGATTGGTCACTATTTACTAAAAATATTGTCAAATATATCAATATCATACCAATAATCTGCCAGATTTACCATTGGAGGAACAGTGGGAAAAGATATACAACATTATTATTCTAGCAGCTGATAAATCAATACCAAGGTATAAGTTTGCAAGTAACTGTACAAAATTTACACCTAAAAGTTGTGGAATGAAGCATGGGGAAAAAATATGTCAGGAAATAAGTGACAAGAATAATTCCACATTTGCATGGAAGATAATTAAAAAGCTTAAATCAATCAAACACTAGAGTTAACACATCATCTACAATCTTAAATAATGAAGAATTATGCGAAAAATTCATGTGTCACATCCATAATACCAGACCAAGTTCCTATGGAATATGAGATTAATATTTCAACTAACATTTATTGTAACAATATAGTTGTAGGCTCAACTATAGAAAATAACTATAGCATTAAAGAGTTAAATATAGCCATAGAGAGTAAAAGTAAGGATACCACTCCAGGTTTAGATGGGATATCTTACAGCATGCTATTTCACCTACCAGAGAATGCACGTTTATGTATACTTAATATATATATATATATAATAATATATGGAACGGGAACATATATATACCAAGTAAGTGGAAAAATTTTAGAATAATAGTCTTATTAAAACCAGAAAGAGATAAGTTGTTGCAAATCTCATACAGACATATAGCATTGATACCATGTATATTAAAAATATTCAATACTATGGTCAAAAATATGCTAGAATGGTTCATTGAAAAATCAAACATGTCACCGAACACCCAATATGGGTTTAGGAAAGGAAGAGGCTGTAACAATTATTTAATAAACTTGTTGCTGAAATGTATACATCATTAACATACAATGAGACAACTATTGCAACTTCCTTAGATTTATCCAATGCAACTCATGGTTAATTAATAGACAGTTAACATTAGTTGGTTCTAGGTTCAACATAACTAGACACACTAATACAGGATTACCACACGGAAGTGTGTTGAGCCCTTTATTATTTGCTCTATACATAGCACACATTAACTCTCTTATTCCAAATAACGTCAAATCTCTGCAGTTTGCTGATGATATTATGATATATGCATCAGGTAAGCATATCGAGACAACTCAATCCATTATACAGGAGACCCTCAACAATGTATGCAACGATTTTACCAAACTCCACTTGGTGTTCAACGCATCGAAAAGTAAGGTAATAATATTTTCACGAAAAAGAAACATTAACATTCAAAGACAAATAACCATTGATGATCATCAAGATCCTGTGGCAAGCTACATCAAACTATTAGGTGTAGTTATAGACAGTAAGTTAGATTTCAAAAACCATATTAACAATATTAGCTTAAAATGTCAAAGAGACATAGGAATAATAAAAGCAATAGTTTGTGGGTCAAAGGGCCCTACTCCTGAATTCACACTCAAGATTTATAAAGTTTTAATAAGATCAAAACTGGATTATGGTTCCTTTTTATACGGACATGTCAGTAAAAAAAGAACTAAAAAAATTAGACTCTATACAAAACCAAGCACTTAGATTATCATTGGGAGCTTTTAAAACTACTCCTATTACAGCTCTACAAACTGAAGGCAACATAATGCCCCTTAGTAGTAGAAGGCAGTTACTAACTGACAAGCTTATTTATAAAATTATCACAGATAAAAACCATCCAGCATTTCAATGCTTGATATTCCTCAAAATGCTCACTGAATGTCATCCATACTGGACAAACGAAAACAAATCAATTAATACACATCAAATCATTGACAAAAATTAACAATCTGGATCCTAATATCTCAATAAAAGAAAATAATAAAACCTTTTGGGATTTTAATATACCAATACTAATGACTGAAAATGACATAAAGTTTAGTTACAATTTAGAGAGCCTAAGTTGTCCAAAAAATGCATGCAATAGTACAGTTATAAAACAACATTTTTTACATTTACTAAATACTAACTACAGTAACTCATTACACAGCTATACAGATGGATCTAGATCCAGATCTGGTACAGGTGCTGCCTACTATATCCCAGAACTGAACATCACTGGTAAGTTTTCACTGGATAAACATTTCTCAAGCTACACAACAGAACTTCTGGCTATTTTAAAAGTAACACAAATATTTCACCTCATAAAACAACAAGATAGGCCTATAGTAATTTTTACGGACTCGCAAGCAGCAATACAAGCACTCAGCAAGGTCTACAATAAATGCAGTGGAAACGGAATTCCTGTGAGTATTATCAATGAATTATTAAAAAGTGATACAAAGGTAACCTTTCATTGGATTCCAGGTCACACAAATATTAACTACAATGAGTACGTAGATAACCTAGCAAAGGAAGCAGTAAACAACGGGAGTGAGGTAACAGATATTTACATCCCATCAGCTGCAAATGAACAGGTATACCAACGCACAGAGAAAGGTAAATGGTATAAACAAATTTAGACTACAAGCATCCACAACAAATAGTATGAAATGACAAACTTCAAGAGATGGGAAATAGTTAATATAATTATTAGATTAAGATTTGGACACGCCAGGGTGAACTCTAGACTATTTAATATTAAGCAATATTTTACTCCACTATGTTTAAGTTGTACTCGGGCTCAGCGAGAGACGCTCGATCACGTTATTCTACATTGTCCAGCTTACGAATTCGCGAGAAATAATCACTTCAAAATCATAAAAAACTTAATCACACCTACTCAGACGCCAAATTTAATAAAATTTTTGAAACTTGAAGACATAGAAATATATAAAGAAATAAACAAGTTTCTAGTTAATATTAAGAAACACATATAATAAAATATAGCATCAACCAGCACATAAAACATATATGTATTCCTGGTGTTGGGCTGTATATCCGTGGTCCATATTTCGGATTAGGAATTCCTGATGGACCCCTGGCGGGAAGACCAACTGATACCCCTAAATTTCAATTATTAGAATCCATGATCGATCAGTCTGAAAACTAACCAACACAAACAGATTAGATTTTACAAACATATTTGTTTATCCCACTAATAATATATAAAGATATATTAAACAATATAATTTACATAAATAGTATGGTTGAAGGTTAATTAAACCAGTGAACAATGAGATTGCATAGGAATGTACCTAAGCCTGTTTTTTTAATAAACGAATAGAAAAAAGAGTAAAAAAATAGAAAAAAGAGCAGGCTCCGCCGACCGCCCTACTCACGACAGTCTTTTGGTCTCCTTGTTGATGCAGTAGACATTATTGTAGTGGGTGGGTTTGTTTGAGTAGTACGTTCTAGTGTTTGGAGAATGTCCACATTAACATCCTATTGCATTTCGTTTTGTTATCTTTGCGACGTCTGAGTGTAAACTTATTGAAGTATAACAACTAAGTGTTCTTTCTCGTCGGTGCTGTTGTCTGTTGTCATCTACAAATGTATCTATAAAGTCGGAGTTGACATCTTCAAGTACGGTATGTATAACTGTATACGTACCACTTTATTAAATGTCAAATTGTATAATCAATTGATTAGGGAAAACCTCATCTAGGTAGTTTTATTCTCACACTCGCACATAACCTCACCCACACTGGTTTGAAACCGCCCGTACATTCCATCGAGAGAAAGAGCTCCTCTGACACAAATCCTAACCTAGTTCATGAACTAATCCGGACCTAGTTCCTTGGCTATCATTAACCTAGTTCCTGAACCAGTTCAGTTAACTAAAGTAAATTAATTTCATTATTTGAAACAAAATTAAAAAAACAATCTATAAAATCTAATTCATTGGCATTATAAAACTAAAATTACCGCTTTCCTACAGTATAAAATCCTAAAATACTTCCTACTTGTTAGCTATCTAGTGCACCTTCAAAATCAAACCAAAATGTTTTGTATTTGTAATTTTAGGCTAATGATATATAGTATGGTCACACATGATCTCCACCTTGGTGTGAGTGCCGACGTGAAACTGGCTATAGATTCCATAAAAAGAACGAGTACCCGGATATAGTTCATCACTGTATCCTAACCTAGTTCATCAACTTAAACCATACAAAATAGCCTAAGAATGAGGTTTATATGTATGTGTATGTATATATATATATATACATATTTTTATATACAATATTTTATATAGACTAAATAAAACTTGAATTAAAATGTTAGCAATTAAGGTATAAAATAAAAGAAATGTAAACGAAACACAACAGTATTGTTTGTGGGTGTATATGTGATAATCAAGCTGAGTTCACTTATTTCACGTTATATGTATGTTTACGAATTTTCCAGGTGTTTGCCTAGGTATTTTAAATAAAAGGTGGCATATTTTATCTTACTCCGCTCCTGATTTAGACATTATCTATTTATTTAATCATTTGTCTGATTCCAAATTAATTGTTTCTATGTAAATTCTTTCATTTTCAACACATTTTATAGTTACGTGTAATAGTTAAGTTAACTGACGGCCCAGCAAATACGGGTTTCCGGTTATTAACCTATTGCTATTGTCCTCATGAACTAAACAATTATAGGTTTCTATGGGCGGAAATGACAAACAACAAAGTTAGAGTACATAAAATGAAGAACTACTTTTCCTGCTCGGAGTAATATTTTATTGTTATACTGGCATCAAGTGGTTTGTGATGATTGTAATACAACCTCCTATTGGTTGATGCTGACGTCATCCTTTATACCATCCTTGGATGCGTAGAATGACTATAATTTTGAAATTGGGGAGTTTTACTCAAATAAAAACGTTTTTCTTAATTTACACCTTCTAAGAATAAATCTTCATATAAGCATGACATGAGTGCCTCCAGCCATCAGCGCTGGATGCGACATACGATAAATAACCCTCGACGTTGTACTTATCAGTAAAAAATAAAATTCTAAATGGTATGATCGCGAATGTCTCCAGCCATAGCTGAGTTAGAGTAAAATGCTACTTTAAAAAAATAATAATAATGTAAATTCACCTAACCGTAACTTCCTGCTATCTAGAAAGAAAGTTAGTTTCACTTTGAATGTTCTAAAATTCATTATTTGTCTTTTTATCGACCTAAAACCTTTTATTTTTTCAAAACGTCAATAGCAATAGGTTAATAACGCGATCTCGTTTCTAGTGTGATAAAAATAAAGTTAATAAAGTAAAAAAATGCATACAAATTGAATCAAACTTTGAACAAATCAATAAGTAGTGTTATAAACTAACATAAGTTTAATAAATAAACAAAGCTAATGTAACTATAACTTCGGACAGCAGTATAATATCAGTGACTTTGGACTTTAAGACAGTGATTGATATCAGAGAAATTAGGCCTTCTTCAAGACCATTGTGTTCTTGATGTAGGCTTTGAAACCGTATTTCAGAGTTTTATTCCAAAAGAATAAAATAATCCGGCGTTCAAATCGTAACAATCATTTTTGCATTTAGTTCTTTGTATTTCGTAGTATATGACAACAACCCTAGAACAATTATTGAAATCAAGGTTATGCGCATGCGCTAGATCAGGCCGTGAATGTTATTCACAATGTACGGCGCCACGCCGCCGCCAGTCCACGATACGCTGTGTGGACTAGACATATGGCCGGCGCGACATACAAATCGAGGACATTACCGGCGCGCGTGGTCTTTAGTGTGTGGTATTGGCGGGAGGGTGGCATGGTAGACTTATGCGCTCCGTCTCTGAACATTGCCATTCCCTATGACTAATCATTAGGAGGCGATAGTCTCCTTCTCGGAATCGTATTGACGTAAATATCTTATCTCACTTTTCAGGGAACCTTTTGATTAGCCTTACAACAACTTGAGATAGCAAGTATTCAAAAACAGTAGTTCCGTATTAGTGTACGTCGTTACCTTGAAGTGAGACACACTTAAATGGGCATTTTAGCACGACGTCGAGAATATAGAGTCTAGGCAAAGTCAGCAATCCAAGTTCCCCGAAGGCCACTTTACACGATTCTTTTTTATTTGATTTGTAAATGATTCTGACATTTTCTTTTGCATTCTAAACAATCTAATTAATTTGTATCTAGAACAGCCACCCCATGATCTCAGTCCATAAGCTAAATTTAGATATATTAGGTTATATATTAGCTTCAAAGTAAGCTGTCTTTAGAATGTCCTATGAACAGAATTTTGACAAATTGCGTGAGAAATAAATGCTTGAACCATCCTTTGAACAGACACTATCAATATGATCGTTCCATGTCAGCCCTCGATGAAGGTATTCCAAGAAAATTGGTGGATTATTCTTCTTAAAAAGATTTTAGCCCCTTCATATCAGTGGCGAGAGGGTAAACGCAACCCGTAGAACAGATAGCGTTTATTTGGTGAAAGGGTAGTATTTAGTATCCGTGCGCGCAGCTAAATTCATCCATCAGTACCATGGCGGCGGCACGCACCAGTCGGTCAAGGTCAAGGTCACTGAACCGCGCTGTGATAGTGCACATACGCAGACGAACGCACAGTAAAACGGGGAACCTCCTCAAAAGTTGCGGTAGTTTTGGCTGCAGCCAGACAACGGTTGCAAAGAACCGTTGCGCTGCAACTGTTCCACAATCGCAACTGTCCCGTCAAAAAGCCCAAAATGTTACCATGTTATTTAATCAGCCAAAACACCCCAAATAATTACAACTCGTTATTCAACAATCATTTGAGTTTTTTCCAACATATATTCTTTTTTTACATAAAATATCTCTTAACAGGGTGTCTCGTTCAAACTGCCCAAATTATGACTATATTATTTAATAGCCCAAAACAAATCATTTATGCAATTTATATTCCTATCTTGCTTAGTTGTCCGTCTGTCTCTCTTTTTGTTGTTTTCATGATTTTTTATCTGTCTAACGGTTTGAGATATTAAATTAAAAATTCGTAGGTTTGTTTATGTTATTTTACGAATTTGAATAAAGTTGCAGAATGTTTGTATTGAAAGGGCTATATTTTATGTACTTTTTCAGTTTTAAAAACATATGCTGACGTATATCGATACGACTGCTGTGCGTCAGTGGAAGTCGGATATGCGTACGTGTATGCGTGTACAGGGACAAGGATGTAAGGATGCTTCCAAGTATCACGATAAGATCTGACCTGCTATTTCCCGCCATGCCACGTCAGCTTTGCCGCTAAAGCGACCGGTATTACGTCCACACATTGTGTGGAATAACAATATTTCTAGGAATGCCTTTATATTGCGTCAACGTCCTGCGGTGCAAGATTATAGGTTATTTAACAGACGACATATTTGGAGTGATTAGTTGGACTTCAATCCAGGCTTAGTTTTAACAGCTCTTAAGAAATTTACATTAGTATTGTAATTGGTTGTAAAGTTACTAATTTAACTTAATCACTACATTTAGAACAGACACGCCAATACTTAATAAAGTTTGTGTATTTCCTTAAAGCTCAGTAATAATTAATTGATCATGTATAGCTTAGTATAGATAATTTTATATTTTATTTTCCAATTATACAGCATGGAGCTGTCATGGTTGATCTTGTTTTCTGTTATTTCTCTAAGTTTAAACTGAAGTAGAAAAGAGATAATAATATTCTTGGAGCGTTATATTATGTCCGTAACATTCATACTTAAAGTCACGTTAACTACAACTAGACGGTAGGGCTCACGCGCATCTGGCTATGAGGCCGTGATGTCACCTGCACCAAGTCGGCCGTGCCGTCCACTATGTATGCCTAGCTTCTCTGCTCTAATCCTAACAGGAAGCGATTTTATCAAGCTTATGGTTGGCTTTTCGTGTTGCCTTACTTTAACACTGACTCGCATGTCAAGAAATTTGTTTTTGTGAAATTAATTATTATATTTTATTTAAGTTTTGTAGGCTAAGGTAGTTACTACTGAAGAACTACTTAGGGTAATTGATTTTAAAATCTTTATGAATTTTACAAGTACAATCAAACTTTAATTAATTTTCATTTCAAATTTTCCGAAAAGGTTCAGGGGTTAAATAATAATTTCGTTAAATGAGATTTTTTCATATGCAGTATTTTATTATTGAAAAAAATCTTCTACATAGGCTACACTATAAAACATTGAATAAAAAAAAAGTCAAAACAGTTGTAAAGACCAATTTCATAAATAGAATTTTAAAAGGATTCTGTATAAGCAAACGTAATTAATATATATTTAAGTTAATCATTTAGAAATGTTACAAAACTAAAATTATTGAACAATAGTGCCTTGTGTTTGGCGTAAATCATTACATAAATTCTTTATTTTGTTCATCTTCTTAGACTTTTTTCTCGCAGTGTCAGAAATTTCGTCTTTCTTCATTGCTCTTTTGAGTTCTTTCTTCTTGTTCAGTTCTTTCATTCTTATAAAAGATCGCGTTCTTATACTTTACCTGTACGTCTCTCAATTGCTGTTATTTTTATATTGTGCTTGTTAATTTTTGTCTATTCTTGTTTATTCATGGTTTTATTCTCATTGTTTCGTGCTAATTTATTGCTGTTATTGTTCGTTGTTTTCCATAGTTCAAATCACGGTACACTAATAATTTATTAATTACGTTATTGTCATTCATAGTTTGTATCCGTTTCGTCACTTAAATAGTTTATTAATCGTTATTGCTCTATTTGTCACTGTGGTTGTTTACTTTCATTATTTAATTATTGTTAAAAACTGTAAAAATGGAGATGTTCGTTGAAATGTAAAATAAAATAAAAATAGCAAAAACGTCCACATCACAGAACTTTCCTTTGATTATATCAATCAGCTTCTTCATCTCTTGAGGACTTTTATTTAAGTTATCACCGTGAAATCGTTGGAAATCGTTTTTAAATTCTAAAACAATGCTTAACTATTTTGGTGACGGATTTATTAGAGCACCCTTTGACAAAACCGAAACCCAGTCAGAATTGTTTGAGTTTCCAGTCCTTTCTCCATATTGAAAATCACTCTTAAGGCCTTTTTTATTAACACGGTATGCTACATAACCAGCTAACATTTTGATTAAATCATGTGTTCTCTTCAGGGTAAACTAGTTTATTATTAGTTATTTCAGTCAACTTTTCAATCAGTGATTCTGCAATGGAAATAAATTCTTCATTATAAATATCGTTCGCTTCCAACTTGCCTTCTGTCAAGACTGTATTTTCACAATCTAGTACTGGTTCTACCAAGTCTATATTTTTAAGAACGTCCACACTTAAAGTTTCACACTGCTCAGCAATACAATTGTCTGTTTTTAATATGTCACACGTACTTTTGCTGAATAACGGGTATTTTATTCTATGTGTCACCGCTGAGGAGAGAGGGTAGTCGTAAAATTTCCCAAATCCTCTAATTAGTGAAAAATACGACTCAAGAACATCTTGATTACACTTTACTGATAGTAAATATTTATAACCTTCGGTTACGTATACGAAACCCTGACTCTTCAATCAACTTGACACATTCAAAAAATGTTTCAACCGTTACACTTTGGTTGAATTTCCCATTAATACTTAGGCTTCTAATAATAATTACTTGAACACTTACATGTGGCCCTCTAAACATGTCTTGAGCGGCGTCGTAGTAAACATCGGATTTACCTTCATCTCGTCAAAGCTCATAACAACGTCTTTGTGAAAAATCATCGCTCAAAACTGCCGATTGCCCTTTGAGTAAATTTTTTAACTTATATCTAAAAATCCAGGAGGAGTAGAGAACTGTGACAACCTTCTTCCTATAGTAGCCTCGCTTGGTAAGGGGTATTTTAAAGTATCTTTAACATACGCAAAGGCTTTTATTGAAATACACCTAATCACGACAGCTTTTGCAACATCTTCACTAGACCAATTTGTATATTTTGCTTTTAAAAGTTTTTGGTGTTGACTTTTAGAAAATAACTGTTCAAATTTCATTAAATCATGTTTTGATTTAGTTATAACTTGTTGGGCACATTTTAGTTATTCTGTTTAAAAATGATTTTTTTTCTTTTAGTTCTTTGTTTTCGTTTATTAATTGGACGTTCTGCACGTCATTATTACATAAATGTTGATTTTCAGACTCTAGGTCGTCCAAGGCTCCTGTAATTTCGCTGCTTCTTTCTTCTGCCAAATTTTCTATTAACGATTTTAAAGTTTTCTTACAATTACGTTTATCTGCACGAATTTGTCTTTCAATGGATCCCAAAGTGTCGGTTGAAGTTGGAACTGTTGGTATTTTTTGTGTTGGTACAGAGGATTCTTTCAGTTTACGTCTGGGTGGTAGGCCTATCCGAATGGTTACGCATTATCCGAATGGTTTGTACAACCGGTAACGGCACAACACAGCATTTTAAAGAGAGATAAATTCTCAGTCTATCAATAAAACTCAGTAAAAACAGTCCAAAACTACAAACACAACCGTCGTGGCGAAAGACTGCACTACAAACAACTAACAACACTAGAGCGCTGTATCTAGTGCAAGGCGGTCGGTCCTCGTGACGTCATCTGCCCGCTGAGCGCTACCATCTTGTTCCATTTACCGTGCTTAAAAGTCCTTTCAAACCATCCATCGTCAATATCCTGAATTTAACCCATTATAAATTGCGAATTGTTAGAAAACAAAGTAAATTATATACGGGGCCTAACTGTAAATAGTAGCGCAATTCCCGGGGTTTTTCTGTTTACTACAATTCTGTAGTATTTACTTAATTGGCCTCAGTGATTGAAATGATTTCATCTATGTAAAGTTTTAATCCCTTTTTTTCAATTGCTGAGTTTTATTCATTCAAGGGTCATATTTAGTATTTTTTTAAGTTTGAGGTTACCTTCGACTAAAAAAGAAAGAACATATAAATATGCTCAGAACTGTATGTTTAGGCTATTTTAATAACATTGAAAATGATAAATATCGGTAAAATTCATCTCTAAAGTCCATGTCTGTTCTGTACACTTTCAACACAAAAGGCACTGTAAAGATGGGCCTAAAAAGTAAATAACACTCTAAGGTCACGTGACCTTGAAACATTCAGTCTGGGACACAAAGTCGTTGAGGTAGTTAGTTAATATTACACCATAACTCATGACTTTTCATTTCTTTCTGATCATATAAATAATGTCTTATCACTTCTGGTTTTCCCACACTTTTATTTGAGTATTTTTAAACCAGCCGGGTACATTCTTGATGTAGGAATGTTTATAATTTAATCGTCTTAGTTTAGCACTATGAAATAAATCATTTCCCGAAATTTAATAGAAACTATGCAATGTTAATGGTGTTCATTTATGTATATTTCTTTACAATTTTTATAATTGGGGAAGTTTTTGGTAGTGCAATGGTAAAACTAATATAGTGAAAGGGGAATGTTTTGTTTTGGTGGATATATTTTACAATTAGGACTACAAAGCTAGATGACTTCTCTCGCAAAAATAAACGTCCCCTAGAACTTCTGGTCATATAGCATTATAATTAAATTCAGTACATGTTGATCATGTTGATGATGATTTCTACAAAGAGCTTTATACATTTCAAGGCATTTTATACCATCTTATATTAGGCCAATGGTGTCAATCTAAACTTGACTTCATCTTCACAAAAAAAATGCGTTTCTTATAAAAAGCAGAATGAAAATTTTAGCTTAATCCATTTCAATGCTCGGAGTATTTGTAATAAAATTGATCAAATAAATGTTTTTTTGGACGACACGAATCCCGATATAGTTTGCATCTCTGAAACATGGTTACATGATGATAACTTAAATAATGCTTTTTTTCATAGTTATAAATTAGTTTCTTTTGAAAATAGAAGGAACCATGTACGTGGAGGCGTTGCAATTTTTTCAAAAAACTTTCTGTGCACAGAAATCATGGAAAATGTAAAAAGCTTGAGTATGGAATCACATATAGAGTTGACAGGTGTATCAATCTCTTTTCTTAGAATTAATGTAGTTGTTATCTACTGACCTCCAACTGGTAATTTTTCAATTTTTATAAATAGACTAAATGAATTATTTCTTTATCTTGAGTCTTCTAGTTATAGCACAATTTTATGTGGAAATTTTAATACACCCTTTCACAATCTGACTAATCAAGAGTGTGTAACTGTTAATGACCTGTTTCATTTATATAGATTTGTAGCTCTTATAAAAGATTTCACAAGAATAACATCCACTGGTAGCAGTATTATTGACAATATTGTGACTAATATGGACTCTAATCAAATCTTGCTGATAAAAAATCTTGACATATCTTTTTCAGACCATAGAGCTCAAGTAGTATATTTTAATATTTCACCAGGTGTGCCATTTAAAAAACACATTCTAATAAAAAAACGTTATTTTACAGACAATGCTTTTGCTACATTTACAAATTTAATGCAGACGGAGAGATGGGACAAAGTTTATAATGCTACTGACACAAATGAAAAATTTGCTACATTCTCAAGAATTTTTAAGTATTATTTTGATATAGCTTTCCCGCTTAAAACAAAAAAAATCAATGTTAGAAAGAAACAGCCACAGAGATGGATAACTCCGGATTTAAAACGTGACCATGAGAACATTCGTTTTTTACTCTCCTTATCACGGACACCTGAAATCGAACAAACAATTAATGAGAGGAAACGTGAGTACAAAATTGAGGTTGACAAAGCAAAGCGATCTTTTCATGATAATCGAATCATAGATCATAGATTCAAAAAATCGTTCAAAATCAATTTGGAAAACAGTCAATGATACCTTGAAATTGAGGCCACAAAAAGATAAGAAAAATATTGAACTAAGTGTCAATGACAAACAAATAAGGAATTGCAATGATGTTGCAGAGTATTTTAACAGTTTTTTTTTCAGGTCTGGGGCGGCAATCCCTATCACAGCCCAGTGGGGCTTACAACCCTGTGGATGGTATCACCGCACGCTTGAATAGTATGTATCTTTCTGAGGTGTCAGTTTCAGAGGTTGAGACGGCGGTGAGACGGCTGAGGAGTACAAATGCCACTGGAGTGGATGAGATTCCTTGCACAGTGTTAAAGAAAACTTTTCCTTCTATAAGTGTTGTATTCTCTCACATTTGTAATTCCAGTTTATCTTCAGGTATATTTCCAAACCTCTTAAAAATCAGTAAAATCATTCCAGTCTACAAATCTCACAGTAAACAACTACCAGAAAACTATAGACCGATTTCAATTCTATCGTCCTTCTCAAAAATTCTTGAATCAATAGTCTGTCAAAAACTTGTGGCTTTCCTAGAAATCAACAACATTCTCTCTACTCAGCAGCATGGCTTCCGCCAAGGGAAATCCACTACATCAGCCATCTTCAATTTTATAAACGAACTATCGCTTTCTTTGGACAATAGACTTCATTCCCTTGGTGTTTTCTGTGATTTAAGCAAAGCGTTTGATTCCGTTGATCATAATATTCTCCTTGGAAAACTAGAAAAATATGGAGTTAGAGGTCACTCTCTTCAATTCATGAAGTCGTATTTGTCTGATAGGAATCAAACCGTCCAAATCCATGATGGCCAAAATAAAGTTTTCTCATCATATAGAGCCGTTACTTGTGGTGTTCCTTAAGGCTCATATTCTTGGTCCTGTATTATTTCTCATTTATGTAAACGATCTTCCAAAAATTTCAACAGACCTCAAAGTTACGATGTTTGCTGATGAATGTTCTTTTCTTGTTTCCAATAAATCCCCACATTTGGCTATATCGAATTCAAACATCCAGTTGCAAAGTTTAAATCAGTGGTTCAATTTAAATAAACTTAAATTAAACATCAGCAAAACTAATATCATCCAGTTTCATCTAGGGAACACAAACCAGTTTAACATCCAGGGTCTTATCAAACTAGGATGCGAGGAAGCCAAGCAAGAAATCTCAGTTAAATTTCTGGGTTTATATATCGATAATAGGCTCACATGGGGCGGCCACGTGGAACATGTCTGCAAAAGGCTTCGAACCATGGGATTTGCTCTCAGCCGTCTCGCCAAGGTCTGTAGCCAAGAGGTTCTACGAACAGTATATTTTTCTCACGTTCAATCGATTTTGGGGTACGGGTTAATGTTCTGGGGTCCATCCAGTGTAGTAAATTTTAATAGAGTATTTGTCCTCCAGAAATGGTGTTTGCGAATCATCTCAGGACGTAGGAGATTCGAAACATGTAAACCTCTTTTCGATGAATTAAAAATAC
Organism: Homalodisca vitripennis; assembly: GCF_021130785.1. Taxonomy (NCBI): domain Eukaryota; kingdom Metazoa; phylum Arthropoda; class Insecta; order Hemiptera; family Cicadellidae; genus Homalodisca; species Homalodisca vitripennis. The sequence continues at coordinate 4,892,407 of NC_060212.1, read as the reverse complement.
TTACTCTGGCGGGTCTGGTGGGGTACGAGCTATGCTCTTTTGTTAAGGGCAATCCAAAGCTTTTTGTAAGCAATGGACACTACCATCAGTATCCGACCAGATCAAGAGGGCTGATATCTGTGGCTGCACATAGTACTACCGCATTTGAGAGGGGTCCATACCACTTGGGTGCAAAAGCTTTCAATGCATTGCCATTAAATACTAAAAATTAGCAAAATCTACGTTTATTTAAAAAAAAACTAAAGACACACTTTCTTGATAAATGGTTTTACTGTGTAAGAGATTTGTTAAGTTAGATATAGTTTTAGTATTTTGACGTGTAATGTAAAAATGTATTTTGCATTTACGAATAAAGATCTTCAATCTTGAGTCAATGTATTTAAACCTCTTTCGGGGTTTACAAGTATTTGCTCAACAATAATTTTAACCAATGCCTCCTATTTTGGTATTTTATCCTTTGAGTCCTGACAGTTCTAAACTATAAGGGAAACAGTGATAGTACAGATGTTTTCTCGTTACCTTTGGCATTTCGGACGCTCCGCAACTAGCTTAACGTGATTTAAATGTGTTATTAATATGTTATAAAATGATTGACTATGTTAACAAACCACCAGGGTATTTGATTTTGATGTTCCTTGTGCCTCCACCGACGTATTCTACAATGTGTATTGTAGGTTCTATCTAATAGCACTTTGTAAGTTGAATTCGTTTTCCGTAGCCAAGGCCAAATACTTTGATAGATTATAATGAACCTTAAGCCTGACTTCCAAGGTCGTGTATAATCCAGAGTCTGCCTATAAATGAAATCTTCTCACCAATGTCTCCCTTCTGGAATGAATGTTTAAGAAGGACAGCCATTGTTAGATCTCCACTGATAGCGACAAGAAAGTCCTTAACGATTTGCACGGCGTAGTAATTAATAAAAAGATTTCACGAAGAGTGGAACCACATATGGTAAAAATATTAAATAGCAGTCTATATAATTGTTGTTAAACTTATACTTTCAGAAATTCCTCGGAGAATACTTAAATCTGTATTCTCATACAAAAAACTGTTTCTTCTGCCAAAAGAAATGAACCAAATAAACTAAGTTCTACCATTGTGGACAAGAGTGGGCCCAGGCCTAATGTATCAAATAGGCCTAGGCCTAATGTGTCTAATAGGCCTAGGCCTATAATTGGTAAAAGAACTGACTGCTTAATTAAAACTGTGCCTTGTAAAAAATGGCTCTTTGTGTCTCGGCTTTCCGTAGAAGTAGGTAAAGAGGATCTTTCGTCCTATCTGAAAGATATATTTGAGTGTGAAATTGAATGTGAAGAATGGAAAACTAAGTATGACTCTTACAGATCTTTTAAAGTGTGTGTGCCAGAAAACAAAATTGATATTGCACTGGAAGCTGACACTTGGCCAGATGGTGTCCTTGTCAAAATGTTTCGAGTTCCTCGAAGACCAGTTGGCGATGAGTCTTTTTTGCCCAAGACCTCCTTGGAAAAGAACCCAACATAAGATTACCCGTGTCGTGTGGTGTAGATGATTCGTATAGTAGTGATCTGACTGGGCCTATTGATAGTTTAAATAATGTATCTAGACGTTGTAAAATATTGTCGGTCAATGCTCAATCTCTTGCGGATAAACAGTTTGAAGTCGAAATTTTACTTTCACAAAATGGTTGTTCTGTCTTTTGCGTTTGTGAACACTGGTTAAATGAAGATAATAAGAACTGCGTCAATATAAATGGCTATTTGTGTGCAACAATGTACTGTCGGAACACTAAGTCAAGAGGTGGTGTTGCAGTGTATGTTAAAGAAGGTGTCAGTTTCCAAAAAATAGACGTTAGCCACATGTGCCAGGAAAGTGACCTTGAGATTGTGTGTGCAAAGGTAAGGTTGGATAACTTAGAAGTCCTCTTAGTCTCTCTTTATCGTGTTCCTGATGGAAACCATGAATCATTCCTTGAAGGACTGGATAGGCTAATGATCCATTTACTAGATTGTTATAGCCTACCAATTATTGTGTGCGGGGACTTGAACATTGATATAAGGTTACCTCGAAACTTTTCGTTACAGTTTTTGGATATGCTTCGTTCGCACAACTGTTACTGCCTTAACCTCGAACCTACAAGAGGTACAGCATGTATTGACAATGTTTTTTCAAATTTGCCAAAGCTAACAATTAAAACAGTGGTGCTTTACCCACCACTATCAGATCACAGTGCTCTTTTGACTACTGTACTCTTGCCTGACTCCTGCACCAGTGCGCAGAATGTGCGTTTGTTGAGAAATTTTAATAACCATAACCTTGAAATTTTTGAACAGTCTCTTGGAGGCATAAACTGGGAGGAAGAATTTCAGCAAAATTTCAGTAAGTTTGATATTTTTTTCTACTTATTCATAGAAAAAATGGACAAATGTTTTCCTTTTAAGACTGTTAAATTCAGTGGTCATACGCATAAGAAATCGGTTCCTAAAAATTGGTATACGGTTGACCTCTTTATGAAGAAAAGACATGTTGAAATGTGCTATGACATCTACTTATGGGCCCAACGTTACAATATTTACATTGAAGCTACAAGACGTTCGTATCTCAATGCGAAGAATGACTATAAAAAATGTGTTCTTCAGATAAAGTTTAAGGCAAACGCAGATTCTATCGCTGCTGCTCCAAATCAGTGTAAAAGAGCTTGGGAATTAATATCCAATTCTCTACAGAGAAGAAAGCCAATGTCGCCTGAAGTCGACCAGCTAACTCCTGAGATCTTCAGCAATTTCTTTGCGTCTTCGGTGGAAGAGATCCGCAGCTCCACTGGTTCATCTGTTACAACTGCTATGCTCTACCTACAAAATATGCCTCGAACTGTTTCAGCTAATTTCAAGCTAAAGAAAGTGTCTTATGATGATGTGAGTGATAAAAATAGTAAAAAATCTTAAGCCTAGCAAGTGTAGAGATATCTTTGATATCAGCTGTGATCTTGTAAAAAAAGTACTGTTAGTAATAGTACAGCCTTTGACAGTCTGTATAAACGAGTGTCTAGATAAGGGATTATTCCCCGATGTACTTAAGTTATCCAGAGTTGTCCCCATTTTTAAGAAAGGTGACCCGTCTAGTCCTTCCAGTTATCGACCGATCTCTGTGGTGCCTGTTTTCTCCAAAATTATTGAGAAAGTGGTGATACACCAGGTTAGTCACTATTTTGAGTCTAACCGATTGTTTTCAGAATCTCAATTTGGCTTCAGGGGTGGCTTGTCGACAGTGGATGCGGTCGGGGGTCTGGTGGAGGCCGTCCTTGGTGGATTTGAAAATCGCGCGGGTACGGTCGCCACCATGTGTGATCTGACAAAGGCCTTCGATTGTGTTCCGCATGACATTCTTCTCATGAAGCTAGAACATTATGGCGTTGATGGTGCCGAGCTTAACTTATTTCGTAGCTACCTTAAAAATCGCACTCAGCAAGTTAGCTTTGGAAACAAACTTTCTGAGGTGGCAGGGGTAGAGAGTGGAGTACCACAGGGCTCGGTCCTTGGCCCTTTTCTCTTTCTAGTCATGATAAACGACCTCCCAAAAAACATTTCTATATGTAAGTCAATTATGTATGCTGACGATACAACATTGTTTTGTAGTAATTCTAATGTAAGTACTCTTTTTAACCAAATTGACAACAGTCTTAAGGAATGTGAAAACTGGTTTGATAATAATGGCCTTTTGTTAAATGGTAATAAAACGCAATCTGTTCTTTTCACTCTTAGCTCTCTAGAACTTGGATCACTAGATATAAGCTTTAGCAATAATGTCAAGCTATTAGGAATCAACATTGATTCAAAACTCTCATGGGTTCCTCACATTCAGGGTGTGTGTAGCAGGCTTTCTAGAGTAATATATCTTTTGCGTAATTTGAAAAAGTGTATCCCAAAAATATATTTAAGAATGGCCTATTTTTCCTTTTTTCATTGTATAATCTCTTATGGTATACTGCTCTGGGGTTGTAGTACCAGTACAAAAAACATTTTGTTACTCCAAAAAAAAGCAATCAGAATAATTACTTACTCTAATTATAGAGCTCACTGTAGACCATTGTTTATAAGTGAACAAATACCCACAGTTTTTAATTTGTACATATTTCATTGTCTAGTTAGAGTTAAGTTGAGGATTGATTCTTCCTTATTTAGGAGTGACATTCACAACTACAACACCAGATACAGAGATTTACTTGATTTACCACATGTTAGGCTTAGCAAGACACAAAACTCTTATTCTTACGTAGGCTTAAATATGTTCAACAAACTTCCTAGAAATGCTTGTGATATTGATTTTAAATGTTTTAAAACAAAACTGTACAGCTGGCTACTAAGGAATCCTTTTTACAGTGTAAATGAGTTTTTAGATCTTTCAACCATTGACATTAGCTTTAATTGATGACCTTGCCTTATCTGTGATATAACTGTTTTAACAATTTTGAATGTTTTGTATATAATGGAATTTTTACTTTTATTAACTGATGACCTTGCCTTATTTGACATATTAATCAACTATTTTAAATTTTGTGTATATCAAGGATCTTTTAAATGTATGTTTTTACTTTATATTATCATTGTGCATTACCTTAAATGGAATTTTAAGTCTTAATTAGTTTTGTCCATCAAATATTGACTAACTTTAATTGTTGTACTCCGCTTTATCTATGCTCCCATTTGTTAATTGTTAGTTTTAATTTTATATGAAGAATTGATTTCATTACTTGAACTCTATTTTAACACTAAGTGAAGATGTACCTGTAAAGACATAAGTAGTATTAACTATTATTTGTTTTGTAATGCCTTGTGGCAACTTGACGTCAACTGTATGAGTTACCAACTTGTTTTTTGTTGCAATAAAGACTTTGACTTTGACTTTGACTTCATACATTCTTATGCTGGCGTGGAACAGTGCCAAGAAACCTATACGTAACCAATAAAACTTTCTGTAATTTATAGAGAATTTATGATTTTCAGGAGAAACCGCAATGGACTCACTCCCACTAGAAGTTCTTGATAAAATTGCAGAGCACCTGACACCCTACGAGCTGGCAGCGTGTTCTGGCGTTAGTGTGGGATGGAGAGATGCCTTCAACCAGGACAGTCTGTGGAGGCCACACTGCAACAAGGACACGGCAGAGTACCTGGAGACTACGGAGAGTAGAGTGGAGCCAAGTTTTGAGTGTCCGGAGTTCGAGGACAGCACCCTGAGTCCTGTCTGTCGCTGGCGGATATGTTACATGCGTGAGACTCACCTGCACAACAACTGGAGACATGGCAGATCCGTCAAGGAAAATATAAGCATTGTAGAGAACTTCCGAGACAAGTTCTGCATGTTTGTCTCTGACGATTATGTGCTACTGTCAAGTGGAAAAACGTTAATGTTGTGGGACGTTAGAGGCTCTCCAGTTTATATAGGAGAACCAATACGTTTACTCTTTGTATCAGAAGAAAACATGTTCGGACAATTGATCAACTCCAACATGATGTTGATTCTTCAAGAATTATCTGTACAAGTTTACTGTTTTAAATCCATTTTAGACGAATCTTGGGAATTAAAACACGTTTTCTTTCTTGATGGAACTCAAAGTGTTTCTCCTAGTGAGGCGTTCAGTGTTATGGCCGTTACAACTGAAGATTCTTTTGTTAATGAAGATCCGATTGTCATAGGCAATCTTTTCGTTCATTACTCCTTAACGTACCTAACAGTTTTACACATTTGGAATGTTGAGGAAGGGAAAAAGTTAAAGACGGTTGAATGTAAGATTACATCAGGAAAGTGTTACAAGATATGTACCATTGTTAAATCTGACAAACCATCTCTAGACATTGTAGTGGTTTACTGGAATTGGAGAAATTTAAAAGATGAATTTCACGTATACATTTACAGTTTAAAACATTTGGACTTCCTCCCTTTCCACGAAACCTATGACATGAATAACTATGTACAAATTGGTTGTGTGTTACAAGACAGATTTCTCGGTGTTACAGTTAATGAACATCTCTACATCTATAATTATGTGACGTCACAGTTACTACATACAATACCAACTATAACCAACTCTGTTACGGTCGACAATCACATTTTGTTCTCTGAACAACAAATGTTTTACAAGAGTTTCAATACAACTACTCTAGAAATTAAAAACGTAAGAGTGACCAATAACACAGAAGTTCCTTCGGAATGTTATTTGGGAAAACATTTATTCGGCAATTTTTTTTACACTTCGGATAATCTCATACATGCAAAAGTATGGGAGATAGGAAGAAACCCAATGGCAGAAGAAGTAACATGGCTAGAACATTTAGACTATATCCCACATAGTGACATTAACAGATCAAATACTAAATTAATCGTAAAACCATATGTACATAAAAATGATTTTATTTGTGAATATTTTTGGTAATATCTTCAATTATAAAATACAGACTCAATTTCCCCGTAAATAGTCTTATTTTTAATAGACGTTAATGATTTAATCTAATCATGACAGTTCATTTTTCGAGAATATTTTGTCTTTAAAGTGTATAAAATATGTTGTTTTATAGTATTATGGTTGTATAATCTATCATACTTGAAGTTGTCTAAACAGTAATCCTGTGTTTTAACTGCTGTGTTACTTTGACCCAGTTCTTTAGTATAGGAGACCAAAATGTACAGTGGTCTAACGTTTTACCACATAAAACTTTTTAATTTATATGTCACGCTTTAACTAGACTTACTTGTTGCTCTTACTTATTGATTTACATTACGTTACTTAATTAAATATAATTCTTAACTTTAAAGAACACAACAAACTTATGAACTGATTCTTATGTTTATCTTAAGTATTTTAAACATCCCTAGAAATTTCGCCATTTCATAATAAGACAATAACAAGATACTACACATTGGTATTTTATTACGAATTCTCTTATTTTACTGATATGAGTTCTTTGGGTGAACATAGCTTAAACGCTAGTAGTACCATATCAGTAATGTGGTACTACCAACTGTCTCACGTTTCACTCATGGTTCCTCTGGGTGTTCTAAGCGTAAACGTTGTAAGTAATCAGGTACTACCATTACAGATTCCATCGATATCGGTTCTCTGGGTGACCATAGCCTAAACATTACCAGTAATGAGGTACTACCAACTGTCTCAAGTTTCACTCATATGGGTCCTCTGGGTGTTCTAAGCGTAAACGTTGTCAGTAACCGGGTACTACCATTACAGATTCCATCGATATCGGTTCTGTGGGTGACCATAGCCTAAGAATTACCAGTAATCAGGTACTACCAACTGTCTCACGTTTCACTCATATGGGTCCTCTGAGTGTTCTAAGCGTAGACGTTGTCAGTAATCAGGTACTACCATTACAGATTCCATCGATATCGGTTCACTGGGTGAACAAAGCCTAAACATTACCAGTAATTAGGTACTACCAACTGTCTCACGTTTCACTGAAATTTGTCCTCTGGGTGTTCTAAGCGTAGTGATTTGTGAAGAAGGGATAATGCAAGCAAATTTCGATTGTCGTACTTTAAAAGTAGAGCCATTACCAGTTACCGACTTAAATGAAAGCACGTCGAAGTATCAATTCGAGGAATTCTTGTTGGATAGGTTTCTCTATGCAATTAGTACAGGCAACATACTGGAGTTTTCGGAGGATGGAAAGAATTCTGTTCCGGAACATGTAATATGGATTTCAGGAGCAATGCATACGTTTGTAAGCTACAAATTTAATAACTCTCTTACTAAGTTTGTTTTTAAATGTTTTAGCAATAACCAGTACAAGCTTAAAGTTATCACCTTTTGGTAATTTGTAGCAATAATTTTAAATATAATATAGACATACACTTTCATTTTCGATAGTTTTCGCATATTTAAATGTAAACATTGTAACATTATGCTTACCCTCAGGAATACCCCACTAAGTATCTTTACATATGATGGTCAACACATCATCCATTACATTTTAATACTACAATTAGTCTGTATTTCTAATTTATAGCTTACGTTTGACTTGGAGAAAGTAGGAGGGAAAGGGATGTTCAAATCCGGAGGTTATCTGAGAGGTAGTTCAAGGAAAGAACTAATTTTGTTCGCATGATCCCTCATCTTACGCGAATGGGAATAATCTGGAATGGAGACTCTTTAGAACCAGTGAACATTCAAACTTATGATAGTGATTTTAGACTATGACAGTGGATATTCTTTTTATACATGAATATACTTAATACTACTGTTTTTTGTTCTTTATAAAAACAATAATTTACTGGATGTTGTCATCCTGTGCCATATTAATTCGTTTACAATTATTTATCATCGAAGCATTCTTTTTATTTTATCTTTTATTAGAAATGTAACATAAAATGTACATATATGTCTGTTATTTTACTTCATGTACTTCTTAATTTTATCTTTAAATAATGGTGTGTTGTACATTCTTTGATAATAAATCTTTTTACTTTACTGTTTTGTCTTTGTATTAGTCGTGTTTACTACCAAATCTATCTATGATAATTGTTTGAGTTTTACATAAATATGAAACTAATTTAAATTTAATTCACAAATTTCTTAGACCACTGGTTTGTTGAACACCTACAGTAGATAAGGAAATACCACGTGGTTTTTAAAATACCTGCTATGATTTCAGGACTAGGTATATTTTATTTAACTTTTTTGCATAGTTACCCTACAATAATAAGGATTTTCTTTTAGTTCTAATTGTTATACAATACATTACGAGATTATTTAACAAATAAATCAACACACATCTTCCAATTGATTATTTTGACGATTTCGCCTGGCAAAATAACACATACCTTACTTTGTTTTTATTTTACATTACCTTCCCTTACTTTATTTCGTTTTATCTGCTTTGCTTTATTTTACTTTGATTTGGTTTACTTTTCTTTGATTTGTTTTGCTTTAATTTACGTTTTTTTTACATTCTTACGTGTGATATTCTGACTGATTGATTCTTCGATTCCCAGCATAAATCATAGAAGAAAGATGTATACAGTAGATTTAGTAAATTGGTCTATCTTGTGTCCTGAAGGCGCACGAAAGAATGATTTTTCTGACCTCAGACTCCGACCACTAGCCCACTATCTTTTTAAGTTGCAAAATTCCCATAAGAAAGAAATGCATTACAAAAAACGGTACTTTGGGATTATACCGACCACACCCAGACATGAATCGTTATTTGACATTTTGCTTCTACTGATTACTAGATTAGTGTAGAACAATATTTCGTCAATATAAAACAGGAATTGTCTTATCGCAAACCCCTCCTTATTCTCAGACAGAGGTCAAAGTCGAGCGGTCTAGTAGATAACGTGATTGCAGAGTCTCGCCGCCCGTTCAGCTGGTGCGTCGCTTTGTTGTATTTCCGTGTTTTACCCCTACATTTCTCCAAACACAGAAATTCTACAGAAACAAACATTACCAAACAAAAACTAAACTCTTTCTTGAAAAAAAAAAAAACACTCAAAACTGGTTTTATTCTTGATCCCACTCTGCCACCCAAAATGCGAGTGCGGTGCTGCGCCGCACTGATGTCAATGGAAGAAAAACATCCCTCGAGATAGTACTATCAGTAAAATATCAAATTCTAGGTGGCTGATCAGAAATATAAATTGAATTGTAATGGAAAGGCAATTATGTACCGTGCAAAAAACTTAAATAATCACGTGATGCCGCGCGGCCTGCCGTAATCGGGATTCTCGAGAAAGATAAGATAAAAGCGACAACAATACCGATCACAATACCTGGAAATGCTTGTAATTTTGTAATTAAAGAGTTGTTTTTTCGTTCTATCATGTTTGTTTCTATAAATTGATATTTTTGTGTTCTTCATACTGGTGTGGTCGGTATAATCCCAAAGTACCCAAAAAACATATGGTATGAAATGGAACACTATGTTAAACATAACTGTTATAATTAAACGTTATATTATTACAGCTCAACTATTTGATTGATTAATTTAATTATTGCTGTAGAGCACAGAGTTTATCAGGATCAAACATTTTAAAAAGCGTTGGTAATGTCATACATTTAACTCCATTTTACTTTTAGCTAATATTAAGTATGCAATGCATGGTTAGTACTGTGACGAAGATATCAAAGATAAAGTTACTGTCGCAATTTTACAATATATTTAAAAACATAGCCTATAAATCCCGCATTAGATGTTTTTATGACAGAAGTAAGCCCGAAACGGACATATACTTGCTTTACTGTAGAGACAAGACGAACGCAACTACGGTACCAGATATACCAAGACCGGAATACATTATAATGACTATAAATACACACTGTTTGATATATTCTTGGCCAGAGTAACACAGGAAACTCAATTTTGGTGTCGGAGATTTGTTACAAGTAGCGCCTATACACGTGCAAAGCCTAACATTATAATCATCGCCCCACGTCTGAAGCTGTTGACCACGAGCACTGAAACACGTACCTAAAATATACGTACTTTTCTTTCCAAACTACTTAGAGCCCCATAATTTATTACAACATAAGCGCACTAACTGAAACTCTAATAGCTAAATCATTAGAATTCCTCCAGTGCTCTGAATAATTCAAATTGTCCTGTAATCATTGGAGCTATTCAATAAAATAACATAGAATGCTGAAGAGAAATTTAAGTGAATCCACAGGTACTTATCTCCAACTTAAATCTAAAATAGATGAGGAGATTAGAATATCCTACAGTGACTATCACTTATCTATGGAGTGTTTAGAATGTATTTTTTTATTTGTTTTTGTTGCCTCTTGTTTTAGAACAAGAAATTTCGCGGGAATCCGCACGTAACTAGTAGTTAAATTAATATAACAAATGTAAGGTTCTAATTATGTTTAAGTGTTTAAATTGTTCTTAAGAGGATAAATCAAGATTGAGCTTTAAGTCTATATAGTCAAGTTTAATACGAGTAGCTTCAGCTTTTGTTCAAAATTTCGTTAGTAGAAAACTAATTTTAACTATTGTATTATTAAAGTTAGGATTGTCTCCTATTACACCAACAACAAAACTTCTAATGCTTGTTTAAAATAACGGATTTCCATAAGGGATTTATATTTCAAAACTCGAAAGTATTTTGCTTTTTTTCATTTTGTTCAATAGTGAAATTCAACATGATGAGGGTAGACATCCAAATTTTTCATTACCATCTCGTTTTCGGTCATCACCAATTGATGGACGTAATAAAGCAATTGTAGACAGCGACTGCTGTATTTTACAGCGAGAGGTAATTTAATTCATGATCACGTTTTGCAAAACTTCTTCAAACAACGTGTATGGTCTTACTCCACCCTGTTCAACAAAGTAGTCTCCTATAGCCTTGAAAAACGTGATAAAATAAATGTTGCAGCAAGCGGATAAAAAGTGCCTGAACAAAACCTACTAGTGAATTGGCAAACTGCAGATACAACTTTTCAGGATTATGTCAAAGACACAAATGCCCGGCTCAGATCCGTTCCTCTTATTTTTCCAAACTGTTACTCGCGATACCGCCATAAACACAGCAAGACCCGCTTGGCATCTCTACTCGTGATTTAAATCTCTGTTGGGTCTTTATTATCACTTAAACGTGTCTCCTTGCAATGAATAAATAAATTTGATACGTTGCTTAAATCAAATAATATGTTTAGTCAATATTTCTAAAATTGGATTTTTGAAGATATTAGTTTGTGTGTTTTTTTACATAATGTAAATAAATAATAACATTAATCACTTATAAACATATTCTAACCCGGAATCATGTTTCTTACAAACTAATTGTCACTCCCGACAACGCACGCAATTTTCAAAGCGATTGTAAAAGTTGGAATAGGAATGGCATTTCGTGATAGTATCTAAACATAGTAAGACAATTAAACCATACAAGGAAATCAATTTAATTTTACTACAAGAGTGAGTTAAGTAGGTTAGCTATTACTAGAAAGAATAATGTCTTAGGACTCGTCAAGTTGCATCCCTGTATGAGATGGACTGTATGCAAACAAATGTGTTAATTTCGTTATCTTTACATGTATTAGACGTTAAAGGTCAAATAGATAGGTTCGGTGTTCCAATTTAATTACGGTGACAGCTGCTCAAATGTTGGTAAATTATGGGCTATTTTGTTTGCATGTTTAATGAGAGACCTACCTAATAAATTCTATTTCTTAACCGATTTTTACGAACGAGATATCCTTGAAGAGAAAATTCTCTTAAAAACTTTTTTGTGTAGTAAAAAATATTGGATGAAAACAAATTTATTTAATATTTTATAAAACAAATATTAAATTGCTTCCACTTTGAAAACACTAAAGCATTTTGTTCTGATATAGTCTAATACCTTCTGACATAGACGCTTTTACCAAGTCTTATGGAACATTTTTTGTATAGTTACTAAGCGATGTGGAGTTTTTTCTTAATTTTTGTTCCGAATTACACATAAAATCTTAATATACATAGTCAGTGCAAACGTTTTTTTACATCGTGTATAAATCTTCAGGTTCTACAACAGTTGATCATGTTACATTTGTAGCTATGACAACTCTTTAATAGTTTATTTAAATTCAACAAATACTAAAAAAATCTATAAAATAAACTTAACTGGCATTCTAAAACTAAAAATACCGGTTTTCATGAACAAAGTGTACTCAATTTTTAGGCCAAATAAAGAAAAAAACAAATCTATAAATGACCGTACCTCAAAAACGTACGTAAAATACAGTATTATATTAGTACCTCCATTCTTAGGCTGCGCTTATTTTCCGAAATTTACATGCCAAATACTGAACAACGGAATCTATGGATAGCTATACCTCAAAAACGTACTAGACGATTTTGACAAAAGTTTTTATACACATTCGAGACACAGTCTACTATACTACAATGTAAGCCTCATTCATACGCCGAGTCTATTTTTGGAGAACATTGATTTTATCTGTGAAATACTGGACAACGAAATCTATGGATAGATGTACCTCAAAAACGTACGAGCCCATTTTTATAGAACTTTCTATACACATTTGAGACACAGTCTTCTATAATACGATGTAAACCTCATTCATAGGCGGCTTCTGTTTTCGAAGATACATCGATTTTACACGTGGAATACTGGGAAAAAAATATGGATGGCCATACCTCAAGAAAGTACAAGCCGATTTAGATAGAGCTTTCTATAGGCCTACACATTAAATACATGGTCTACTATACTACAATATAAGCCTCATTCTTAGGCTAGGCCTATTTTTGTTATAAAATTATTATTGATTTTATATGGTTTAATATGATGAACTAGGTTAGGATTCAGTTGGGAACTAGGTCCGTTTCCATCTGCTCGTTCTTTTTACTGATGGAATCTATGGCCAGTTTCACGTCGGGAGTCACACCAAGGTGGAGATATGTCTTTATACTTCCTACTTGTTACATATAGTGCACTTTCCCAACTAAACCAAAATGTTTTATATTTGTAATTTTGGGCTTAGGTGAATAATATATACAGACTTTAAATAACAACGGAATAAAACTTATACCAATTAACGTATACAATATGAAATAAAGGAAACAAGATTATTGTTTGTGGGTGTATATATAATAATCAAGATGATTTCATGTTATATACGTTTAAGAATTTTACTGGTCTTGTCCTAGGTATTTTGAATAATAGATGGCATATTTCATCTTACATCTATCCCACTTTAAACATTATATATTTCTTTAATCATTTGTCTGATTTCAATTAAATTGTTTCTAAGTAATTTTTTTTCGTTCTCGACAAATTGTATAGTTATGTATAATAGTGAAGTTAACTGCCGGCCCAGCAAATACGAGTTTCGTGTTTCTATTGTCCTTCTGAACAAAACAATGAAAAGTTTCAATTAGCGGAAATGACAAATAACAAAGTTATTAAACATAAATTGTAGAACTACTTTTCTCGCGCGGAGTAATATTTCATTGTTCTACGTGCATCACGTGATAGGTGATGATCGTAAGTTAACCTACTATTGGTTGTTGCTGACGTCATCCTTTACACTGTCTATGGATGCGTATATTCACAATAATGTTGAAATTGAGGAATTGTAAAAAAATAAAAAGATTTTCTTAATTTAATTTATTTACACCATTTAAGAATAAAATTTCACATAAGCATGACATAAATTCCGACAAAAGATGCGAAATATCCCTCGAGGTAGTACCTATAAGTAAAAAATAAAATTCTAAATGGTCAGATCACGAATGTCAGCTGCGTTATAGGAAAATGCAAGTTGAAAAAATACAAATATTTTAAATTCACCTAACTATAACTTCATGCTTTATTGAAAGAAAATTAGTTCCACTTTGAATGTAATAAAAAAACGTTATTTGTCATTTTAATGACCTAAAAATCTTTTATTTTTTCAGAGAAACAATACAAATTGAATGAAACTTTGAACAAACCAATAACTAGTGTAAAAAACAAGTTTAATAACTAAGCAAAGCTAATGTAACTATAACTTCGGACTGTAGTGTTATAAGCTTTCAACAATACCGTCCAATCGAATATCTATAGTTTTGAATACAACATTTGAACTGACTTAAATATTGTAGAATATATCTTGTTTTCTCCACTTTAAGATAAGATCATAATTAATAAGCTCTGCTATCCACATCTCATCAACAACCGCCTCCCCACTATACAGCGTAATCTAATCTACACCTTAGTTTCTCCTTCTTCCTGGAATTTCATCTATAACCTTCCATTGTTTAGAAATGTCGTTGCCACCATTAATTAGTCTATTTGCCAAATAGTTGTTTTTTATTAAAAATTTAATTTTTCAATATTTTACAATATCTATGGTAATTTTTAAAAACATCGTCATAAGATCTTTTTTATAAATTTGTTTCTTAGTGTTAATTTTACTTAAGAGATCTTTAGTTATCCATGGACTAATCTGTTTAGCTTTATTTAAATAATTATTATCAATTATTTCCTTTATAACTAAATTATAATGCATTTTGTATTTACAACTTTCTATATATTTTGTACACTTTCTCTACTTTTATTACCTAGGCCTAGTATTACAAGTCCTAATAGGCAATGTTTCTTTAATTTAAATGATCCTAAAAAATGCAAACTTCGATTAAGAAACCTAGTGGTAAATATTTTTTCACTTCATAATTTCCGGCGGCATAGTTGGCAACACTGGAGCTTTGGAGTGAGTCATCCTTCGAACAGGAAACGCTCCGCCCCACACACACGTAACACGAAAGGTGTTTTGTTCACGTTGTAGATGCAATAGGCAGTATTGTAGTAGGTGGTTTGTTTGAGTAATACGTTCTTAGTACACATTCCCGCTCTGGTTGTTGAAGTGCTCAGATCGTTGACTTGTAATTTTAGGTTAAACCTCTGTGCATACGTCCAGATCAATTACTCTGGTAGTGGTAACTACTTTGTGTATAACTGTTTGTCTAACATCACACTGACCTCTAACTCAAACTAGAAATATTTAATACTTTATATATTTTGTAAATATCTTAACATATAAGCTATTAACTTTGAGCCTGTTCAGGCTGGACCTGTCATGTCGACAGGTTCAGCCTCGCCCATGGAAGCTCATGTCGAGAGCGACATGGAAATACAAAAGGCAGTAAGTACTATTTTGCCCACAGATCATGACTATTCTAACCTAAATCTAAATAACAGGGGAAACAAAAGGGTACAAGAAAATAATGACACAGATTGTTCAGAACAAATTCAATCTACCAATGATTTTAATCCACCACTTAAAAAGCCTCACATACAACGTCTCTATAAACCTGAAAATTCAGGACCTTTTGAGGTAATCATACAGGATAAAAAAAAGAACAAAATAAACCCATTTACAGTAGGAAAAATACTTAAAAAACATCATATGGACATTGACCACATTACACGAGCTGGTAAGAATATATCTGTTATTTGTAAAAACTATATAGCAGCCAATAATTTAGTAAATTCACCACATCTGTTAGAATTTAATGTATTTGTACCCTCAATTAGAGTACACACTCTCGGTGTAGTCTATGCAGAGCCCGAGGTAAGTGAATTAGAAATTTTATCTGAGGCATCGTCAATATACCCAATCATTCAGGCTGAAAGGATCAGACGTAGAGTGTATGGTAATGACCAACTCACTAACACTCATTTTGTTAAAATAACCTTCGAGGCTGAAAAATTACCAGATTTTGTGTACCTTAATTATGTTCGTATGAAGGTAGACCCCTACATGATCAGAGTGAAACAATGTTATCGTTGTTTTGCCTATGGACACGTAGCGAACTCACCTTGTAATAAACCTAGAATATGTAGGGACTGTGCTGGACCCTTCCACACAGATCCTTGTCAGGCTCCCCGCAAGTGTGTTCACTGCGGTGATTCACATAGCAGTAACTCTAAATATTGCCCAGAGTATATAAGGCAAAAAAATATTAAAGATCGGATGAGTCTCATGAAAGAAGGTTATCATGTGGCAGCACAGTATTTTCCTATTACTTATAAAAAACAAGGTAAACCATCTCGATTACTAGGCCTATCTTATTCACAGGTCGCCCAATTAGACTTCACTGATGATGAAATCTACCCAACACTACCAAGCTCACAGGCATCAACACCTATCAGTCAATTAAATGTAAGTAATAGGTATACACCACTGCTTGCAGTCTCAGAACCAAGTTCATCCAGCCAGCAACCGTTTTCTTCACAGTTTAAGGTTAGTAGAACTAGCTATCGTAGGCCCATCAGAAATAGTAGTTTATATAAACCTAAAGAAATAAGTAGGCCTATTGTAGATAAAACCAATCCGCCTACCAAACCAGTTCAGGATGATAGACTTAGTGTTCAGGATAAGTCCCACCTCACATCACTTCTGAAAATAAAAATTGAGGAAATTAGAAATAAATTGAACTCTACAAACATCACCAATCTCAAACAAGTTGATGAAATCTTACTAAGCTATTTAAAGACTGGTACAACAGTTCAACAGAAAATAAATTCACCAAATATCAAAATAAAATCTACTCCTGGAACATCGCCAGGTAACAAACAGTTAGGCCTATCTCAACAAACGAAATTAGTAAATAAGAATGGTAACAAATAAACTTAACATAGTACAGTGGAATGCAAGGTCTCTTAAGCCTAAATGGCCTGAGGTCATGCATTTATTTACAAAAAAGGAGATCCACATAGGTATTATCCAAGAATCTTGGTTACAAAATAATGATAACCTATTAGATAATAATTACATTGTACATAACCTTAACAGACCTGATGGATATGGAGGAACCTCCTTCATTATACATAAGTCAATTTCATATAATGTTGTTACAGAATACAACGATAACTATACACAAATGCAAGCAATACAGGTAAATAATTACAAGAGACCTATTATCATTTATAATATTTACTGCACAAATAATAAGATTAGGAATAGTTTTTGGCACGAACTATTTAACCAAGATGAAGGTTATACTTTGTTATGTGGTGATTTTAATGCCCATCACCCTTATTGGAATTCGAGCAAAGCAAATCACAGAGGTAATATAATTTTCAATGAGTATAATGAATCAAAATTCATACTATTAAATAATAAAAACCATACAACATTACCAACCCTTCACCACCAAGCATCTACAATAGATCTGACCTTCGCCACACCCAATCTTCATGCCTTAGTAGACGTATGGGAGGTAGGTAATGATTCGTTAGGCAGCAATCACCTGCCTATATTCATGCAATTTAATATTAATTCCCTATCTAATGACTCCAATGTACATACAAGTTATTTTAATACTAATAATAAATGGAACTTTAAAAAGGCAAATTGGTCTCTATATACAGAGACTGTTGAAAAATTGACTAATGAACTGCCAGACATCCCATTGGAAAAACAATGGGATGAAATGTTTAGTATAATTAAATTAGCAGCAGACAAAGCAATACCAAAGTACAATACAGCAATTAATAGGCCTAAATTTACACCAAAACAATGGTGGAATGAAGCTTGCTCTCAAGCTGTTGCCAGCAGAAGGCTTGCATTTAGTAAATTTAAAAACTGTATGACTGCTCTCAATTATCAAAACTATCAAGCTGCACAAATTAAAGCTAGGGAAGTAATTAGAATAGCTAAAAAACAAGGTTGGGAAAATTTATGTCAAAAAATTAATGACAAAAATAACTCCTCATTTGCATGGAAAATAATTAAAAAACTTAAAACTAATAATAAGGCAAATACAATTTCTTCAATCTTTGAAGACAACGATCTTTGTGACAAATTCATGTGCCATATAGTTCCGGATTCAGTTCCCATGGAAAGCGAGATAATTATTCCCAGGTACACCTTCTATGAAAATGCTTCTCCTATAGAAACTAATTTTAGTATTAAAGAACTAAATGTAGCCATAGATTTTAAGAGGAAAGATACAACACCTGGTTTAGATGGAGTATCTTACAGCATGTTAAGACATCTACCACTCGTTGCTCGATTATATATCCTAAATATATTCAATAATATATGGAATGGAAGTATAGAATTACCAAGTAAGTGGAAACAAAGCAGAATTATAGCCATCTTGAAACCGGAAAAAAATAAACATTTGGAGACTTCATATAGGCCTATATCGTTAATACCCTGCATACTAAAATTATTTAATAGAATTATTAAAAGTAGACTGGAATGGTTTGTTGAAAACTCTAACATTCTACCAAATACCCAATATGGATTTAGGAAAAGAATAGGATGTAATGATTATTTAATTAATTTTGTTTCAGAAATTCAAACTGCACTGACTTACAATGAAACTACTATTGCTGCCTCTTTAGATTTATCAAATGCTTATGATACAGTACACATACCAGAATTAATAGAAAAGCTGAAGTGTTATAATATTCCATGTAAATTTATTTCCCATATTAATTCATGGCTAATCAATAGACAATTAATTTTAATTAGCTCTAAGTCAACTATAACTAGGGTCACTAATAAAGGATTACCGCAAGGTAGTGTTCTAAGTCCCTTGTTGTTCGCACTGTACATAGCACACATTAATGATTATATTCCTAATTATGTAAAATCACTTCAATTTGCAGATGACATTGTGTTATACTCCTCTGGAAAACATATCGAGGCAGTCTACACAAACATGCAACACACCCTCAGCACTGTACAATCAAACTTCAGTCAACTCCATCTAGAATTCAATGCAACCAAAAGTAAGGTAATAATATTCACACGAAAAAAAAACATTAACACCGATAAACTAATTACAATTAATAATCAAATAATACCTGTAGTAAGTTCTATTAAACTATTAGGTATGATTATAGACAATAAGTTAGATTTCAAAATTCATATTAATAAATTGTTTGTAAAATGCCAAAAAGACATTGATATAATAAAGTCTGTAGTTTGTGGCATTAACGGTGCAACACCTGAGTTTGCACTAATTATATATAAAAGCTTAATAAGAGCAAAATTAGATTATGGAGCATTTCTTTATGGACATGCATGTAGAAAAGAATTAAAAAAACTAGATTCAATCCAAAACCAAGCCATAAGAATATCATTAGGCGCTTTTAAAACAACACCAATTATTGCTCTACAAGCAGAAGCCGGTATTCAATCCTTAAGCAACAGAAGAAAGTTTCTGTGTGATAAATTGATTTATAAAATCATAACTCATGAAAATCATCCAGCATACAGAAGTTTAATGTTTCTTAAAATGTTGACAGACTGTATGCCATACTGGAAGAAAAAAAATCAGCCACTGTACATACAATCTATATCAAAAATTCATTCCTTAGATTTAAATATATTAAAAAAGGAAAGTTACAAAACCTTTTGGGATTTCAACTATCCAATATTAATGATGACCAACAATATTAAATTTAAGCACAACATAGACAATCCACATACTTCAAAAAAGGTAAGCAATAGCACAATTACCAAACAAACCTTTTTGGAACTAATCAATACCAACTATGAACAACATTTGCACTTCTACACTGATGGATCAAAATCCACATTGGGGACAGGTGCAGCTTACTATGTCCCAGAGCTGGACATCATAGGTAAGTTTTCATTAGAAAATCAGGTTTCCAGTTACTCAGCTGAACTACTTGCTATTTTAAAAGCAACACAAACCTTTAATTCAATAGAACAACAAGATATAGTAATATTTACCGATTCACAAGCAGCTATACAAGCACTCGATAAAGTCTATAACAGCTATAAAGGAGAAGGCATACCAGTAAGTATTATCTATGAAGTTATTAAAAGTGGTAAAAATGTAACATTCCAATGGATCCCGGGACACTCAGGTATTTATTGTAATGAATACGTAGATAGCCTAGCCAAAGACTCAATAATAAACGGCAACAAGATAACAAATATTTACATTCCACCAGATGATTTCAAAGCCTACCAACGGAGAAAGTCTGCAGCAGAAAATGAACAGGAGTACCAACTATCACAAAAAGCGCAATGGTATAAGCAAATTCAGACAACGACTATTCATAATCGATGGTATAGTATTGCAGACTTCAACAGAAGAGAAGTGGTAAATATAATAAGATTAAGGTTTGGACATGCTAAGGTAAACGCTAGACTATATAATATAAAAAAATATTTCACACCATTGTGTCTAAGCTGCACTCAAGCTCAACGAGAAACACTAGACCATGTAATTTTACAATGCCCAGCCTACGAATATGCAAGAGATCGGTGCTTTAAGGTAATTAAAAATGTAACATCAATATCTAATATTAACTTAACGTATTTAATGAAATTAGAAGACACAAAAGTATATAAAGAAATAAATAACTTTCTCAGGACCATAAACAAATACATTTAATAACAAAACACAATACATATATGTATCCTGGTTTTGGCCTTTATATCCGTGGTCCATATTTCGGATTAGGAATGCCTGAAGGACCCCTGGCGGGAAGACTCCCCAAATCCATAATATCCATCTATAGAATCCCATAGTAATCCCGCTATGTATTAACAAACACAAACAGTATAGGTACACAAAACATATATGTCCAATACATTAAACCATAAACTTATAAAAATAACTAATTCTTCCCAATTAAATTACCACAGAGGTTTAACAACACAGTGAACCACGAGGCTGCATGGGAGTATACCCGAGCCTTTATTATAAACAGAAAAAAAAAAAAAAAAAAAAAAAAAAAAAAAAAAAAAAAAAAAAAAAAAAAAAAACGTTCTTAGTGTTTGAAGAATCTCTACAGTCACTTCACATTGCACTTCGGTTTAGTTATCTTTGTGACATTTGAGTGTAAACTTACTGAATTATAACAAATAAGTGATCTTTATCTTCGGTGTTGTCATCTATAAAGTCTGAGTTGAAATCTTCAAGTGCGTTATGTATAACTATAGATAGTACCACTTTATTAAATTTCAAATTGTATAATCAATTGATAAGGGAAAACCCCACTTAGGTAGTTTTATTGTCACACTCCCACATAACCTCACTCACACCAGCAGTTTAAAACCGGCCATAGATTCCATAGATAGAAGAGGTAATCCTCTGACACGAATCAAAACCTGGTTCATGAACTACTCCTGACCAAGTTCCTTAACTATCATTAACCTAGTTCCTGAACCAGTTCAGTAAAACTAAATTAAATTTTAAAAAATGAACAAATACAAAAATAATCAATAGAATCTACTTAACGGGAATTCTAAAACTAATAATCCACTTTTCATGAACAAACTGTACTTAATTTCACAGGCCTAATAAAGAAAAAACAAATTTATAATTAACCGTAGGCCTACCTCAAAAACGTAGCTGCAGAATTCGATAAAATATTCTATACAAATTTGTATATCATATTACATTACCAACCTCATTCTTAGGCCGCACCTATTTTTGGTATATCAATTTTACATACGTCATATACTGGGGGAAAAATTGATGGCTGGGGTAGGGTACAATAAGCGAACGACCCGGTTTTTTATATCGAAGAATATAATCATCGATACCTAATATTCGCATCTCAAATCCTAGACTATCAATCGATATAAAAGTATCTATAGTCCTCAACAACAATCATATGTTTTCAATTAGAATATGGATTTTATATTTACAGTGATGAAAAAAATTATTATAAGCAAAATTAGGAAAACTGAAGATGACAATATTTGCTCCTCTCACAGTTACAGTTGTTCTTTCCCACAAATTTCACATAATGGATTTTTTGGTACGAGTTAACGTTGGACAGACCAATTAATAGTGTTAAAAACAAACATAGGTTTAATAAACAAGCAGAGTTAACGTAACCATAACTTTGGGTATCAGTATAATAAGCGCCCACCAACACAATTGAATCGATTATAAATATCCATACTATTAAATACAACATTTGAACTGACTTGAGATATTTTAGAATATGTCTTGTTTCCTTCACATTAAGACAGTTGATGCGCATTCGCTAGATCAGGCCGTGACTGTTATTCACAATGTACTGCTACAGCGCCATGCCACCGACAGTCCAAGATGCAATGTGTGTGAACTAGACATATGGTTGGTGCGACACAAAAATCGAGGACTTTCCCGGCACATGTGGCATCGCTAACCATAACTTCGGGCTTCAGTATAATAAGCGCCCACCAACAAAATTGAATCGATTATAGCTATCCATACAATTGAATACAACAATCTTTAGTTATCCATTGACTAATTTTATTTAAATTTATTATCAATAATTTCTTATTAACTAAATTATAATACATTTTCAATTTACAACTGTGTTTATATTTTGTACACTTTCTCTACTTTCTTTACCTATTATTACAAGTCATAATAGACAATGAACCTTCAAACCAATATCAAA
The DNA here is from genome assembly GCF_021130785.1 of Homalodisca vitripennis. NCBI lineage: Eukaryota > Metazoa > Arthropoda > Insecta > Hemiptera > Cicadellidae > Homalodisca > Homalodisca vitripennis. The sequence continues at coordinate 4,869,535 of NC_060212.1, read as the reverse complement.
AGGGAAAATTCTGAATACATCTACACCGAATACACCCATATGTTTAATAAAATTTTGGTCGATACAAGTTTGCAAGTTTACACTACTTTTAGTAGGTGTATTTAAAAAGGATAAGACACTTTTGTTAATCATTACACTATTATAACTATTATTATTTTATTTAACAAATTAATTCACATCTTCAATGAATATTATGGGTCCGTTAATCAGAGGTAACAAATCATCTAACTCGCTAATCACTGCTTGGGATATAATCGTACCGTAATAAAAATAATGATAATAAACATTTTATTTTTATTTGATATTATAATGCTACAATTCATTATTTACTGTAATTATTATCAATACTTAACAATAACGCTATATATATATATATATATATATATATATATATATATATACATTCATTAAATTTGTATAAATGGCAATAGCCGAATTTAATTTATTTCAATAAACATTGAATCGCAAAAAGTACTTGCTCCGCCGGGACTCGAACCCGGATCTCTCACTTGCCGGGTGAATGTGCTACCATTACACCACAGAGCGCTTACCTTTTATGATTCAATTATTTTGTATTTGGCCGTTTCTTTCACATATGTGTTTAAATAACCAAACTAACATATGATCGGAAGACCAAATACGTGTCAAATGACTTCTATTTACATTCATTAAATTTGTATAAATGGCAATAGCCGAATTTAATTTATTTCAATAAACATTGAATCGCAAAAAGTACTTGCTCCGCCGGGACTCGAACCCGGATCTCTCACTTGCCGGGTGAATGTGCTACCATTACACCACAGAGCGCTTACCTTTTACGATTCAATTATTTTGTATTTGGCCGTTTCTTTCACATATGTGTTTAAATAACCAAACTAACATATGATCGGAAGACCAAATACGTGTCAAATGACTTCTATTTACATTCATTAAATTTGTATAAATGGCAATAGCCGAATTTAATTTATTTCAATAAACATTGAATCGCAAAAAGTACTTGCTCCGCCGGGACTCGAACCCGGATCTCTCACTTGCCGGGTGAATGTGCTACCATTACACCACAGAGCGCTTACCTTTTACGATTCAATTATTTTGTATTTGGCCGTTTCTTTCACATATGTGTTTAAATAACCAAACTAACATATGATCGGAAGACCAAATACGTGTCAAATGACTTCTATTTACATTCATTAAATTTGTATAAATGGCAATAGCCGAATTTAATTTATTTCAATAAACATTGAATCGCAAAAAGTACTTGCTCCGCCGGGACTCGAACCCGGATCTCTCACTTGCCGGGTGAATGTGCTACCATTACACCACAGAGCGCTTACCTTTTACGATTCAATTATTTTGTATTTGGCCGTTTCTTTCACATATGTGTTTAAATAACCAAACTAACATATGATCGGAAGACCAAATACGTGTCAAATGACTTCTATTTACATTCATTAAATTTGTATAAATGGCAATAGCCGAATTTAATTTATTTCAATAAACATTGAATCGCAAAAAGTACTTGCTCCGCCGGGACTCGAACCCGGATCTCTCACTTGCCGGGTGAATGTGCTACCATTACACCACAGAGCGCTTACCTTTTACGATTCAATTATTTTGTATTTGGCCGTTTCTTTCACATATGTGTTTAAATAACCAAACTAACATATGATCGGAAGACCAAATACGTGTTAAATGACTTCTATTTACATTCATTAAATTTGTATAAATGGCAATAGCCGAATTTAATTTATTTCAATAAACATTGAATCGCAAAAAGTACTTGCTCCGCCGGGACTCGAACCCGGATCTCTCACTTGCCGGGTGAATGTGCTACCATTACACCACAGAGCGCTTACCTTTTACGATTCAATTATTTTGTATTTGGCCGTTTCTTTCACATATGTGTTTAAATAACCAAACCAACATATGATCGGAAGACCAAATACGTGTCAAATGACTTCTATTTACATTCATTAAATTTGTATAAATGGCAATAGCCGAATTTAATTTATTTCAATAAACATTGAATCGCAAAAAGTACTTGCTCCGCCGGGACTCGAACCCGGATCTCTCACTTGCCGGGTGAATGTGCTACCATTACACCACAGAGCGCTTACCTTTTACGATTCAATTATTTTGTATTTGGCCGTTTCTTTCACATATGTGTTTAAATAACCAAACTAACATATGATCGGAAGACCAAATACGTGTCAAATGACTTCTATTTACATTCATTAAATTTGTATAAATGGCAATAGCCGAATTTAATTTATTTCAATAAACATTGAATCGCAAAAAGTACTTGCTCCGCCGGGACTCGAACCCGGATCTCTCACTTGCCGGGTGAATGTTTATATATATATGTTTACGAATTATCCAGGTGTTTACCTAGGGTATTTTAAATAAAGGATGGCATATTTTACCTTACACCTCTCCCGCTTGAGGCATCATCTATTTCTTTAATCTGTCGTATGATTTCAATTAAATGGTTTTTATGCAAATTCTTTTATTTTCTACAAATTGTATAGTTATGCGTAATAGTAAAGTTAACTGCCGGCCCAGCCAATACGAGTTTCGTGTTATGAACCTTTTGCTATCGTCCTCCTAAACGAAACAGTAAAAGATTTCAATGGGCGGAAATGACAAATAACGAAGTTATAGAACATAAATGTGGAACTACTTTTCTTGCGCGTAGTAATATTTGTTGTTTTACGGGCATCATGTGGTCTTGTGATGATTGTAAAGTAACCTCCTATTTGTTGCTGCTGGCGTCATCCTTTACGCCATCTTGGGATGCGTAGAATAACTATAATTTTGAAATTGGGGAGTTTGACTCAAATAAAAACGTATTTCTTAATTTACACCTTCTAAGAATAAAATTTCATACAAGCATGACATAACTGCCTCCAGCCATCAGCGCTGGATGTGACATACGATAAATATCACTCGACGTTTTGTACCTATCAGTAAAAATTGAAATTCTTAATGGTATGATCACAAATGTCTCTAGCCAGTGCTGCGTTGTAGGAAAATGCAACTTGAAAAATGCAAATATTGTAAATTCACCTAACCATAACGTCCTGCTATCTTGAAAAAAGTTAGTTCCCAATTGAATGTTCTAAAAATTTGTTATTTGTCATTTTAATGAGCTTAAACCTTTTATTTTTTTTGAGAAAGACAATAGCAATAGGTTAATAACGCGACCTCGTTTATAGTGTGGTACAAATAAAGTTGAAAATAATACATACAATTTTAATTAGACTTTGAATAACTGTAACTTCGGACAGCAGTATAATAAGCAGCCACTAACACAATCGAATTTTGTATAAATATCTCTATACTGTTGAATACAACACTTGAACTGACTGAAATATTGTAGTATATGTCTAGTTTTCCTCCTTTTAAGACAGTTATCAATATCGGGATAGTTAAGTCTTGTTCACCCACATCAATGTTTTGTGTAGGCTTTGAAGCCGTATTTCACAGTCTTATTCTAAAAGAGTAAATACTGGTGCGTTCAAATCGTAACAATCATTTTTACATTTAGTTCTTTGATTTCGTAGTATATTCGAACAACCCTGGAACAATAAAAAAAGGTTATGTGCATGCGCTAGATCAGGCCGTAACTGTTATTCACAATGTACGGCGCCACGCCACCGCCAGTCCACGATACGATGTATGTGAACTAGACATAGGGCTGGCGCGACATACTTCGTCTCTGAACATTTCCTATGCGCTATCGGCGACAGTCTCCTTTCTCAGAATCATATTGACGCAAATAAATTATCTTATTCTTTCAATCAATCTGTTTTGTGCTTTGGCTTTGTTTTTACTGATATCTGGTGAGTTAATGTCGTAGAATAGTCGGTCCCGCGAAATCATGAGTAACCTTTATAAATTTATGAAGGAAGAGGCAGACTGTTAACTGTTGATATTTGAAGTTTTGTGACTCGAAATAAACTGCATGTCTTATAATTAACTAAATATTGTTGAATTCACTCTGAAATAATTAATGAGAGAAACCCAAATAATATCAATAAAGGACACATACTTGTATTTTTTCTAATTGTTACAGTGCCGTTTGACGTGTTTTTTGTTCGAAACAACTTATTTGTCGATACTAATCAGCAAATCGAAATTGTTAGTTTAAACTGATAATGACAACAATAATCTTTATTGCAGGAAAAACTAACAATAATTGTATATCAAGCGTTACATAAAAATAAAAGTCATAATCTAATAACTACCTTATTTTAATTACAAGTAAATATAATGGAGAAATATCAAATTAAGATTAATTTTTGGGTACGTAACACATGTTGCTGCTTCTTAGATTGTTGCCAATTTGGATTAAATATCAGAAGGGGAGTTAGAAAAATAATATTTTTCATTGTTACTAAAGACTATCCCAGCGGTCAACTGAGTAAAATGCCCTAGGCACTAGGAAGTGTTTTAATTGAGATTTAAATTGTGTGTGGTTATTGTCGCGTTCGATCGTTTCAGAGAGCCTATTGATTAGCCTTTCATCAACTTGAGATAGCAAGTATTCAAAAACAGTAGTTCTGTGCTGTGCCATACGAAAGTAGTCCTGGCTTCTAGTTCCGTATAGGTGTATGTCGCTACCTCGAAGAGAGACACATTTGAATGGGTAGTAGGCCTATAGCACGACGTCGGGAATATAGAGGCTAGGCATAGTCAGCAATTCAAGTTCCCCAAAGGCCACTTTACACGACTCTCTTTGTTTTAATTTTTAATGGTTCTGACAGCTTTCCTTTGCATTCTAAACGCTCTAATTAATTCGTATATAGAACAGCCACCCCCCGATCTCAGACCATAAGCTAAATTTAGATGTATTAGGTCATATATTAGCTCCAAAGTAAGCTGTCTTCAGAATGTCCTATGAACGGAATTTTTCCAAATTGCGTAATAAATAAATGCCTGAACCATCCTTTGAACAGACACTATCAATGTGATCGTTCCATGTTAGCCCTCGATCAAGGTGCATCCCGAGAAAATTGGTGGATTCTTCTTCTTAAAGAGATTATTGCGCCTTCATATCAGCGGCGAGTACGTAAACGCAACCCGCAGAACAAATAGCGTTTCATATATACATACATATATGTTTTGGTATCCGTGCGCGCAGCTAAATTCATCCATCTGTACCATGGCGGCGGCACGCACCAGTCAGTCGAGGTCCAGGTCACTGAATGGGGGGGTGGGGGGGGGGGGGGGTGGGGGGGGGGGGGGGTGGGGGGGGGGGGGGGTGGGGGGGGGGGGGGGTGGGGGGGGGGGGGGGTGGGGGGGGGGGGTGTACCACAAATATTTTTATTTATAAATCACATAAAGCACAATCATTTATTTCCTTAAGGCTGTTATAAAAAAATTTTACACACTTTGGGAATAGGTTTCTCATACCGGAATAAGATAAAATTTCTATTGAAGATATTTCCGAGACGTTTTTTTCGAGTTGTTCATTGAGTAAAGAGAAAAATAATGGAAGGTCAATGTTAAAACTCTGTGTTGACAAAATTTAATTACAGTGCATTCGGTGTTGTAGTACCATCCTTAGTTTTATTTGAATATCGTTATAATAATGTTCTAGTCTCTCATAAATAAAAATCGAATACGCTCCATGTATTTCGTACAAGTAAGAATGTGTAGTTTGAACATGTTTACGCTCAAGACAGTTTCATATCGATCATTTACATATTGATCAAACAGATGGTGTCAGTTAGAGATGGATTACCTAATTTCCGTTTCTCGGGCTCTCCATTTCCGGTTGAGGATTAAGACGCCAAGGCTCTTTTACCAAATACATCATTTCTCAATAGATTAACATTTCAACTAATACCAGTCCAGGCTTTAAGTATTGATGTTTAAAAATTTGACACCTGAATATTTTAACATTTCAAACTTACATGACATTTACGGATCAAATATAACTCATACATTAAAATATACAGACCCTAAGTTGTTTTATGCTACAATAATAATATGAATACAATACAATAATAGAATGTCATGTTTATAAAAAACAGTGTCAAGCTATTTGTAATGTTTTTAGAACCGTGTTATTGGCTAGCAGTGCAACATAACCTATAACCCTGCTTTAAACCTTTTTCTTTTACCAGGCGTTCTGATTCGAAAATCACTGGTAGGGGAAGGTAGTTCTTTTAGAGTTTCCGAAGTGTCTGATCTAAGTATATAAGTTATATTGCTACTGTTAAACGACTTTCCACATTTTTTTTATTGTAGATATATTTTAGATTAAACAATGTTTATTCATAAACGGATTCTGAGGATATTTAATTAATTAATCTTGAGCAGACTTATATACTCATAGTGATAGGGACCTAATAAGTGCTTCTGCTTAACATATTGATGATGAATTAATTTAATTAGTAGGTTTTAGGGAATTGTTTATATGAAAGCATTACCAGTAGTTTATTTGTTAGTTTTTGTACAATAGCTACATGCATATTATACCAAAACAGTTATGTTGGCAGCACGAGTTGATAATAAAAATTAACAATATAATGTGTGAGTGCATGAAAAGGTTTAGTTTACTAAATCACTATTAAGCTGTGTACAAATTAACTGTTTATATTACAGAACTAGAAAACATACAAATAGTATAATATATAACTATATTAAACTTTAACATCGGTTACAACCTTAAGTTAGCTTATTTACGAATGAATTAAAATTATTATTAAATATATCCAATTCATTGTATTTTTTTGTGTAATAGAGAGGCCGATCCCCCTTTAAGCGATCCCCCTCATGGGTCACTGGCCTGTGCGAGGATCTTATCAAACAGAATTAAGGGGACAATCGATACAGTACAAGGTCGATTGGTACTGATAAAAAGTGCAAGGGTCACAAACAGGATTTGAATCTGTGCTGTCTCTAACTCAGATCCAAAGTTTAATGTCAGACCACTCGGGCTATCGGCACTCTCATGGGTTGTTATACATTTAAAAAAATCCAATACCTTTAAAAATGAAAATTTGTAAAACTGCTCTGTCTGACAACGTGGTGTACAAAACCAAGAAATTTCTAAGATTACTTCTTGGAACATACAGAAACATCTTTCCAACTAAAAAAGCTAAGTTATGTAGAATGTTATGAATGAATAAAACAATGGATCTTGTTTGTAGATAAAGAATTTATCTTGAGATAGCTGTTGAGAGTTTTTTCTTTTAAAATCTTTTAAAATACAAATATCATTAAAAATATCGTTTTGAAATTAGTTTCATAGAAGCGATGCTAATGTAATAAATAAGCCCTCCAAATTATTGCACAATATTCCACCCTACTTCTCATGAATGCATTTATAGTTTATTGATATAATGCATTGAATAGAAAAAAACCATTTTGTTTCTCATGACAAAATCCAACATCCTCTGGCATCCATTTATAGGAACATGTAGGTGACTTTTGAGCGTTAAAAGCAGAGTTTGCTCCGTTTTTTAGTTACGCCAAGATCTTTAATGTGAGCCATGGTAGAGTATTCTGGTAGAGTAAAACGTTTTTTCCCTGGTATATGTCATCGCAAAAACACATCTTTCCTTTTAAAAAATAAGGTTTTATCTATTTACCAAGGTCTAAGAAGATTTAGCGTTGATTGCAGATCAGCAACGTCGTTATTGTCTCGAATTTATCTATATAGTTTGAAATCATCAGCATACAAAAGACATTACCGTGTTTCATAATTATGAAGATCAATAATGAATATTAGAATACCAATGATCCTAAATTGAATCCCTGAAGAACACCTGAAGTGCTTACGTAGCTTTTTGACCTAATGTTAGATCTAATAACAAACCTACTGTGAAGTTTAAAATAAGTTTTAAGAAACTTATTAATGATAAAAAAAGATTGACTCACTTTGCCAAAACACCGTGATCAACTTTATAAAACTCCTTAGGAAAATCTTTATACACTACATCAACCCTACCAGCAATATGCAATTCAGATGATTATATCAAAAGAAAATTCCATTAGATTGGAAACTGTTGATTTACAAGAAAGAAAGCCATGCTGCTAAGGAGAAGGTAATATTTTACATTTAAACAGTATAGTCATAAAGAAGGGGTTCAAATATTTTAGCCAATGTAATTTAAATAATGAAATCGGATGGTAAAATGATCCATATCGAAATGTTTCCTGGTATGAAGATAGGAACAACCTTAGCTCCCATCCATTTCTCCGGTAAAAAAATACAGGTTGGTAAAGACAAATGGCACTAAGGCAACACATAATACCTCCTCAGTGCAACCATTTACTACATATTTAGGAATACTGTCAGGTTCAGAAGATTTTTTTGGTTTCACTTTTAACACGCCGCTAGAACTGTAAACAAAAACCCTTTAAATGTTTTCACTATATAAGTTTTTCAGTACACGAAGTCACAGGTTTTTTACTTCCGGAGTTTAACCGAGAAAACTGTAGAAAACAGTCTGAAAACGAATCGAAAATGTGATTAACTGGAACCACTTTGTCTTTGAATTTTATTTCAAAAGAGCACAACTCGAAATTAGAAGAAGAGCGTCTAGACTTTATAAAACTTCAGACAAATGGATAGTCTACATTATGCAAAACTCAATGTATCGTATATATTCTCGATAAGCCAAATGTAATTTTCAGTTTGACACCTCTATGAGATTCTTGAACCAAGTGTCATGAAATTTAAAAAATTCCTTTTTTAGCACATTTATTCTTTATCTTTATAGAAATATTACTTTGTAAACTAAAACTGATTTTTACTTTTAAAGAGTAGCTACTTTTTAGGCAAAAATGGATTAAAAACGTTAAGAATTGTTTTATAGACCACATCCACTGCTCTATTTACGTTATCTACACTATAAACTTCATTCCACTTACATTATTTAAATTTATTAACAAGCTGCAAAAATCAGTTTTTATAAAAACAGTAATATGTGTTAAGTATTTGATTTATTGTTAATTAAATTATTAACAAGGAAGGTTTTTTTCAAGGAAACCTACACACAACGGATGGATAGTGCTCGTCTATGGTCAATAAAGGACCAGCTACAGTAATCAACAGACAGTGATTTCTTAATTAATTATTAAATCAAAAAGTAATACTGTTTCAGTTAAAATCGTTCATTGTGAGATTCAAGATCGTGCATTGCCATAAAGTCATATAATTTTTCAACACAGTGCTTTCAAACAACGTATTACAGTTCAATCCATTAATTTCGGGTAGATTAATACCACCTAGTATTACTAAACTATCAAACAGACATACTTTTAAAATCCTGAAAAGAAAGATAATAGTCATCACAGAAAGTACGATTACTGTTACGTGTAAACTAAACAATGTTTACACAGAGATGACGTTTGAGCGAGGCAGCCAAATAGATTCAAGGTCGCGGGGAATCAGCTGATCGCCAACTGTCAGAGACAGCTCGCATACTTTTGTACTCGGCAGTTCAAACTGCTAGCGATACCCCTTCCCATCACTCTTCCCAGTTATAAGCGGAATTCTGTCTTGTCTAAATGCAACATAACGATCATCAAATAGCTCCCTATCATATATGCTTTCTGTCAACCACGTTTATGTTATACCAATAATGTCGCTTTCACAAACTCAAATAATTCATGTGTTTCGGTACTGAAACCTCTAAAATTTCGATAGTAAATTATGACTTTATCAACAGGATTCGTTCTAATTTATGGTTAAAATCCAAATAAATGTGATAACCAAAAGTTGTACCGTGCTGAAACATATTTACTTTAGTTTGAATGTAAGATACAACCGGAAAATACCCTCACAACATAAAGTAGTACTAATAATATTGTCTAGAAAATACGTTTATTTCAATTTTCGAGAGTACCAATCTACATAATACATAACGTTTCAAATTCGAACAATGTACGAGAGTGTAATGATTTGTTCTATCACTTTTTTGTTTTGAATGAAGTAAATAAACCTTGTTGTTGGAAGTTGAGAAATAGGTGCAATCGGATGAGGAATAATACTACAGTAATTAACATTGAAAATTTGTCGAAACGTGATGATTTCTTAGTTTTTAATGAAGTAAACATTCCTTGTTGTTGAAATTTTTGAAAACAGGCGCAATTCGATGAGGGATAATAACACAATAAATAATAACATTGAATTTTTTTTCAATACGTGCTGATTACTTATTTTATTATTTGGTCGACCATTATAATTATCTCCTCGTCCGTAACTGACAATAAGAAGAAGGAATGCGTGTAGGCAGTGCCGGGCTGCGGTGCCAGTAACAGCTGTACGGCAACTGATAAGATAATTATTGATAAGCTCTAGGACCGAAAACCCAATACCAACAATAATTTTATTTCCGTATTGGTTCCTCCTTCTTCCTGTAATTTCATTTATAACCCATCCATTGATTAGAAATGTCGTTGCCATAATGAATTAGTCTACTTGCCTAATAGTTGTTTTCAGTAAATATTTGATTTTTCAGTTTTTTTACAATATATATACTATATATATATATATAATATATATATATATATATATATATATATATATATAATATATATAGTAATAATCAGGGCCGTGCGCAGAATTTTATTTTGGGGGGATTCTGTACTTATTTTATGAAATAAAAAAGAAGAAAACTTAAATAAGTAATAGATTAAAAATTAATACGTATGGAAAATGAGTTTATTATAAAATTTAATTTATTATAAAGTTTATTATAATAAATTCAACTGATATATGGAAAACAATATGATATATCCCAATCTTCAAGGGGGGGGGGTTTGAACCCCCAAAACCCCTCCCCCATGCGCACGGGCCTGGTAATAATTCTTTAAAACATCTTTATAAGGTCTTTTTTATAAGTTTTTTTCCTAGTATTAATTTTACTTTAGAGTTTTTTAGTTATCCATGGATTAATTCATTAATACAACTACATGAGATTACTATATGTGATCAAATTGTATGAAAATCATTATAACTTATATTAACATCATCAGTAGATAAATAACCAGACCATTTTACTAAAGCTAATTTCTCCTTAACTAAATTATAATCAATTTTTAATTCACAACTTTCAATATATTTTGTACTTTAATTCACCACTTTCTCTATTTTCTTTACCTACTATTACAAGTCCTAATAGACAATAATCCTTTAAACCAATATCAAATCGGACAATTCCGAATACATATAAAACCCCTATTTATAATAAAAATATGGTCCATACAAGTTTGCGAGTTTTACAACACTTCTAGTACGTATATTTAAAAAGGATAAAAAACCGTTTGTTAATCATTAAATTATTATAACCTATTACTTCTTGGTTATCTTTTATCAAATTAATTCACATCTCCGATGAATATTATGGATCCATTAATCACAAGTAAGAAATCAGCCAACTCACTAATAACTGCTTGGGATATAATCGTACCGTTATCAAAGTACAGTAATATCAATAAACATTATATTTTTATTTGTTGTTATAATGATATAATTCATTATTTACTTGAATTATTATCAATACCTAAGCAATAACATAATATATATCTCAGAAACTTAATAGTGCTAAGTAAAATTTATTACAAATAAACATTTACAAATTATGCCCATAGCGTACAGAGCAAAATATTGTCATACAGCTATTATTCCAATGCAACTTCTACACGATTTTTATTTTTTCACTCCATAATTTCCGGCGGCATAGTTGGCAACTCTGAATCTTTGGAGTGAGTCATACTCCGTACAGGCTCCGCCCCACACGAGCTCCTCCCGTTTGTTTTCAATGGGGTGATCGTGACAGGGCGGAGAGAAAAGAGTGGGGGCAGAGCCGAGCAGTACCGATAAATCCCGAACATTCCTGAACAAACCCTGTACATGCGGCTAGATAGCGACCTCAGTTCGGAACGGTTCTGATTTCTATTATCTTACGAATTAATGAGTCGTTTTATATCCGAATTAATGAGTCGTTTTATATCCGAACTTAATGAGTCGTTTTATATCCGAACATATCTGCAAACAACATAGAAAATTATATCGAATTAATTATATTAATATTGAACTTTCTTTATAACTCCAAAGATACTTTACAAAATGTGAGATGGTGCACAACGAATAAAATGTCATAATCTAGAATAGAATAGAAAAATTATTTATTTCTTGAAAATATGTACAATAGTAAAATTATATAAACATCATTAACCTTAAGCACAAACACAAACATTGCTCCTTAGTTGTAGACACAATTGACATGAGAATAAAAATAAAACAATGTTACTTTTTATTAAAGAAATATGAACATGTCTTTTTTTAATTTTAATACAGCTAGGGTACATCAATAACAAAATTCAAGAAAACAAAATAGGACCTCAAAAGGCAAGGAACTGCCTGTGTAGAGGCTCCAACTTTCTTAGAAAAACAAAAGAAAACAACACTCAAGCAAATGAAATTAACAAATAAATTCAAATACGATAAATCTACCCATTTAAAACTAAGCTTTTATAAAACAATTTGAATAAAAAACACATTATATAATTTTCAAAGTCTAAAGCTAATTCAGTATACATAAAATGCCATAAATATAAATTATAACCATATCCAGTTTTATCTTTTTGTGATATTGGAATATATTCAAAATTAATAGGACAAAAGCAACATATTATAATGTGGAGTCCTTAATTTGTAGTAAATAAATTAATAATTACTTAACCAAAAACATAATTATAGAAATATGACAAAATCAATGACAACTACCTGACTTAAATACCTAACATAGCACGTGACATAATTAATAAATACAAAATTTATCCTAATTAATATTATATTACTGTACAGATTTATGATACAATTATACAAATTTATACAATTTATTGAAGTCTGCCATTGTCACTCAGAAGGCTTTAAAGTCCAGGCAAATCTCCAACTTTTTCTCCTCTGTGAGGCTTCTCTGCGAGGATTTTTTTTTCTTCTTCGTGGAAACATAACTCCTTTGTTTGGTAAATATTGCTATTACCTGGTTGCCTGTTACACTCTTCTTCCTAAAACATAAATTCGATAAATTTGACAGAATTTTCCGTGGCATAGTTTTGAGCTACTATTACTTGTTTTAAATTTAATTCAATTTAAATTTTACTACTAAACAATAAATAGTGGTTTAATTAAAACTGGTCATAAAGTGATTGGACTTACCTTAACTGGTATCTGCGCAGTAGTGGCCATTGCCTCTAGTGTAGTTAACATTTGTGTGAAATGTTTATCAATATATTCTTTTTGGTCTGAAGTAGTTGTTTTTCTTGTCATATATTCCATCAGGATGTCATTTTTTTCGTATATTCTCTTTGTGCGGGCCTCGTCATTAGGAGTGTTGATTTTGTCACATGAAATTTCCTTTAATACTTCCTCTTTTAAGTTTGTATTATCATCGATGTCTATTTTCAAATCCCCAGTCTCATACATTTCCAAAGGTGAGTCATAGGTTTTGCTACAGAGTGAGCGAGCCACCAAATGGATATGCTTGCACATGTTGTTTTTTATACTATTGTCCCATACACGAGCATATGTATTCATGAAAACAGATTAACATTACATTTAATGAGAAACACTTCAAATTATTTAGTTTAAATATATATATATATATATATATATATATATATATATATATAATATATATATATATATATGTGATAAACTAGTGATAAGTCAAGCCAGCGTTTCTACGCCAGGTGCAGGGTTGCAGTATTGGTTGACTCATATCTCCTTTCTGTGGCATGTCCTTTGATATCTTATCGTATTTTCTTTTGAGAACTTTAGTATTTGAAACACTTTGTTAAGTATTCATATTTTAATAACCTCAAATTATTACGATCAAGTTTTAACTTATAGCAATAGCAATATATTTCTCTGTCTGTTTGTTGGATATATAGAGAATGAGAAATAAGCTATAGACTTGAAATTGTGCATGCAACTTCGACCAAGCCTGATAAGTGTCATTTTGTGTCGTCTGGCGTACGCGATTATAATGCTGATCTGATCTATGAGTACATGGAAATTATCGAATAATTTCTAACTAATAGTAATGTAACCTACAAATTATATTTATTTGATTAAGGCAGTTGGAAAATGCAATGAACCAAATATAATGTTACGAAACAATTTTATTGGTTTACATTTTAATACGAAAGATGCAATTAAAAAACTCAACATAATTGTTGATTTTGTGTTTGGAGACCCTGAAGATAAATTCTTTAACTACTATGCTAAGTAGGGCTCTTTTAAATCCTCCTGGATGTTTAATCCACCCTCGAATGTTTTATAGCTACGCCACTGAATGTAACGAAGTTACTTTGTTACATTAGACTTCCTTACGTCTTTTTTGGTATTTCGATACTCCGTTGTATTGGTTTATTTGTATGTAGACAAGAGTAATTGCCTGCCATTAATTACGTTGTAAAATCACGGTTCAATGAAATAAATTTAATTGCGCTGCATCCTGCAGCATCCAGCTTTGAAAATGTAATATATATATTACATTTATACATATACATACATATACATATTACACCACCAGGCTCTAATAAATTCAGAAGAGTACAGAGCGAGAACGCGCGGACTGCTTATTCCACTATTCTAATACGCGGGCTATCTCTAGTTGGCAGGAGGGCCCCTCCATCCCCACTTTTTCTCTCCGCCTGTCACGATCACCCCATTGAAAACAAACGGGAGGAGCTCGTCCGCCCCACGGCCCACTCCCACAGTCCCACACACAATATGCGGTCTTTTGCTTTTGTTCGCGTTGTTGATGCAATAGGCAGTACTGTAGTTCCTTTTTTTATTACGTTCATAGTGTTTGAAGAATTTCCACATTACACTGCGGTTAGGTTATCTTTGTGACATTTGAGTGTAAACTTACTAAAGTATAACAAATAAGTGATCTTTCTCATCGGTGCTGTTGTCTGTGTTGTCATCTATAAAGTCGGAGTTGAAATCTTCAAGTGCGGTATGTATAATTATAGATAGTACCACTTTATTAAATGTCAAATAGTATAATCAATTGATTAGGGAAAACCCCACTTAGGTAGTTTTATTGTCACACTCCCACATAACCTCACTCACACCAGCAGTTTAAAACTGGCCATAGATTCCATAGATAGAAGAGCTAATCCTCTGACAGGAATCCTAACCTGGTTCATTAACTACTCCTGACCAAGTTCCTTAACTATCATTAACCTAGTTCCTGAACCAGTTCAGTTAACAAAACTAAATTAAATTAAACAAAACGAACAATAGAATCTACCCAACGGGCATTCCAAAACTAAAAATCCGCTTTTCATGAACAACTGTACTTAATTTCACAGGCCTAATGAAGAAAAAAAAACAATTCTGTAAATGACCGTAGGCCTACCTCAAAAAAGTAACTGCAGAATTCGATAAAATATTCTATACACATTCAATACATTGTATACTGTATTATATTACCAACCTCATTCTTAGGCTGTACATATTTTTGGTATATCAATTATACATGTCATATACTGGGGGAAAATTGATGGCTGGGGTACAGTACAATAAGCGGACCCGGTTTTTTTATATCGAATGTAATCATCGATACCTAATATTCCCATCTCAAATCCTAGACTATCAATCGATATAAAAAGTATCTATAGTCCTCAATAAAAATGATATGTTTTAAATTGAAATATGGATTTAATATTTACAGTGATGAAAAAAAATTATTATAAGCAAAATTAGGAAAACTGAAGACCATATTTGCTCCTCTCACAGTTACAGTTGTTTTTTTTTTCCCACAAATTTCACATTTTTCGGTACGAGTCCAACAGGGTAGGGTACGATAAGAGAACCTGGTTTTTTATATCGAAATTGGCCAGTCCTCAATAAAAATCATATGTTTTAAATTGCATTAATGATTTAGTATTTACAGTGATGAAAAAAATTATTATAAGCAAAATTAGGAAAACTGAACACCACATTTGCTCCTCTCACAGTTACAGTTGTTCTTTCCCCACAAATTTCACATAATGGATTTTTTCGGTACGAGTCCAACAGGTAGGGTACGATAAGAGGACCTGGTTTTATATATCGAAATTGGCAAACTATATTACTTTAATCATAACCATCGATATAATCAATCGATACTGATTAATTATTTTTAATGATTAATTAATAATCTATATCAATAGCTATAAACACTTTAAAATAATACTCTTAATGTAATATTTCAATTTCATATAAGTAACATTTGATTATTAAAAATGACAGTCAATTTTAGAAAAACTGCGCGACATTGCTTTTGGAAGGTGATAAGACATGTTTTTCATGACTTCAACATGTTGGACTCGTGAGGAAAAATCCTATTATGTGAAATTCGTGGAAAAGAAACAACTGTAACTGTAGGTGGAGCAAATATGGTCTTCTTCAGTTTTCCTAATTTTAGTTATAATAATTTGTTTGATCACTGTAAATAATAGATTTCATATTTTAATTTAAAAACTTATGATTGTTAGTTTTCAACTTTATATCTATTGATAGTCTAGGATTTGAGATTCGAATATTAGGTATTGATGATTACATTCTTTGATATAAAAAAAGCGGGTCCGCTTATCATCTTTCAAAGCAATGTCGTGTAGTTTTCTAAAATTGACTGCCATTTTTAATAATCAAATGTTACTTATATGTAAAATTGAAATATTACCTTACATGTATTATTTGAATGACAGCTGTAGATATAGATTATCTAAGTTATTTGTTCAAAATAATTAATCAGTATCGATTGATTATATCGATGGTTATGATTAAGTAATATAGTTTGCCAATTTCGATATAAAAAACCAGGTCCTCTTATCGTACCCTACCCTGTTGGACTCGTACCGAAAAATCCATTATGTGAAATTTGTGGGAAAGAACAACTGTAACTGTGAGAGGAGCAAATATGGTCTTCAGTTTTCCTAATTTTGCTTATAATAATTTTTTTCATCACTGTAAATATTAAATCATTATTGCAATTTAAAACATATGATTTTTATTGAGGACTGGCCAATTTCGATATAAAAAACCAGTTCTCTTATCGTATACCCTACCCTGTTGGACTCGTACCGAAAAATCCATTATGTGAAATTTGTGGGAAAGAACAACTGTAACTGTGAGAGGAGCAAATATGGTCTTCAGTTTTCCTAATTTTGCTTATAATAATTTTTTTTCATCACTGTAAATATTAAATCATTATTGCAATTTAAAACATATGATTTTTATTGAGGACTGGCCAATTTCGATATATAAACCGGGGTCCGCTTATCGTACCCTACCGGATAGTTGTACCTCAAAAACATACGAGGTGATTTTGATAAAAGTTCTTGTACGCATTTAAGACACAGTCTACTATACTACAATGTAAGCCTCATTCACAGGCCGTGTCTGTTTTTGGAGATACATCGATTTTACATATCGAATACTGGAAAAACATGTGGATAGCCATACCTCTAAAACGTACTAGCCGATTTTGATAAAACCCACATTCTTAGGCTCTGTCTATTTTTGGAGCCACACCGATTTTTCAGGTTACGTGTTCTAAAATCTAATATATGGATGGCTTTACCTCAAAAACGTACAAGCCGACGTTGATAAAACTTTCTATACGCACTCATTATATGGTTACTATACTACAATATAAACCTCATTCTTAGGGTGCGCTTATTTTCTAAGGTGCGCCTAGGGTGAACTAGGTTAGGATACAGTAAGGAACTAAGACTGGGTACTCGTCCTTTATAAATGGAATCTATGGCCAATTTCACGTCGGCACTCACACCAAGGTGGAGATCATGTGTGACCATACTTCCGTACTTGTTAGTCTTATTTAGTGCACTTTCTAAATCTAAAATGTTTTGTATTTGTAATTTTAAGCTAAGGATATACACATATATATAATTATATTATATATTAAATAAGAGAAATATAAATATAAAATAAAGGAAACACAACAGTATTGTTTGTGGGTGTATATGTGATAATCAAGCTGAGTTCATTTATTTCACGTTATATGTACAGTATGTTTACGAATTTTCCAGGTGTTTGCCTTGGTGTTTTAAATAAACGGTGGCATATTTTACCTTACTCCTCTCCCGCTTTAGACATCATCTATTTATTTAATCATTTGTCTGATTTCAATTAAATTGTTTCTATGTAAATTCTTTTATTTTCAACACATTTTATAATTATGTGTAATAGTTAAGTTAACTGCCGGCCCAGCAAATACGGGTTTTCTGTTAATAACCTATTGCTATCGACCTCCTGAACAAAACAATTAAAGGTTTCTATGGGCGGAAATGACAAATAACAAAAATATAAAACATAAATTGAGGAGATATTTTTCTTGTGCGGAGTAATATTTTGTTGTTGTACAGGCATCATGTGGTCTTGTGATGATTGTAAGACAACCTCTTATTGGTTCCTGCTGACGTCATCCTTTACAACGATCTTTTGATGCGTAGAATAACTATAATTTTGAAATTGGGAAGGTTGACCTTTTAAGAATAAAATTTCATATAAGTGTGACATAAGTGCCTCCAGCCATCAGCGCTGGATGGGACGTACAATAAATATCCCTCAACTTTGTAACTATCAGTAAAAACTTAAATTCTAACTGGTATGATTACGAATGTCTCCAGCCATTGCTGGGTTGTAGAAAAATGCAACTTGAAAAAAATACAAATATTGGAAATTCACCTGACCATAACTTTCTGCTATTTTGCAAGAAAGTTAGTTCCATTTTGAATGTTCTAAAATTCATTACTTGTCATTTTAATAACCTAAAACTTTTTTATTTTTTCAGAAAGTCAATAGCAATAGGTTAATAACGCGATCTCATTTTTAGGGTGGTAAAAATAAAGTTGAAAACAATGCATACAAATTGAATAAAACATAACAAACTAATTAATAGTGTTAACAAGTAACATATATTTAATAAATAAGCAAAGCTAACGTAACTATAACTTCGGACAGCAGTATAATAAGCGGCCACTACCACAATCGAATCGAATATTCATATCTATACTTTTGAATACAACATTTTAACGGAAATATTGTAGAATATGCCATGTTTTCTTTATTTTGAGACAGTTTTCAATATCAGGGAAATTAGGCCTTCTTCACACGACATCGATTTCACAGTCTTATTCCAAAAGAGTAAATACTCCGGCGTTCAAATCTTACCAATCATTTTTACATTTAGTTCTTTGTATTTCTTTGTATATTCCAACAACTCTGGAACAATTGAAAAAAAGGTTATGTGCATGCGCTAGCTGATCAGGTCGTGACTGTTATTCACAATGTATGGCGCCACGCCGCCGCTAGTCCACGATAACGATGTGTGTGACCTAGACATTGGGCTGGCGCGACATACAAATCGAGGACTTGACCGGCGCGCGTGGCCTTGAGAGTGTGGTATTGGCGGGAGGGCGGCGCGGTAGACTTATACACTCCGTCTCTGAACATTTCCTATGACTCATCGGCGACAGCCTCCTTCTCGTAATCATATTGACGCTAATAACTTATCTGACTCTCTCAATCAATCTGTTTAGTGATTGTGGTGAGTGTAGTGGTTGGTTTGTTTTTATAGATGTCTGGTGATTTAAAGTCGTAGAATAGTCAGTCCCGCGAAATTGTGAGTAACGTTTATAAATTTATGGAAGAAGAGGTTAGACCGTTAACTGTTGATATTACGTTGTTCGTCAAAGAACTTCTGCAACAACTAGTGTAATCTGAACAAGTGTTGTCACTCAAAATAATTGCCTTAATAACAAGTGCCTTATGATTAACTAAATATCATTGAAGTTCCTGTGAATTAAATAGTTAGAGAACGCAAATAATAGCAATAACGGACATACACTTGTCATTTAATATGTTTTTCAAAATAACTTATTTGCTGTCTACACTAATTGGCACATAACCGAGAACCTCCTCAACAGTTACGATAGTTTCAGTTGCAACCAGATAACGGTGGCAAAGAACCGTTACGCCGCAAGTGTTCCACAAAACGACGGATCGCAACTGTGGAGAAGAAACAGTTCTCTTCGGTGGTATACTTTCATATTCTCTCAACGTTGCTAGATGTGTTCATTTGCAGAAACCGTCTACAAAGGATGGTAATGTTTCGAAACTGTTTGAAGTTGAACTTAGCGTACTGCGTTAGTACTCAACGGGTGAAAACCAATTACAGTAGTGGGTAAATTAGTAACGGTAGTGCCATTAAAACAAAGTAGCCCTAAATAAAAAAAAGCACGAAGAAATTGGTAAATCAATAGGTTTATTTTATAGTTTAACTTATTGTCATAAAATTTTGTTTTCTCTTAGTTTGCGATGGTTTGCAAAATTAGTCACTGTTTGTTAATAACATGGATGTTTTAAGTACTTCATGTACCGGGTGTCCCGCAATAACTGCCAAAAACTTACAATGTTATTCGATAGGCAAAAACAACTAAAATATTATCTTATTATTCAACAATCACTACACATAATTTGAGTTTTTGCCGATATATTCTGTTTTTTTACGTCTCTAAACAGAGTATCTCGTAAAAACTGCGCAAATTTTACCATGTTATTCAATAGGCCAAAACAAATAATTTATATAATTATTTTATAATACCATCTTGCTTAGTTGTCGGTCTGTCTCTCTTTTTGTTGTTTAATGAATATATTTATCCGTGTAACGGTTTTAAGAAATTAATTAAAGGGTCTTAGGTTTGTTAATGTTACTTTACGAATTTGAAATAAAGTACCAGAATGCTTGTATTTCAAAAGGTCTACCTTTTATGTACTTTTACAGTTTTAAAAAACATCTGCTGACGTATATCGACATGACTGATGTGCTTCAGTGAAAGTCGGACTAAAACAAGACGGTAGGGATGACGATGTGCTTCCAAGTAACACGATAAGATCTGACACGGGATTTCACGCCATGCCACGTTAGCTGTGCCGCTGAAGAGACCAGTGTTTTGTCTATTCTGTATACGACGGTAGGGATGACGATGTGCTTCCAAGTAACACTATACGATCTGACACGCGATTCCCCGTCATGCCACGTTAGCTGTGCCGCTAAAGCGACCAGTGTTTTGTCTATTCTGTATACGACGGTAGGGATGACGATGTGCTTCCAAGTAACACGATACGATCTGACACGCGATTCCCCGTCATGCCACGTTAGCTGTACCACTAAAGCGACCAGTGTTTTGTCTATTGTGTATACGACGGTAGGGATGACGATGTGCTTCCAAGTAACACGATAAGATCTGACACGCGATTCCCTGTTCATGCCACGTTAGCTGTGCCGCTAAAGCGACCAGTGTTTTGTCTATTGTGTATACGACGGTAGGGATGACGATGTGCTTCCAAGTAACACGATACGATCTGACACGCGATTCCCCGTCATGGCCACGTTAGCTGTACCACTAAAGCGACCAGTGTTTTGTCTATTGTGTATACGACGGTAGGAATGACGATGTGCTTCCAAGTAACACGATAAGATCTGACACGCGATTCCCTGTCATGCCACGTTAGCTGTGCCGCTAAAGCGACCAGTGTTTTGTCTATTGTGTATACGACGGTAGGGATGACGATGTGCTTCCAAGTAACACGATACGATCTGACACGTGCCGCGATTCCCCGTCATGCCACGTTAGCTGTACCACTAAAGCGACCAGTGTTTTGTCTATTCTGTATACGACGGTAGGGATGACGATGTGCTTCCAAGTAACACGATACGATCTGACACGCGATTCCCCGTCATGCCACGTTAGCTGTACCACTAAAGCGACCAGTGTTTTGTCTATTCTGTATACGACGGTAGGGATGACGATGTGCTTCCAAGTAATACGATACGATCTGACACGCGATTGCCCGTCATGCCACATTAGCTGTGTCACTAAAGCGACCAGTGCTTTGTCCATTCTGTATACGACGGTAGGGATGACGATGTGCTTCCAAGTAATACGATACGATCTGACACGCGATTGCCCGTCATGCCACGTTAGCTGTACCACTAAAGCGACCAGTGCTTTGTCCATTCTGTATACGACGGTAGGGATGACGATGTGCTTCCAAGTAACACGATACGATCTGACACGCGATTGCCCGTCATGCCACGTTAGCTGTACCACTAAAGCGACCAGTGTTTTGTCTATTCTGTATACGACGGTAGGGATGACGATGTGCTTCCAAGTAATACGATACGATCTGACACGCGATTGCCCGTCATGCCACGTTAGCTGTACCACTAAAGCGACCAGTGCTTTGTCCATTCTGTATACGACGGTAGGGATGACGATGTGCTTCCAAGTAACACGATACGATCTGACACGCGATTCCCCGTCATGCCACGTTAGCTGTACCACTAAAGCGACCAGTGCTTTGTCCATTCTGTATACGACGGTAGGGATGACGATGTGCTTCCAAGTAACACGATACGATCTGACACGCGATTCCCCGTCATGCCACGTTAGCTGTACCACTAAAGCGACCAGTGTTTTGTCTATTCTGTATACGACGGTAGGGATGACGATGTGCTTCCAAGTAACACGATACGATCTGACACGCGATTCCCCGTCATGCCACGTTAGCTGTACCACTAAAGCGACCAGTGTTTTGTCTATTCTGTATACGACGGTAGAGATGACGATGTGCTTCCAAGTAATACGATACGATCTGACACGCGATTGCCCGTCATGCCACATTAGCTGTGCCACTAAAGCGACCAGTGTTTTTGTCCATTCTGAACACGACGGTAGGGATGACAACGTGCTTCCAAGTAACACGATAAGATCTGACACGCGATTCCCCATCATGCCACTTTAGCGGTGCCGCTGAGGAGACCGGGGTTTCGTCAATACATCGCTTGGAATAATACTATATCTTGGAACGCCTGTCTTTTGTGTTAACGTCCTGAGGTGCAAGATTATAGGTTTTTTAACGTCACATATTTAATGTCACAATTATTGGTCGTGTTTAGTACCTAATATATCTATAACATTAGTTTGATTTTTACTTCAATGTACATTAAATGTCCATTTTAGTCCGAAATATATAGATTTAAAAAGGAAAAGCATTGAATTCGTTGTCACATGCTATAATTTTGTCTTTATTTATTTCGCTTAGTTTGAATCATTGTGTTTAAAATTATGTACTAATAAAAATGACATGTTAGCAATACTGAATGATACGATACTTTGTATACTAAATATATATATGTATATATTTTATCGAATTTAATGTTATACAAATGTGGATGCGTTTGCAGATATTGCTTAATTGTTTAACGACAGGAGATAAAGTATTCAGGTATTGAAGTCAACCTTTATAAGGTAGAAGATCTCTTTAAAAATGATTAAATGCATATATGGACGGATTGGATGAATCAGTTTTTTTTTATTAAAACATCTATATTATACAATTTTCGTTTGTTATAAAAACACTATGTATGCTACTTCATGTTCATGTATTACGAAAAGTTTTAAATACGTAACAGACAAATCTTTTAGACCACTGCTGTACACTTACAGTACATGAGGAAATACTATACAAATTTTACCAAAAGGCGTGAAGTTTTCAACATTGTATGTGCCATGAATGCTACCAACATATTCAAATGACCTAATAACATGAGGTTTCAGAACTAGGAATATTTATTTAACCTAAATGTTTACATAATTGCCCACATGAAAACATCCAACAATCACAGGTCTACAAAAAAATATTTTTGCGAGTTGTAAGTTTGGTAGCTGATTTTTATTTATTTCTTTGCGCTGATTTCAAAAATGCAATCCATTTTTTTCTATCACGCCAGGTTTTTTCTCACTACAAGAAACTACTTTTGGGGAAAAAAAAACAAAAACCAATTTTTCACACTTTTTCTAAAGTTACATAATTTTATTTTATACTTAAATCATGTTCTAAGCTATACATTCCAATACACTTTCATTTAGTTTTAAGTTCATAAGTCTTTATAGTAACGCTTTCGCTTTCCGTCGAAGCTTCTTTTAGTGGTTTGCCGGCTGTGGACTCGTTGAGGATCGTCCCTTTTCAACATCCAGCAGTAGTCCGCTATCATGTTAACGTACCATCTTCCTTGGTATCTTCTTTCCATTTCCTTGATGTCTTGGTGGAATCTTTCGCCCTGCTCTTCACTTACATCACCAAGGTTCTCAGGGAAGTATTCTAGATGTGAGTGGAGAAAATGAACTTTAATGCTCATGTTGCAGCCCAGCTTCTTAAAGTTGTCAATCATGTCTGCGACGATTGTCTTGTAGTTTGGATCTTTTTTGTTTCCTAACAAACCAGTAACAACTAATTTAAAAGATGTCCATGCTGCCTTCTCTTTTGTTTCCATTTTGTCACCAAAATTGGGATCTCTCATGAGTTTTCTAATATCTGGTCAGACAAAGATTCCTTCCTTTAGCTTTGCCTCGGATAAACCAGGAAACTGCTCACAAAGATGTTTAAACACTTCCCTTCTTTTGTCAGTGCCTTAACGAATTGTTTCATCACTGCCAACTTAATGTGAAGTGGTGGGAGTAACACCTTTTTGGGATCCACAAGGTTTTTTCTCGCAACATTTTTAACCCCTACCTGTAAGGTTTTTCTTAGTGGCCAAACTTTTTTTTTAAGTAGTGTTGTTTTCTGTCCCATTCACAGAGAAAGCAAGGGAACTTTGTATAGCCACTTTGTTGACTAAGTAGTATTGAAATCACTTTTAAATCACCACATAGTGTCCATTTATGGTCCGGATAGCAGAGTTTATTTAAAACCAGTTTAAGGTTTACATAACATTCTTTTAAGTGCACCGAGTGTCCAACTGGCA
The DNA here is from genome assembly GCF_021130785.1 of Homalodisca vitripennis. NCBI lineage: Eukaryota > Metazoa > Arthropoda > Insecta > Hemiptera > Cicadellidae > Homalodisca > Homalodisca vitripennis. The sequence goes on along the minus strand of NC_060212.1, from coordinate 4,844,681 downwards.
CAGACGCATACTTATAGCCATTGTGTACAAGTACTGCTTTAAGGGGAGCACTTCGTAAAAAATCTCAAAAATTACAGAAATTTTTTTTTTTTTTTTTTATTAAAGTTTGGAATTTCCCGATAACAATGGTGGTATTAAATTTTTTTTTATGATGACAAAGAAGTGTCCGAAATATTTTTTTTTAAATAGGCCTGCAGGCAGTTTCGGGCCTGTAGCAGTCACACTTTGTATGGTGCTGTTATAGTACTACTTCGTTTGCAGTCCATGTTCATGATTTGGTTGGCAGTGACAGTTTGTTATGTCAACAACTTACACTAACCAACAAAACATCTGTTTTTATAACCATTGCTTATAACCTAGGTAGCATACATGTTTTGGTTACTGACATTTCTGTTTTAGAGAGTGAAAAATTACGTAAATGATTATGGTTTTTTTGTGAGTTTAGTGGAGAGTTCTGAGTATTTTTTTTGTTATAAGTGTAGTGAATTTTATAATGCCACGTTCAAAGCCTGCTTTCAAGAAACGCGTTTTTCAAAGGAAATCAACATAACCCTCCAACTAGTCCTAGGCCTAGTTTCTCAGGATCAAGTAACAATCGAGGTAACCAATACTCCAAATGTGGATAGGCCAAGACCTCAAAGTGCATCTTCTAAGAAGGTCAGTCCTTTTTTGAAACAGTACCAATTGAATGAAAATGATGAGTCTGAAAACTGTATAGTTAATATAGGATTGTTGAATGAGGCTCTTAGTAACGTTTCAGTGTGTAAAAATTGCCATGGCCAACTTGTTTACAAAGTAAAACACATTGTAGGCCTAGCATCAAAAATTATAGTCAGCTGTTCTGATTGTGAAAACACTATTACTGTGACAAACTCTGAATTAGTCAGGCCTAACACTAATCAGAATGAAGCAAAGTCTGATAGGCCTAACACAATTTTATGACCTAAATCTTCGTTTGGTTTATGCTATGCGTAACATAGGCAAAGGTAGAGTGGCTGCGGAGAAAATTTGCGCTTTTATGAATCTTACACCTCCGCCTTTGAGATATCATGAACATGAGCATTACTTGGGTTCAATTGCTGAGTTAGTGTGTAAGAAGTCAATGCAAAGTGCTGTGCAAGAAGCTGTATCGGATAATGATGGTTGCAGAGACCTCGCTATAGCTGCTGATGGGCTCATGGCAGAAGCGGGGTCACCTTTCACTAAATGGAGTGGTATCAGTGACATCTTTATCAACCGGTAAGGTCCTAGACATCGAGATTTTATCTAAATATTGCAGATGCACTAACTAGACTAAACAACACGCATGGTGATGGCTGTATCGCAAACTTTGAAGGTTTCTAGTGGAGCCATGGAAGTTGCTGGAGCAGTCGCAATTTTTCAGCGCTCCGCAGGCATTGTATGAGGCTCGTTACCTTGAATACCTTGGTGATGGAGAACAGCAAGGCGTACTCCAGTGTATGCGAAGCCAAGCCCTATGGTGATACTGCCATAACAAAGATAGAATGCATAGGCCATGTCCAGAAACGGATGGGATCGAGATTAAAAAAATCTAAAAGCTAAGACTAAAAACACTCCCTGACGGCTCACGACTTGGCGGCAAGAACAAGCTAACAGATTCTGCCATTATTCAGCTCCAAAAATACTACGGATTGGCAATTAGACGCAACACAAACTCTGTTGAAGACATGAAAAAAAGCCATTTGGGCAGAGTTTTTTCCATGTGATGTCTTCTAATGAAAGGCCTCAACATGGACTATGTCCAGATGATGAAGAAACCTGGTGTAAGTACCGCAAAGCCGTAAAAATCCAATGAAAACTATGATCATGGCAGCCATTTTCACTTGCCTGAAAAACCTAATGACATTTATTAAACCTATTTTTCAAGATCTAGCCAATCCAACTCTACTGGGCAAATGTACTAAGGGAAAAACTCAAAATCCCAATGAGTCCCTCAACAATGTCATTTGGACCTACATACCTAAAAGAACATTTGTGGAGATTAAAACTTTGAAATTTTGGCATATATGAAGCTGTTACAGCTTTTAATGATGGCTACATTGGCAAATGCAAAGTATTTCAAGAAATAGGAGTGTCACCAGGGCAGCATTTTATTACAGCAATGAAAAAGCTTGACCGGCGGCGAATTTGGAAAGGCAGAGAAAGCTCAAGAAGATATAGAGAAAAAAAATTAGACAGAAGAAAAACTTACTAAAAAGAAGTCTGGAGGATGAATATGAGGAGCAGGAAGGAGATCAGCCAGCCTATGCACCTGGAATGTACTGAAAAAGGTAATAAAGCATATTTTTTTTCCGTTTTTTTGTGTTTTTCCGAAAGTTGCGGTTTTCAATACAAAAGTACATTTTTCTCAAAAACTACAAATGGTAGGAAATATGAAATTTTTTTTGTATGTTTGTAGCACTGTTTTTACATATGTGGAACCACTAAAAACATCACATTTCACTGAGTTCAATATTTATATACATACATATACACATATTTATATAGGTTTTTGACAAGCGTTTAAAACAAAAATATATAACTTTTAGGGTATATGCCAAAAAAAATTTTTTTTTGGTTCCACGTGTTCCCCTAGAAGCCCTCTTTAAATGAAAAAAAGAATTATGAAGATACCTCAAGTAGTTCTTGAGATAAGTGTACCTATGTTAACATTACGAAGATAGGGCGAAGTGCTCCCCTTAAGGCTTCTTTTTGAAGAATCAATTAAAAGTCTCCACTCATCAGGAGCATATTCTATTTTGAAACATGCCATGAGGCATGTAGTTTTCGTTTGAAAGCTACAAAATTAATAAATTTCATACCAAGTTACTTTTTAAATGTCTATACCATATCCAGTATTTGCTTAAAATTGTCGCCTTTTGGTAATATGTGGCGATAATTTTAAATACATTATAGCCATTCACTTTAATTTTCTATTGTTTTTACATATTTAAATGTAAACATTGCAAAAGTATGCTCACTTTTAGGAATACTCAACTACGTATCTTTACATATGATGGTAAAACGCTGGTAAACACATCATCCATTACATTTTAATACTACAATTAGTATGTATTTCTAATTTATGGCTTACGTGTTACTTGGAGAAAGTAGGAGGAAAAGGGATGTTCAAAGGGTCTCCAGGGGTGATCTGAGAGGTAAATCAAGGAAAGAACTAATTTTGTTCGCATTATCCCTCATCTTACGGGAATGGGAATCGTCTGGAATGGAGACTCTTTAGAACCAGCTCCTACTATTCAAACGGTATACCTTTATATATAATAGTGATTTTAGATTATAACAGTGGATATTCTTTTATAAATAAATATACCCAATACTCTGTTTTTTGTACTTTATGCTATATTCAGTACTATATGCTCTTCAATGCTCTATTCAGTATTTATTTATTTCGCATAGTTTGAATTGTGTTTATAGTTATATACTAATAAAAAAACATGTTACAAATACTAAATGATGCCATACTTTGTATAGTCAGTATACATCCTTGTATCGTTGCAATGTTATACATATACAAATGTGGGTGTATTTGCAGATATTGCTCTTGAGAACTTGTAATATTTTGCAGATATTGCTTAATTGTTTAACGGCAAGAGATAAAGGAATTAGCCATTAGATTAAAACTTTCTAAGGTAGTAAGCCCCTTCAAAAATGATGAAATATTTATCCATGAATTAGTTGGTTAAAAAAAATAAAATCATTTATATTGTAACACAAATTTCGTTTATTATAAAAACACAGCTGAAAATAGTAATGTTGATTAAATATGAAAAACTGTAAACAGTCAAATTTGTTAGACCACTGGCTTGACACCTAGACTACAGTAGATAAGGAAATACCACGTGGTTTTTAAAATACATGACATAATTATTAACAACATCTCTAAATAAAATAATAGCATATCGTTTCAGAACTAGGTATATTTATTTCACTTCATTTATTGCATAGTTACCCAAGAATAATAAGGAGTTATTTTAATTCCAATTATTATACAATACATTACGAGATTCTTCAAAAAATAAATCAACACACAACATCTTCCAATGGATTATTTTGACAATTTCGCCTGGCAAAATAACACATACCTTATTTTGTTTTTATTTTATATTACCTTACCTTACTTTACTTTGTTTTAATCTCCTTTGCTTTAATTTACATTTTCTTTTTACATTTTTTTTTACGTGTGATGTTCTGACTGACTGATTCTTCGATTCCCAGCATAAACCATAGATGAAGGATGTATACAGTAGATTTAGTACATTGGTCTATCTTGTGTCCTGAAGGCGGACGAAAGAATGATTTTTCTGACCTCAGACCACTAGCCCACTAGCTTTTTAGGTTGCAAAAATTTCCATAAGAAAGAAATGTATTGCAACAAACATATGGTATTAAATTAAATTCCCTGTTAAACATAATTATTATAATTAAACGTTTTATTATGACAGCTCAACCATGTGTTTAACAATTATAATTACTGTTGTTGAGCACGGAGTTTATCCAGAAACGTAAAAAAAAGCGTTGGTAAAATTGTACATTTCACTCTATTTTACTTTTAGTAAATATTCAGTATGCAATGCTTGATTAGTACTGTAATGAAGATATCAAAGATAAAGTTACTGTCGCAATTGTACAAGAGATTTAAAAACCTTTTTCTTTTTTTTTTTGACAGAAGTAAACCCGAAACGGACATATACTTTCTTTACCGTTGAGACAAGGCAAACAACTACGGTACCAGATATACAAAGACCGGAATACATTATAATGACCATAAATACACACTGTTTGATATATTCTTGGCCAGAGTAACGAAGCAAACTAATTTTAGAGTCGGAGGTATGTTACAAGTAGCGCCTATACACGTTCAAAGCCTAACATTATAATCATCGCCCCACGTCTGAAGCTGTTGACCACGAGCACTGATAACACGTACCTAAAATATACGTACTTTTCTTTCCAAACTACTTAGAGCCCCATAATATATTACAACAAAATCACACTAACTGAAACGCTAATAACTGAGTCATTATAATTCCTCCAGTGGTCTGAATAATTAAAATTTTCTGTAATCATTGGAGCTATTCAATAAAATAACATGGAATGCTAGAGAGAAATTCAAGTTATTCCACAGGTACTTATCTCCAACTTCTTTCAACTTAAATCTAAAATGGATGAGGAGATTAAAATATCCTACAGTGACTATCACTTATCTCTGGAGTGTTTAGAATGTTTTTTTATTTGCTTTTGTTGCCTCTTTTTTATAACAAGAAATTTCGCGGGAAGCCGCACGTAATAATAAATAACATCTTTGATGAATATTATGGGTCCATTAACCAGAAGTAACAAATAATCAAACTCGCTAATCACTGCTTGGTATATAATCGTAACGTAATCAAAATAATGGTAATAAACATTTTATTTGTATTTGTTATTGTAATGCTATAATTCGTTATTTACTTTAATTATTATCAGTACTTAACAATATCGTAATTTATATATATATTATATATTTCAAAAACTTAATAGTACTAAGTAAAATTTATTGCAAATAACATTCACAAATTATGCGCATAGCGTAAATAGCAAAATATTGTCATACAGTTATAATTCAATGCACTTCTACACAATATTTAATTTTTTCACCTCATAATTTCCAGTGGCATAGTTGACAACTCTGAAGCTTTGGAGTGAGTTACATCGCCCCACGCACACGACACAGTCTTTTGAACACTTTTGTTTCATCGAGTGTGCTTTTGGTAGTTGAACTGCTCAGATAGGTTATCTAATCCTAGTTAAACTTCTGCGTGATTCAGCTTTCAGCCATACTATTTTTCTTGTGGTAACTTAAATTAGTTGTAATGTAGTCTATGTGCACATTTGTATTTTAAAAGTAATTTTAATTACACTAAGAAGATAAATTTAACTTAACTTTTGAATTAACACGTAAAATATCCATACAGTTAATTGTAATACAAACATGTTCAGGCTGGACCTGTCATGTCAACGACAGGTTTAGCCATAGAAACTAACGATGTGAGTGAGATTGAAATACAACAAGCGATACGTTCAATACTTCCTCCAAATATGGATCATGACTATTCCAAACATAAACCAACCAGTAGTGAAATAGATAATAAAAGAAAATACCTCGAAGATGACACTCATAATAATTTACTGACATTTGAAACAAATCCACCACTACTAAAAAATCCACATTCAAAGACTGTGCACAGCAGAAAATTCAGGACCCTTTGAGGTGATCATACAGGACAAACAAAGAAATAAAATCAACCCTTTCTCAGTAGGAAAAATACTAAAACAACACTATTGAGACATAGATCATATTACTCGAGCTGGTAGATATCTATCGGTTATTTGTAAAAAACTATTCATCTGCCAACATTTAGTTAACTCACAACATCTCCTTGGATTCAACGTATTCATCCCCTCCATTCAAATGCATACCATAGGTGTTGTATATGCGGAACCTGAGGTAAGTGAACTTGATTTACTATCGGAAGCATTATCTAACTACCCTATTATCCAGGCTGAAAGAATTAAGCGTAGAGTTAATGATCAATAATTGATAAACACTCATTTTGTTAAGGTTACATTTGAATCTAAAAAATGCCTAACTATATCTATTTAAACTATTTATGTATGCAGGTTGACCCCTACATGATAAGGGTCAAACAATGTTATCGATGTTTTGCTTATGGTCACGTGGCAGGTTCATCCTGCAATAAAGAAATAATTTGTAGGGATTGTACTGGCCCGTATTATACTGATGCTTGACAATCTCTCCGTTAATGTGTTCACTGTGGTGACCAACATAGCAGTAATTCCAAATATTGCCCGGAATACATAAGACAAAAAAACATTGAAGACCGTATGAGTCTTATGAAAGAAAGCTATCATGTCGCATCGCAATACTTCTCTACAACATATAAAAAACGTAGTAAGTATGGTTTTAAAAAAATAACTTACTCTCAGGCCACTAAATTTGACGCAAACAATGAGAACATTTATCCAAGCCTGCCGAGCTCACAAGTCTCAACACCTAGCAACCAGGTAAATATAAGTAACAGATACACTCCACTTCAAACTGTCACAGAACCAAACTCAATTCACTACTCAACACCCATAGAGAGAAAAACCAGCGGAACTAGCTACCGTAAGCCTAGCATGGATGCTTAATCCAACACAAAACATCAGAGAAGTAAGTAGACCTATTATAATAAACCTAAACCTACGTCTAAGCCAAATTAGGTAGACAGACTTAGTACTCAGGAAAAAGCTCACCTGTCCACACTCCTTAAGATAAAGCTTGAGGAGATTCGAGGTAGGTTGCATTCTGCAAATGTAACGTCACTTAGTGAAATAGATGACATTATAATTAGGTACATGAATGAAGGTACAACTGTTCAACAAAAACTTAATTCTCCTAGTAAACAGTATTAAATCAAACCTAGGTAAATCGTCAGCCAGCAAACAATCGTTGAATAAAACTAAACCAATTATAAGAAATGTCAACAAATAAACTAAATATAATACAAGATGCTAGATCTCTAAAACCTAAATGGCCGGAAATCATGCATTTATTTGCTATTAATGATATTCACATAGGCATTATACAGGAAACATGGCCACAATAAAGTGATATATTACTAGATAATAACTATGAAATACATCATCTAGACAGATCTGATACTTATGGCGGAACCGCTTTTATTATCCATAAATAAATTGCCTTTAATACTATTTTAGAATACAATAATAATGTAATCCAACTACAAGGAATACAGGTAACTAATTTTAGTTGACCTATCAACATTTATAATATATATTGTACAGTTAAAAAAGTAGAAAATAGTTTTTGGCGAAATAAATTATTTAGCAAAGACCAAGGCTATACTATGTTATGTGGTGATTTGAATGCTCACCATCCCTTTTGGAATTCTAACAAGGCAGATCGTAGAGGAAATGTAATATTTAAAGAATATAATGATTCTCAATTTATATTATTGAATAATAACAAATGTACGACCTTACCTTCCCTGTATCACCAAGCATCAACCCTAGATCTTACCTTTGCCACGCCCAGTCTACACGATCTACTAGAGAAATGGGAGGTAGGTAACACATTAGGCAGTAACCACTTACCAATCTACATGCAATTTAATAATAATTGTTTATCAAAGAATTATAACATTAATGATAAGATTAACAATATAAGTAACAGGCCTACATGGAACTTCAAGAAAGCAGATTGGTCACTATTTACTAAAAATATTGTCAAATATATCAATATCATACCAATAATCTGCCAGATTTACCATTGGAGGAACAGTGGGAAAATATACACAACATTATTATTCTAGCAGCTGATAAACCAATACCAAGGTATAAGTTTGCAAGTAACTGTACAAAATTTACACCTAAAAATTGTGGGGGAAAAGATATGTCAGGAAATAAGTGACAAGAATAATTCCACATTTGCATGGAAGATAATTAAAAAGCTTAAATCAATCAAACACTAGAGTTAACACATCATCTACAATCTTAAATAATGAAGAATTATGCGAAAAATTCATATGTCACATCCATAATACCAGACCAAGTTTCTATGGAATGTGAGATTAATATTTCAACTAGCATTTATTGTAACAATATAGTTGTAGGCTCAACTATAGAAAATAACTATAGCATTAAAGAGTTAAATATAGCCATAGAGATTAAAAATAAGGATACCACTCCAGGTTTAGATGGGATATCTTACAGCATGCTTTTTCACCTACCAGAGAATGCATGTTTATGTATACTTCATATATATAATAATATATGGAACGGGAACATAGATATACCAAGTAAGTGGAAAAAATGTAGAATAATAGTCTTATTAAAACCAGAAAGAGATAAGTTGTTGGAAATCTCATACAGACATATAGCATTGATACCATGTATATTAAAAATATTCAATACTATGGTCAAAAATATGCTAGAATGGTTCATTGAAAAATCAAACATGTTACCGAACACCCAATATGGGTTTAGGAAAGGAAGAGGCTGTAACAATTATTTAATAAACTTGTTGCTGAAATTTATACATCATTAACATACAATGAGACAACCATTGCAACTTCCTTAGATTTATCCAATGCAACTCATGGTTAATTAATAGACAGTTAACATTAGTAGGTTCTAAGTTCAACATAACCAGGTACACTAATAGAGGATTACCACAGGGAAGTGTGTTGAGCCCTTTATTATTTGCTCTATACATAGCACACATTAACTCTCTTATTCCAAATAACGTCAAATCTCTGCAGTTTGCTGATGATATTATGATATATGCATCAGGTAAGCATATCGAGACAATTAAATTACATTAAAATACAAAACCAATATTTAATACATATTATTGTGAGGCCTTTCGATATCCAAGATACCTTCATCAGACACATCACAAAATAAATATTTATTACTTAGATTATCACTGGGAGCTTTTAAAACTACTCCTATTACAGCTCTACAAACTGAAGGTAACATAATGCCCCTTAGTAGTAGAAGGCAGTTACTAACTGACAAGCTTATTTATAAAATTATCACAGATAAAAAACCATCCAGCATTTCAATGCTTGATATTCCTCAAAATGCTCACTAAATGTCATCCATACTGGACAAACGAAAACAAATCAATTAATACACATCAAATCATTGACAAAAATTAACAATCTGCATCCTAATATCTCAATAAAAGAAAATAATAAAACTTTTTGGGATTTTAATATACCAATACTAATGACTGAAAATAACATAAAGTTTAGTTACAATTTAGAGAGCCTAAGTTGTCCAAAAAATGCATGCAATAGTACAGTTATAAAACAACATTTTTTACATTTATTAAATACTAACTACAGTAACTCATTACACAGCTATACAGATGGATCTAGATCCAGATCTGGTACAGGTGCTGCCTACTATATCCCAGAACTGAACATCACTGGTAAGTTTTCACTGGATAAACATTTCTCAAGCTACACAACAGAACTTCTGGCTATTTTAAAAGTAACACAAATATTTCACCTCATAAAACAACAAGATAGGCCTATAGTAATTTTTACGGACTCTCAAGCAGCAATACAAGCACTCAGCAAGGTCTACAATAAATGCAGTGGAAACGGAATTCCTGTGAGTATTATCAATGAATTATTAAAAAGTGATACAAAGGTAACCTTTCATTGGATTCCAGGTCACACAAATATTAACTACAATGAGTACGTAGATAACTTAGCAAAGGAAGCAGTAAACAACGGGAGTGAGGTAACAGATATTTACATCCCATCAGCTGCAAATGACCAGGTATACCAACGCACAGAGAAAGGTAAATGGTATAAACAAATTCAGACTACAAGCATCCACAACAGATAGTATGAAATGACAAACTTCAAGAGATGGGAAATAGTTAATATAATTAGATTAAGATTTGGACACGCCAGGGTGAACTCTAGACTATTTAATATTAAGCAATATTTTACTCCACTATGTTTAAGTTGTACTCGGGCTCAGCGAGAGACGCTCGATCACGTTATTCTACATTGTCCAGCTTACGAATTCGCGAGAAATAATCACTTCAAAGTCATAAAAAACTTAATCACACCTACTCAGACGGTAAATTTAATAAAATTGTTGAAACTTGACGACATAGAAATATATAAAGAAATAAACAAGTTTCTAGTTAATATTAAGAAACACATATAATAAAATAGAGAATCAACCAGCACATAAAACATATATGTATTCCTGGTGTTGGGCTGTATATCCGTGGTCCATATTTCGGATTAGGAATGCCTGATGGACCCATGGCGGGAAGACCACCTGATACCCCTAAATTTCAATTATTAGAATCCTTGATCGATCACTCTGAAAACTAACCAACACAAACAGATTAGATTTTACAAACATATTTTTTTATCTTACTAATAAAAATAAAGATATATTAAACAATATAATTTACTTAAATAGTATGGTTGAAGTTTAATTAAACCAGTGAACAATGAGGTTGCATAGGAATATACCTAAGCCTGCTTTTTTAATAAACGAATAGAAAAAAAGAATAAAAAAATAGAAAAAAGGGCAGGCTCCGCCGACCGCCCTACTCACGACAGTCTTTTGGTCTCCTTGTTGATGCAGTAGACATTATTGTAGTGGGTGGGTTTGTTTGAGTAGTACGTTCTAGTGTTTGGAGAATGTCCACATTAACATCCTATTGCATTTCGTTTTGTTATCTTTGCGACGTCTGAGTGTAAACTTATTGAAGTATAACAACTAAGTGTTCTTTCTCGTCGGTGCTGTTGTCTGTTGTCATCTACAAATGTATCTATAAAGTCGGAGTTGACATCTTCAAGTACGGTATGTATAACTGTATACGTACCACTTTATTAAATGTCAAATTGTATAATCAATTGATTAGGGAAAACCTCATCTAGGTAGTTTTATTCTCACACTCGCACATAACCTCACCCACACTGGTTTGAAACCGCCCGTACATTCCATCGAGAGAAAGAGCTCCTCTGACACAAATCCTAACCTAGTTCATGAACTAATCCGGACCTAGTTCCTTGGCTATCATTAACCTAGTTCCTGAACCAGTTCAGTTAACTAAAGTAAATTAATTTCATTATTTGAAACAAAATTAAAAAAAAACAATCTATAAAATCTAATTCATTGGCATTATAAAACTAAAATTACCGCTTTCCTACAGTATAAAATCCTAAAATACTTCCTACTTGTTAGCTATCTAGTGCACCTTCAAAATCAAACCAAAATGTTTTGTACCTATTTGTAATTTTAGGCTAATGATATATAGTATGGTCACACATGATCTCCACCTTGGTGTGAGTGCCGACGTGAAACTGGCTATAGATTCCATAAAAAGAACGAGTACCCGGATATAGTTCATCACTGTATCCTAACCTAGTTCATCAACTTAAACCATACAAAATATATATTAAATTTAATAACGAAAATAGGCGCAGCCTAAGAATGAGGTTTATATGTATGTATGTATGTGTGTGTATATATATATATACATATTTTTATATACAATATTTTATATAGACTAAATAACACTTGAATTAAAATGTTAGCAATTAAGGTATAAAATAAAAGAAATGTAAACGAAACACAACAGTATTGTTTGTGGGTGTATATGTGTTTGCCTTGGTATTTTAAATAAACGGTGGCATATTTTATCTTACTCCGCTCCTGATTTAGACATTATCTATTTATTTAATCATTTGTCTGATTCCAAATTAATTGTTTCTATGTAAATTCTTTCATTTTCAACACATTTTATAGTTACGTGTAATAGTTAAGTTAACCCTTAAATCGAAATACCGGTCTTGGAGACCGCTAGGGTATTTTGACTTGGTGAATGTTGGTCAGTACTACTTGACTGAGGCGTACAGGCGTGTACGCTTCCCCCACCTTCCATCTCCCTCGACACTCTTCCGCTCATTTCGATCAACACTTCTTCCCTCTCAGTGAAGCCTTTGTGAAGCCAAGTTAGTTGTGTCTTTTAAAAGTCTGGCGGTCTCTTATACCGGTATTTCTCTTACGCGCCTGCCCGTTTTAGCGGTCTTACATACTGATATTTCTGGAATGAGCTCAAAATACATTTTGAACTTTTCTTATTTCTTTGTTTATCTTTACTTGACATGTATTAATAGAGTGAACATTTGTAAAACTACTTGTAAATTGACTTGTATAGTGGGTGTGGAAATAGTGAAATAGGGTCTGGAAGTAGTGGAAAAAGGTCTGGTCTGGTTCAATCACTAAATATCAACAACCTTCATCAAGTTGTGACCAAGGATTTATAGCAAGTGATTGGACTTCGATACCAGGATCCAGAGACTCTGAAACGATGATGATAACCTTTCTGATGTTAGTTCAGAAGCTGACGATTCGGATCAAGGATCCCACAGACAGCTCCAACAGTGACTACAGCGACAGCTCCAATTGTGACTAATGATGAGTGATGATATAATGCTGGAGGATGCGGTAGGTGTTGTCACTGTAGATAACTACCTAGATTCGCAGCCACAAGTTTTACATGGAAAAAACGGATATGAGTGGAGCACTGTTGAGCTCCAAAGAAATCGGCGAACGCCAGCTCACAATATTATTAGGGGGCTGTTCTGGTCTTACTGCTGAGGCTAAAGCTGTGGGCGAAAATCCAACCAAAAAGGACTTTGGACGTTTGGAAATGATCTTCACAGATATGATTAAGATACTATAGTGAAGGAAACCAATAGAAAGCTGACGAGCTTAGAGGAAGAATAAGTGACCACACATCAAAGAATAAGTATAATTGACAAGTAGAGGTATCAAGAGCTCTTTAGGGTTGTTTCTTATACCTAATATTTAATCTGGACATGAAGATATGATCTCTGTTCAACATGAAGATATAGTATCTCGATCTACAAAGACCAATATTTTTTAGCTACAATGTCGTGTAAAAGGTTTGAGATTTTAATATCTTGTCCTACGATTTGACGACTCCACGACAAGAGAACAGCGCAAGGCAGAAGATAAGGCAGCAGCAATATCTGATTTATTCAATCAACTAATCTCAAATGGCAGGGGGTTGTTTTGTCCAAAAGCAAATGTAACTGTGGAAGATGCTTGTGCCTTTTAGGGGCAAATTGCCGTTTCAAACAGTATATGCCCAAAAAACCAGCAAAATATGGCATAAAAATCTTTTGTATGGCCGATTCAGGTAGTTCGTATCTCTGTAAATGCTTCTTTTATTTACACTGGTAAAAACTGTTACAGTGTTGGTCTCACCAGAGATGAACAACAACTACTGAAGAGTACGCAGACTGTCATAAAATTAACAAAGCATATAGAAAGAACCAATCGTAATTTACTGCTGACAATTGGTTCACTTCCATCGAGCTAGTTGACCAATTGAAACTAAGGGATTAACATTTGTTGTGGCACTATTAAAAAAAACAAAAAAGAGATTCCTCCAGAAATTTTTACCTCACAGGCAAAGACGTGTGGGATCTTCGCTGTAATGCTTTCCACAATAACACAACGTTACTTTCTGTTGTGCCGAAGAAAAATAAGGCCGTACTTCTTATTTCCTCGATGCACCACGATATTGAACAAATTCTGAAATAAATAAGCCTGAAATTGTAGGAAACTACAATAAGACTAAGGGTGGCGTTGATACCCTAGATATGAAGACATCTATCTATGGGAGTAATCGAAGACTCGTCGTTGGCCAATGCAGTATTTTATGCCAGTAATTAATATTGCCAGTGTTAACGCGTTCATATTGTTTCTTTGCTATCGGGGAAGTCCAGTTTTGACAAGATTTCAGTTTATAAAGCAGCTGGCTTTTGAACTAGTATTAGATCCTCATATTAGACGACTAGAAATGCCTAACTTGAGAGCAGACCTGAAAAGAGACCATTCTTTCTGTTCTTGGACAAGAACAGGAGCGAGAAGTGCGTGACGATCGCCTACAAAAGAGGAAAACCTGCAGCATATGCCCTTATGAAAAGAAGAGAAAACCCAATACAAATGCATTGAATGAGAACGCCATTTGTTTGGAATGCTCCCGCAAAGTGTGCCTAAATTGGTGCAAGGTAGAAATGATGTTCATCATTCATCCAGGAATTAAGTTTTTCGTGCTGATTACTCTTATTTAAGACTACTTTTTATTACGTATACCATGTTCAATAAACCAAACTGTAAATGTGAAAAAGTCATTTTTTTCCTTATTCCTTTGTCCCCAACAAAAAATACCCTTGATGATATGATAAGTATAACATTCTTTAACTTATCTAAGCTTTGCATTAATGATGCTTTGATAAGCATTTAACTTAAAGGCTTTTCCAAACTGTAAAAAAAAAAACAAATTAAAAAAAAAAACAAATAGCGGTCTGACAGACCGTATTTCTCTGGCGAAAACATCGCGGCGGTCCTGACATACCGCTATTTCCCTGCGAGTCAAAAGTGTCCTATTTCGGTTTAAGGTTTAAGGTCCTTAAATCGAAATACCGGTCTTGGAGACGCTAGGGTATTTTGACTTGTGAATGTTGGTAGTACTGAACTTTGAACCTTGAGGCGTACGCGCCTGTGTACCTTCCCCCCACTCTTTTTTCGGTCGATCAACACTCTTCCCGCTCAGTTTCCAGTCCAGTTAGTGAAGTAGTCTTTTAAAAGTCGCTTTTAAAAGTCTCTTATACCGGTATTTTCTCTTACGCGCTGCCCGTTTTAGCGTCTTACATACTGATATTTCTGGAATGAGCTCAAAAATACATTTTGAACTTTTCTTATTTCTTTGTTTATCTTTACTTGACATGTATTAATAGAGTGAACATTTGTAAATACTTGTAAATTGACTTGTATAGTGGGTGTGGAAATAGTGAAATAGTGGAAAGTAGTGGAAAAAGGTCGATCAAGTTGGACATTCACTAGCAATCAACCTTCACAAGGTTGTGACCAAAGTTTTTAGCAAGTGATGTGGACTTTCGATAACCAGATCCAGAGACTCTTGAACGATGATTCTGATGTTAGTTCAGAAGCTGACGATTCGGATCAAGATCCCAACTATGTTCCATCAGACAGCGACAGCTTACCAATTGTGAGACTACAATGACTCCAGTGATGATGAAGATATAATGCTGGAGGATGCGGTAGGTGTTGTCACTGTAGATAACTACCTAGATTCGCAGCCACAAGTTTTTACATGGAAAAAACGGATATGAGTGGAGCACTGTTGAGCCTCCAAAAAAAGAAATCGGCGAACGCCAGCTCACAATATTATTAGGGGGCTGTCTGGTCTTTACTGCTGAGGCTAAAGCTGTGGGCGAAAATCCAACCAAAAAGGACGTTTGAAATTGATCTTCACAGATAGTATGATGAGATACTATAGTGAAGGAAACCAATAGAAAGCTGACGGAGCTTAGAGGAAGAATAAGTGACCACACATCAAAGTATAATTACAATCCGTGTGATCAAGTAAAGAGTAAGAGCTCTTTTAGGGTTGTTTCTTTATACCTCAATATTTAAATCTGGACATGAAGATATGAGATCTCTGTTCAACAAAGATCCTACTGGGCGACCAATATTTTTAGCTACAATGTCGTGTAAAAGGTTTGAGATTTTAATATCTTGTCTACGATTTGACGACTCCACGACAAGAGAACAGCGCAAGGCAGAAGATAAGGCAGCAGCAATATCTGATTTATTCAATCAACTAATCTCAAATGGCAGGGGGTTGTTTTGTCCAAAAGCAAATGTAACTGTGGATGAGATGCTTGTGCCTTTTAGGGGCAAATGCCGTTTCAAACAGTATATGCCCAAAAAACCAGCAAAATATGGCATAAAAATCTTTGTATGGCCGATTCAGGTAGTTTCGTATCTCTGTAATGCTTTTATTTACACTGGTAAAAAACTGTTACAGTGTTGGTCTCACCAGAGATGAACAACAACTACTGAAGAGTACGCAGGACTGTCATAAAATTAACAAAGCATATAGAAAGAACCAATCGTAATGTTACTGCTGACAATTGGTTCACTTCCATCGAGCTAGTTGACCAATTGAAAACTAAGGGGATTAACATTTGTTGGCACTATTAAAAAAAACAAAAAAGAGATTCCCTCCAGAATTTTTACCTCACAGGCAAAGACGTGTGGGATCTTCGCTGTATGCTTTCCACAATAACACAACGTTACTTTCTGTTGTGCCGAAGAAAAATAAAGGCCGTACTTCTTATTTCCTCGATGCACCACGATATTGAGACAAATTCTGAAATAAATAAGCCTGAAAATTGTAGGATACTACAATAAGACTAAGGGTGGCGTTGATACCCTAGATATGAAGACATCTATCTATGGGAGTAATCGAAAGACTCGTCCGTTGGCCAATGGCAGTATTTTATGCCATAATTAATATTGCCAGTGTTAACGCGTTGTCATATTGTTTCTTTGCTATCGGGGAAGTCCAGTTTTGACAAGATTTTCAGTTTATAAAGCAGCTGGCTTTTGAACTAGTAGAGCCTCATATTAGAAGACGACTAGAAATGCCTAACTTGAGAGCAGACCTGAAAAAGACCCATTCTTTCTGTTCTTGGACAAGAACAGGAGCGAGGAGAAGTGCGTGACGATCGCCTACAAAAGAGGAAAACCTGCAGCATATGCCCTTATGAAAAGAAGAGAAAAACCCAATACAAATGCATTGAATGTGAGAAACGCCCATTTGTTTGGAATGCTCCCGCAAAGTGTGCCTAAATTGTGCAAGGTAGAAATGATGTGTTCATCATTCATCCAGGAATATTAAGTTTTCGTGCTGATTACTCTTATTTAAGCTACTTTTTATTACGTATACCATGTTCAATAAACCAAACTTAATGTGAAAAAGTGTCATTTTTCATTATTCCTTTGTTCAAATCCAACAAAAATAACCCTTGATGATAATAAGTATAACATTCTTTAATTATCTAAGCTTTGCATTTTTAATGATAGATTTAACTTTAAAGGCTTTTCCAATGTAAAAAAAAAAACAAATACTAGCGGTCTGACAGACCGGTATTTCTCTGGCGAAAACATCGGGCGGTCTGACATACCGCTATTTCCCTGGCGAGTCAAAAGTGTCCCTATTTCGGTTTAAGGGTTAACTGACGGCCCAGCAAATACGGGTTTCCGGTTATTAACCTATTGCTATTGTCCTCCTGAACTAAACAATTATAGGTTTCTATGGGCGGAAATGGCAAACAACAAAGTTAGAGTACATAAAATGAAGAACTACTTTTCCTGCTCGGAGTAATATTTTATTGTTATACTGGCATCAAGTGGTTTGTGATGATTGTAATACAACCTCCTATTGGTTGATGCTGACGTCATCCTTTATACCATCCTTGGATGCGTAGAATGACTATAATTTTGAAATTGGGGAGTTTTACTCAAATAAAAACGTTTTTCTTAATTTACACCTTCTAAGAATAAAATTTCATATAAGCATGACATGAGTGCCTCCAGCCATCAGCGCTGGATGCGACATACGATAAATAACCCTCGACGTTGTACTTATCAGTAAAAAATAAAATTCTAAATGGTATGATCGCGAATGTCTCCAGCCATAGCTGAGTTAGAGTAAAATGCTACTTTAAAAAAATAATAATAATGTAAATTCACCTAACCGTAACTTCCTGCTATCTAGAAAGAAAGTTAGTTTCACTTTGAATGTTCTAAAATTCATTATTTGTCTTTTTATCGACCTAAAACCTTTTATTTTTTCAAAACGTCAATAGCAATAGGTTAATAACGCGATCTCGTTTCTAGTGTGATAAAAATAAAGTTAATAAAGTAAAAAAATGCATACAAATTGAATCAAACTTTGAACAAATCAATAAGTAGTGTTATAAACTAACATAAGTTTAATAAATAAACAAAGCTAATGTAACTATAACTTCGGACAGCAGTATAATATGCGGCCCCTACCAATTGAATCTAATATAAATATCCATATTTTTGAATACAACGTTTAAACTGACTGAAATATTGTAGAATATGTCTTGTTTTCTTCACTTTAAGACAGTGATTGATATCAGAGAAATTAGGCCTTCTTCAAGACCATTGTGTTCTTGATGTAGGCTTTGAAACCGTATTTCAGAGTTTTATTCCAAAAGAATAAAATAATCCGGCGTTCAAATCGTAACAATCATTTTTGCATTTAGTTCTTTGTATTTCGTAGTATATGACAACAACCCTAGAACAATTATTGAAATCAAGGTTATGCGCATGCGCTAGATCAGGCCGTGAATGTTATTCACAATGTACGGCGCCACGCCGCCGCCAGTCCACGATACGCTGTGTGGACTAGACATATGGCCGGCGCGACATACAAATCGAGGACATTACCGGCGCGCGTGGTCTTTAGTGTGTGGTATTGGCGGGAGGGTGGCATGGTAGACTTATGCGCTCCGTCTCTGAACATTGCCATTCCCTATGACTAATCATTAGGAGGCGATAGTCTCCTTCTCGGAATCGTATTGACGTAAATATCTTATCTCACTTTTCAGGGAACCTTTTGATTAGCCTTACAACAACTTGAGATAGCAAGTATTCAAAAACAGTAGTTCCGTATTGGTGTACGTCGTTACCTTGAAGTGAGACACACTTAAATGGGCATTATAGCACGACGTCGAGAATATAGAGTCTAGGCAAAGTCAGCAATCCAAGTTCCCCGAAGGCCACTTTACACGATTCTTTTTTATTTGATTTGTAAATGATTCTGACATTTTCTTTTGCATTCTAAACAATCTAATTAATTTGTATCTAGAACAGCCACCCCATGATCTCAGTCCATAAGCTAAATTTAGATATATTAGGTTATATATTAGCTTCAAAGTAAGCTGTCTTTAGAATGTCCTATGAACAGAATTTTGACAAATTGCGTGAGAAATAAATGCTTGAACCATCCTTTGAACAGACACTATCAATATGATCGTTCCATGTCAGCCCTCGATGAAGGTATTCCAAGAAAATTGGTGGATTATTCTTCTTAAAAAGATTTTAGCCCCTTCATATCAGTGGCGAGAGGGTAAACGCAACCCGTAGAACAGATAGCGTTTATTTGGTGAAAGGGTAGTATTTAGTATCCGTGCGCGCAGCTAAATTCATCCATCAGTACCATGGCGGCGGCACGCACCAGTCGGTCAAGGTCAAGGTCACTGAACCGCGCTGTGATAGTGCACATACGCAGACGAACGCACAGTAAAACCGGGAACCTCCTCAAAAGTTGCGGTAGTTTTGGCTGCAGCCAGACAACGGTTGCAAAGAACCTTTGCGCTGCAACTGTTCCACAATCGCAACTGTCCCGTCAAAAAGCCCAAAATGTTACCATGTTATTTAATCAGCCAAAACACCCCAAATAATTACAACTCGTTATTCAACAATCATTTGAGTTTTTTCCAACATATATTCTTTTTTTACATAAAATATCTCTTAACAGGGTGTCTCGTTCAAACTGCCCAAATTATGACTATATTATTTAATAGCCCAAAACAAATCATTTATGCAATTTATATTCCTATCTTGCTTAGTTGTCCGTCTGTCTCTCTTTTTGTTGTTTTCATGATTTTTTAATCTGTCTAACGGTTTGAGATATTAAATTAAAAATTCGTAGGTTTGTTTATGTTATTTTACGAATTTGAATAAAGTTGCAGAATGTTTGTATTGAAAGGGCTATATTTTATGTACTTTTTCAGTTTTAAAAACATATGCTGACGTATATCGATACGACTGCTGTGCGTCAGTGGAAGTCGGATATGCGTACGTGTATGCGTGTACCACTCTACCAGGCCATACCACGGATACTAAAAAGACGGTAGGGATAAGGATGTAAGGATGCTTCCAAGTATCACGATAAGATCTGACCTGCTATTTCCCGCCATGCCACGTCAGCTTTGCCGCTAAAGCGACCGGTATTACGTCCACACATTGTGTGGAATAACAATATTTCTAGGAATGCCTTTATATTGCGTCAACGTCCTGCGGTGCAAGATTATAGGTTATTTAACAGACGACATATTTGGAGTGATTAGTTGGACTTCAATCCAGGCTTAGTTTTAACAGCTCTTAAGAAATTTACATTAGTATTGTAATTGGTTGTAAAGTTACTAATTTAACTTAATCACTACATTTAGAACAGACACGCCAATACTTAATAAAGTTTGTGTATTTCCTTAAAGCTCAGTAATAATTAATTGATCATGTATAGCTTAGTATAGATAATTTTATATTTTATTTTCCAATTATACAGCATGGAGCTGTCATGGTTGATCTTGTTTTCTGTTATTTCTCTAAGTTTAAATTGAAGTAGAAAAGAGATAATAATATTCTTGGAGCGTTATATTATGTCCGTAACATTCATACTTAAAGTCACGTTAACTACAACTAGACGGTAGGGCTCACGCGCATCCTGTTGTCCTGGGCTGTGAGGCCGTGATGTCACCTGCACCAAGTCGGCCGTGCCGTCCACTATGTATGCCTAGCTTCTCTGCTCTAATCCTAACAGGAAGCGATTTTATCAAGCTTATGGTTGGCTTTTCGTGTTGCCTTACTTTAACACTGACTCGCATGTCAAGAAATTTGTTTTTGTGAAATTAATTATTATATTTTATTTAAGTTTTGTAGGCTAAGGTAGTTAGTTACTACTGAAGAACTACTTAGGGTAATTGATTTTAAAATCTTTATGAATTTTACAAGTACAATCAAACTTTAATTATTTTTCATTTCAAATTTTCCGAAAAGGTTCAGGGGTTAAATAATAATTTCGTTAAATGAGATTTTTTCATATGCAGTATTTTATTATTGAAAAAAATCTTCTACATAGGCTACACTATAAAACATTGAATAAAATAAAAGTCAAAACAGTTGTAAAGACCAATTTAATAAATAGAATTTTAAAAGGATTCTGTATAAGCAAACGTAATTAATATATATTTAAGTTAATCATTTAGAAATGTTACAAAACTAAAATTATTGAACAATAGTGCCTTGTGTTTGGCGTAAATCATTACATAAATTCTTTATTTTGTTCATCTTCTTTGACTTTTTTCTCGCAGTGTCAGAAATTTCGTCTTTCTTCATTGCTCTTTTGAGTTCTTTCTTCTTGTTCAGTTCTTTCATTCTTATAAAGGATCGCGTTCTTATACTTTACCTGTACGTCTCTCAATTGCTGTTATTTTTATATTGTGCTTGTTAATTTTTGTCTATTCTTGTTTATTCATGGTTTTATTCTCATTGTTTCGTGCTAATTTATTGCTGTTATTGTTCGTTGTTTTCCATAGTTCAAATCACGGTACACTAATAATTAATTACGTTATTGTCATTCATAGTTTGTATCCGTTTCGTCACTTAAATAGTTTATTAATCGTTATTGCTCTATTTGTCACTGTGGTTGTTTACTTTCATTATTTAATTATTGTTAAAAACTGTAAAAATGGAGATGTCCGTTGAAATGTAAAATAAAATAAAAATAGCAAAAACGTCCACATCACAGAACTTTCCTTTGATTATATCAATCAGCTTCTTCATCTCTTGAGGACTTTTATTTAAGTTATCACCGTGAAATCGTTGGAAATCGTTTTTAAATTCTAAAACAATGCTTAACTATTTTGGTGACGGATTTATTAGAGCACCCTTTGACAAAACCGAAACCCAGTCAGAATTGTTTGAGTTTCCAGTCCTTTCTCCATATTGAAAATCACTCTTAAGGCCTTTTTTATTAACACGGTATGCTACATAACCAGCTAACATTTTGATTAAATCATGTGTTCTCTTCAGGGTAAACTAGTTTATTATTAGTTATTTCAGTCAACTTTTCAATCAGTGATTCTGCAATGGAAATAAATTCTTCATTATAAATATCGTTCGCTTCCAACTTGCCTTCTGTCAAGACTGTATTTTCACAATCTAGTACTGGTTCTACCAAGTCTATATTTTTAAGAACGTCCACACTTAAAGTTTCACACTGCTCAGCAATACAATTGTCTGTTTTTAATATGTCACACGTACTTTTGCTGAATAACGGGTATTTTATTCTATGTGTCACCGCTGAGGAGAGAGGGTAGTCGTAAAATTTCCCAAATCCTCTAATTAGTGAAAAATACGACTCCAGAACATCTTGATTACACTTCACTGATAGTAAATATTTATAACCTTCGGTTACGTATACGAAACCCTGACTCTTCAATCAACTTGACACATTCAAAAAATGTTTCAACCGTTACACTTTGGTCGAATTTCCCATTAATACTTAGGCTTCTAATAATAATTACTTGAACACTTACATGTGGCCCTCTAAACATGTCTTGAGCGGCGTCGTAGTAAACATCGGATTTACCTTCATCTCGTCAAAGCTCATAACAACGTCTTTGTGAAAAATCATCGCTCAAAACTGCCGATTGCCCTTTGAGTAAATTTTTTAACTTATATCTAAAAATCCAGGAGGAGTAGAGAACTGTGACAACCTTCTTCCTATAGTAGCCTCGCTTGGTAAGGGGTATTTTAAAGTATCTTTAACATACGCAAAGGCTTTTATTGAAATACACCTAATCACGACAGCTTTTGCAACATCTTCACTAGACCAATTTGTACATTTTGCTTTTAAAAGTTTTTGGTGTTGACTTTTAGAAAATAACTGTTCAAATTTCATTAAATCATGTTTTGATTTAGTTATAACTTGTTGGGCACATTTTAGTTATTCTGTTTAAAAATGATTTTTTTTCTTTTAGTTCTTTGTTTTCGTTTATTAATTGGACGTTCTGCACGTCATTATTACATAAATGTTGATTTTCAGACTCTAGGTCGTCCAAGGCTCCTGTAATTTCGCTGCTTCTTTCTTCTGCCAAATTTTCTATTAACGATTTTAAAGTTTTCTTACAATTACGTTTATCTGCACGAATTTGTCTTTCAATGGATCCCAAAGTGTCGGTTGAAGTTGGAACTGTTGGTATTTTTTGTGTTGGTACATAGGATTCTTTCAGTTTACGTCTGGGTGGTAGGCCTATCCGAATGGTTACGCATTATCCGAATGGTTTGTACAACCGGTAACGGCACAACACAGCATTTTAAAGAGAGATAAATTCTCAGTCTATCAATAAAACTCAGTAAAAACAGTCCAAAACTACAAACACAACCGTCGTGGCGAAAGACTGCACTACAAACAACTAACAACACTAGAGCGCTGTATCTAGTGCAAGGCGGTCGGTCCTCGTGACGTCATCTGCCCGCTGAGCGCTACCATCTTGTTCCATTTACCGTGCTTAAAAGTCCTTTCAAACCATCCATCGTCAATATCCTGAATTTAACCCATTATAAATTGCGAATTGTTAGAAAACAAAGTAAATTATATACGGGGCCTAACTGTAAATAGTAGCGCAATTCCCGGGGTTTTTCTGTTTACTACAATTCTGTAGTATTTACTTAATTGGCCTCAGTGATTGAAATGATTTCATCTATGTAAAGTTTTAATCACTTTTTTTTCAATTGCTGAGTTTTATTCATTCAAGGGTCATATTTAGTATTTTTTTAAGTTTGAGGTTACCTTCGACTAAAAAAGAAAGAACATATTAATATGCTCAGAACTGTATGTTTAGGCTATTTTAATAACATTGAAAATGATAAATATCGGTAAAATTCATCTCTAAAGTCCATGTCTGTTCTGTACACTTTCAACACAAAAGGCACTGTAAAGATGGGCCTAAAAAGTAAATAAACACTCTAAGGTCACGTGACCTTGAAACATTCAGTCTGGGACACAAAGTCGTTGAGGTAGTTAGTTAATATTACACCATAACTCATGACTTTTCATTTCTTTCTGATCATATAAATAATGTCTTATCACTTCTGGTTTTCCCACACTTTTATTTGAGTATTTTTAAACCAGCCGGGTACATTCTTGATGTAGGAATGTTTATAATTTAATCGTCTTAGTTTAGCACTATGAAATAAATCATTTCCCGAAATTTAATAGAAACTATGCAATGTTAATGGTGTTCATTTATGTATATTTCTTTACAATTTTTATAATTGGGGAAGTTTTTGGTAGTGCAATGGTAAAACTAATATAGTGAAAGGGGAATGTTTTGTTTTGGTGGATATATTTTACAATTAGGACTACAAAGCTATAGCTTGATGACTTCTCTCGCAAAAATAAACGTCCCCTAGAACTTCTGGTCATATAGCATTATAATTAAATTCAGTACATGTTGATCATGTTGATGATGATTTCTACAAAGAGCTTTATACATTTCAAGGCATTTTATACCATCTTATATTAGGCCAATGGTGTCAATCTAAACTTGACTTCATCTTCACAAAAAAAATGCGTTTCTTATAAAAAGCAGAATGAAAATTTTAGCTTAATCCATTTCAATGCTCGGAATATTTATAATAAAATTGATCAAATAAATGTTTTTTTGGACGACACGAATCCCGATATAGTTTGCATCTCTGAAACATGGTTACATGATGATAACTTAAATAATGCTTTTTTTCATAGTTATAAATTAGTTTCTTTTGAAAATAGAAGGAACCATGTACGTGGAGGCGTTGCAATTTTTTCAAAAAATTTTCTGTGCACAGAAATCATGGAAAATGTAAAAAGCTTGAGTGTGGAATCACATATAGAGTTGACAGGTGTATCAATCTCTTTTCTTAGAATTAATGTAGTTGTTATCTACTGACCTCCAACTGGTAATTTTTCAATTTTTATAAATAGACTAAATGAATTATTTCTTTATCTTGAGTCTTCTAGTTATAGCACAATTTTATGTGGAGATTTTAATACACCCTTTCACAATCTGACTAATCAAGAGTGTGTAACTGTTAATGACCTGTTTCATTTATATAGATTTGTAGCTCTTATAAAAGATTTCACAAGAATAACATCCACTGGTAGCAGTATTATTGACAATATTGTGACTAATATGGACTCTAATCAAATCTTGCTGATAAAAAATCTTGACATATCTTTTTCAGACCATAGAGCTCAAGTAGTATATTTTAATATTTCACCAGGTGTGCCATTTAAAAAACACATTCTAATAAAAAAACGTTATTTTACAGACAATGCTTTTGCTACATTTACAAATTTAATGCAGGCGGAGAGATGGGACAAAGTTTATAATGCTACTGACACAAATGAAAAATTTGCTACATTCTCAAGAATTTTTAAGTATTATTTTGATATAGCTTTCCCGCTTAAAACAAAAAAAATCAATGTTAGAAAGAAACAGCCACAGAGATGGATAACTCCGGATTTAAAACGTGACCATGAGAACATTCGTTTTTTACTCTCCTTATCACGGACACCTGAAATCGAACAAACAATTAATGAGAGGAAACGTGAGTACAAAATTGAGGTTGACAAAGCAAAGCGATCTTTTCATGATAATCGAATCATAGATCATAGATTCAAAAAATCGTTCAAAATCAATTTGGAAAACAGTCAATGATACCTTGAAATTGAGGCCACAAAAAGATAAGAAAAATATTGAACTAAGTGTCAATGACAAACAAATAAGGAATTGCAATGATGTTGCAGAGTATTTTAACAGTTTTTTTTCAGGTCTGGGGCGGCAATCCCTATCACAGCCCAGTGGGGCTTACAACCCTGTGGATGGTATCACCGCACGCTTGAATAGTATGTATCTTTCTGAGGTGTCAGTTTCAGAGGTTGAGACGGCGGTGAGACGGCTGAGGAGTACAAATGCCACTGGAGTGGATGAGATTCCTTGCACAGTGTTAAAGAAAATTTTTCCTTCTATAAGTGTTGTATTCTCTCACATTTGTAATTCCAGTTTATCTTCAGGTATATTTCCAAACCTCTTAAAAATCAGTAAAATCATTCCAGTCTACAAATCTCACAGTAAACAACTACCAGAAAACTATAGACCGATTTCAATTCTATCGTCCTTCTCAAAAATTCTTGAATCAATAGTCTGTCAAAAACTTGTGGCTTTCCTAGAAATCAACAACATTCTCTCTACTCAGCAGCATGGCTTCCGCCAAGGGAAATCCACTACATCAGCCATCTTCAATTTTATAAACGAACTATCGCTTTCTTTGGACAATAGACTTCATTCCCTTGGTGTTTTCTGTGATTTAAGCAAAGCGTTTGATTCCGTTGATCATAATATTCTCCTTGGAAAACTAGAAAAATATGGAGTTAGAGGTCACTCTCTTCAATTCATGAAGTCGTATTTGTCTGATAGGAATCAAACCGTCCAAATCCATGATGGCCAAAATAAAGTTTTCTCATCATATAGAGCCGTTACTTGTGGTGTTCCTTAAGGCTCATATTCTTGGTCCTGTATTATTTCTCATTTATGTAAACGATCTTCCAAAAATTTCAACAGACCTCAAAGTTACGATGTTTGCTGATGAATGTTCTTTTCTTGTTTCCAATAAATCCCCACATTTGGCTATATCGAATTCAAACATCCAGTTGCAAAGTTTAAATCAGTGGTTCAATTTAAATAAACTTAAATTAAACATCAGCAAAACTAATATCATCCAGTTTCATCTAGGGAACACAAACCAGTTTAACATCCAGGGTCTTATCAAACTAGGATGCGAGGAAGCCAAGCAAGAAATCTCAGTTAAATTTCTGGGTTTATATATCGATAATAGGCTCACATGGGGCGGCCACGTGGAACATGTCTGCAAAAGGCTTCGAACCATGGGATTTGCTCTCAGCCGTCTCGCCAAGGTCTGTAGCCAAGAGGTTCTACGAACAGTATATTTTTCTCACGTTCAATCGATTTTGAGGTACGGGTTAATGTTCTGGGGTCCATCCAGTGTAGTAAATTTTAATAGAGTATTTGTCCTCCAGAAATGGTGTTTGCGAATCATCTCAGGACGTAGGAGATTCGAAACTTGTAAACCTCTTTTCGATGAATTAAAAATACTTACTCTGGCGGGTCTGGTGGGGTACGAGCTATGCTCTTTTGTTAAGGGCAATCCAAAGCTTTTTGTAAGCAATGGACACTACCATCAGTATCCGACCAGATCAAGAGGGCTGATATCTGTGGCTGCACATAGTACTACCGCATTTGAGAGGGGTCCATACCACTTGGGTGCAAAAGCTTTCAATGCATTGCCATTAAATATTAAAAATTAGCAAAATCTACGTTTATTAAAAAAAAAAAACTAAAGACACACTTTCTTGATAAATGGTTTTACTGTGTAAGAGATTTGTTAAGTTAGATATAGTTTTAGTATTTTGACGTGTAATGTAAAAATGTATTTTGCATTTACGAATAAAGATCTTGAATCTTGAGTCAATGTATTTAAACCTCTTTCGGGGTTTACAAGTATTTGCTCAACAATAATTTTAACCAATGCCTCCTATTTTGGTATTTTATCCTTTGAGTCCTGACAGTTCTAAACTATAAGGGAAACAGTGATAGTACAGATGTTTTCTCGTTACCTTTGGCATTTCGGACGCTCCGCAACTAGCTTAACGTGATTTAAATGTGTTATTAATATGTTATAAAATGATTGACTATGTTAACAAACCACCAGGGTATTTGATGTTGATGTTCCTTGTGCCTCCACCGACGTATTCTACAATGTGTATTGTAGGTTCTATCTAATAGCACTTTGTAAGTTGAATTCGTTTTCCGTAGCCAAGGCCAAATACTTTGATAGATTATAATGAACCTTAAGCCTGACTTCCAAGGTCGTGTATAATCCAGAGTCTGCCTATAAATGAAATCTTCTCACCAATGTCTCCCTTCTGGAATGAATGTTTAAGAAGGACAGCCATTGTTAGATCTCCATTGATAGCGACAAGAAAGTCCTTAACGATTTGCACGGCGTAGTAATAAATAAAAAGATTTCACGAAGAGTGGAACCACATATGGTAAAAATATTAAATAGCAGTCTATATAATTGTTGTTAAACTTATACTTTCAGAAATTCCTCGGAGAATACTTAAATCTGTATTCTCATACATTCTTATGCTGGCGTGGAACAGTGCCAAGAAACCTATACGTAACCAATAAAACTTTCTGTAATTTATAGAGAATTTATGATTTTCAGGAGAAACCGCAATGGACTCACTCCCACTAGAAGTTCTTGATAAAATTGCAGAGCACCTGACACCCTACGAGCTGGCAGCGTGTTCTGGCGTTAGTGTAGGATGGAGAGATGCCTTCAACCAGGACAGTCTGTGGAGGCCACACTGCAACAAGGACACGGCAGAGTACCTGGAGACTGCGGAGAGTAGAGTGGAGCCAAGTTTTGAGTGTCCGGAGTTCGAGGACAGCACCCTGAGTCCTGTCTGTCGCTGGCGGATATGTTACATGCGTGAGACTCACCTGCACAACAACTGGAGACATGGCAGATCCGTCAAGGAAAATATAAGCATTGTAGAGAACTTCCGAGACAAGTTCTGCATGTTTGTCTCTGACGATTATGTGCTACTGTCAAGTGGAAAAACGTTAATGTTGTGGGACGTTAGAGGCTCTCCAGTTTATATAGGAGAACCAATACGTTTACTCTTTGTATCAGAAGAAAACATGTTCGGACAATTGATCAACTCCAACATGATGTTGATTCTTCAAGAATTATCTGTACAAGTTTACTGTTTTAAATCCATTTTAGACGAATCTTGGGAATTAAAACACGTTTTCTTTCTTGATGGAACTCAAAGTGTTTCTCCTAGTGAGGCGTTCAGTGTTATGGCCGTTACAACTGAAGATTCTTTTGTTAATGAAGATCCGATTGTCATAGGCAATCTTTTCGTTCATTACTCCTTAACGTACCTAACAGTTTTACACATTTGGAATGTTGAGGAAGGGAAAAAGTTAAAGACGGTTGAATGTAAGATTACATCAGGAAAGTGTTACAAGATATGTACCATTGTTAAATCTGACAAACCATCTCTAGACATTGTAGTGGTTTACTGGAATTGGAGAAATTTAAAAGATGAATTTCACGTATACATTTACAGTTTAAAACATTTGGACTTCCTCCCTTTCCACGAAACCTATGACATGAATAACTATGTACAAATTGGATTGTGTGTTACAAGACAGATTTCTCGGTGTTACAGTTAATGAACATCTCTACATCTATAATTATGTGACGTCACAGTTACTACATACAATACCAACTATAACCAACTGTGTTACGGTCAACAATCACATTTTGTTCTCTGAACAACAAATGTTTTACAAGAGTTTCAATACAACTACTCTAGAAATTAAAAACGTAAGAGTGACCAATAACACAGAAGTTCCTTCGGAATGTTATTTGGGAAAAACTTTTATTCGGCAATTTTTTTTACACTTCGGATAATCTCATACATGCAAAAGTATGGGAGATAGGAAGAAACCCAATGGCAGAAGAAGTAACATGGCTAGAACATTTAGACTATATCCCACATAGTGACATTAACAGATCAAATACTAAATTAATCGTAAAACCATATGTACATAAAAATGATTTTATTTGTGAATATTTTTGGTAATATCCTCAATTATAAAATACAGACTCAATTTCCGCGTAAATAGTCTTATTTTTAATAGACGTTAATGATTTAATCTAATCATGACAGTTCATTTTTCGAGAATATTTTGTCTTTAAAGTGTATAAAATATGTTGTTTTATAGTATTATGGTTGTATAATCTATCATACTTGAAGTTGTCTAAACAGTAATCCTGTGTTTTAACTGCTGTGTTACTTTGACCCAGTTCTTTAGTATAGGAGACCAAAATGTACAGTGGTCTAACGTTTTACCACATAAAACTTTTTAATTTATATGTCACGCTTTAACTAGACTTACTTGTTGCTCTTACTTATTGATTTACATTACGTTACTTAATTAAATATAATTCTTAACTTTAAAGAACACAACAAACTTATGAACTGATTCTTATGTTTATCTTAAGTATTTTATAAACATCCCTAGAAATTTCGCCATTTCATAATAAGACAATAACAAGATACTACACATTGGTATTTTATTACGAATTCTCTTATTTTACTGATATGAGTTCTTTGGGTGAACATAGCTTAAACGCTAGTAGTACCATATCAGTAATGTGGTACTACCAACTGTCTCACGTTTCACTCATATGGTTCCTCTGGGTGTTCTAAGCGTAGGCTAAACGTTGTCAGTAATCAGGTACTACCATTACAGATTCCATTGATATAGGGCCCTGGGGGAACATTACCAGTAATAAAAGACTAACTCTGTCACGTTTCACTCATGGTTCCTCTGGGTGTTCTAAGCGTAAACGTTGTAAGTAATCAGGTACTACCATTACAGATTCCATTGATATAGGTCCCTGGGGGAACATTACCAGTAATGAGGTACTACCAACTGTCTCACGTTTCACTCATATGGGTCCTCTGGGTGTTCTAAGCGTAAACGTTGTCAGTAACCGGGTACTACCATTACAGATTCCATCGATATCGGTTCTGTGGGTGACCATAGCCTAAGAATTACCAGTAATCAGGTACTACCAACTGTCTCACGTTTCACTCATATGGGTCCTCTGGGTGTTCTAAGCGTAGACGTTGTCAGTAATCAGGTACTACCATTACAGATTCCATCGATATCGGTTCACTGGGTGAACAAAGCCTAAACATTACCAGTAATTAGGTACTACCAACTGTCTCACGTTTCACTGAAATGGGTTTTCTGGGTGTTCTAAGCGTAAACGTTGTAAGTAATCAGGTACTACCATTACAGATTCCATCGATATCGGTTCACTGGGTGAACAAAGCCTAATCATTACCAGTAATGAGGTACTACCAACTGTCTCACGTTTCACTGAAATGGGTTTTCTGGGTGTTCTAAGCGTAAACGTTGTAAGTAATCAGGTACTACCATTACAGATTCCATCGATATCGGTTCTGTGGGTGACCATAGCCTAAGCATTACCAGTAATCAGGTACTACCAACTGTCTCACGTTTCACTAAAATGGGTCCTCTGGGTGTTCTAAGCGTAGTGATTTGTGAAGAAGGGATAATGTAAGCAAATTTCGATTGTCGCACTTTAAAAGTAGAGCCATTACCAGTTACCGACTTAAATGAAAGCACGTCGAAGTATCAATTCGAGGAATACTTGTTGGATAGGGTTCTCCATGCAATTAGTACAGGCAATATACTGGAGTTTTCGGAGGATGGAGAGATTTCTGTTTCGGAACATGTAATATGGATTTCAGGAGCAATGCATACGGTTGTAAGTTACAAATTTAATAACTCTCTTACTAAGTTTGTTTTTAAATGTTTTGGCAATAACCAGTATTTGCTTAAAGTTATCACCTTTTGGTAATTTGTAGCAATAATTTTAAGTACACTATAAACATACACTTTCATTTTCAATAGTTTTCGCATATTTAAATGTAAACATTACAACAGTATGCTCACCCTCAGGAATACTCAACTACGTATCTTTAAAATAATATGTTAGTGAAATGCTGGTGAACACATCATCCATTACATTTTAATACTACAAAATTAGTCTATATTTCTAATTTATGGCTTACATGTGACTTTGAGAAAGTAGGAGGAAAAGGGATGTTCAAATCCAGTGGTTATCTGAGAGGTAGTTCATGGAAAGAACTAATTTTGTTCGCATGATCCCTCATCTTACGCGAATGGGAATAATCTGAAATGGAGACTCTTTAGAACCAGTTCTGAGCATTCCAACTTATGATAGTGATTTTAGATTATAAAAGTGGATATTCTTTTTTACGTGAATATACTCAATACTACAGTTTATTGTTCTTTATAAAAATTAATTTACCGTATTTTGTCATCTCGCGCCATATTAATTCGTTCACAATTTATCATCCAAGCATTGTTTTTACTTTATATTTTATTAGAAATATAACATAAAATGTACACATGTGTCTATTATTTTAGTTAATTTTCTTCTTAGTCATGTCAATAAATATATGTGTGTTATGTTCTTTGATTTATTTTAAAATCATTTTTATTATTTCACCGTTTTGTCTCTGTATCATCATGTTTAATCTTTGTTCTATCTACAGTAATTGTTTTTTATTTATCATCTGGAATGGAGACTCTAGAACCAGCTCCTACTGTTCCAACGATATACTTTTATATATAATAGTAATTTTAGATTATAACAGTGGATATTATTTTATACATGAATATACCCAATACTACTGATATTTGTTCTTTATAAAAAAATAATTTAATGAATTTTTTTCATCCCGTGCTAAATTAATTCGTTCACAATTTATCATCCAAGCATTGTTTTTACTTTATATTTTATTAGAAATATAACATAAAATGTACGTATGTGTCTGTTATTTTACTTCATGTACTTCTTATTTATATATATAAATAGTGGTGTTTTGTATTGTTTAAAAATAAATCTTTATATTTTACTGTTTTGTCTCTGTGTCAGTCTTGTTTAGTACCTATATATATATATTTATTAGGTTAATTTAGGTGTTTTGTATTGTTTAAAAATAAATCTTTATATTTTACTGTTTTGTCTCTGTGTCAGTCTTGTTTAGTACCTAATATATATTTATTAGGTTAATTTAGGTATATATATATATATATATATATATATATATATATATATATATATATATTACAATTGTTTGAGTTTTACTTCAATGTACATTAAATGTCCATTTTAGTCCGAAATACATAGATTAAAAAAATAGTATTGAATTCCTTGTTACATGCTATAATTAGTCTTTATTTATTTCGCATAGTTTGAATCATTGTGTTTAAAATTATGTACTAATAAAAAACATGTTAGCAATACTGAATGATACGATACTTTGTGTACTCAGTATATATATATATATATATAATATATATATATATATATATATATATATATATATATATTAACGTTTTTAATGTTATACAAATAATGGATGTATTTGCAGATATTGCTCTTAAGAACGTTGTGATATTTTGCAGATATTGCTCTTGAGAACTTTGCGATATTTTGCAGGTATTGCTTAATTGTTTAACGACAGGAAATAAAGTATTTAGCTATTGAAGTCAACCCTTATAAGGTAGAAGATCCCTTTAAAATGATTAAATGCATATGTGGATGGATTGGATGAATCAGTTTTTTTTTTTTAAATTGAAACATCTATATTATAATACTGTTTATTATAAAAACACTATGTATCCTACGTCGTGTTGATTTATTACGAAAACATTTTAAGTACGTAACAGACAATTCTTTTAGACCATTGCTGTACACTTACAGTAGATGAGGATATACTATACAAATTTTACCAAAAGGCATGAAGTTTTCAACATTGTATGTGCCATGAATAATACACATATTCAAATGACCTAATAACATGAGGTTTCAGGACTAGGAATGTTTATTTAACCTAAAGTTTTACATAATTTCCCATATGGGAACACCCAACAATAATGACAAGGCGTTTTAGTAAATTCAAATAAATTCAATTGTTATATTCTCCAACTACTAAATTAACTCACAACATATCGAACACAATTTTCAGTGGATTATTTTGACCATTTCGAATGGTAAAATAAGACATACCTTACTTTATCTTTGTCTGATTTCCTTTATTTTACTATTATACATTGTTTTACTGTGCTCTGCTCCGCTATACTTTTCTCTGATTTGCTTTGCTTTACGTTTCTTTCTAAAATTTTTAGGTGTGATGCTATGACTGACTGATTGATCAATTCCCAGCATAACCTATAGATTAAAGGTATAATAGATACTGTAAATTTAGTACATAGGTATATCATGTGCCCTGGAGGCGCAAGAAAGAAAGATTTTTCTGACTCCAGATCACCACCCCACATAGCACCCATTAGTATCTAATACGTATCAAAAATATTTCATTGAAACAGTTAATGTTTCAGATGCATTTTGAAACGTATCTGCTTAGTTTCATACAAGTATCTAATTGACCAGAATGTCCTCTCATGTTTCGTAACTAATATATGTATATGTTACATTTCAAAGTAACATATCTGATACGGTTCAAAGTAACTTATACAATACGTTTCAAAATAACATAACTTATATATTTCAAAGAAACATTGGTTACGATATATGAACAAATACGTAACTAGCACGTTTCTGGTGCATTTATTTACCATTATTAGTCTCTGAAATGTACATTATATTAGAATTTTATGTGAAAAGCAAGAATGAACACAGAACAAATTAAAAGTTGTTTTTTGTTTAATTACTTGTATAATACAGTTTTTGGCTATTCTAGAACTAAACTAAACTGTGTTTATTACAAAATACCGTTCATTTCATAGTTAGGAATAAGATTATCAGTATATTTTTTATCAGAGGAAAAGTTTTAACTAATTGAACCTAAAGAAGAATTGTTGAATAGAAATAATACAGTTGATCCACACACACAACAAGGGACAAAATTGGTTGAAATTAAAAAAAACAACAAAAACATGTTATTAAAGTTTATTTTGTACAAAAAACACAGTTAAACATATACGTACTATAAACAAATATAGATATTTTAAATAACCACGTGAAGACATAAACTATATACATTAAAAGTTGTACACTTACGTAAATCAATAACATTACAATATAGACCTTTTAAACTAACCTAACTTAGAGCGAACTAAAGAAAACTGAAAAATTAAAACTTAAAATAAAACTGTAGAACATTTCTCTACAAGTGTGAAAATATCGGAAAGTTGGTCTTATGTCAAACTAATAATTTTGTTTTTTATTAATAATACAATTCGTAACTAAAAAGTTAACAACAAACTACACTTAATGAAATTAACTTTTAAAAATACAACAAATATAAACTATCTGATGTAAAGTCATGAAAAAATAACATTTAAAAAACAAACAAGTCATTTTAATATTTACTATGACATTTTTAATTTCATATTTTAAAATATGTATGATTAACAAAAAAATTAACACATTAAAAAAACAACCACGAATATAAAAAATCGTTTTAAACATAATTTAACTTCTGGTTTTACAATAAATAACTAGATTAAAACATGTATTCCACTTTCCACGTAATTGAATTAATGCTTTCCTTGTAGATGCTGCTATTGGTCCTCTCCTTTCTGTAACCAAACGTTCAAGCATATTAAGAGGCTATCATGATAGGTACTTTCATTCAATGAGTAGTTTTTCTCACTATCTCAGACACATTTGGTTTAATCAAATAAAATAATTTTAGTTAAATTAGCATCTGACTACTTTTATGCGTATAAGCTGATTGAGAGTATTTGGTCAGGATAACATCAAATGTAATCAATATTCACAACTCCTCTAAAGTATTGCGTCACAGAAGAACAACATCCAGAGGTGATATTTTTAGTTGCAAAGAGTGTACAAAGTAGTGAAATCCATGAAAGAATGTTGAAAGTGTACACGATTAATTATACTCCATATTAGCTGATCTTATAAGGTCAATCCTTGGTTCCTTATGGCTAATGGAAGAAGCATTATATGTAATACCATAATTCAAACTTATCAGACAGAACATATCGCACATTTAAAGTAAATACATGAATTAGTAAACAGATTATACTTAGATGTTATGATACTAAAATTAATGAAGCAGCCAAAAGATTTTATAGAAGTCTCTGTATTATTGGAGTTATAAAATATTTTTTTTGTTATTGTGAATCGGAAATGTGTGTGTTTTACCGAACGAATTATCAAAATAAATTTATACAACACTC
This sequence comes from Homalodisca vitripennis, assembly GCF_021130785.1. Lineage (NCBI taxonomy): Eukaryota > Metazoa > Arthropoda > Insecta > Hemiptera > Cicadellidae > Homalodisca > Homalodisca vitripennis. Next base: position 4,808,391 of record NC_060212.1, on the reverse strand, counting down.
TCCCATACTCCTTAATCTTTAAAGTGTTATGTTGGATATAGTGTCCTATAAAACTGCAATATGATTCCGGATTATCATACAAAAATTTGTAGTTATCTGTTTAGTGGTTTTTGAGATTTCTGCAAAGATACGAAATTTTACCAATTTCTCATATCTGGATTGTTTAACATTGAATTTGTTAACTGATTATATAAAGAGAACTACTGTATTATTATTGTTAGCTAAATTATAAAATAAATATTAAGTGATCCAAAGGAGAAATTCAATTTTAAAATTTAATTCCGCCAATTTTTATTACTGAACATTGTTTTTGTGTGTGTCTGTATACATGAAAACGAGCAAAATACATATGAAAACAGATAAAATAACAACCAAGCTAGTAAATAATTGTAACTTTGTAAGGCTTGATACTCTTTGAAAAAAAATCTGCCACAAAAAAATAACTGCTGTTGTGCCAGCTAGCAAGATAAAGAGAAGGGATATTACTGTATACCTTATGTTTGATATTTATTACCCTTTCTCCACAATCAGATTTGTATCCTCTTCTAAAAAATACAGCTTACCATGTTTTTCTATCTTAAAAATTATTCCGCTGTCGATTTTACTAAAGTCTGGATTTGTTCAGAAAAAGTGGAAATAGTAAATGAAAATTATACATGATGTTAATAATATGATATATAATTTGCCAAAATACTATTAAAATATGAGGTATGTTAACGCTTCTTATCTCGAGTGCCTCAGTTTGCCTTGTACAAGCCATTTGGTGATGACCTTTCCTTCAGCGGCCTTGGTTATATTATCAATAAGAGCTCTAGACCAATGGAACTGTAAAATTATTTAAAAAATCAGATGACGTTAGCAAATATTTGTCACCAAAGGTCTGGCATGGTTGGTAATAATAAGTATTTTATCACCAAAGCCGACTTCTATATTTTTTAAGTTTAAATTTATATAAAAATACTTTATGGAAAAGTATTACCTAAAGTATTGATTTATTGTAATTAGTTTTGTCTTTTTCTCTGTAAGAATCTTTTTCTATGTACAGCAGCTGACATCTAACAAAAACAATTATATTTCTTTTTTTGATCTCATTTAAGCCTCAGCGTCAGCTTCGAAGTGCACTAGTTTTTTATTAAAGTACAAAGTACATGATTGAACCTCCCCGGGATTTGAACCCGTGATCTCTCGGTTAGAGTGCCGAGACTATAACCATTAGTCCACGGTGTAGGACAATTATATTTCTTACTTATGAAGTTGTTTGTATTTATAAACAAGATTGAAAAACTTTAATGGGTTTTTTGTAGGGCAATTTTATGGTGTGTAACGTAAACTACTTGATAGCTAATAATATACAAAGGCAATAACATATATTATGTTACTTAAGTTATATGAGTTTGTAAAAACATGGTTTAAGTTTATTGCAGATTATTTGCCAAGACAGGTTAATTTTTGAATAATAATAATACACGTTATTATGAACAGACAATGCACACGTCGTATCACTTTCTTGTAGAAACAGTCTTATTCTAATTTCGCGGATTATTTGCAAAATAGCCAAGATATGTTATAGGTTAGTCACTTGAAAAAGTTTTAGTTAATTATTTTAAGCCATATTTCGAGAAACAGAAGCATATATATTATAATATCAAAGGGGTATGTTTAAAATTACTGTTAAATTCGATTTAATAAAGCTTTAAACTCTAGAAAAAGTCTGGTAATAATAGGTAAACAAATAGTGATTAATATTGGATGGGTGAACTATAACAATATTAGTCTACTAGAAAAAATTACTGATACTTGAACTTACCTCCAATTCCTAATAAATCTTAGATGAAAGTTAGCTTTTTGAGTCTTGAACCAACTAGAACACAACAAATAAAATAAACGCGGAAATATCGGTTAAGGAAGTGAATGCAAACAGAAACTTTACAACGGCGCAAAGTGACAGTGACATTACCAAACTCAAAATTGCCATGATACGCATGCGCAATAGGCCGTTGCATTGTGGTATGTAGTCTAATACGAAATTTCTGATACGTATATGACACGAGGCAGGTGTTTTAATGGCATTGTCATAGTCTTAGATACGTATATGAAATCTACTCATTAATATGTAACGTAAATGTACAAGAATTTATTTTTCCAACCTCATAATTTCCGGCAGCATAGTTGGCAACTCTGACGCTTTGGACTGAGTCATCTTTCCTTTAGACTACGGCTGTCGGCTACATAGTCATTTGGTCGCGTTTTTTAATGCAATAAACAGTTTTGTAGTGGGTGAAGTTTTGTCTTGAGTTCTACGTTCTAGTGTTTAAAGAATTTCCACACTCACTTCAGATTGCACTTCGTTTGTCTTATCTTGGGTTATCTTTCCGACGTTCGAGTGTAAACTTACTGAAATGTAACAACTAAATGTTCTTTCTCTCGTTGGTGCAGTTGTCTGTTGTCTAGAACTGTAGGCTATAGGTACGGAGTTGACATCTTAAAGTACGGTATGTATAACTATGGATACATACTACTTTATTATTATAGATCAAATTGTATTAACTATTGATTAGAGAAAATCCCACCCAGGTAGTTGTATTCACATGCATACACATAACATCACTTACAACAGGGCTGGGATTACATAATGGCCATACTTCCTGTTTGTTAGCTATCCAGTGCAATTTCCGAATCAAACCAAATTGTTTTTTGAAGTGAAAACTTCTTTAGGCGCGTTGAGCGTTTTGGTAGAGGGTAAAATCCTCGGTTCGCGTCACCGACATGCTAATGATACTAACCTGCATGAAAAAGTCAGTCTCGCTGTGTTTTTTAACCGTAGACTTGGCCGCGGACTACTAACCTGCATGAAAAAGTCAGTCTCGCTGTGTTAAAACTGTCCCGGCGGAGTATGAAAACAGACTGCGAAAATCAGTGACCTTTACGGCTTCCTCTCGCGATTTAAAAGTGAAGCCAATGTCGCACAATTCTGTAAGATGCGTCAAATTAAAGCTCTTAATATTGGCAATCTATTGGTTACATTTTTAAATATTAAAAAAAATTTCGAAATAATTTTGATTATTGTTTACATTTTACATAGCGTTTACAATGACAAGAAAAAAGTAGTAAGCGAGGATTTTTTTTTATTTTTTGGTCAGACAAAATTTGTCAGCGAGAAAGTTGTGTGAAAATAGATGAATATTTTTTTGTAATTTATCATTTTTTTATTGGAAGTTTAGTTTAGCCTGTAGTAGCGTATGAAGTGATGAGTGAACGTTTCTGCCGGAACTGTAGTTGGCGCATTGGCTCACTGATACCGTATTAACTCAATAAATTAGTTTATTGTGCAATAAAAATACCTTTACGAAAGAACCAAGTTAATTTAACTAATTTATTAGTTTTAAAAATATATTGTGGGTTTAATTGTTATTGCAATTATATACTTTATCCGTAGCAATAACTGTATTATTTACATAAAAGTGAGTATGAAACATATTAATATTTTTATACAGATAAATGAATAATGAAAACAACGAATATATTTTTAAACATTTTTAATATTTGTACGGATATTTGTATTTAAAATTTAGCATTATTCATTTTAATTATATTTTTAATATTTAACCTCTTCATCATGAAATGAGTATTATTACGGTATAAGATTTATGTTACTAGCGTGGTAAAATAGATTTCTAGTTATTTGATAATATTTTTTCGTGGATTTTAAAATTGGAAAGTTAAAAAATGTTATAATAATTTTAGATTTTATGAAATATGTTCATTTATTGTTTTTATTAAGATATTGTTAAGATAATTGTATATTAATTATTTTTTCAACCACTTTGTATTTATATTTTGTTCATGATTTGTTTAACCCATCATATGTAACTAATAAATAAAACATAAAAAATTTCATATAATTTTTGCATATAGTTTTAATTACTCTCAACTTAATAGTTCCGTTTTCACTTCTATCGGCAGTCCCACGACTGCTACTTTTTTTATTTGTAATTGTATGCTAAGGTGATTAGTAATTTATCCATATAAACTATATATATATATATATATATATATATATATATATATAATTAATTAGGGGTAAGTTAATTTTAAACATACCCCTTTGATATTATTATATGTATGCTTCTGTTTCTCGAAATATGGCTTAAAATAATTAACTAAAACTTTATCAAGTGACTAACCTATAACATATCTTGGCTATTTTGCAAATAATCCGCGGAATTAGAATAAGAATGTTTCTAAAAGGATGTGATACGACGTGTGCATTGTCTGTTCACAATAAAGTTTATTATTATTTTAAATTTAACCTGTCTTAGGAAATAATCTGTAATAAACTTAAATCGTGTTTTTACAAACTCATATAACTTAAGTAACATAATATATGTTGTTGTTGCCTTTGTATTTTCTGTATACAATTTTAATATCACTCCATGAAACATTATAGCTATTAACGTGTAACTTGCGTGCAATCAGCAGTCCTTTTTAACTCTCGATGGGGTGACACTACCAACTTCTACACCGGGTGCTACCCAAGGTTGCTATGCCACTGACAGAGTAGCAAGTTTTATAATGGATAAATACTCAGTTTCTTGAAGTGGGTTTAAAGCAAAGGTTTTCCACAGATTATAGGATTTCCAAGACGGATTAGAATAAAAATTAATTGATTTATCTACTATAATTTATAAAATCAGAATGATTGTTGATTATAATGTTTGCCAAAATAAGTAATTTAAGAATAATTGATTTAAAATATAATTTTAACTGTACACTACACAAAATAAAACTTACTCCACATAAATATGCAGACATATTTTTGACATATTTGTACAGTATTTAATGTTTAATAAAAACCATACTAGGATTATAAAAACAGTATACATATTAGTTTATGTGTAGCATTTAAATTACCATACAATCGTACAAAAATATGGATTCTATAGCCATAAGTTGAGTTTCTCAATCTATATCTATAGAGCATTCGGCCAGAAATATTTTGTAATGTTTTTAGATTCTATATCAATAATAATTGTTCTATTATAAATATTTTTACAATTACTAAAATTTTGTTTTTTTTTCTACTGAACCACGGAGAATATTGAATTACGTTGATAAATATTGATATTTACAAAACGTCTCTAGTAAGTGAATAATTAAGTGTAATATAATGAAAATATTGATAAATTCTAAAATAAATCGTACGTAATAAATTGGTGAAAATCTCTCAATGTTTGTTTTTCTACTTTACTTTCTATATATTTTGGAAATGGGTTAAATATGTTTAATCAAATACAAGTATCTTACCGTAATGTTTTTTTTTGTGTAAATGGATCTAAAAGAAGTTTTTCATTTAAAGAAGTCTCGAAGAAGATAGCAAAATGTGTTGAAATAGTAGGTTATTCCTTGAACACTTCAATTCTTTACTTTGATATTTTCAGCGTTTGTTTACACAGTGATGAGTCAGCGCTAAGATAAGACGTATCGACGAGCGATAGTGTTCCTGCCTAATCTATAGAGCGTTTTATGTTTTCATTATTTCAAATTTAATTGACTTTGTTTCATATTGAAATGACCAGTTGTGATATTTGTACAAAGTCTATCACTTCTAAACAACTCAAGCTTGTATGCAATGTTTGTTCGAAAGAGTTTTCATGGGGCCTGCATGCGAATTAACCAGGCTGATCTAGATTCCATCACCGCCGATGGATTAACTTTGAGGTTTTAGCCGTGTATTGAAACACGGAGAAAGAGCTCGAGGTTTGACTCCGCAGCTCAGGATGGGAAACTTTCACTCGAAGATATTATGAACCAAATCGAGGAAATAGCTGAAGTCCAAAAATACCAAGAAAATAATTGTAACAGTTCCTATGAATCCCTAACTGAAATAACTCAAGAATTCACAAAAACCATGAAGCAGCAACATTTATACATGAAAAATGCTAAAAAATCATTGACAACTTTATGCAACCAAACAAAATTTTAAATAAGAAAGTTGTTGACCTGGAACAGCGGATTGATGATATGGAACCATAATCCAGGGCAAATGCCATAGAAATATAGGCAATTCCTGTGCAGCCAAAGAAAGACGTGTTCACAGTTGTAAAGAGGGTGGGAAAATCTCTGTACCTAACTGTTACGGACTCCACGATTGATGCCTGCCATCGTCTATCATTGTCATCATTTCCATCGTGGTACATCATTGTCAAGTTTGTGAGGCGTTTTGACAAGGAGTTCATGAGGAAGCGTCGAGTCAAACGGAACCTGTCTACCAGACACCAGATGGTGACGTCGACGAGTTTCAATACTTCGAGATTTTGTTTCACACATTAAAATAAGCAAAACAGTTCGTATAAAGGTATGTCCCCTAACGTTTAGTTTTCCGTATGTCTGTATGTGTTTTTTTATTTTAAAAATTATATCTTTCTAAGAACCAGTTACGATGAACTTATGAAACTTGAGAATTGTATTAAACTTTCGTTGATCTTTTTGAAAATAACGTATTGACAAAGTCCTTTTCCAGTTTCAAAATGGCGCCTCTTTAAAGTGTTTAAAGTCAAATAACAAAAATACCATTATAGTTGTAAAAATATGCATAGGATACTAACTATTTAGTCATTTTAATGTTTTTTGTTTTAGTGGATTTATTTTACAAATAGGACTACAACACTCTCTAAAGCTTTACGAGCTTTCTAGCAAAATAAATATCCTCTAGAACTCCCGATCAGAGTGCATCGTAAAGAAGTTGATGATGGTTGATGATGATGATGATGATTTCTACAAAGAGCATACATTTCAAGGTGTTTTACACAATTCTATATTAGGCCTATTTTTTAATTTATTGAAAGTCCTTTGAGTTATCAGTCAACTTTTGCAATGAAATATTGATAGGAATGGTAGATTATAACAAACCTTAAGCTTGACTTCCAAGGTCGTGTATGATCCAAGGTCGGCCTATAAATGAGCTCTTCCCATCAATGTCTCTCTTCTGGAATGAATGTTTAAGAAGGACAGCCATTGTTAAATTCCCACAGATAGCAACAAGAAAGTCGTTAATGGTATGGATTGGCACGGCTTAGTAATAGATAAACTGAGTTCCACAAATTTAGCAGAGCCACATATGGTAGAAGATTTCATATAGTATATAATTAATTGTTGTTGTCAAACTTTACAAAGAGACTTATTAAAATTCCACAAATTCCTCAGAGAATATTTTATAGGAGAAATCTGTATTCTCACAGATATGAGCACATTCTACGTAATTATGGAGTGGAATAGTACCAATAACCATATACGTAACTGTTACAACATTTCGTAATAGGTTACTGATCTTTTGGTCGGTCAAAAAAACATCAGCAATAATCGAATGACTATAATACATAGAATAGAATAGAATATAAAATAGAATAAACATTATTATTCTCATGAATATGCACACATTATAACATATTCAATACAAATAATATACAACAAATATAACTGCAAGCACATACATAGCAAAATAATCTTCTGCATTGCACGCGATTACAGAGTATATCAGTACTGGCTGACCTTGACACATTAACATTCATGCCACACATACATACATACATATACCGAGAAACAAAGTATTGGCCTCCAAGGCAAAGCCTGTTTTGAGGCATTTACATAATTCATAGAAATAAAAGAACTAGCAGTGATAGAACAACAATTATACATTTCCAAATATTATAACATAATCCTAAAACCCTCTTTCCAACAAAATTCATTCAGATTCATACTTGCAAGATAAACAGATAAATCACACATACACTAATTATATAAAATAAATTGTAAATTATAATCCTCATTATGTCTGCATCTATTTTTGGTAGTTAATACAAATGAAAATCATCGGTCAGCAAGAGTAGAGGTATTTATTAGGGATAATTGTGTGAATATAGTAGAACAGGAAATTCCTCAGTTTAGGTCAGCAGATATAATAAGAATTAAGTTTAGTTTTTTAAGTAATGAGTTTTTAGCTATTTATAGAATATTGCAATCGACAATAAATCAGTTTTTTGGCGAATTATTTGGTTATTTAAATAGGGAAAGTGTTAATAAACCTGCAATAAATGTATTAATTCTTGGTGATCACAACGTGGATATACTAAGTGGGGATATTTATGATTTAGATTACTACAAAATAAAGCTGGCAAGTTTAGGTCTAGAATCATTAGTAAACGAACCAACACGAGTAACACATATTTCTCAGACTTGCATTGATCACGTGTTTGTTAGATTAGCCAGTAAACGTAAATTTGAGTGTAAAGCTTATGTATTGCAGACACAAATAACAGATCACTACATGACGGGCCTGCGGTTGTGGGGTCTGATGGAAGGTATGAGGGGGGACCGGTCACCTGACTGCGCTGCCTCCGCCCCTCCCCGCGTCACCTTCGCTCGGGTCTGTTATGATAGACTGATAAGCTTACTTGAGACTGTAGACTGGTCTATAGTAAAAACACAAGGTGATGCGTCAATTGCTTATGATGTCTTTGAAGCGCAACTTTTTACTTGTATTTCTGCCTGTACGTTCGAAGTTGTGAGTGACAGTAATGTTGACAAAAACCTTAAGCCTTGGATAGCAAATAACGTATGTAGACGTATTAAAAAAATAAATGAGTTATTTAATAAAGTTAAGTATAGATCTAGTGATGATAAGTTTAAGCAGTATTACCTACGTTTTAGAAATAAACTAAAGAAAGATATAAAGCTAGCGAAAATTAATTATTATACAGTACTGATAAGTTTTGTACAAATAACAGTAATCTGAGAAAAATATGGAATACTGTTAACGAAATAGCCGGCCAAAGAAAAACGACAAAACACGTTTCTTTAAATATTAATGGTAATATAATAAATGACTCAGAGGCGGTAGCTGAAGAATTTAATAAATACTTTTTAGCTGTAGTAAAAGATGTGGTAGGTAATTATTCTATTGATACTACAATCACAAACTTGGTTTACAGTAATACCTTTACTGAGTGTCATGAAGTTAATTCTATATTCCTGGGGGCAGTTTTGAGCCGGGATGTAGAAAAAGCAATCTATTCTCTAAAAAACGGCAAATCGCCAGGTCTGGATGGCATTAATAGAGTGATGCTAAAGAAAATCTACCCCACAATTTTGGACCTTCTGACTTTTTTAATAGATTAAAGTTTTAAAACAGGAGTTTTTCCAGAAAAATTAAAAAATACAGTAGTAATACCAATACACAAGAGTGGCTCAGCAAGCAATTGTTCCAATTTTAGGCCTGACTCATTAATTTCAACATTTTCAAAGATATATGAGAAGGTCATGAAAGAAAAAATGTTAACTTTCTTAAACAAAACAAATTTTTTTTCTGAAATTCAGTTTGGATTTAGGTTGGGTTTGAGTACAGAGCTCGCTTTCTATAAGTTAATGGAATCAATAAATGAAGGTATAAATACAGGAGATAATGTGAGGGGACTTTTTTGGATATTAAAAAACCTTTCGATAAGGTAGATCATGGTAGCGTATAAAAAACAACTCCTAAATAAATTATTTAATTGTGGTTTTAGAGGTGTAGCTCAGAATTGGTTTAAAAGTTACTTGAATAAGAGGCAGCAGTGTGTTAAAGTAAATGGTAAGATAAGTCAAATGGGAGAAATATGCTGTGGAGTCCCACAGGGATCATTTCTTGGAGCGGTCCTGTTTATATAATATTTATTAATGACTTATGCAATGGCACGTTTAAGGGTAAATTAACAGCATTTGCTGACGACCTGCTCTTTGCTATGTTGGGGGGTCGTGGGACTTAATTAATTATAATATGAATGAGGATTTAAATTCATAAAATTGGTGGTTTTTAAACAATAAGTTAGTATTAAATATAGAAAAAACCATGTATGTTGATTTTTCATTACGAAAGAATGTTAAACTGCAATAATATTGTTTTTTTCAAATGTATTGATTGTTTGCAAAATTAAAAAACCCGCACTCAGTGTTCAAAAATTAACCAAATTTCAAAAACGAAATACGTGGGAATCATTTTGGATTGTGAATTAAACTGGAAAACTCATATAGACAGGTTGAAAAACAAAGTAATTACCAGTGTGCGTTTGTTTTATTTTTTTAAAGATATTTGTCCATTAGCTGTTTTAAGATCATTATATTTCGCTTTGATTAATAGCAGGTTATAGTATGGGATAATGTGCTGGGGAGGAACTTATTTTACGAGCTTAAAACCACTTGTTACATTGCAAAAATTATTTGTGAGATTGATTTTAAAGAAGGGAAAATTGTATTCGTCTTTTCCATGTTTTCAACAGCTAAATATTTTACCACTAAGATCTCTATTTCTATATAAAGTAATAAAAATGTTTTTTATTGGTGGCAGACTCTTAGTTCAGGAGAATATTTACACATTAAGATTAAGAAATGCAAATTAATGTCAAGTTCCGAAACCTAATTCAACATTTTATGCTAAAACGTTAAATTTTATAGCACCAAGATTATTTAAAAAAATTGCCAAGCAACATAAAAAGTGAGACAAGTTGTATAAAGTTTTTGAGGTTATTGAGGGAATGGTTAATGATTCAGCATAACACGGAGGCATTTTTACAAATAATAGCAAGTTAGGTATATTTAATTATTGTTCAATTTATATTTCAAAACTGCGTTTAAAGTTGGTTGATTAGTTTTTGACTAAAAGTAGTATTATCTGATTTTATTTTGTTTATTAATAGTAATTTTGTTATTATCTGAAATTTAACAATAGGCAGTAACCACACGTATTGATTGTGATGTTAGATGATTTTTAATTTCTATTTCTATTTCAAATTACCTGTTTCGATCTGAGCTCTGAAAACTTTAAGTTTATTTCTGGTTTAATTTTAATGAAGGAACCCCTAATCAGATTATTTATAATCTTAGGGGCCCTATATTTTTCTCAAAGTTGTATTATATTTTTAGTAAAAATGTTATCATAAGTTTAAAAGTTAAGTTAGTATATAGGTCAGCCTGGGAAAAAAAGTATATTTTGTAAAGTGATAATTGTTGACTTGATATGCATAATATTGTTTTTCATAATATTGCTATGTACAATTATGTTTCTTGAGAAAAATAAATAATATGATTTGATTTTAAACAAATACTATCCATTGTACAATTTCCTACACCCACACATACATTTCCCTATCAACCAACACATATACTATAACGTTTGTCTACTAAATTAATTCTGTCCCACGGCGATATTTAAAGAAGGACTATACCTTCTAATAACAAAAATAGTCCTCTTGAAAATGGATCTTCCAAATTCGACACGCAATGTACTATTGCATTAAGTACATAGAGAATTTATGATTTTCAGGAGAAACCGCAATGGACTCACTCCCATTGTTAGTACTGGATAAAATCGCAGAGCACCTGACACCCTACGAGCTGGCAGCGTGTTCTGCCGTTAGTGTGGGCTGGAGGGATGCCTTCAACCAGGACAGTCTGTGGAGGCCACACTGCAACGAGGACACGGCAGAGTACCTAGAGACTGCGGAGTGTAGAGTGGAGCCGAGGTTTGAGTCTCCGGAGTCGGAGGACGGCACGCTGAGTCCTGTCTGTCGCTGGCGGATGTGTTACATGCGTGAGACCCACCTGCGGAAAAACTGGAGGCAGTGGAACTGTATCAAAGATGACATACCGGTCAAGGATTTATATCTTAATGATATGTATAATTTCGTTTCTAATGACTTGGTCATTAACACACAAGAAGATTCCAATCACAAAGTGAATGTTTCACTCTGGAACGTCAAAAGCGTTCCAGTAAGATTAGGAAACCCATTTAGTATCTCGTTCAATGGAGGTGATATTATAATGGTCAACGAAAAATGTTTAGTGATTGTGAAGATACATCACGTGGAAGTTTACAACTGTGAGGCATCCTGTGACCTCGAGTGGCCCATGAGGTATTTTTTCTTTGTTGGTGGGACTGAGACGTATCTATCTGGTGACAAAGACAAGATTTTGACTAACGATAATGTGCACGAATGTATTAAATCTTATTATTTTACAGGAACATATTTTGTTTACGTTACAACAAACAACAGTGATCTTCACATATGGGATCTCAATGTTGGTACAGAATTAAATCGAGTGAAGTTTCCCGTGTATGACGAACTTGTTCCAGATGTTGAAAGTATTTACATACAACATTATCAAATCCGAGAATGATTCAAAAGATTTTGTCTTAGTTCAGAGCTATGAAGCGGAAAACGTAGTTGCCAACGTATTCCGTGTCTACAGCCTGAATAGATTACAGTTCCTCCCTTTCCAAGTGCGTCATGACTTCCCTTACCAAGATGTTAAATGTATTTTATCGGACCAATTCGTTGCTGTTGCTGATACATGTGGTCCTGTTCACTTATACAATTATATGACGTCGGAATTAATTGTGAAGGTATCAACTACTTCTTCTGACATTGTAGCGTTTGGAAGAAACATAGTGATTTATGAAGAAGGGAGAATGCATGCAAAGTTCGATTGTCGCACTTTAAAAGTAGAGCCATTTCCAGTTACCGATTTAAATGAAAGCACGTCAAAGTATCAATTCGAGGAATACTTGTTGGATAGGATTCTTTATGCAATTAGCAAAGTCAATATACTGAACTTTTCGGAGGGTGGATCGAGTTTTGAATCAGATGATGTAACATGGATTACAGAAGAAATGTATATGTTGGAAAACTACAAAACTAATAAATCTCATACCAAGTTTGTTTTTAAATGTTTTAGCAATAACCAGTACTTGCTTAAAGTTATTACCTTTTGGTAATTTGTAGCAATAATTTTAAATATAGGCCTACTATAGCCATACACTTTAACTTTCGATAGTTTTCGCATATTTAAATGTAAGCATTGTAACATTATGCTTACCCTCAGAAATACCCAACTACGAATCTTTACATATGATTGTGAAATGCTGGTGAACACATCATCCATTACATTTTAATATTACAACTAGTATGTATTTCTAATTTATGGCTTACGTATGCCCTGGAGAAAGTAGGTGGAAACGGATGTTCAAAGGATTTCTAGGGGTGATCTGAGAGGTAGATCAAGGAAAGAACTAATTGTTTTCGCATGATCTGTTATCTACGCCAATGGGAATCATCTGGAATGGAGACTCTTTAGAACCAGTTATGACTATTCCAACTTATGATAGTGATTTTAGATTATAACAATTATAGTGGATAGTCTTTTTATACATGAATATACTTAATACTACTGTTTTTTGTTCTTTATAAAAACAATAAATTACTGGATGTTGTCATCCTGTGCCATATTAATTCGTTCACAGTTATTTATCATCGAAGCATTCTTTTTATTTTATCTTTTATTAGAAATGTAACATAAAATGTACATATGTGTCTGTTATTTTACTTCATGTACTTCTTAATTTTATCTATAAATAGTGGTGTGTTGTATTCTTTGATAATGAATCTTTTTACTTTACTGTTTTGTCTTTGTATCAGTCGTGTTTACTACCAAATCTATCTATGATAATTGTTTGAGTTTTACTTAAATATGAAACTAATTTAAATTTAATTAACAACTTTTTTTACTTTTAGTAAATAATATTACTAAGTATGCAATACTTGATTAGTACTGTTATGAAGATGTCAAAGATAAAGTTCCTTGTCGCCATTTTACGACAGATTTAAAAACATATAAATCCCACATTCGTTGTTTTTTGACAGAAGTAAGCCCGAAACGGACATATACTTTCTTTACTGTAGAGACAAGGCAAACGCAACTACGCTACTAGATATACTAAGAACGAAATACATTTTAAATACACACTGTTTGATGTATTCTTGGCCAGGGTAACAAAGCAAAATTAATTTTGGTGTCGGAGATATGTTACAAGTAGCGCCTATACACGTGCAAAGCCTAACATTATAATTATTAGCAATTTCGCCCCACGTCTGAAGCTGTTGACCACGAGCACTGAAACACGTACCTAAAATATACGTACTTTTGTTTCTAAACTACTTAGTGCCCCATAATTTATTACAACATGAGCGCACCAACTGAAACGCTAATAACTGAGTCATTAGAATTCCTCCAGTGGTCTGAATAATTCAAATTGTCCTGTAATCTTTGGAGCTATTCAATAAAATACCATGGAATGCTAGAGAGAAATTCAAGTTATTCCACAGGTACTTATCTCCAACTTCTTCCAACTTAAATCTAAAATGGATGAGGAGATTAGAATATCCTACAATGACTATCACTTATCTCTGGAGTGTTTAGAATGTTTTTTTTCTTTTTCAATTTGCTTTTGTTGTCTCTTTTTAGAACAAGAAATTTCGCGGCAAGCCGCACCCGTATATAGTAGTTAAATTAATAAAACAAATGTAAGGTTCTAATTATGTTTAAGTGTTTAAATTGTTCTTAAGAGGATAAATCAAGATTGAGCTTGAAGTGTATATAGGCATGTTTAATACGAGTACCTTCAGCTTTTGTTCAAAATTTCGTTAGTAGAAAACTAATTTTAACTATTGTATTAATAAAGTTAGGATTGTCTCCTCTTACACCAACAACAAAACTTTTAATGCTTGTTAACGTAATTTCCATAAGGGATTTATATTTCAAAACTCGAAAGTATTTTGCTTGTTTTCATTTTGTTCAAAAGTGAATTCAACATGATGAGGGTAGACATCCTCATTTTTCATTACCATCTCGTTATCGTTCATCACCAATTAATTGATGAACGTACTAAAGAAATTGCAGACAGCTATATATTTACAGCGACAGTTAATTTAATTCATGGTCACGTTTTGCAAAACTTCAAATAACGTTTATGGTCTTACTCCACCCTGGCCAACAAAGTAGTCTCCTATAGCCTTGAAAAACTTCCAAATAAATGTTGCAGGAAGTGGATAAAATGTGCCTGAACAAAACCTAGTAGTGAATTGGCAAACTGCAGATACAACTTTTCAGGATTATGTCAAAGACACAAATGATCTGAATGATCAGATCTGTTCCTCTTATCTTTCCAAACTGTTACTCGCGATACCGCCATAAACACAACAAGATCCGCTTGGCATCTCTACTCGTGATTTAAATCTGTGTTGGATACTTTATTATCACTTAAACGTGTCTCCTTGCAATGAATAAATAAATTTGATACGTTGCTTAAATCAAATAATATGTTTAGTCAATATTTCTAAAATTTGACTTTTTAACATATTAGTTTGTGTGTTTTTTTACATACGGTAAATAAATAATAACATTAATCCCTTATAACCATGTTATAAGGCGGAATCGTGTTTCTTACAAACTAGTTGTTACTCGTGACAACGCACGCAATTTTAAAAGCGATTGTAAATGTTAGAATAGGAAAAGCATTTTGTGTTAGTATCTAAACATAGTAAGACAGTTAAACCATACAAGGTAAATCAATTTAATTTTACTACAAGAGTGAGTTAAGTAGGTTAGCTAATACTAGAATGAATAATGTCTTAGGACTCAACAAGTTTCTTCCCTGTATTAGATGGAATGTACGCAAAAAATGTGTTAATTTGGTTATCTTTAAATTTATTAGACGTTAAAGGTCAAGTAGTTAGGTTCGGTGTTCCAATTTAATTACGGTGACAGCTGATTTAAATAACAGCTGCTCAAATACTGGTAAATTATGGGCTATTTGGTTTGCATGTTTAATGAGAGACCTACCTAATAAATTCTATTTCTTAACCGATTTTTACAAATGAGATTTCCTTGAAGAGAAAATTATCTTAAAAACTTTTTTGTCTAGTAAAATATTGTATGAAAACAAATTTATTTAATATTTCATAAAACAAATATTAACTTGCTTCCACTTTGAAATCTAAAGCATTCTGTTCTGATATAGTCTAATACCTTCTGACATAGACGCTTTTACCAAGTCTTATAGAAAATTTGTGTATAGTTGCTAAGCGATGTGGAGTTTTCTCTCACTTTTTGTTCGGAATTACACATAAAATCTTAATATACATAGTCAGTGCAAACGTTTTCTTACATCGTGTATAAATCTTCAGATTATATAACAGTTGATCATGTTAAATTTGCAGCTATGACGACTCTTTAATAGTTTATTTAAATTCAACAAATACTAAAAAAATCTATAAAATTAACTTAACTGGCATTCTAAAACTAAAAGTACCGGTTTTCATGAACAAAGTATATTCAATTTTTAGGCCAAATAAAGAAAAAACAAATCTATAAATGACCGTACCTCAAAAACGTAGGTGCAGATTTCGATAAAACATTCAATATATAGAATACAGTATTATATTAGTACCTTCATTCTTAGGCTGCCCTTATTTTCCGAAATTTATCGAATTTACAAGCCAAATACTGAACACCGGAATCTATGGATAGCTGTACCTCAAAAACGTACTAGACGATTTTAACAAAAGTTTTTATACACATTTGAGACACAGTCTACTATACTAAAATGTAAGCTTCATTCATACGCCGTGTCTATTTTTGGAGATACATTGATTTTATCTGTGAAATATTGAACAACGAAATCTATGGATAGCTGTACCTCAAAAACGTACGAGCCCATTTTTATAGAACTTTCTATACACATTTGAGACACAGTTTATTATAATACAATATAAGCCTCATTCATAGGCGGCGTCTGTTTTCGGAGATACATCGATTTTACATGTGGAATACTGGGACAAAAATATGGGATGGTCATACCTCAAAAAAGTATAGAAAGCCGATTTTGATAGAGCTTTCTATAGGCGTACACATTAAATACATGGTCTACTATACTACAATATAAGCCTCATTCTTAGGCTAGGCCTATTTTTGTTATAAAATTAATATTGATTTTATATGGTTTAATATGATGAACTAGGTTTAGGATTCAGTTGGGAACTAGGTCCGTTTCCATCTGCTCGTTCTTTTTACTGATGGAATCTATGGCCAGTTTCACGTCGGCAAGTCACACCAAGGTGGAGATCATATGTCTTTATACTTCCTAATTGTTACATATAGTGCACTTTCCCAATTAAACCAAAATGTTTTATATTTGTAACTTTGGGCTTAGGTGAATAATATTATACAGACTTTAAATAACAACGGAATAAAAATTATAGCAATTAACGTAAAAAAATATGAAATAAAGGGAAACAAGATTATTGTTTGTGGGTGCATATATGATAATCAAGATGATTTCATGTTACATACGTTTAAGAATTTTTACTGGTCTTGTCCTAGGTATTTTGAATAATAGATGGCATATTTCATCTTACATCTATCCCACTTTAAACATTATATATTTCTTTAATCATTTGTCTGATTTCAATTGAATTGTTTCTAAGTAATTTTTTTTCGTTCTCGTCAAAATTGTATAGTTATGTATAATAGTGAAGTTAACTGCCGGCCCAGCAAATACGAGTTTCGTGTTATCAACCTATTTATATTGTCCTCCTGAACAAAACAATAAAAAGTTTCAATTAGCGGAAATGACAAATAACAAAGTTATTAAACATAAAATGTAGAACTACTTTTCTCGCGCGGAGTAATATTTCATTGCTCTACGGGCATCACGTGGTAGGTGATGATCGTAAGTTAACCTGCTATTGGTTGTTGCTTGACGTCATCCTTTACACTGCCTATGGATGCGTACATTCACAATAATATTGAAATTGAGGAATTGTAAAGAAATAAAAAGATTCTCTTAATTTAATTTACACAATTTAAGAATAAAATTTCACATAAGCATGACATAAATGCCGAAAAAAATGCGAAAATATCCCTCGAGGTAGTACCTATAAGTAAAAAATAAAATTCTAAATGGTCAGATCACGAATATCAGCTACGTTATAGGAAAATGCAAGTTGAAAAAAAATACAAATATTTTAAATTCACCTAACTATAACGTCATGCTTTATTGAAAGAAAATTAGTTCCACTTTGAATGTAATAAAAAAAACGTTATTTGTCATTTTAATTACCTAAAATCTTTTTATTTTTTTTTTCAGAGAGACAATAGCATTAGGTTAATAATGCAAATCTCGTTTCTAGTGTGGTAAAAATAAATTTGAAAATAATGCATACAAATTGAATGAAACTTTGAAACAAACCAATAACTAGTGTAAAAAACAAGTTTTAATAACTAAGCAAAGCTAACGTAACTATAACTTCGTAATGTAGTGTAATAAGCGACCAACAACACCGTCCAATCGAATATCTCTAGTTTTGAATACAACATTTGAAACTGACTTAAATATTGTAGAATATATCTTGTTTTCTCCACTTTAAGATAAGATCATAATTGATAAGCTCTGCTATCCACCTCTCATCAAACAACCGCCTCCCCACTATACAGCGTAATCTAATATACACATTGGTTTCTCCTTCTTCCTCGAATTTCATTTCTAACCTTCCATTGTTTAGAAATGTTGTTTTAAACAGTCTATTTGCCAAATAGTTGTTTTTTATTAAAAATTTAATTTTTCAGTAATTTACAATATCTATTTTTTTAAAACATCGTCATAAGATCTTTTTTATAAGTTTGTTTCTTAGTGTTAATTTTACTTAAGAGATTCTTTAGTTATCCATGGGACTAATCCGTTTAGCTTAATTTAATTTATTATCAATTATTTCCCTTATAACTAAATTATAATACATTTTAAATTTACAACTTTCTATGCATTTTGTACACTTTCTCTACTTTATTACCTAGGCCTAGTACTACAAGTCGTAATAGACAATGTTTCTTTAATTTAAATGATCCTAAAAAATGCAAAACCTCAATTGAGAAACCTATTGGTATATATTTTTTTCACTTCATAATTTCCGGCGGCATAGTTGGCAACACTGGAGCTTTGGAGTGAGTCATCCTCCGAACAGGCCCCGCTCCGCCCCACACACACGTGATACGACAGGTCTTTTTTTCACGTTGTAGATGCAATAGGCAGTATTGTAGTAGGTGAGTTTGTTTGAGTAATCGTTCTGAGTGTTCGAAGAATCTCCAAAGTCACTTCATATTGCACTTCGGTTTAGTTATCTTTGTGACATTTGAGTGTAAACTTACTGAAGTATACTGTTTTTTATGCGACAATAATAATAGAATACAATACAATAATAGAATTTCATGTTTATAAAAACAGTGTCAAGTGATTTGTAATGTTTTAAGACAGTATATTGGCTAGCAGTGCAACATAACCTATAAGCCTGCTTTAAAACATTTTCTTTTACCAGGCGTTCTGATTCGAAAATCACTGGTAGGGAAAAGTAGTTTTTTAGAGTTTCCAAAGTGTCTGATCTAAATATTTAAGTTATATTGCTACTGTTAAACGACTGTCCACAGTTTGTTTATTGTAGGTATATTTTGCATTAAACCATTTTTATCATAAACTAGCTGTTTCCCGCGGCTTCGCACGCGTCTCTTAAGCTTTGCCCGTATATTTCTTTGCCTTCAAATAGTGTGTGGCTATTTAATATACGTAACTGTGTCGTAATTGCAGTTTATAATGTGCAGGCGCTTTGATAACTTTTATATATATTGCAGTACAGCTTGGTGGTGAGTTACATCAATGGGCATTGCATATAAACGTTCTACATAGAAAAATACAAATAAATACAAATTTTCATAGTGATCGGTCCAATAGTTTCTGAGTCTATAAAGGACAAAACACACAAACATTCATTTTTATATATACCCGCGGCTTCGCACGCAATCTTTAGAACCGAAGTCCTTATATTACTTAGTAAAAGCAATTGTGATGTAATATGATGGGAGTCCTATAACGATTTTTTAAAACGTACGTAGGCATACATCAGGTAGATATTAATTAAGTTCATAGTAAATAGTATCAGAGTTTAAATTAATTATTATATCATGTTTGGCACGTGTAGGAGCATTTCTGGTTCTAATTAATTATATACATAACGTCACAGCTGAATCTTCCTTGTCATCCCGGCCTTTCAGTCCTTATCATATATTTCAGGTCTAAGATATTTCAGTTACCATAGTAGAGTTTGCCTTATTGTTCTGACGAAGAAAAAAATATATACTTACGTAGGACCGAGATGCCTACTTCGGTTAAAAAGTGCCTAGTTAAGACCGTTTCAAATTCACTTACCTACTATATCACAGTTTAGCTTGCCATATCGCCTCGATCAAAATACTATATACGTTCGATTATCTAGTTCTCGGAAGTCTATTTTGGTCAAAATCGTGTTGAAATAGTTGAGTTTGCCTTGTCCTGATGAAGAAAATTTACACACATAAGTAGGACCAAGAAGCCTATTACGGCATAGGGGGGAAGTCCTTCCTACTTCCTATGTACTTTCGGTAAGAGGAAAATCCGCATTAAGGTTGTGCAACGTTCCAAAATAATCATTATTAAAGTTTTGTGTCACATAAGTCTTGTTTTTTTTTGACCGAGTTAGGAAAGAATGAATTATTGAGGCATGTTATTATTCATTTATCTATTTTTTTCATAAGCCACTTTTAAAATTCAACATCACAATGTCAAGGAAGCCCACCAGTTTAAAGTACCCTATGTGAAAACATTCATGACTTTGTTCATTAAAGTTGGTTACATAACAGTGTTTAAATAATATTTAAAATGCATTAGATGATTTAAATTCGTCACTGGAGCAATCTGGAGTAAAATTTATATTTTAATATTTTTATATACTATCTGCATTACACTACTGATCAAGCACTATTAAATTTACTTAATATTTGATCAAATTTAAATGTAAACATATGTTTCAGCCAATTTGTCGAAATAAAACTGAAGGTATGAACAGCTGTTTTTAGTCCCAGTTTAATTTGTGTTATGAAACGTAAAACAACATTTATTCTGAATTTCAAAATGTTCCAGATAACTTTTCTTATATTTTGCTTCATAAAAACCTTCCTCGGATTTCAATGAACATTTTACAAAAAGAATTAACCGAATCCGTCCACCCGTTATCGAGTTTAGCCAACACATTTCGACATTCATTTTTATTTATAAGATGGATTCTGGGATATTTAGTTAATTAATTTTGAGCAGACTTATATATTGATAGTGATAGGGACCTAAAAGTGATTCTGCTTAACATATTGATGATGAATTTCATTAAATTAGTAGGCTTAATAGGAATTGTTTATATGAAAGCATTACCAGTAGTTTATTTGTTAGTTTTTATACAATAGCTACAGGAATATTATACCAAAACAGTTATGTTGGCAGCACAAGTTGATAATAAAAATTAACAATATAATGTGTGAGTGCATGAAAAGGTTTAATTACTAAATCACTATTAAGCTGTGTACAAATTAACTGTTTATATTACAGAACTAGAAAACATACAAATAGTATAATATATAAATATATTAAACTTTAACATCGGTTACAACCTTAAGTTAGCTTATTTACGAATGAATTAAAATTATTATTCAATATATCCAATTCATTGTATTTTTTTATGTAAAAGAGAGGCCGATCCCCCTTTAAGCGATCCCCCTCATGGGTCACTGGCCTGTGCGAGGATCTTATCAAACAGAATTAAGGGGACAGTCGATACAGTACAAGGTCGATGGTACTGATAAAAAGTGCAAGGGTCACAAACAGGATTTGAATCTGTGCTGTCTCTTACTCAGATCCAAAGTTTAATGTCAGACCACTCGGCTATCGGCACTCTCATGGGTTGTTATACATTTAAAAAAATCCAATACCTTTAAAAATTAAAATTTGTAAAACTACTCTGTCTGACAACGTGGTGTACAAAACCAAGAAATTTCTAAGATTACTTCTTGGAACATACAGAAACATCTTTCCAACTAAAAAAAGCTAAGTTATGTAGAATGTTATGAATGAATAAAACAATGGATCTTGTTTGTAGATAAAGAATTTATCTTGAGATAGCTGTTGACAGTTTTTTCTTTTAAATCTTTTAAAATACAAATATCTTAAAAATATCGTTTTGAATTAGTTTCATAGAAGCGATGCTAATGTAATAAATAAGGCCTCCAAATTATTGTACAATATTCCACCCTACTTCTCATGAATGCATTTATAGTTTATTGATATAATGCATTGAATAGAAAAACCATTTTGTTTCTTATGACAAAATCCAACATCCTATGGCATCCATTTATGGGAACATTTAGGTGACTGTCGAACGTAAAAGCCGAGTCAAAAGTTACGCCAAGATCTTTAATTTGAGCCATTAATGGAGTATTCTGGTAGATTTAAACGTTTTTCCGTGGTATATGTCATCGCAAAACACTTCTTTTTTTAAAAATAAGGTTTTATCTATTCACCAAGGTCTAAGAAGATTTAGCGTTGATTGCAGATCAGCAACGTCGTTATCGTCTCGAATTTATCTATATAGTTTGAAATCATCAGCATACAAAAGGCAGACCGTGTTTCATAATTATGAAGATCAATAATAAATATTAGAATAACAATGATCCTAAATAGAATCCTTGAGGAGCACCTGAAGTGCTAATGTAGCTTTTTGACATAAAGTTAAAAGTAATAACAAACCGACTGCGAAGTTTAAAATAAGTTTTAATGAAATTGATAAATTATAAAAAAGATGATTCACTTCCCAACACACCGTGATCAACTTTATAAAACTCCTTAGAAACATATTTATACACTAAATCAACCATACCAGCAATATGCAATTCAGATGCTATATCAAAAGAAAATTCCATTAGATTGGAGACTGTTGATTTACAAGAAAGAAAGCCATGCTGCTAAGGAGAAGGTAAGATTTTACAATTAAAAAATATAATCATAAAGAAGGGGTTCAAATATTTTAGCCAATGTATCTAATAATGAAATCAGATGGTAATGATCCATATCGAAATGTTTCCTGGTATAAAGAAGGAACAACCTTAGCTCCCATCCATTTCTCCGGAAAATAATACAGGTTGGTAAAGACAAATGGCACTAAGGCACACACAATACCTCAGTGCAACCATTTACTACATATTTAGGAATACAGTCAGGTTCAGAAGATTTCTTCGGTTTCATTTTTAACACGCCGCTAGAACTATAAACAAAATCCTTTAAATGTTTCCACTATATAAGTTTTCAGTACACGATGTCACAGGTTTACTTCCAGAGTTAACCGAGAAAACTGTAGAAAAAAGTCTGAAAACGAATCGAAAATGTGATTAACTGGAACCACTTTGTCTTTGAATTTTATTTCAAAAGAGCACAACTCGAAATTAGAAGAAGAGCGTCTAGACTTAATAAAACTCCAGACAAATGTATAGTCTACATTATGCAAAACTCAATGTATCGTATATATTCTCGATAAGCCAAATGTATTTTCAGTTTAACACCTCTATGAGATCCTTGAACTAACTGTCATGAAATTTAAAAAATTCTTTTTTAGCACATTTGTTTTTCATCTTTATAGAAATAATCTTTTGCAAACAAAAACTGATATTAACTTTTAAAAATTAATTCCTTTTTGGCAAAAATTGATTAAAAACGTTAAGAATTGTTTTATAGACCAAATCTACTGTTCCATTTACGTTATTTACACTATAAACTTCATTCCACTTACGTTATTTAAATTTATCAACAAGCTGCAAAAATCAGCTTTCTCAAAATAGTAATAGATGTTAAATATTAATTTATTGTTAGTTAAATTATTAACAAGGAAGGTTTTTCAAGGAACCTACACACAACGTTGGATAGTGCTCATCTATGGTCAATAAAGGACAGCTACAGTGATCAACAAACAGTGATTTCTTAAATTAATTATTAAATCAAAAGTAATACTGTTTCAGTTAATATCGTCATTGTGAGATTCAAGATCGTGCATTGCCATAAAGTCATATAATGTTTTCAACACAGTGTTTTCAAACAACATATTGCAGTTCAATCCATTAATTTCGGGTAGATTAATAACACCTAGTATTACTAAACTATCAAACAGAGACATACTTTAAAATCCTGAAAAGAAAGATAATAGTCATCACAGAAAGTATGATTACTGTTACGTGTAAAATAAACAATGTTTACACAGACAGAAAGATACGTTTGAGCGAGGCAGCCAAATAGATTCAAGGTCGCGGGGAATCAGCTGATCGCCAACTGTCAGAGACAGCTCGCATACTTTTGTACTCGGCAGTCAACTGCTAGCGATACCCCTCCCCATCACTCTTCCCAGTTATAAGCGGAATTCTGTCTTGTCTAAATGCAACATAACGATCATCAAATAGTTCCCTATCACATATGCTTTCTGTCAACCACGTTTCTGTTATACCAATAATGTCATACCGCTCGCTTAACACAAACTCAAATAATTCATGTGTTTCGATACGGAAACCTCTAACATTTAGATAGTAAATTATGATTCTATCAACAGGATTCGTTCTAATTTATGGGTCAAATCCAAATAAATGTGATAACCAAAGTTGTACCATGCTGAAATATATTTACTTTAGTTTGACTTTAAGATACAACCTGAAATACCCTCACAACAGAAAGTAGTACTAATAATTGTCTAGAAAATACGTTATTTCAATTTTCGAGAATACCAATCTACTAGGTACATAATACATAAAGTTTCAAAATCAGAATAATGAACGAGAGTGTAATGTTTTGTTCTATCTTTTTTTTGTTTTTAATGAAGTAAACAAACCTTGTTGTTGGAAGTTGAGAAATAGGTGCAATCGGATGAGGAATAATACTACAACAATTAACATTGCAAATTTGTCGAAACGTGATGATTTCTTAGTTTTTATTGAAGTAAACAAACCGTGTTGAAATTTTTGAAACAGGCGCAATTAGATGAGGAATAATAACACAATAAATAATAACATTGAAAATTTTTCAAAACGTGATTATTAGGTACCGGTACTTATTTATTATTTGGTCGACCATTGTAATTATCTCCTCGTCCGTAACTGGCAATAAGAAGAAGGAATGCGTGTAGGAAGTGCCGGGCTGCGGTGTCAGTAACAGCTGTAAGGCTACTGATAAGATAATTATTGATAAGCTCTACGACCGTCCTCGCATCGACAACCGTAAACCCAATATCCACAATAATTTTATTTACGTATTGGTTCCTCCTTCTTCCTGTAATTTCGTTTATAACCTTCCATTGATTAGAAATGTCGTTGCCACAATGAATTAGTCTACTTGCCTAATAGTTGTTTTTCAGTAAATATTTTATTTATCAGTTTCTTTTACAATATATATATATATAGATAGTAATAATTCTTTAAAACATCTTCATAAGGTCTTTTCTATAAGTTTTTTCCTAGTTTTAATCTTACGTAAGAGATCTTTCGTTATCCATGGACTAATCCGTTTAGCTTTCTTCAATTTTCCCTCTTCATTAATACAACTACATGAGCTTACTATATCTGATCAAATTGTATGAAAGTCATTATAACTTATATTAACATCATCAGTTGATAAACAACCAGACCATTTTACTAAAGCTAATTTCTCCTTAACTAAATTATAATCAATTTTTAATTCAAAACTTTCAATATATTTTGTACTTAATTCACTACTTTCTCTATTTTCTTTACCTAGTATTACAAGTCCTAATAGACAATAATCCTTTAAACCAATATCAAATCGGACAATTCCGAATACATATAAAACCCTATTTCTAATAAAAATATGGTCCATACAAATTTGCGAGTTTACAACAATTCTAGTACGTATATTTAGAAAGGATAAGAAACCGTTGTAAATCATTAAATTATTATAACCTATTAATTCTTGGTTATCTTTTTACAAATTGTTATTCACATCTCCGATGAATATTATGGATCCATTAATCACAAGTATGAAATCAGCCAACTCACTAATAACTGCTTGGGATATAATCGTACCGTTATCAAAATAATATCAATAAACATTATATTTTTATTTGTTGTTATAATGATATAATTCATTATTTACTTTAATTATTATCAATACCTAACTATAACACAATATATATCTCAGGAACTTAATAGTGCTAAGTAAAATTTATTACAAATAACATTCACAACTTATGCCCATAGCGTAAAGAACAAAATATTGTCATGAAGCTGCGACGATATTCGTACACTGAATTTGGAAAGACTGGGTCCTAAATATTAAACGAGGTCGTTGAAACGTTGATTGGAAGGTAGGCATACGATATTAACACCAAAACACCGTGCCGGTTCGTAGAGGGAGCGGGCAGCCAGCTTTGATTTTGTAACTCCGACCACAGAAAACTTCAAGAAGTCCTCGCCCTACGGAAGCCAGAAGAGAAGAAACAAGAAACCTAATTCCAGAAATCTAGAAAACCTGAAAAAACTAGAACCAATCAAAAAATGCAGAAAGCCACAGAAACATCTAGAAAGAGAACAACCATCTGGTAAAAAAAACAGATGGCTCGACCAGCTGTAAGGAAACAGCTCCCGGTCCGTTCCAAAGACCAACAAAATAAAGTGGCAAACGCCACATCCTCCCCCTCTACCCCGGGAGAGAAAAGAAAAAAAACTCAAAAAGGATAAGGGTAGGAAGACAAGGACGGAAGGATTAGAGACTACAACTGGTACTGCTGTCGTTAGCAAACTGCTAGAAAATAGCTCTAGTATGGATATCCTGCACGCTCGCGAGGCGCTCCAAAAAGCGTAACGGCTAGAATCCATTCCGACTGACCACACTACTCAAGATTAAATCTTTTTAGTTTAAAGAGGCTTGAGGAAAAAGCCTTGTAGTAGTAAAAAAAACTTGAACAATATTAAGTACTTTCTGTGGTAGCTACCAATAAATAAAGGTCTGAAGTGTTGACACAAGGATGGGTTTATTCGTTTGTTTCTACATCACTAATACGCTTGGTGGTCAAAAGGCTACAAGAGGGTGTTCCAGTAAGGTTGGGAAGGAAATTAAATAAGTGTACACTTAATTAGCCAAAGCTTATTAGCCAAAGCACTTCCTAAAGTCTCCACCATCCGGGTATCTCCACCCCGGAAACCCAAGGGCCACTTAAGCACCCGAATGGAAAACCCCGAAACGGCTGGCGGAACTTCCTTGGACCACCGGGAGAGTATTACTCCAGACATAAGGTCATGTATTTTTTTTTTCTTCAAAGATGGGAGGAACAGAAGGGATGAAGAGACCATTCCAAAGCGAAAATTAAAAAAATGAGAAAATTACACCCATCATAATATCAACAGACCCCAGTTCGTGTTGTAAAGGCTAATTAGGTAAAAACCTGGTACTGGCAAAATTTAGCAAAAGTGGGCTAGTACTCTCGTCCCCCTACGGGACGGCTGAGAAAAAAAAATTTGGTGGCCAGTGGAAAAGACAAAAATAAAGTTTTATTTTTCCATACTAGTTTTTTAAATTTAGAGACTTGGAGCAAATAAATTCAGGCTCTTAAAAGGCGTGAAAGAAAAACTGTAGAGCTACGGGAAGGGCTTAACGGAGTAAGGAAATCATTTGGTCGTGGTAAAGTGGTTTAATTAGGAACTTTAAAAACAAAAAGCAACTAGTTTCTTAAGTGTTGGCCAGGAAAGGCAAAAAAATACTCTGAAACCTACGAAAAAGAGACCTAAAAAAACTAACTGGGCCAAAACCCAACAAAATTTAGGTTAACAATCAATAAACCTCTAAAACAATAACAATAATAAAGCCTTCAAAGGATAACAGTAACAACAGTAAAAAAAAAAAAACACTTTCCAATATAAACACTAAACAGCAAACAATAAAAAATAGCCGCTGGGAACATCTAGCAGCTTCAGAGACAAAATTAAAGTCTTAAAAGACACAAAGAGACAACAAACAACAACTTAACTACAAAAATATAAAGACAAACTACAATCTTCAACAAAATTTTCAACAAAAAAACTACACCTATCCATCGCTGCTTAACTTAGCTGAATAAACAAAGAAGAATTCCACCTACTGCCAAGGGACTGACCCTACTAAACAAGAGAAAAACAAAAAGGAAAAGGGAAAGAAAAAGTAAGCTTGTGCTGCAAAATGTAATGGGTTGCGCTGAACCAAGGATAGCAGGCTGAGTGACTGCATTCGGGAATGTTAAAAATAAATAAACATAAAGTTCACTCCCAATTTACAGCCTAGAAAAATTGCCGAAGCAAAAAAAAAATTCTCTAAACAGCCAATGCTAACCCTGATCCCCCCGTGTATATGTACTGTAAAAGATGAGGAGGAAAAGTATCAGAATGTTAATGTGGTGTAAGGAAGAGAAGAAGAAGGCAGAAAAAAAAACTAAACTAACATCACTAAGCCCTAAACTATCCCTATAAACGTCCCGGCAGCGGCGCTTTGGTCTTAGATAGGCCCAAAATATTTCTTCAGGTGGGAAACATGGGCCCGACCTAATAAGTTTCCCTGACTTGGGACACCTCAAAGTCACAGCAAAAAGTATTCAGAAAATCATTAGAGCAATTTTTACTGTGGTGTGTGCAAAAAGTACAAGTTAAAAAAAAAACTATTTCAATTTATAGTATTACAAATAAATAAAAGCATAAAGTACATTGCCTTATTATTACCATGAAACCAACTTCCAGTATCACCAACAGGTGAAGGCAGAAAATAAAATCAACAAGTTTGGCTTTTCAGAGCAAAAAATGTCGGCTGCCATCAGTGGGGGGTAGACTCAATTTGTTTCCTCTCAAACAGGTTGAGAAAGTTCAAAGTATTCAAAAAACCTAACAACACCTTTCAAAACCTTAAAGATTAAGAGAGGGAAACAAAGTAAAGAAAAAAATTAATCAAAAGCAAGAGCAACAACTGTACCGTAGAAGAGCAAAAAAAAATATATGTGGAGCGAGTCATATAGCAGCGCTACCGGTAACTACTACATAAAGTTCAACAAGGCCTAAGTGAACAAGACACAAGCCTAAATAGTAAACTCTCCCTTTAAACTGTAAATAGTTTAGAACACCCCCCCAAAAAAATCTCTTTTGAGGCCAAGAATCCAAAAAAACCCCAGTGAAAAATTAAAAATTTAGAAATTAAATACCAAAGGAAAAAAAAAAATATTTAAACCACTTAAGGCTTAAAGTAGGCTAAACTGAAAAATTAGGTAAGTTAAAACACCCGAAGTTGAATCAAGCAAGCTGACATATCAATCAATCCAAAGAGTCCACTAGGGTTTGGTATATTATAAAACAGTGAACCCTCAAGGTGGCAAACTATAGTTTTAAAAGTTTGTAAAAGAAGGAAGTTTAAACACATTTTGGAAAGAAAAGTTTAACTTTGTAAGTAATTAAATCACTTATATGTATGTCAGCACGTCAAATCCAACCCCAAGCTGCAACTTCCTAATAATTACAAAACAAACTAGGCCTATGTTATTTTCAAAACTAGTTGAAACTAAAGGTGTACTCCATTAACTTTAACTGTTTTAACTTAAACAGGCACTAGTCCAAAAGAAGCAAAGGGCTTTTAATAATAGACTATGAAAGAATTATTATTTTTACAATAACATTAAAGTTTTGAAGAAGGTTTTAGAAGAAAAAAAAAATTGCAAACTGTTAGACTAAATCAACCCCTTAAGCTTGAACTGCCCTGAACAATCAAATAGCATAGCCCTACATAAAAGTTTGACATAGTTCTAAGTAGAAAAATTATCAGATAAATTTAACAGTAACACTTCACTTACCCCTTGTGTAAGACTAAGATTAATTAAGAAAATTTTGTAAGACTCGAATAAATTCAACACAGTAGACAAAAATCATCAAATTAGTGCTATTAAAAAATTTAAACTCTTATTAACTTATTACAAGTACAAATGGTGTAATCCGTTGGAAGAATAAATAAATAACTAAATAATTAATTAAATCCTAGAATAACAACAATTAATTGCATTTGGAACTAAGGGTTGGTGTGGAAAGGTTAATAATTTTAATTAAACCAGAAGTAGAGATGAAATATCAGAAGGAAAGCAATTTATATAAAAAAACAAGAACACTTTTAATTATAAGCCAACCCAAAGTAATTAATCTGGTGAAACTGAAGGGGGTTTCAAATATTAACCAGAAAGCTAATAACTTTAAAAACAAAAGGTAGGCTATACATATGCGGCAGTACAATACGCAGCCACCAACCGCATCTACGATTTCCTTCGACTTTACTTGCACAGATCTGAGCCAAAGTTTAAATTAAAATACTAAAAGGTGCTAATTAAAGTTTAAAAGCACAAGTAAATTAAGTACCAGGTATGTTTAAAGCAACAGGCTACACTGTAGGTGATAGTAAAAAGTTAGGTTATAGAGTTAACTTGGTGAGAGAAAAAAAATTTATTAAATTGGTTTAAAGTAAAATTTTAAGCTAGAAAAAAATCAACCAAATACCTATGCCTAAATAATTAGTGAGAATAAGTTACTAAAGTTTAAGAAATACTGCTACTCACATGTTCAATTATTACACAACTAGGCTTAGATAGCAGTTGGTTGCAAGAACTGCTTGGCTCAGACCTGCACATTAAAAAAACAAGCTACTTCGAAAAAGTTTAACATTTTGAGTAAAAAAGGCAGTGTAAGGAAAATTTAGAAAACTAAAAAAATTTAGAAAAAACGGGTAAATATTAAGATCAGCGACTACCGCTTTAATCGCCGTAATTTTTTGCATACTAACACAGGTTAACGTAATTTCATCGAAAAAAATTGTCCCGATTATCGCTAATATATAAAAACCAGTTTTTCGGCAGTACAAATGTTGGCAATACAAAACACTTAAATAAGTGTTCGACTATCAAAACTATAAACAATGGCCGACCATGGTCGTTTTGATGAGTTGACAGTAGTCACGTGACAAACAGAAAAGTTTCCGATTGGCCGGGCGGATCACGTGACCTGTAGGACGGCTTCGATAGACCGCCAGACGTAAACAAACAAACCCACATGGTCAAGGAATAATTAGTGAAGTTATTGAAATGGCGTGCGATGGTTCTTGTCACACGCTAAAAAGACCTAGCTTCCCTATTCAAAAACTCAGATCACGCGATGCTTGCCCGCTGCGCAGCGCTTTGCGCTGCTTGCTTCTTTTAGAAAAAAAAATTAACTCGAGCTTGCAAAGAAACAAGCCCAGATCACGCCATGACTGCTTACACACACAAAACTCAGACAGAACTAACGCAGGTTTCATTACAGGCAAAAGATAAGCGGCGCGCGTTTATCACTGATAAGATAAGACGAGTTTATACTAGAATTAGTACATGGACTACTGCCCTACGAACTAATAACACCAAAAAAAAAACGAATAAATGCATTGTCAGTCAGGTTTTTCAAATTTTGTTTTTTCCAAAACTTTTTTTTTGGGGGGGGGGGGAGTAAACGGCTACGGCGATAATCGGGACTACTTTTTTCGGTGAAATTACGTGCCCTGCGAACTAATAACACCCAAAAAAACGAATAAATGCACTGTCAGTCAGGTTTTATTAATTTTATTTTTTCCAAAAATTTTTTGGTGGGGGGTGAGTAAACGGCTTCGGCGATAATCGGGACTATTTTTTTCGGTGAAATTACGTTAACCTGTGCTTCGGCGATAATCGGGACTATTTTTTCGGTGAAATTACGTTAACCTGTGTTAGAATGCAAAAAATTACAGCGATCGGAGCGGTAGTCGCTGTTCTTAAGATTTGCCGAAAAACGTTCTACCCCTTTAAAAAAAACTTAAATCTAGTACTTAGCTCTCATAGCTGTGTAGAATTCTTCCGCTCCCACCGGCAAGCCTAGCCTTCCATTTCAAACCACGCTCTGCTACCAATTTGCGACGATATTCGTACACTGAATTTTGGAAAGACTGGGTCCTAAATATTAAACGAGGTCGTGAAACGTTGATTGGAAGGTAGGCATACGATATTAACACCAAAAACACCGTGCCGGTTCGTAGAGGGAGCGGGCAGCCAGCTTTGATTTTGTAACTCCGACCACAGAAAACTTCAAGAAGTCCTCGCCCTACGGAAGCCAGAAGAGAAGAGAACAAGAAAACCTAATTCCAGAAATCTAGAAAACCTGAAAAAACTAGAACCAATCAAAAAAGGCAGAAAGCCACAGAAACATCTAGAAAGAGAACAACCATCTGGTTAAAAAACAGATGGCTCGACCAGCTGTAAGGAAACAGCTCCCGGTCCGTCCATAAGACCAACAAAAATAAAGTGGCAAACGCCACAAAGCTATTATTCAATGCACTTCTACGATATTTATTTTTCACTCCATAATTTCCGGCGGCATAGTTGGCCACTCTGAAGCTTTGCAGTGAGTCATCCTCCGTACAGACTCCGGGGGCGGACGAGCTCCTCACGCCTGAGATTTAATGGGGTGATCAACCGAGGCGGAGAGAAAGAGTGGGGACAGAGCCGAGCAGTACCTATAAATCCCGAAAATTCCCTGACAAACTCTGTACATGCGGCTGATAGCGACCTCAGTTTCGGAACGATTCTGATTTCTATTATCTTACGAATTAATGAGTCGTTTTATATCCGAAATTAATGAGTCGTTTTATATCCGAACATATCTGCAAAACATAGAAATTATATCGAATTAATTATATTAATATTGAACTTTCTATATAACTCCAAAGACACTTTACAAAATGTGAGATGGTGCACAACGAATAAAATGTCCATAATCTTTTTGTACTATTGGAATATATTCAAATTAATAGGCAAAAGCAACATATTATAATGTGGAGTCCTTAAATTGGTAGTAAATAAATTAATAATTACACTACAAAATCTGTAATAAGAGTTATGTAATAGCTGTAATAAACTAAGGGTATTAAAAAAAGATTAAAAAAGAAACTTGCGAGTAAATATTCAACCAAAAACATAATTATAGAAATATGACAAAATCAATGACAACTACCTGACTTAAATACGTAACATAGCACGTGACATCATTAATAAATACAAAATTTTGCTAATTATATTATATTACTGTAACTGACAAATTCAGTTTAAAGATCATATATGAGTATATTTTTGGTTTACAATTTTTAAACACTTATATTTTATGTAAAGAAATATTACACTTATATTACAGAAATTTTATGTAATAATACGGATGATGAAAATAATTTAGTCCTACTGATCTCTAATGCTACGAATATAAAGATTTATGATACAATTACAATTTTCACAAATTTATATAATTTATTGAAGATCTGCCATTGTTACTCAGAAGGCTTAATTAAGTCTAGGCAAATTTCTAACTTTTCCTCCTCTGTGAGGCCTCTCTGCGAGGATTTTTGGTTCTTTTTCGTAGAAAAATAACTCCTCTGTTTGGTAATATTGTATTGCCTGGTTGCCTTCTGTTACACTCTTCTTCCTAAAACATAAATTCGATAAATTTGACAGAATTTTTCCGTGGCATAGTTTTGAGATACTATTACTTTGTTTTAAATTTAATTCAATTTAAATTTTACTACTAAACAATATATATTGGTTTAATTAAAACTGGCCATAAAGTGATTGGACTTACCTTAACTGGTATCTGCGAAGTAGTGGCCATTGCTTCTAATGTAGTTTAACATTTGTGTGAAATGTTTATCAATATATTCTTTTTGGTCTGAAGTAGTTGTTTGTCTTTTCATGTATTCCATCAGGATGTCATTTTTAACTAGGTTACTTTTGTTACATTAGACTTCCTTACGTCTTTTTGGGTCTTTCGATACTCCGTTGTATTGGTTTATTTGTATGTAGACAAGAGTAATTGCCTGCCATTCATTACGTTTGTAAAATCAAGGTTTAATGAAATAAATTTAATTGCGCTGAGTCCTGCAGCATCCAGCTTTAAAAATGTAATATATATATATATATATATATATGTATATATATATATATATATATATACATATACATATATATGTTGTTGTGCCAAATTACTGAAATGTGTTTAATTCAGAGTAGAAGCTAAAAACACAGTAGTACATTTTAAGAGGCTTGTCACATTGATTGCCTGCAATTAAATTGTACTGCATCCTGCAACATCCAGCTTTGAAGCTTTGAAATTTAAATATATGTATGCTGTACTAAACTACGGAAAGGGTTTGAAAATACAGTGATACATTTTAATAGGTTTGCCAGGTACTGAACTAAATTAAATTCAGATGAGTACAGAGCGAGAACGCGCGGACTGCCATTCCCACTATTCTAATACACGGGCTATCTGTAGTTGGCAGGAGGGGCCCCTCCATCCCCACTCTTTCTCTCCGCCTCGGTTG
Source organism: Homalodisca vitripennis (assembly GCF_021130785.1). Lineage (NCBI taxonomy): Eukaryota > Metazoa > Arthropoda > Insecta > Hemiptera > Cicadellidae > Homalodisca > Homalodisca vitripennis. Next base: position 4,774,205 of record NC_060212.1, on the reverse strand, counting down.
ATCACCCCATTAAATCTCAGGCGTGAGGAGCTCGTGCTCCACTGCCCCTACACATACGAGACAGGCGTTTTGTTCACGTTGTAGATGGAATAGGCAGTATTAGTAGGTGGGTTTGTTTGAGTAAACGTTCTTAGTGTTTGAAGAATCTCTACAGTCTCTTCACATTGCACTTCGGTTTAGTTATCTTTGTGACATTTGAGTGTCAACTTACTGAAGTATAACAAATAAGTGATCTTTCTCATCGGTGCTGTTGTCTGTGTTGTCATCTATAAAGTCGGAGTTGAAATCTTCAAGTGCGGTATGTATAACTATAGATAGTACCACTTTATTAAATGTCAAATTGTATATCAATTGATGAGGGAAAACCCCACTTAGGTAGTTTTATTGTCACACTCCCACATAACCTCACTCATACCAGCAGTTTGAAACCGGCCATAGATTCCATAGATAGAAGAGCTAATCCTCTGACAGGAATCCTAACCTGGTTCATGAACTACTCCTGACCAAGTTCCTTAACTATCATTAACCTAGTTCCTGAACCAGTTCAGTTAACAAAACTAAATTAAATTAAACAAAATGAACAAATACAAAAACAATCAATAGAATCTACTTAACGGGCATTCTAAAACTAAAAATCCGCTTTTCATGAACAAACTGTACTTAATTTCACAGGCCTAATGAAGAAAAAAACAATTCTGTAAATGACCATAGGCCTATCTCAAAAAAGTAACTGCAGAATTCAATAAAATATTCTATACACATTCAATACATTGTATACTGTATTATATTACCAACCTCATTCTTAGGCCGCACCTATTTTTGGTATATCAATTTTACATGTCATATACTGGGGGGAAAATTGATGGCTGGAGTAGGGTACAGTAAGCGGACCCGGTTTTTTATATCGAAGAATGTAATCATCGATACCTAATATTCGCATCTCAAATCCTAGACTATCAATCGATATAAAAGGGTACTTTGGGATTATACTGATTACACCCAGACATGAATCGTTATTTGACATTTTGCTTTTACTGATTACTAGATTAGCGTTTAAAACAATATTTCGTCAATATAAAACAGGTCTAAAATTGTCTTATCGCAAACCACTCCCCATCCTCAGACAGAGGTCAAAGTCGAGCGGTCTAGTAGATAATGTGATTGCAGAGTCGCGTCGCTTTGTTGTACTTCCGTGTTTTACCTCTACATTTCTCCAAACACAAAAATTCAACAAAAACAAACATTACCAAACTAAAAACTAAACTCTTTATTGAAAAAACACTCAAAACTTGTTTTTATTCTTGATCACATTCCGCCACCCAAAATGCGAGTGCCTCCGGCCATCAGCGTGGGCTTCGGCAGCACCTTCTGTCAACGAAAGAAAAACATTCCTTGAGATAGTACCTATCAGTAAAATATCAAATTCTAGAGGGGCTGATCAGAAATATAAATTGAATTGTAATGGAAAGGCAATTATTTACCTTGCAAGTCATGTGATGCCGCGCGGCCTGCCGTAATCGGGATTTTCGAAAAAGATAAGATTACAGCGACAACAATACCGATCACAATACTTGGAAATGCTTGTAAGTTAAGTTTGTAATTTTGTAATTACAGAGTTGTTTTTTCGTTTTATCATGTTTGTTTCTATAAATTTATATTTTTGTGTTCTTCATACTGATGTGGTCGGTATAATCCCAAAGTACCATAAAAGTATCTATAGTCCTCAATAACAATCACATGTTAAAAATTAAAATATGGATTTTATATTTACAGTGATGAAAAAAATTATTATAAGAAAATTAGGAAAACTGAAGACCATATATCCTCCTCTCACAGTTACAGTTGTTCTGTGAGACCTGGGACCTGGTTTTTTATATCAAAATTGGCAAACGATATTACTTAATCATAACCATCGATATAATCAATCGATACTAATTAATTATTTTTAACGATTAATTAATAATCTATATCAATAGCTATAAACACTTTCAAATAATACTCTTAATGTAATATTTCAATATCATATTATTAACATTTGATTATTAAAAATGACAGTCAATTTTAGAAAACTACGCGACATTGCTTTGGAAGATGATAAGACATGTTTTTTATGACTTCAACATGTTGGACTCGTGTGGAAAAACCCATTATGTGAAATTCGTGGGAAAGAAACAACTGTAACTGTAGGAGGAACAAATATGGTCGTCTTCAGTTTTCCTAATTTTAGTTATAATAATTTGTTTGATCACTGTAAATATTAGATTCATATTTTAATTTAAAACATATGATTGTTATTGAGAACTATAGATACTATATATCGATTAATAGTCTAGGATTTGAGATGCGAATATTAGGTATTGATGATTACACTCTTCGATGTAAAAAAGCGGGTCCGCTTATCGTACCCTACCCGTCCAACATGTTGAATCCCATAAAACATGTGTTATCATCTTTCAAAGCAATGTCGTGTAAGTTTTCTAAAATTGACTGCCATTTTTAATAATCAAATGTTACTTATATGTAAAAATGAAACATTACGTGTATTATTTGAAAGTGTTTACAGCTGTTGATATAGATTATTTAAGTTATTTGTTGAAAATAATAAATCAGTACCGATTGATTATATATCGGTGGTTATGATTAAGTAATATGGTTTGCTAATTTCGATATAAAAACCGGGTCCGCTTATCGTACCCTACCGGATGGCTGTACCTAAAAAACGTACGATACGATTTTGATAAAAGTTTTTGTACACATTTAAGACACAGTCTACTATACTACAATGTAAGCCTCATTCATAGGCCGTGTCTGATTTTGGAGATACATCTATTTTACATATCAAATACTGGAAAAAGATATGAATGGCCATACCGCAAAAAACGTACTAGCCGATTTTGATAAAACCCACATTCTTAGGTTCCGTCTATTTTTGGAGCCACACCGGTTTTACAGTATATGTGTTGTAAAATCTAATATATGGATGGCTTTACCTCAAAAACGTACAAGCCGACGTTGATAAAACTTTCTATACGCACTTATTATTTTGTCTACTATACTACAATATAAACCTCATTCTTAGGGTGTGCCTATTTTTGTTATTAAAATAATATATATTTTGTGTGTGGTTTTAAGTTGATGAACTAGGTTAGGTTACAGTAAGGAACTAAGTCCTGGTACTCGTTCTTTTTATGGAATCTATAGCCAATTTTACGTCGTCGCTCACAGCAAGGTGGAGATCATGTGTGATCATAGTTCCTACTTGTTAGCTATCTAGTGCACTTTCTTAATTAAACCAAAATTTTTATATTTGTAATTTAAGGCAGTATTGTTTGTGGGTGTATATGTAATAATCTAGCTAAGATGTTTACGAATTTTCCTGGTGTTTGCCTAGGTATTTTAAATAAAGGATGGCATATATTACCTTACACCTCTCCTGCTTTAGACATCATCCATTTATTTAATAATTTTTCTGATTTCAATTAAATTGTTTCTATGTAAATTCTTTTATTTTCAACACATTTCATAATTATGTGTAATAGTTAACTGCCGGCCCAGCAAATACGAGTTTTCTGTTAATAACCTATTCCTATCGTCCTCCTGAACAAAACAATAATAGCTTTCTATGGGTGGAAATGGCAAATAACAAAGTTATAGAACTTAAAATATGAAACTACTTTTCTAGCACGGAGTAAATATTTCATTGTTCTACGGGCATCACGTGGGCTTGTGATGATTGTAAGAAAACCTCCTATAGGTTGCTGCTGACATCCTTTACACCATCTTTGGATGCGTGGAATAAAGTAATGTTGAAATTGGGGAATTAGACTCATACAAAAATGTGTTTCTTAATTTACACCTTCTATGAATAAAATTTCATATAACCGTGACAGGTGTCTCCAGCTATCAGTGCTGGATGCGATATATGATAAATATCCCTCGAGGTAGTACCTATCAGTAAAAAATAAAATTATAAATGGTTTCATCCCGAATGTCTCCAGCCATTGCTGTGTTACAGGATAATGCAACTTGAAAAAATGCAAATATTGTAAATTCACCTAACCATAATTTCCTGCTCTCTTGAAAAAAATTAGTTCCACTTTGAATGTTCTAAAATTCATTATTTGTCATTTTAATATTCTAAAATCTTTTATTTTTTGTTTACAAAGACAATAGCAATAGATTATTAATGCGAATGTCCTTTCTAATGTGGTAATAAAATTGTTTACAATAATGCATACACATTAAATCAAACGTTGGACAGACCAACACATAGTATTAAAAACAAACATATGTTTAATAAACAAGCAGAGTTAACGTAACCATAACTTTGGTCATCAGTATAATAAGTGCCCACCAACACAATTGAATCGATTATAAATATCCATACTATTGAATACAACATTTGAACTGACAGAGATATTGTAGAAGATGTCTTGTTTTCTTAGCTTTAAGACAGTTGATGCCCATTCGCTAGATCAGGCTGTGACTGTTATTCACAATGTACGGCTACGGCGCCACGCCGCCGCCAGTCCACGATACGATGTGTGTGAACTATACATATGGCCGGCACGACACACAAATCGAGGACTTTACCGGCGAATGTGGCATCGCTAACCATAACTTCGGGCATCAGTATAATAAGCGCCCACCAGCAAAATTTTATCGATTATAACTATCCATACTATTGAATACAACATTTAAACTGACTTGATATATAGTAGAATGTCTTATTTTCTTCACTTTAAGACAGTTATCAATATAAGGGAAATTAGGACTTCTTCACGGACATTCATTTCTTGGTGTAGGCTTTGAAGCCGTATTTTACAGTCTCATTCCAAAACAGTAGATAATCCGGCGTTTAAATCGTAACAATTATTTTTACATTTAGTTCTTTGTATTGCGTAGTATATTCCAACAACCTTGGAACAATTGAAAGAAAGGTTATGCGCATGCGCTAGATCAGGCCTGACTGTTATTCACAATGTACCGCTATATTTACCGCTTTTTTATTTAATTTGTAAATGGCTCTGACAGCTTTCTTTTGCATTCTAAACAATCTAATTAATTTGTATCTAGAACAGCCACCCCATGATCTCAGATCATAAGCTAAATGTGGATGTATTAGGTTATATATTAGCTCTAAAGTAAGCTGTATTCAGAATGTCCTATGAACAGAATTTTGCCAAATTGCGTAAGAAATAAATGCCTGAACCATCCTTTGAACAGACACTATCAATGTGAACTTTCCATGTCAGCCCTCGACCAAGGTGCATCCCAAGAAAATTGGTAGATTCTTCTTTTGAGAGATTATTGCGCCTTCATATCAGCGGCGAGCACGTAAACGCAACACACAGAACAGATAGCGATACTGAAAGGGTAGTATTTGGTATCCGTGCGCGCAGCTAAATTCATCCATCTGTACTGTAGCGACGGGTCAAGGTTACTGATACGCGCTGTGATAACGCACATACGCAGACGAACGCACATTAAGCGGCGCGGCACAGTAATACCGGTAACCTCCTCAACAGTTACGGTAGTTTCGGTTGCAGCCACACAACGCAACGGTTGTAAAGAACCGTTGCGCTGCAACTGTTCCACAATAGCAACTTTCCCGTAAAAAAAGTCCAAAATGTTACCATGTTATTTAATCAGCCAAAACACCCCAAATAATTACGTAATTATTCACAATCATTTGAGTGTTTGCCAATATATATTCTTTTTTACAATAAGTATCTCTTAACAGGGTGTCTCGTAAAAACTGCCCAAATTATGACCATATTATTTAATAGCCCAAAACAAATAATTTATGTAATTTATATTCCTATCTTGCTTAGTTGTCCGTCTGTCTCTCTTTTTGTTGTTTTGATTTTTTTTTTTATCTGTGTAACGGTTTGAGGTATTAAATTAAAAATTCTAGGTTTGTTTATGCTATTTTACGAATTTGAATAAAGTATCATAATGTTTGTATTTAAAAGGGCTATCTTTTATGTACTTTTTTAGTTTTAAAAACATATGCTGACGTATATCGATACGACTGCTGTGCGTCAGTGGAAGTCGGATATGCGTACGTCTATGCGTGTACCACTGTACCGGGCCATACCACGGATACTAAAAAGACGGTAGGGATAAGGATGTAAGGATGCTTCCAAGTATCACGATAAGATCTGACCTGATATTTCCCGCCATGCCACGTCAGCTTTGCCGCTAAAGCGACCAGTGTTACGTCCACACATTGTGTGGAATAACAATATTTGTAGGAATGCCTTGATAATTGCGTCAACGTCCTGCGGTGCAAGATTATAGGTTATTTAACAGACGACATATTTGGAGTGATTAGCTGTTGGACTTCAATCCAGGCTTAGTTTGAACAGCTCTTAAGAAATTTACATTAGTATTGTAATTGGTTGTAAAGTTACTAATTTAACTTAATCACTTCATTTAGAACAGACACGCCAATTCTTAATAATGTTTGTGTATTTCCTTAAAACTCAGTAATAATTCATTGATCATGTATAGCTTGGTATAGATAATTTTATATTTGATTTTGCAATTATATAGCATGGAGCTGTCATGGTTGATCTTGTTTTCTGTTATTTCTTTAAGTTTAAATTGAAATAGAAAAGAGATAATAATATTCTTGGAGCGTTATATTATGTCCGTAACATTCGTACCTAAAGTCACGGTAACTAGAACTAGACGGTAGGGCTCACGCGCATCTGGCTGTGAGGCCGTGACGTCACCTGCACCAAGTCGGCCGTGCCGTCCACTATGTATGCCTAGCTTCTCTGCTCTAATCCTAACAGGAAGCGATTTTATCAAGCTTATGGTTGGCTTTTCGTGTTGCCTTACTTTAACACTGACTCGCATGTCAAGAAATTTGTTTTGAAATTAATTATTTTATTAAGTTTTGTAGGCTAAGGTAGTTAGTTACTACTGAAGAACTACTTAGGGTAATTGATTTTAAAATCTTTATCTATTTTACAAGTACAATGAAACTTTAATTATTTTTCATTTCAAATCTTCCGAAAAGGTTCAGGGGTTAAATAATAATTTCGTTAAATGAGATTTTTTCATATACAGTATTTTATTATTGAAAAATATTCTACATACACTATAAAACATTGAATAAAATAAAATGTCAAAACAGTTGTAAAGACCAATTTAATAAATATAATTTTAAAAGGATTCTGTATAAGCAAACGTAATTAATATATATTTAAGTTAATCTTTTAGAAATGTTACAAAACTAAAATTATTGAACAATAGTGCCTTGTGTTTGGCGTAAATCATTGCATAAATTCTTTATTTTGTTCATCTTCTTTGACTTTTTCTCGCAGTGTCAGAAATTTCGTCTTTCTTCATTGCTCTTTTGAGTTCTTTTTCTTGTTCAGTTCTTTCATTCTTATAAAGGATCGCGTTCTTATACTTTACCTGTACGTCTCTCAGTTGCTGTTATTTATATATATTGTGTCTTGTTAATTTTTGTCTATTATTGTTTAGTTCATGGTTTTATTCTCATTGTTTCGTGCTAATTTATTGCTGTTATTGTTCGTTGTTTTCCATAGTTCAAATCACGGTACACTAATAATTAATTACGTTATTGTCATTCATAGTTTGTATCCGTTTCGTCACTTAAATAGTTTATTAATCGTTATTGCTCTATTTGTCACTGTGGTTGTTTACTTTCATTGTTTAATTATTGTTCAAAACTGTAAAAATGGAGATGTCCGTTGAAATGTAAAATAAAATAAAATAAAATAAAAATATTAAAAACGTCCACATCGCAGAACTTTCCTTTGATTATATCAATCAGCTACTTCATCTCTTGAGGACTTTTATTTAAGTTATCACCGTGAAATCGTTGGAAATCGTTTTTAAATTCTAAAACAATGCTTAACTATTTTGGTGACGGATTTATTAGAGCAGCACCCTTTGACAAAACCGAAACCCAGTCAGAATTGTTTGAGTTTCCAGGCCTTTCTCCATATTGAAAATCACTCTTAAGGCCTTTTTTTATTAACACGGTATGCTACATAACCAGCTAACAGTTTGATTAAATCAGTGTTCTCTTCAGGGTAAACTAGTTTATTATTAGTTATTTCAGTCAACTTTTCAATCAGTGATTCTGCAATGGAAATAAATTCTTCATTATAAATATCGTTCGCTTCCAACTTGCCTTCTGTCAAGTCTGTATTTTCACAATCTAGTACTGATTCTGCCAAGTCTATATTTTTAAGAACGTCCACACTTAAAGTTTCACACTGCTCAGCAATACAATTGTCTGTTTTTAATATGTCACACGCACTTTTTCTGAATAACGGGTATTTTATTCTATGTGTCACCGCTGTGGAGAGAGGGTAGTCGTAAAATTTCCCAAATTCTCTAATTAGTGAAAAATACGACTCCAGAACATCTTGATTACACTTCACTGATAGTAAATATTTATAACCTTCGGTTACGTATACGAAACCCTGACTCTTCAATCAACTTGACACATTAAAAAAATGTTGCAACCGTTACACTTTGATCGAATTTCCCATTAATAATAATTAGCTTCTAATAATAATTACTTGAACACTTACATGTGGCCCTCTAAACATGTCTTGATCGGCGTCGTAGTAAACATCGGATTTACCTTCATCTCGTCAAAGCTCATAACAACGTCTTTGTGAAAAATCATCGCTCAAAACTGCCGATTGCCCTTTGAGTAAATTTTTTAACTTATATCTAAAAATCCAGGAGGAGTAGAGAACTGTGACAACCGTCTTCCTATAGTAGCCTCGCTTGGTAAGGGGTATTTTAAATTATCTTTAACATACGCAAAGGCTTTTATTGAAATACACCTAATCACGACAGCTTTTGCAACATCTTCACTAGACCAATTTGTACATTTTGCTTTTAAAAGTTTTTGGTGTTGACTTTTAGAAAATAACTGTTCAAATTTCATTAAATCATGTTTTGATTTAGTTATAACTTGTTGGGCACATTTTAGTTATTCTGTTTAAAAATGATTTTTTTTCTTTTAGTTCTTTGTTTTCGTTTATTAATTGGACGTTCTGCACGTCATTATTACATAAATGTTGATTTTCAGACTCTAGTTCGTCCAAGGCTCCTGTAATTTCGCTGCTTCTTTCTTCTGCCAAATTTTCTATTAACGATTTTAAAGTTTTCTTACAATTACGTTTATCTGCACGAATTTGTCTTTCAATGGATCCCAAAGTGTCGGTTGAAGTTGGAACTGTTGGTATTTTTTGTGTTGGTACAGAGGATTCTTTCAGTTTACGTCTGGGTGGTAGGCCTATCCGAATGGTTACGCATTATCCGAATGGTTTGTACAACCGGTAACGGCACAACACAGCATTTTAAAGAGAGATAAATACTCAGTCTATCAATAAAACTCAGTAAAAACAGTCCAAAACTACAAACACAACCGTCGTGGCGAAAGACTGCACTACAAACAACTAACAACACTAGAGCGCTGTATCTAGTGCAGGGCGGTCGGTCCTCGTGACGTCATCTGCCCGGCGATCCACTGCGCATCCACCTCGTGAGCGCTACCATCTTGTTCTAGTTACCGTGCTTAAAGTCCTTTCAAACCATCCATCGTCAATATCCTGAATTTAACCCATTATAAATTGCGAATTGTTAGAAAACAAAGTAAATTATATACGGGGCCTAACTGTAAATAGTAGCGCAATTCCCGGGGTTTTTCTGTTTACTACAATTCTGTAGTATTTACTTAATGGCCTCAGTGATTGAAATGATTTCATCTATGTAAAGTTTTAATCACTTTTTTCAATTGCTGAGTTTCATCCATTCAAGGGTCATATTTAGTATTTTTTAAGTTTAAGGTTACCTTCGACTAAAAAAGAAAGAACATATTAATATGCTTAGAGCTGTATGTTTAGGCTATTTTAATAACATTGAAAATGATAAATATCGGTAAAATTCATCTCTAAAGTCCATGTCTGTTCTGTACACTTTCAAGACAAAAGGCACTGTAAAGATGGGCCTAAAAAGTAAATAACGTTCTCTACCCTAAGGGTCACGTGACCTTGAAACATTCAGTCTGGGACACACAAAGTCGTTGAGGTAGTTAGTTAATATTACACCATAACTCATGACTTTTCATTTCTTTCTGATCATATAAATAATGTCTTATCACTTCTGGTTTTCCCACACTTTTATTTGAGTATTTTTAAACCAGCCGGGTACATTCTTGATGTAGGAATGTTTATAATTTAATCGTCTTAGTTTAGCACTATAGCAATAAATCATTTCCCGAAATTTAATAGAAACTATGCAATGTTAATGGTGTTCATTTATGTATATTTCTTTACAATTTTTATAATTGGGGAAGGTTTTGGTAGTGCAATGGTAAAACTAATATAGTGAAAGGGGAATGTTTTGTTTTGGTGGATTTATTTTACAATTAGGACTACAAAGCTATAGCTTGATGACTTCTCTCGCAAAAATAAACGTCCCCTAGAACTTCTGGTCATATAGCATCATAATTAAATTCAGTACATGTTGATCATGTTGATGATGATTTCTACAAAGAACTTTATACATTTCAAGGCATTTTATACCATCTTATATTAGGCCAATGGTGTCAATGTATTTAAACCTCTTTCGGGGTTTACAAGTATTTGCTCAACAATAATTTTAACCAATGCCTCCTATTTTGGTATTTTATCCTTTGAGTCCTGACAGTTCTAAATTATTAGGGAAGCAGTGATAGTACAGATGTTTTTTCGTTACCTTTGGCATTTCGGACGCTCCGCAACTAGCTTAACTTGATTGAAATGTGTTATTACTATGTTATAAAATGATTGACTATGTTAACAAACCGCCAGGGTATTTGATGTTGATGTTCCTTGTGCCTCCACCGACCTATTCTACAATGTGTATTGTAGGTTCTATCTAACAGCACTATGTAAGTTGAATTAGTTTTCCGTAGCCAAGGCCAAATACTTTGATAGATTATAATAAACCTTAAGCCTGACTTCCAAGGTCATGTATAATCCAGAGTCGGCATATAAATAAAATCTTCTCACCAATGTCTCCCTTCTGGAATAAAAGTTTAAGAAGGACAGTCATTGTTAGATCTCCACTGATAGCGACAAGAAAGTCCTTAACGATTTGCACGGCGTTGTAATAAATAAAAAGATTTTCACGAAGAGTGGAACCACATACGGTAAAAATATTAAATAGCATATATATAATTGTTGTTAAACTTTACAAAGAGACTCAGAAATTCCTCGGAGAATACTTAAATCTGTATTCTCACACATTCTTATGCTGGCGTGGAACAGTGCCAAGAAACCTATACGTAACCAATAAAAGTTTCTGTAATTTATAGAGAATTTATGATTTTCAGGAGAAGCCGCAATGGACTCACTCCCATTGTTAGTACTGGATAAAATCGCAGAGCACCTGACACCCTACGAGCTGGCAGCGTGTTCTGCCGTTAGTGTGGGCTGGAGGGATGCCTTCAACCAGGACAGTCTGTGGAGGCCACACTGCAACAAGGACACGGCACAGTACCTGGAGACTGCGGAGTGTAGAGTGGAGCCGAGGTTTGAGTCTCCAGAGTCGGAGGACAGCACGCTGAGTCCTGTCTGTCGCTGGCGGATGTGTTACATGCGTGAGACCCACCTGCGGAGCAACTGGAGACATGGCAGATCCGTCAAGGAAAATATAAGCATCGTAGAGAACTTCGGAGACAAGTTCTGCATGTTTGTCTCTGACGATTATGTGCTACTGTCAAGTGGAAAAAAATTAATGTTGTGGGACGTTAGAGGATCTCCAGTTTATATAGGAGAACCAATACATTTACTCTTTGAATCAGAAGGTATCATGTTGGTACAAATGATCAACTCCAACATGGTCTTGATTGTTCAAGAAATATCTGTACAAGTTTATTGTTTTAAATCCATTTTAGACAAAACCTGGGAATTAAAACACGTTTTCTTTTTTGATGAAACTCAAACTGTTTCATCTAGTGACGAAGTTAGCCTTATGGCTGTTAGAAATAAAAATCCTATTTGTTTTGTAGTTCCGATTGCCGTAGGCAATATATTCATTGGTTACTCCTTAACGTACCCAACAGTTTTACACATTTGGAATGTTGAGGAAGGGAAAAAGTTAAAGACGGTTGAATGTAAGATTACATCGCCAAAGTGTTACATGTTACGGAGCATTTTTAAATCTGACAAACCATCTCTAGACATTGTAGTGGTTCTCTGGCATCGGAGTAATTTTAAAGACGAATTTCACGTATACATTTACAGTTTAAAACATTTGGACTTCCTCCCTTTCCACGAAACCTATGACAAGAATAACAGTTTCGATATTGATTGTGTGTTACAAGACAGATTTCTCGGTGTTACATTTAATGAACATCTCTACATCTATAATTATGTGACGTCACAGTTACTACATACAATACCAAATATAAGCGACTGTGGTTTAGTTGCTGTCAACAATCACATTTTGTTCTCTGAACAACGAATGTTTTCCAAGAGTTTCAATACAACTACTCTAGAAATTAAAAACGTAAGAGTGGCCAATAACACAGAAGTTCCTTCGGAATGTTGTTTGGGAAAAGTTTTATTCGGCAATTTTTTTTTACACTTCGGATGATCGCGGACATGTACAAGTATGGGAGATGGGAAGAAATCCTATGGCAGAAGAAGTAACATGGATAGAACATTTAGACTATAACCCACATAGTACCATTAACAGATCAAATACTAAATTAATCGTTAAATCATATGGACCTAAAAGTAATTTTATTTGTGAATATTTTTGGTAATATCCTCAATTATAAAATAAAGACTCAATTAACGCGTAAATAGTCTTATTTTTAATAGGCCTTAATGATTTAATCCAACCATGACAGTTCATTTTTCGAGAATATTTTGTCTTAAAGTGTATAAAATATGTTGTTCTATAGTATTATGGTTGTATAATCTATCATACTCGAAGTTGTCTAAACAGTACTCCTTTGTTTTAACTTCTGTGTTACTTTGACCCAGTTCTTTAGTATAGAAGACCTAAATATACAATGGCCTAACGTTTTACCACATTAAACTTTTTTATTTATTGGTCACATTTTTTGTACATTAACCTATCACCTCTATTTATTGGTTTACATTATGTTATTTAATTAGATATAACACTTAGTTACAAAAGGGCACAAACACTTTTGAATCGATTCTTCATGATTTCATATTTTAAACGTTTCCAAATCGCCAGTCATTAGGAACTACCAACTATCTCACATTCCACTAATGTGGGTCCTACGGGTGCATACAGCTTGAACACTGCCTCTAATCAGGGACTTAGAGACTATATTCCACTAATATAAGTCCTACGGGTGCACACAGCTTGAACACTGCCTCTAATCAGGGATTTAGAGACTATATTCCACTAATACGGGTGCACAAATTGTAAACTTACCATCATCAATGACTACCATGTATATCAAGCCTCCTTAGAGAAAATATATGACACCGTATGCACCATGTTATGAAATTTCCAACTTCAATCATTTTCAGTTTCTCAGTTCTTAGGCTGAAGCGTTGATGCTATCATTAACGTCAGTCTCCTGGTTCACACGGGTTTAAAACTCACCTTTTACAGTTAACTTGTTGATATATTTCGGCCTTGCTGTGGAGAATCACCATCAGTCAACAACTATTGTACTGAAACCCGTGATTGACGTTAATTGTTTGGTTTCCGTGAGAAGCGGAGCAGTGTCGACTGAGAATTTTTTAACTTTTAGCCCTTAAATTATAATATCTCTAGTAATCCCAATAGATTTTGAGAAAAAATATCCATACTAGCCCTCGTCACTTCCTTCATATGGAACAATATTTAATTGCCATATCAGTTCGGTTTCATGTTTCATTCTTATACTTTATTTTCCTTTGAAGCAAGTTCTCACTGGACTCTGGTGTTAATTCATTCTGAGTTCATTTTTTAGTTTAAGAGTAGAATTTTTGTTTTTAGATTTCCCTTTTGGTAATTTATAATGCTATCCTATACAACTAAATGATATCGAACTTCTTATTAGTCAAAAGAGGTATATCTCAAGATTCCAAGATTCATTCCAGGGACCTTTGTTTTTATTAACATGTCCTTATGTATATAGTAAATATATGGTAAATATTAATTTTACCACCTTAAGTGATTACCAGATCTTATTCCAGCACTGACATAACTTCTAGAAATCTGGAGTGGTTCACAGCTACTTATAAAAGTTTCAAAAACTTCTTGTGAAATGACAATCCCATAGATCTCCTAATCTCCCAAACTATTTCCTTCTGTACAATCATACGCTCAACCATGTGTTTTGTATAAAGTACCAGGAGTTAGTTTTTACTTAAACATCGTATTACCACATTACTTTGCTCATTACTGATCTTCATTATACAGTTTTACCTTGAGGTGCATTATTAATCTTTTAACCATAGTAACTCCTGCATATATAGAATTAAAAGTTAGCTAGGGTAATATGTATCTGGTTTTTCTGTAGTAATAATTTGTTCAATAGATTCTCTGCATCCAGAACCAGGCGTTAGGATATTCTATAGGCTGGTCTAGTGAACCAGCTGCGGTTATCTTGTCTAATCACGTGGTACTCTCACCCTGAAAAGCTTCTTAAATTATAAGACATTAAGTTTTGTTTCCAAAAACTAAGTCACCTAAACATATTTGCCACTGTAATTTTCTGTGGTAAGGTTTTTTATTGTTTCCTTGTATCTAGTGTAGGTATTTGTGTAACATTTTACTTAATAGAGGTATAAATTGATTATATTATTGTACCCATTGTAATATATTTTGGTACTGTATTATAGTGCTATTTGATATCATAGTTATTATTAGTTGTTGTATTGTGTATTTGTGGTATAAAGAATCAATAAGAATCAAGTTTATTTCTTCAATTCCTGAATATAACGTAGCACGAGACATCAGGAGAGTCTACAAGTTGATCGATTCCTTCTTTCTTTGTCTCAACAGTCTCTGTCTCAAAGTCATAACTCGAAGTTTCAACGCGTTCTCCCTTGAATGTCCCTTGAATTGACTCTTGCAGGGGAACGTATAATATTTCTTCATAAAAACGTGGACTTAGTTAAAATTAATCCGTAATTATAGTTGTAAATATATTCACCTATAACAATTCAGTTACATACATATATTTTAAATTTCGCAAGCTACCTCAGCAAAGTCTGTTGTGAGACAGGTGGTGACACGTCTGTTACTGTACCTTGTAATAGAAAGAAATATAACAGAGCCACACACGAGTCAAGTCTTTAATCTACATGTTCCAATATTTTACACGTTAAATTTCATACGATTAAAACATGTCAGTTTGTTTTAAAATTTATTCATTCTGTGATTTTATCGTCATCATACATCCATTGAACTCGAATTTGCTGTATATAAAGAAACTTCAACAAAGTAAGAAGTCTCTAGATAAGATAGTTCTTGGGATGAAGTATAGAAAAACAGTCAGAGGAAAATTAAATTTCCGAAACCCCTAGAGTAACAGGCTTCGCCGATGCTTAGGAAAATTATATTTGCGAAGTGGATATTTTTTTATTACACAGAATGTTAAGCAGTATATGAAACGATTTGATGAGACCAGTTTCTGCAACTATGTTTTTATTCTACTCATGCTGAGTAGCCACACATAACGGCTAGTTGTGTTGTTAATAAATTTAATAATCTAAAAAATTCACAATGAAATGTATAGATATAAAACATATGATTTAAAGTGATTTTTAACAATATTACAATTATATGTTGAGGAAACAAAAGCTATGACACATAAAATTTTTAAATCCATTGTAAATCAATTAAATAAAAACCCAAAAAAATCCAAAATATATATCGCAGAAGGTAGTTTTTTCTAAAATATAAAAACAAATGTATAGTGCTTTTAATTTGGATACGCTCTTTTTTATATTGAGGTTTTCTAAGTATTTTTCTACTTTAAATCATGATAAAGACGTACATTATAAATAGAGTTACAGTACAGGTATACAAATATTGACAGAAGAGAATTTTATTTGTCAATATTAACAAAATGATCGCATTAGTTTCAATTCATTAACACGTAATAAACCAATTTATTTGAAACGACTTTACCTAAAATAAATTTCATTCAATTACGTTGACAAGGAATAATGGACATTTCATTAGACTAATGTTGTTTATTCCGTAATGCAAATGGAGTAATTATTTAACGTTAACAGTTTTAAATGGATTCAAGCAGTATTTAAATATACAATTACCCTGATTGACAGATTATATATTTTATTTCCGTTTTAAGATTCTATTATGCAAAACATATTAAGATGCTTATGTATGGACTGCGTTTAGTGCGAAAGAATGACTATTTGTTTTGGCTTATAAACAAGCTTTCGGGAGCAATTTGCATTGAATATGCACACAACCTGTTTTTTGTGTTTTCTTTACAGATTGATTTACTTTCCATAAGAACAAAATTGATGACAGCCACGCTAGTTTAGAAGGGTATAAAAGGGTTAAAAATAAATTTTAATTTTTCTCCTCAGATTATATTTTCCTTAGCTTGATGCACTTAAAATCAACATTCAGACAAATAAATAAATGTTGATTCAGCGCCAGCGTTGATTTAAGCGTATATACTCGTTAAAAAGTAAATTTCAGTCTCTGTGTCTAGTTGTCCGACGGCCGTCTGGTCCTCTTGGCAGAACCATACTCCGAGTCAGCGTCACCAAGGCTCCCTGTCAAAGACAATGATCTCCTACTGGGCTGCAGGGGAGGAAACTCTGACAAGGAATCCAGAGGCGGCGACGCTGTCCCAGTGGTTGGCTCAACTGGGGCTGGAGTGCGGTCGAAAGTGTCAACTGAAGGCATGATATCCGTGACTCCCGATCTCACAGGCGAATTCCCAGTGTCTGGAAGCACGACGCTTGTTGTTGGCTGTTGGCATTCTAACTGAGAGATGAAGGCCATGTCATGTAAAATGTTTTCGTTCCAGCCGACGAGAGTCGATAACTTTGATCCTCTCCTTAGTTAGGCTCTTAAGTCGGTGATTACCCTGGTTCACCATTTTGTTGGTGTAGCATTGTGGAGGGAGGTCAAAACGGTGTGGTAAGGAGACGACGACCCAGTTGGTGTTGTCACTTCGCAAACCCCGTCGGTGGTGTTCATTGTAGTGTCAAACAGCCGGGTCAAATATGTCTCTTTGAATTATATTTTGCTTAAATGAGACGGATGAGTTTTTTAGATGCTTCTTTTTTCTTTCGGCTTCGTTTCCTTTTAGGTTTCAGACGCTCCTCAAACCTATTCTGACCATCCTGCGAGTGAGTGTCATGAATTTCTTTGTTCCCTAAGTACATCGCACCTGTTTATAATTCGAATGTCGTCCGCTATTACCAGAATTTTGTCGATCAAACTGTCGTCATGATGCTTGAGTAGGTCTTCATATTTACTTTTGGAAGCAGCAAGTTTCATCTAAAAGTGAAAATTAGAGTCCTCGTAGTACTTAACACGTTGTTTTTCTTTTTCGCATTTTTTTACATTCAAAAGAGGGGACATTAAACGACAATTCAGGTCCAGTTGAAGGTCCTGAATTTTGTCTATAAGAGCTGACTGGCGGCTGGTTAATTCAGTAATCCTATTCAGCATCTCGTCTTTTGACTTTTAAACACTCATCATCCGTCTGAATCGAGCGTTCCTCTGTTTTAACTTTTTCAAAACTTGTGAAACGAGAAGTGAAAGTGCCATCGACGAGAAAGAAGATCCGCAGTCCACTGAGGTATTTTTTTGTAGCGGAGATGTCAGAGGAGTAACATTTCGAAACGTTTGGGGGTGCTTGCCCGAGTGGTTGTCTTTGTGGAGTAAAATTGTCGATCTTTCAGAGTGAGTCCTCACAGTTGCGGTGCAAAGTCGGCCGAGACACCTCCATGCAACATCCCCATTCGTAAGTGTGTGAGACTCACGGTATTTATAATTTCCCACCACTAAGCACGGCTTACCCGTTCCAGTTTGTTCAACTACCAATACCATGGTGGTATTTTATGAGTCCTGCACTTTAGTATGTACCGCACTGGACTAGCATTGGTAAAAAAATAAAGTGCAGGATTTAAAGAATGAAAAAATGGTAGCGAACAATAATGCCTGGAATAATATTATACGTTCTGCAAAACAGATCAGTAAGTGTATTGCAGTGCAAAAGTTGAAGGCGCAGAGTATAATCAAGTGGTGCGTTCTTATCACTTGAATCCGGCGCGTATCAGCCTGATTGACTGGCGGTAAATCTTGATGTGCAGGTATGGCAGCAATTAATCTTAGTGCTCATGCGCCTACTTATTAAAGCGTGACGTGGCCCTCTTCTTCTAGGGAATCGTGATTGCTATTATTAGATCACTGGTGACCCAGCCGAGATAATAGAAGCCTATAATTCACGTACTGTAGTTCGGCCAAATAAGAGTCCTTCTGTCGTCAATTCGCACATGCATGTATAATAGTTACGCCAAGTCTTGTAGTGCGTACATTACTGTGAAACTTGTAGATTGAAATTAATTACGGAGTGCATAGACGTAGCTGACAACCAATGTAGGAAAGCTGTTAAGTTGCTAAGTGATGTTGAGTTTTTTCTCAATTCTTGTTCAGAATTATACATTAAATCTTAATATACATAGTCAGTGCAAACTTTTTCTTACATCGTATGTAAGCCTTCAGATTCTATAACAGTTGATCATGTTAAATTTGCAGCTATGACGATTCTTCAATAGTTTATTTAAATTCAACAAATACTAAAAAATCTGTAGAATTTGCTTAACTGGCATTCAAAAACTAAAAGTACCGGTAAAATAAAGAAAAAACAATTCTATTAATGACCTTACCTCAAAAACGTAGGTGCAGATTTCGATAAAACATTCAATATATTGAATACAGTATTATATTAGTATCTTCATTCTTAGGCTGCGCTTATTTTCAGAAATTTATCGATTTTACATGCCAAATACTAAACGACGAAATCTATGGATGGCTGTACCTCAAAAACGTACTAGACGATTTTGACAAACTTTTTATACATATTTGAGACACAGTCTACTATACTACAATGTAAGCCTCATCAATAGGCCGTGTCTATTTTTGGAGATACATTGATTTTACATAAATCGAATACTGGAAAAACCATATGGAATGGTCGTACCTCAAAAACGTACGAGCCCATCTTTAAAGAACTTTATATACATATTTGAGACACTGTCTACTATAATACAATGTAAGCTCCATTCATGGGCGGCGTCTGTTTACGGAGATCAACGATTTTACATGTGAAATACTGGAAGACGATATGGATGGTCATACCTCAATAATGTATTAGCCGGTTTTGATAGAACTTTCTATACAAATTTAATGCATGGTCTACTATATACTACAATATAAGCCTAATTCTTATGTTAGGCCTATTTTTGTTATTAAATTAATATTTATTTGATATGGTTTAATTTGATCAATTAGGTTAGGATTTAGTTAAGAACTAGGTCCGTTTCCACCTACTCGTTCTTTTTACTGATGGAAACTATGGGCCAGTTTCACGTCGGCACTCACACCAAGGTGGAGCTCATATGTGATTATACTTCCTACGTGTTAGCTATATAAAGCAATTTCCCAATCAAACCTAATTGGTTGGCATTTGTAATTTTAGGCTAAGGTGAACAGTCTATATAGACTTTAAATAATACTCGAATTAAAATTATAGCAATTACGTAGGCTACAAAATAAGAGAAATATAAAATAAAGGAAACAACATTATTGTTTGTAGGTGCATATGTGATAATCAAGCTGATTTCATGTTATATATATTTACGAATTTGACTAGTCTTTTCTTAAGTAATTTGAATAATAGATGGCATATTTCACCTTACACCTATCCCACTTTAAACATGATCTATTTCTTTAATCATTTGTCTGATTTCAATTCAATTGTTTCTAAGTAATTTTTTCACTCTCAACAAATTGTATAGTTATGTGTAATAGTGAAGTTAACTGCTGGCCCAGGAAAATACGAGTTTCGTGTTATCACCCTATTACAATCGTCCTCTTGAACAAAACAATAACAGGTTTCAATGGGCGGAAATGACAAATAACAAAGTGATTATACATAAAATGTGGAACTACTTTTCTCGCGCGGAGTAATATTTCATTGTTCTACGGGCATCACGTGGTCTTGTTATGATCGTAAATTAACCTGCTATTGGTTGTTGCTGACGTCATCCTTTACGCCATCTATGGATAGGTACAATAACAATAATGTTGAAATTAAGAAATATTAGTAAAATAAAAAGATTTTCTTAATTTACTTTTCACCTAAGAATAAAATTTCACATACGCATGACATAAATGCCGACAAAAGATGTGATATACAATAAATATCCCTCGAGGGGATATTATAATGCCTATTATTTTTTTACCTATAAGTAAAAAATAAAATTCTAAATGGTCAGATCACGAATGTCTCCAGGCATTAGCTGCGTTATAGGAAAATGCAAGTTGAAAAAGTACAGATATTTTAAATTCACCTAACCATAACTTCCTGCTATATTGAAAGAAAATTAGTTTCCACTTTGAATGTAATAAAAAAAAACGTTATTTGTCATTTTAATGACCTAAAATCTTTTATTTTTTGTTCAGAGAGACAATAGCATTAGGTTAGTAACGCAAATCTCGTTTCTAGTGTGGTAAAAATAAATTTGAAAATTAATATTGCATACAAATTGAATAAAACTTTGAACAAAACCAATAATTATTATAAAGAACAAACAAGTTTAATAATTAAGCAAAGCTAACGTAACTATAACTTCTGACTATATTGTAATAAGTGGACAAAAACACCTTCGAACCTAATATCTATAGTTTTGAATACAACATTTGAACTGACTTAAATATTGTAGAATATATCTTGTTTTCTCCACTTTAAGATAAGATCATAATTGATAAGCTCTGCTATCCACCTCTCATCAACAACCGCCTCCCCACTATACAGCGTAATCTAATCTACATATTGGTTTCTCTATCTACCTGTAAATTCATTTATAATCTTCCATTGTTTTGAATTGTCGTTGCTACCATTTATTAGTCTATTTGCCAAATAATTGTTTTTTATTAAATATTTAATTTTTCAGTATTTTACAATATCCATGAAAATAATTTTTAAAAACATCTTCATAAGATCTTTTTTATAAGTTTTTTCTTAGTGTTAATTTTACTTAAGAGACTTTAGATATCCATGGACTAATCCGTTTAGCTTTATTTAAATTTATTATAAATTATTTCATTTATAACTAAATAATAATACATTTTTAATTTACAGCTTTCTATATATTTTGTACACTTTCCCTACTTTTATTACCTAGTATTACAAGTCCTTATAGACAATGGTTCTTTAATTTAAGTGATCCTAAAATATGCAAACCTCGATTGGGAAACCTATTCGTGTTGAGGGTGTTCTACTCTGTTAGAGAGTTTATGATAAGCCGCTGGGATTAAATTTGAATTTAATTAAAATAATTGGGTGAAGTATTTTAGTTCTGTTCTAAATTGTAATCAGCATAGCTAAAAACGTTTTAATGACTGAAAATGACTTGCATTTAAATGTATTTATAAACTTTAATTCATTTTACTAAATGTATATTGACGATTGTATAAACGCATATACAATCGTCAATTGTGAAATCTTAAATTGTGAACGCAATAAAGATTTATTATTATTATTAAACCAATATCAAAACGGACAGTTCCGAATACATCTAAACCCCTATTTTTAATAAAAGTTTGGTCTATACAATTTTGCGAGTTTACACTACTTCTAGTAGGTATATTACAAAGGATAGGAAACCGTTGTTAATCAATAAACTATTATAACCTATTACTTCTTGGTAATCTTTTAACAAATTGATATTCACATCTCCTATGAATATTATGGGTCCATTAAACAGAGGTAACAATTAATCTAATTTACTAATTACTGTTTGGGATATAATCGTTCCGTAATCAAAATAATGCCAACAAAACACTATACTTTTATTTGTTATTGTAATGCTATAATTAATCATTTACTTTAATTATAATCAATACTTAACAATATATATAATTTCAATAAACATTGAATCGCAAAAAGTACTTGCTCCGCCGGGAGTCGAACACGGATCTCTCACTTGCCGGGTGAATATGCTACCAAGAAGGTATTTGGACTTCCGATCATATGTTAGTTTGCTTATTTAAACGCATATGTGACAGATACGGCCAAATACAAAATAATTAAATCGGAAAAAGTAAGCGCTCTATGGTGTAATGGTAGCATATTCACCCGGCAAGTGAGAGATCCGGGTTCGACTCCCGGCGGAACAAGTACTTTTTGCGATTCAATGTTTATTGAAATTAAATAAGGCTATTGCCATTTATACAATTTAATGTAAATAAAAAAAGTCGTTTGACAGGTATTTGGTCTTCCGATCATATGTTAGTTTGCTTATTTAAACGCATATGTGACAAATACGGCCAAATACAAAATAATTGAAACGGAAAAAGTAAGCGCTCTGTGGTGTAATGGTAGCATATTCACTCGGCAAGTGAGAGATCCGGATTCGACTCCCGGCGGAGCAAGTACTTTTTGCGATTCAATGTTTATTGAAATTAAATAAGAATATTGCTTATTTAAACGCATATGTGACAGATACGGCCAAATACAAAATAATTGAATCGGAAAAAGTAAGCGCTTTGTGGTGTAATGGTAGCATATTCACCCGGCAAGTGAGAGATCCGGGTTCGATTCCCGGCGGAGCAAGTACTTTTTGCGATTCAATGTTTATTGAAATTAAATAAGGCTATTGCCATTTATACAATTTAATGTAAATAAAAAAAGTCGTTTGACAGGTATTTGGTCTTCCGATCATATGTTAGTTTGCTTATTTAAACGCATATGTGACAAATACGGCCAAATACAAAATAATTGAAACGGAAAAAGTAAGCGCTCTGTGGTGTAATGGTAGCATATTCACTCGGCAAGTGAGAGATCCGGATTCGACTCCCGGCGGAGCAAGTACTTTTTGCGATTCAATGTTTATTGAAATTAAATAAGAATATTGCTTATTTAAACGCATATGTGACAGATACGGCCAAATACAAAATAATTGAAACGGAAAAAGTAAGCGCTCTGTGGTGTAATGGTAGCATATTCACCCGGCAAGTGAGAGATCCGGGTTCGACTCCCGGCGGAGCAAGTACTTTTTGCGATTCAATGTTTATTGAAATTAAATAAGGCTATTGCCATTTATACAATTTAATATATGTATATATATATATATATATATATATATATATATATTTATATATGTATATATATTTCAAAAACTTGATAGTGAGTGCTAAATAAAATTTATTGCAAATAACATTCACATATTATGCACATAGCGTAAAGAGCAAAATATTGTCATACAGCTATTATTCAAGGCACTTTTACACAATATGTAACTTTTTCACTTCATAATTTCCAGCGGCGTAGTTGGCAACTCTGAAGCGTTTGAGTGAAGTGAGTCATACTCCGAACAGTCAACAATAAACGTAATATATATTTCAGAAACTCAGTTGTGATAAGTAAAATTTATTGCAAACAACATTAACAAATTATGCGCATAGTGTAAAGAGCAAAATATTGGCATATAGTTATTATTATTATTATTATTATTATTATTATTATTATGCACTTCCACGATATATATTGCTTCACTTCCTAATTCCCGGCGGCATAGTTGGCAACACTGAAGCTTTGGAGTGAGCCATCCTCCGAACAGGCTCCGCCCCACACACACGACACAGTCTTTTAATCACGTTATTGATGCAATAGAGGTTATTGTGGTGGGTGGGTTTGCAGTGTAAACTTACTGAGGCATAGCAACTAAGTGTTCTTTCTCGACGGTGCTGTTGTCTATTGTCATCTACAAATGTATCTATAAAGTCGAGTTGACATCTTCAAGTACGGTATGTATAACCTGATACCTCTTTACTAAATGTCAAATTTTATAATCAATCTATTAGGGAAAACCCCATCTAGGTGGTTTTATTCTCACTCTTGCAGACCTAGTTCCTGAACTAGAATAATTAATAAAACTACATTAATTTTATTATTTGAAAACAAAAAGAACAGTTACGAAAAAATCAATAAAATTTAATTAACTGGCATTCTAAAATTAAAAATACCGGTTTTCACGAACAAAATGTACCTAATTTCTCAGGTAAAATAAAGAAAAAAACGAATCTATAAATGACCGTACCTTAAAAAAGTTAGTGCAGATGTCGATAAAACATGCTATACACATTCAATACATTGTATAGGTACTGTATTATATTAATTCTACACTCATTCTCAAGCCGCGCTTATTTTCGGAGATATATCGATTTTACATGTCATATACTGGGGAAAAAATTGATGGTTGTACCTCAAAAACGTACGAGCCGATTTTGATAAAAGTTTTTATACACATTTTAGCCTCAGTACTACTATACTACAATGTATGCCTCAATAGGTCTAATAGGCCGCGTCTATTTTTGGAGATACACCGATTTTACATCCCGAATACTGGAAAAACATATGATTGGCCGTACCTCAAAAACATAGGAGTCGATTTTGATAAAACTTTCTATACACATTTAATACATGGTCTACTATACTACAACACAGCCCACATTGTTAGGCCCTGTCAATTTTCGGAGCCACCCCGAATTACTGGCTACGTTTAGTAAAATCTAATATATGGATGGCCGTACCTCAAAAACATAGGAGTCGATTTTGATAAAACTTTCTTTACACATTTAATACATGGTCTACTATACTACAACACAGCCCACATTGTTAGGCCCTGTCAATTTTCGGAGCCACCCCGAATTACTGGCTACGTTTAGTAAAATCTAATATATGGTTGGCCGTACCTCAAAAACATAGGAGTCGATTTTGATAAAACTTTCTTTACACATTTAATACATGGTCTACTATACTACAACACAGCCCACATTGTTAGGCCCTGTCAATTTTCGGAGCCACCCCGAATTACTGGCTACGTTTAGTAAAATCTAATATATGGATGGCCGTACCTCAAAAACATAGGAGTCGATTTTGATAAAACTTTCTATACACATTTAATACATGGTCTACTATACTACAACACAGCCCACATTGTTAGGCCCTGTCAATTTTCGGAGCCACCCCGAATTACTGGCTACGTTTAGTAAAATCTAATATATGGATGGCCGTACCTCAAAAACATAGGAGTCGATTTTGATAAAACTTTCTATACACATTTAATACATGGTCTACTATACTACAACACAGCCCACATTGTTAGGCCCTGTCAATTTTCGGAGCCACCCCGAATTACTGGCTACGTTTAGTAAAATCTAATATATGGATGGCCGTACCTCAAAAACATAGGAGTCGATTTTGATAAAACTTTCTATACACATTTAATACATGGTCTACTATACTACAACACAGCCCACATTGTTAGGCCCTGTCAATATTCGGAGCCACCCCGAATTACTGGCTACGTTTAGTAAAATCTAATATATGGATGGCCGTACCTCAAAAACATAGGAGTCGATTTTGATAAAACTTTTCTTTACACATTTAATACATGGTCTACTATACTACAACACAGCCCACATTGTTAGGCCCTGTCAATTTTCGGAGCCACCCCGAATTACTGGCTACGTTTAGTAAAATCTAATATATGGTTGGCCGTACCTCAAAAACATAGGAGTCGATTTTGATAAAACTTTCTTTACACATTTAATACATGGTCTACTATACTACAACACAGCCCACATTGTTAGGCCCTGTCAATTTTCGGAGCCACCCCGAATTACTGGCTACGTTTAGTAAAATCTAATATATGGTTGGCCGTACCTCAAAAACATAGGAGTCGATTTTGATAAAACTTTCTTTACACATTTAATACATGGTCTACTATACTACAACACAGCCCACATTGTTAGGCCCTGTCAATTTTCGGAGCCACCCCGAATTACTGGCTACGTTTAGTAAAATCTAATATATGGATGGCCGTACCTCAAAAACATAGGAGTCGATTTTGATAAAACTTTCTATACACATTTAATACATGGTCTACTATACTACAACACAGCCCACATTGTTAGGCCCTGTCAATTTTCGGAGCCACCTCGAATTACTGGCTACGTTTAGTAAAATCTAATATATGGATGGCCGTACCTCAAAAACATAGGAGTCGATTTTGATAAAACTTTCTATACACATTTAATACATGGTCTACTATACTACAACACAGCCCACATTGTTAGGCCCTGTCAATTTTCGGAGCCACCCCGAATTACTGGCTACGTTTAGTAAAATCAAACATATATATGGTTGGCCGTACCTCAAAAACGTACGAGCCCATGTTGATTAAACTTTTTATACACAATCATTAGATGGTCTACTACACTACAATATAAGCCTTATTCGTAGGCTGCGCCTATTTTTGTTATTAAATTAATATATATTTTGTTCGTTTTAAGTTTATGAACTAGTTCCGGATACATGTTCTTTTTATGGAATCTATGGCCAGTTTCACGTCGGCACCCACAGCAAGGTGAAGATTATGTGTGACCATACTTCTTACTTGTTAGCTACCTAGTCTACTTTCTTAATCAAACTAAAATGTTTAGTGTTTGTAATTTTAGTCTAAGGTGAATAATATATATATATACATCTCTCTCTCTCTCTCTCTCTCTCTCTCTCTCTCTCTCCTCTCTCTCTCTCTCTCTCTCTCTCTCTCTCTCTCTCTCTCTCTCTCTCTCCCTGCCCTTGGATAAATACACGAATAAAATCAATGATGAAAGACAGGGATAAGTTGTACAGTCAATATATAAGGACGAAAGATCCTATAACTTGGGAAAATTACAGAGTCTTAAGAAATCAAGTAAAACGTATATTAAGAGACTCGAGAAACCGTCATTTTGACTCTTTATTGAAACCAGATAAGCATTGCAAAGATATTTGGAATGTAATTAACAGTCAAGGAGTTGGTAAAAATGCTAATGTTATGTCAGATGTAGTTGTACAACTAAATGAGTTGAATAGTTATTTCTGTGGTGTTAGCCATAGTATAAATGAAGATTTGATTGATTATTATAAAAGTCAAAGAGTTGTCTTTAGTGGTATTGATGATATGTTTATTTTTTCTGTAGTACGTAGAGAAGAAATTCCTAAAATGATGTTAGATATATCGTCTAATGCTGTTGGTAATTATGAAATACATATTAGATTTTTAAAATTGGTTTGTGAAGAAATCAGTGATGTGTTGTGTCATATTTTTAACTATTCTTTATATAATTCTGTTTATCCATGTCAGTGGAAAAGAGCTCTTATTATACCATTAGCAAAGATAAAAACACCTTCAGAATGTAAAGACTATAGGCCTATAAACATATTAAGTGTATTAGGTAAGATATTAGATAAAATAGTTTATAACCAAATTTGTAATTATGTTACTAGGAATAGTATTTTAGATAAATATCAGTCTGGTTATCGATCCTTTTACAGTACACAAACCGCACTGGTTAAAATAACAGACGATATCAGACATGCTATTGATAACAGAGAGATAACATTATTAATGCTTCTTGATTTTAGTCGTGCCTTTGACTCTGTGAATCATAATTTATTATTGTCTGTTCTGGAATCTTACAATTTTAGTTCCGCTGTGGTTGATTGGTTTCGAGATTACTTGACCAATAGACTTCAGCGGATCAAAACAAATAATGGAAATTTTTCAGAATGGAAGAATAACTCTGTAGGTGTTCCACAGGGATCCACACTTTCTGCTTTGCTTTTTTCTTTATACATTAATAAGATTGGTAGTTCTGTTATATTTTGTAAATATATGATGTATGCAGATGATATTCAGTTATATTTAAACAGTAGGCCTAATATTCAATGTGTAAATGATGCTGTTAACTGTATGAATGCGGATTTGGGTACATTACATACGTGGTGTAAAGATCATGGATTACAGCTTAATATAACAAAGTGTAAGCCGGTATTGTTTGGATCCTCAAGGTTGCTACCTCACATTGATGTTAACAGTTTGACACCTTTGATGATAAACAATGTACATTTAAATTTAGAGAGCTCAATTGTCAATTTAGGTTTAAGAATGTCTAATGATTTTCATGGCGTATACAAGTAAATTATATTGTTCGGAGGGTATTCCAGTGTTTGTATAAATTTAGAAAATTGAGCTTTAATCCTCCAATCTATATTAAGAAGCTTCTAGTAGCAACACTAGTATTACCTATTTTTGATTATGCAAATATAGCTTATTGTGACATAAATAATGAGTTAACTGATAAGTTACAGAAAGCGCAAAATGCATGCATAAGATATATCTATAATTTAAGGTGGGATCAACATGTAACACCATATTATAAAGACCTTGGTTTATTGAAAATTAAGGAGCGGATGGAATTGAATATAATGAAATTGGCAGTTAAAGTACTTAAAAATGAAGATAGCTCTGATAGCAGGCGGGCCGCCACAATAGCTGTCTTCCGGGTTGCCTTATCAGACGACAGCGTTATTGCGCGCATTGTCCAGCTCGTGGCGACTCAGGTCTCTGAGACTGTCTGCTACTCGCAACGCCATCCTCCAAAATGCGCTTGCAGAAATAGAATTATTAAAGGCAGAGGTGGTGGTACTTAGGCAACAGCTGTCACTTGTAAATCTGGGTTGGGCTCAGAGGGCTGATGAGCTCGAACAATATCAGCGGCGCGACAACTTGAGGGTGTTTGGTGTGAAGGAGGTGAAGGAGAAACAGGGAGAGGACACAGATGAGATGATAGTAAAATTATTTAACGAGAGGTTGGGAGTCAGTTTTAGCCTGGCCGACATAGATCGCTCCCACCGCGTCGGAGCTGCTCGCCGGCCTGATGACCGCGGCCCGGCGAAACCACGGCCCATCATCGTCAGGTTTGTCAGCTACCGTGTACGGAGGGAGGTCTTCAATAACAAGAAGAAGTTGAAGGGGACTCCAGTGACCGTTAGGGAGGACATGACGCTCCATCGGCGAGAGCTGCTCCAGCAGGCGATCGCCAAGCATGGGGCGCGAAATGTCTGGACCATAGACGGCCGCATAAACTGGGTAACCTCTGAGAAGGAAAAGGGCTCGGCTACATGGTCATTGGACAATTCGTGTTTTATCCCTCTCCTCATCTCCATAACGACATAAATTCTAAATGTAATGATTTAGGATAGTAGATTAATGTCTTATGTCTAATGTCTTAAAAATAAGTAAATATTTTTCTTTAATTGTATGTGTGGGTATAGAGCTGTGTGTGCGTATTTGTATGTTTGGGCTCAAGATTGTATTTAGCAGGCATTGGATATATATTGTGGGCATACAGGTACCATGTTCTTGCGAGGTTTTATGCAGTATTAAATTTAGTAATTTAGTAGTGAGTTTGTGTATATGTGTGTATAATTAAGTTTTAGGACAACAATATAATATTATTTTTAGGAATTTTGAGTGTTATCTATGTAGTATACAGTATACGTAATAATTGATTTATTCATGTTTAACAAGTAGTATTTTGTTTAAAACTTTTTTTAAAGTTTATTATTTAAATTTGTTTTATTTACATACCATTTTCACACTTAATACTATTTCAATTTTATCAGGTATCAATTATTTAGATGATCATTTTTTTACTCTCTCTCCTACTTTATTTTAGTACCACTGTATATATTTAATAGTATTATCTATGGAGTGCAAGGCTGTGTGTATTTCGTTCTCTTTGTGTCTAACACGGAATATTTGTTTATTTTTTTCATATTGATGTATTGTGTTGAAATTAAAGGATTGTATGAATGTGTGTGTATGTGTGTCTGTAGCAGCGTGGTCTGGTGGCGGGGTGGCGCGCGGCGGTCGCGGATCAGGGTCTGTTCACATGAGCGCGACACGCCGCGCGACAGAAAAATGGCTCCGTACACATTCGGCGGCCGAATGAGCGGTAGAACGGGCGGCCGACAACTAGTGCACTGCCGGTATGGAAGTGGAAGAGGCAACATGTCTGTATATTTTGTACCGTCGGTACAAAATTCGCAAACAACGACAAAGGCAGTGGTGGGTGCATCCAATTTTAAAAGACAGACTTACTCATAGTCCATTCGTTACACTTTATCCAAGTTTAAGGAAGTACGGGATGAAGTTTTTTAATGACGTTAGAATGAGCATAAAATCTTTTGACGAACTTTTACAAATAATCAAGCATGACATTGAACCCTGTTCAAATGTAGTGAGAGGTAGTGTGTCACCAGAAGAAAAACTAGTCATCACATTGAGGCAAGTAGATTTTTATTAGTTACATTAATGAAACTTGTATTACACGTCGCGCTCATGTGAACAAGCCCTCAGCTGTGGGGATGTCGGCGGGTGACAGTGACTCCGACCCGGCTTCTCCTTCACCTCCCCCATCCACTTCTCCGCCTGATACCGCTCAAGTCCTGCTACATGAACTGTCCCCTTATCCCAAACAACTAAAAGCTGCCCTTATTAATGCTCAGTCATTGAGGGGGCACGTGGACGATATCAGTGCTATATTTCGGCAGCAAACTTTTGACATTATTTTAATATCAGAATCGTGGCTAAAGCCGAGTATTCCCAGCAGTGAGGTATCAATAAGTGGATACGTCCTCCACAGAAACGACAGACTTAATAAAGGGGGTGGAGGTGTTGCGGTATACACCATACAAACTTTAAGGGTTAAATTACTGGATGTTTCACCTCAGGAGTACTCGGCTAGACCTGAATATCTGTTCCTAGAAATTGGATTGTCTAGTTCGGATGCCCTACTTCTTGGAGTTTGTTACCGCCCTCCTAAGATTGGACATCTGACTGACATTGGGATGTTCTCTTGCGCCTGATGCCGTGCTACAGTCGTGTCCTAATCATGGGTGACATGAACGCTGATTTACTCATGAAAACACAGAACAATGATTACAAACAACTGACTACTATGTTTAACTGTTGCAACATGACTATTGTACCACTGGACGCTACACACCCTCTTAGACATTATAGCAGTTAGCGATCTTAATGATATTGTTCACAAAGGGCAACTTCCAATCCCTGCAGTTTCAAAACACGATCTTATTTTCTGTGTGCTTTCCTATAAAACGCCTAAGCCTTTTGAAAGATTCTTGAAATATAGGGATTTTAGGCGTTTGAATGAGGATGTCTTCCTAGAAGATGTACTTCAAGCACCATGGCACTCTGTAGAAACTCAGTCGACCGTTAATGAAATGGTTGCCACATTAAACTCATTGATTCTGTCACTATTCAACAAGCATGCTCCAATTGTTAAAAAACGAGTGAATAAAAGGCGCCCAGTGCCTTGGCTCGCTCAAGAAATTTGAAATTAGTCTACCGGAAAGCCAGGAGGACTGGTGATGCGGTGGCCATGGATCAGTATCGCCGACTCCGAAACCGGGTTAAGCAGAGCCTTCGAAATTCTAGATTGAGATACATCAACACGTTATTTGCTAATACGAAACAGACTTCAACGATCATGTGGCGTAATGTGAAAAAGTTGGGCTTTGGCAAGCAGCCCTCTTCAGTCCCAGTCCAAGTTCCCTTGAATGATTTAAATTATTACTTTCCCTTAATTTCTCAACCAAATAATAATGTTGCTCTGCAAAATTACATCAACCAACTACAAAGTCTGCCCCCCCCACGGAGCATGCATATCCTCTATTCCAATTTAAGCCAGTGATGCAGTTGGATGTCCTGCGTGTAATCAACAGAATCAGTACCAATGCAACTGGTGCTGATGACATATCAATTCCACTGGTGAAACGTGTCTTGTTCGCTATAATTCCATCTCTTACTTTAATTTTTAATGAATCTTTGCGAACTGGTATTTTTCCTGATATATGGAAGATTGCCCAAATCCGTCCACTAAACAAGATCCCATCACCTGCTTTTCCGCAAGACTACAGGCATATCAGCATCTTGCCTGCTTTATCTAAAGGTCTTGAACGAATAGTGCATTGCCAAATTACTCAATTTCTACAATCGCAAAATATTCTTAACATTTATCAGTCTGGATTTCGACAGTATCACAGTACTGAAACTGCGTTATTGAGAATTACAGATGACATCCGGTTTGCCATGGATCAACGGCAGTGCACTGTATTAGTACAGTTTGATTATTCTAAAGCTTTCGATACTGTTAATCACACTTTATTAGTAGAAGAATTGAGACATATAGGGTTTTCCACCTAGGTTCTTACATGGATGGGATCTTATCTAGGTGGAAGACAGCAGTGTGTTATGGTTGATGACATTAGATCTGACTGTAAGCCTGTTACGTGTGGTGTTCCACAAGGATCCATTCTTGGCCATTTACTTTTTTCACTATATGTTAACGATATAAGCAAGTTACTGACACATACGAAGTTTCACTCTTATGCTGATGACTTACACATATATGCTCACTGCAGTGTTAGTAACATTAACCAAACTATTGAATACATTAACTTGGACATTCAACAGATTGTACTTTGGACTGAAAAGCACGGACTGAAACTCAACTCGGACAAAACTAAACCCATAATAATTGGGCATTTTAGACTTTTGAATACAGTTGACTTTAACAATGTACGTGAAATATTGGTAAACGGAGAGGCTGTAGCATACTGTAGTAGTGTCAGAAGTTTGGGATTGACAATTACGAAAACGCTGGACTGGACTGACTACGTTGTAAGGTACTACCTGTAAAAAGGCATTTGAAGCAGTTCATACGCTGAAAAGAATGCAATGATTTCTACCACACCACATAAAGCTTTTACTGATTATATCACTCGTATTTCCCCACTTCCTCTACTGTTGTGCCGTGGTTAATGACATGACTGTGGTTTTGAATAATAATAGATTGCAGAAAATCCAACATTATTTTTTACGATTCTTGTTTAATTTAAAGCGAGATGAGCACATCTCACCTTATTATGTACTAATGTCAACGTTAAAATTGGAAGATCTAAGAGCTTTCCGAATCCTAATTTTACTTTTTTCTATCCTTAAAACCGGGTTTCCAAAATACTTTACAATCGATTTTGAGTTCATTGCTATTGAAGAAGGCGTAAGGAACTCCCGCACTGGCTCGTCGAAGTTGCGAATCCCCCACCACAGAACGACTGTCTTTAATAAATCATTTGTAGTGTTTGCTTGCTGGTTGTGGAATTCTCTTCCAGATCCTTTACAATCTTTGGAGAGCCGGGATCGGTTTGCTTCTGGTGTTAAGTTGTATTTTTTGCAGCGGATGTCCGCGGCCGTGGTGCCCGAGGATCGCTAGTCATGGTTTGTTGCAGACAGAATGAATGAATGTGTGAGTGTAAGTAAATAATTTTTATAAAAATAGAATGTTTTAATTGTAATGTTGTATATTTTGACTAAGTTTTTGTTTAAAATGTATCATCAATATTATTTTATAATCAAATATTAATTTTATACACAGTATAAATGTAAGAGTGCAATCTTGTTTTTTTTTTTTTTTGTTGTTGAGTGATTTGTTGTTAGTTTTAGAATGCATAGCAAATATTCATTTTATTTTTGAAACGCTGTTGATTTGATTTTTATTTTGAAGATTACAAATGGCTTGTACTTACATATACTAATAATCAGGTTAAGTGTAAGAAAGGACTATGTAGTCCTAACTTCGCCTGAAAAAATAAAGAGAATTTTCATTTCATTTCTCTCTCTCTCTATGAGAAATATTAAGTAAAGGAAACAAAACATTATTGTTTGTCTGTGTATATGTGACAATCAAGCTGAGTTCATCCATTTCATATGTTTACGAATAATCCAGGTGTTTGCCTAGGTATTTTTAAATAAAGAATGCATATTTTACCTTACACCTCTCCTGCTTTAGTCTTATATTTCTTTAATCATTTGTTTGATTTTAATTAAATTGTTTCTATGTAAATTCTTCTATTTTAAACAAATTGTATAGGTATGTGTAATAGTGAAGTTAAATTTCGGCCCAGCAAATACGTGTTTTCCGTTATTAACCTATTCCTATCGTCCTCCTGAACAAAACAATAAAAGGTTTCTATGGGTGGAAATGGCAAATAACAAAGTTATAGAACTTAAAATATGGAACTACTTTTCTTGCACGGAGTAAATATTTCATTGTTCTACGGGCATTACGTGGTCTTGTGATGATTGCAAGAAAACCTCCTATAGGTTGCTGCTGACGCCATCCTTTATACCATCTTTGGATTCGTAGAATAAAGTAATGTTGAAATTGGAGAATTAGACTCATATAAAAATGTTTTTTTTTTAATTTACACCTTCTAAGAATAAAATTTCATATAACCGTGACATAGATGTCTCCAGCTATCAGTGCTGGATGCGATTTATATGATAAATATCCCTCATCAGTAAAAATATAAAATTATAAATGGTTTCATGCCGAATGTCTTCAGCCATTGCTGCGTTACAGGAAAATGGAACTTGAAAAAATACAAATATTGTAAATTCACTTAACCATAATTTCCTGCTCTCTTGAAAAAATTAGTTCCACTTTGAATGTTCTAAAATCTTTTATTTTTTTGTTCTGAAAGACAATAGCAATAGGTTATTAACGCGAATGTCGTTTCTAATGTGGTAAAAAAATTGTTAAAAATAATATATACAAATTGAATCAAACTTTGGACAGGCTAATTAATAGTGTCAAAAACAAACATAGGTTTAATAAACATGCAGAGTTAACGTAACCATAACTTCGTGCATCAGTATAATAAGCGCCCACCAACACAATTGAATCGATTATAAATATCCGTACTATTGAATACAACATTTGAACTGACTGAGATATTGTAGAATATGTCTCATTTTCTTCACTTTAAGACAGATATCAATATCACGGAAAATAAGGACTTCTTCACAGACATCCGTTTCTTCGTGTAGGCTTTGAAGCCGTATTTCACAGTCTCATTCCAAAAGAGTAGATACTCCGGCGTTCAAATCGTAACAATTATTTTTACCTTTACTTCTTGGTATTGCGTAGTATATTCCAACAACCCTGGAACAATTGTAAGAAAGGTTATGCGCATGCAATAGATCAGGCCGTGACTGTTATTCACAATGTACGGCGCCACGCCACCGCCAGTCCACGATACGATGTGTGTGAACTAGACATATGGCCGGCGCGACACACAAATCGAGGACTTTACCGGCGCGCTTGGTCTTGAGTGTGTGGTATTGGTGGGAGGGTGGCGTGGTAGACTTGCACTCCGTCTCTGAACATTTCCTATGACTCATCATTAGGAGGCGATAGTCTCCTTCTCGGAATCGTATTGACGTAAATATCTTATCTCACTTTTCAGGGTGCGTATTGGTTAGCCTTACAACAACTTGAGATAGCAAGTATTCAAAAACAGTAGTTACGTATTGGTTTACGTCGCTACCTCGAAGTGAGACACACTTAAATGGGCAGTATAGCACGACGTCGAGAATATAGAGGCTAGGCAAAGTCAATAGTCCAAGTTCCCCGAAGGCCACTTTACACGACTCTCTTTGATTTAATTTGTATATGGTTCTGACAGTTTTCTTTTGCATTCTAAACAATCTAATTAATTTGTATCTAGAACAGGCACCCCATGATCTCAGACCATAAGCTAAATGTGGATGTATTGGGTTATATAGGTTCCAGGTTTGTTGGAATACTTGGATCACTAAAGGCATTTTGGTTTCGAGAGAGAAACTCAAAGTTTTTATCCGAAATAAACAGAAAAACGTCAAATTGAAACAGTTCAAAATTTTTTTTTTTCGTAATTATAAAAAATTTATAGAAAGGTGATCCAAGCTGCAAAAGCGTATGATGTCTCAAAATCAATTACTTATTCAAAAAACGTTTCTAAAACTGTATGGGGCATCATTAACAATAAACATCCACGAATCCAAGCAAATCACAGTCAAAATTGGGGGACACCCTAGTGAGTGATGCTTCTAGGGTTGCCGACGAGTTTAACGGATTTTTTGCGTCCGTTGCTTTGTGGACGGGGCCCTCGTCCATCGCTGCCACAGGGGAATCCCACGCGCAGACAGAGTCCAAACAGCCTCAATGGCTCTGACTCCTGTAGTTGAGGAAGAGCTCGATAAAACCATTCAACAATTACCAGCTAAAAATCAAATGATCTAGAATCGAGATCCATGTGGTTAATAAAACAATGCTCAAGGCATATCGTGAAAACCACTGACTCAATTGGTCAATTTGTCTTTTAACTCAGGAGTTTTTCCCTCTCTCCTAAAAATTGCAAAAGTGCATCCAATTTTCAAGAAAGGAAAACCTGTTCAATAATTAACTATCGGCCCGTCTCAATTTTGGCCTGTATTGAGCAAAATATTTGAAAACTTTTTCTAACGAGAATGCTTTATTTCTTAAATAAAAACAACCAGCTTTCTGAACACCAATTTGGATTCAGGAAAAATAAATCTACGATAGACGCAGTGGTGAGTCTGGTTGATATGGTTGTAGAGGGACTAGAACGTCAGGATCACACATTTAAGTGGTGTTCCTAGACCTGTCTAAAGCGTTCGACTGCGTTTGACCATGAAATACTGCTTGACACACTACATTCTCATGGCATCCGAGGTGTGCCGCTCTTATGGCTTAAAATCATTTTTTAAGTCGGAGAACTCAAGTGGTCCAGATATCAAACCAACTTTCTAAACCAATCCAACTGAGTTATGGAGTCCCTCAGGGCTCTATACTTAGCCCAATCCTTTTCCTGTTTGTACGTCAATGACGTACATTCATCGCTGCTGCATGGCAAAATTGTGCAGTATGCTGATGACACGACTCTCTGTTTCAGAGATAAACACACAAGAAGGTTTGGAGCTACAAACCTTTGTCGATATCAACAATTGTGTGCAATATTTCAATAGCCTCAACCTTCAAACGAATTCTTCGAAATCCAACGTGCTAAATTTCGCACTGCGTCCAATGGACTCCCAATGTGGGTCAGCCGTCATGTTGGCAGATTCCATATTGGATGAAGTCTACTCCGCAAAAATTCCTTGGAATACTCCTCGACGAGGGTTGACATGGAATAATCACATTGACCATGTGTGTGCCAAACTGTCCTCAGGAATATATGTTTTGAGGTCCTTGGCCCGGTACTGCCCCAGTCAGGTATTGATTGCGGCATATTATGGGCTAATTCACTCTCACCTTTCCTATGGAGTGGTGTTGTGGGGGGCCTGTACAGGCAATAATTTCCTGAGGGTGTTCAAATTGCACAAAAAAAAGCAATTCGTATCATCGCAAAGTTGAATTTCATGAGAGTCGTGCAGGACAGCATTCAAAACTTTGCAACTGTTGACTCTGGCCCAGTCTATACATTTTAGAAACATCTTTGTTCTGTTTGTCTAAATGTGCCCTAACCAGGGGGACGTGACATACACGGGTATGAGACTAGAGGGCAGAGATAACTACCGTACTGGAAGACACAGAACGGTGGTTTATGAGCACTTGCCTTCGCAGGCAGGTGTTCATTTTATCAACAGTTTGCCAAATTCTATTACAAACGCCCAAACGCCCAAGGCGTCAAAAGCTCGTCTTAAGCGCTTCCTCGTGTCAAATGCATTTTACAGCGTTGACGAGTTTCTGGCGTTTAACTGGGAGACCGCCCAATTCGATGACTGACTCCAGCGCTGGAAGTGGGTTGAGATTGGCGATGGATGAATGAGACTGGAATGCATGAACATTATGTAAGTGTGGACGTGGTGGTAATGTGGAATGCGGAGTCTTAAATTTATAATTTATTCTGACGTTTGCCATACAATGTGTAATTGTGACGAGCAATTAAAGATTTGATTTGATTTGATTTGATTATATTACCTCCAAAGTAAGCTGTCGTAAGAATGACCTATGAACAGAATGTTGCCAAATTGCGTGAGACATAAATGCCTGAACCATCCTTTGAACAGACACTATCAATGTGAACGTTCCATGTCAGACCTCGATCAAGGTGCATCCCAAGAAAATTGGTAGATTCTACTTTTTAAAGAGATTATTGCGCCTTAATATCAGCGGCGAGCACGTAAACGCAACCCGCAGAACAGATAGCGTTTATATGTTAAAGGTTAGTTTTGGTATCCGTGCGCGCAGCTAAATTCATCCATCTGTACTGTAGTAACGGGTCAAGGTTACTGATACGTGCTGTGATAACGCACATACGCAGACGACTGTGCGGCACAGTAATACCGGGAACCTCCTCAACAGTTACGGTAGTTCGGTTGCAGCCAGACAACGGGTGCAAAGAACCGTTGCGCTGCAACTGTTCCACAATCGCAGCTTTCCCGTAATAAAACCCCAAAATGTTCCCATGTTATTTAATTAGGCAAAACACCCCAAATAATTACAACTCGTTAATCAACAATCATTCGAGTTCTTGCCAACATATATTCTTTTTTTACGTAAAGTATCTCCTAACACAGTGTCTCGTAAAAAACTGCCCAAATCATGAACATAATATTTAATAGCCCAAAACAAATAATTCATGTAATTTATATTCCTATCTTGCTTAGTTGTCCGTCTGTCTCTCTTTTTGTTGTTTTCTTTATTTTCTTTATCTGTGTAACGATTTGAGATATTAAATTAAAAATTCTAGGTTTGTTTATGCTATTTTACGAATTTAAATAAAGTAACAGAATGTTTGTATTCAAAGGGCTATCTTGTATGTACTTTTTCAGTTTTAAAAACATATGCTGACGTATATCGATACGACTGCTGTGCGTCAGTGAAAGTCGGATATGCGTACGTCTATGCGTGTACCATTGTACAGGGCCATACCACAGATACTAAAACAAGACGGTAGGGATGAGGATGTAAGGATGCTTCCAAGTATCACGATAAGATCTGACCTGATATTTCCCGCCATGCCACGTCAGCTTTGCCGCTAAAGCGACCAGTGTTACGTCCACACATTGTGTGGAATAACAATATTTCTAGGAATGCCTTGATAATTGCGTCAACGTCCTGCGGTGCAAGATTACAGGTTATTTAACAGACGACATATTTGGAGTAATTAGTTGGACTCAAATCCAGGCTTAGTTTGAACAGCTCTTATGAAATTTACATTAGTATTGTGATTGTTTGTAAAGTTACTAATTTAATTCACTACATTTAGAACAGACACGCTAATACTTAATAATGTTTGT
Organism: Homalodisca vitripennis; assembly: GCF_021130785.1. NCBI lineage: Eukaryota > Metazoa > Arthropoda > Insecta > Hemiptera > Cicadellidae > Homalodisca > Homalodisca vitripennis. The sequence goes on along the minus strand of NC_060212.1, from coordinate 4,734,900 downwards.
ATATGTCGTTAAAACTCAGTAATAATTAATTGATCATGTATAGCTTAGTATAGATAATTTTATATTTCATTTTCCAATTATATAGCATGGAGCTGTCATGGTTGATCTTCTTTTCTGTTATTTCTCTAAGTTTAACTGTAAATTGAAGTAGAAAAGAGATAATAATATTCTAGGAGCGTTATATTATGTCCGTAACATTCATACTCAAAGTCCTTTCAAACCATCCATCGTCAATATCCTGAATTTAACCCATTATAAATTGCGAATTGTTAGAAAACAAAGTAAAGTATATACGGGGCCTAACTGTAAATAGTTGCGCAATTCCCGGGGTTTTTCTGTTTACTAAATTTCTGTAGTATTTACTTAATGGCCTCAATGATTGAAATTATTTCATCTATGTAAAGTTTTAATCACTTTTTGATTGATTGGGTTTTTTTTCTATTGCTGAGTTTCATCCATTGCAGGGTCGTGTTTAGTATTTTTTAAGTTTAAGGTTACCTTCAACCAAAAAAGAAAGAACATATTAATATGCTTAGAGCTGTATGTTTTATTAATATTGAAAATGATAAGTATCGGTAAAATTCATCTTTAAAGTACATATCTGTTCTCTACACTTTCAACACAAAAGGCACTGTAAAGATGGGCCTAAAAAGTAAATAACACTCTAAGGTCACGTGACCTTGAAACATTCAGTCTGGGACACACAAAGTCGTTGAGGTAGTTAGTTAATATTACACCATAACTCATGACTTTTCATTTCTTTCTGATCATATAAATAATATCTTATCACTTCTGGTTTTCCCACACTTCTATTTGAGTATTTTTCAACCAGCCGGGTACATTCTTGATGTCGGAATGTTTATAATTTAATCGTCTTAGTTTAGCATCTATGAAATAAATCAGTTCACGAAATTGAATAGAAACTATTACAATCATTGTTCATTTATGTATAATTATATTTGTTTCCAAATTTTTTTAATTGTAGAAGAATTTTGTAGTGCGCTGTTGAAACTGATATAGTGAAACGGCAATGTTTTGTTTTGGTGGATGTATTTTGCAATTAAGACTACAAAGCTATAGCTTGATGACTTCTCTCGCAAAATTAAACGTCCCCTAGAACTCCCGGTCAGAGAGCATCGTAATTAAATTCAGTACAGGTTGATGATGATTTCTACAAAGAGCTTTATACATTTCAAGGCATTTTACACCATCCTATATTAGGCCAATGGTGTCAATGTATTTAAACCCCTTTCGGGGTTTACAAGTATTCAGTTAGAACTTTTGCAATTAAATGGTACCTTTGCGATGAAGAATCATCATATCTATTATGTAATGATTAGCTATTAGAGAGTTTTCCTCAACAATAATTTAACGAATGCTTCCTCTTTTGGTATTTTTCCTATGATTCCTGACAGTTCTACATTTATTCGGTAGCAGTGACAGTATAAATGTTTTTTCGTTATCTTTGGAATTTCATACGCTCCGCAACTAGAACAGTTTGGGCAAATATTTACAATAATGTTTACTTAGCTTAACTTGATTGAAATGTGTTATTACTATGTTATAAAATGATTTACTATGTTAACAAACCACCAGGGTATTTGATGTTGATGTTCCTTATGCCTCCACCGACCTATTCTACAATGTGTATTGTAGGGTCTATCTAATAGGACTATGTAAGTTGAATTAGTTTTTCGCAGCTACGGCTAAATACTTTGATAGATTATAATAAACTTTAAGCTTTACTTCCAAGGTCGTGTATAATCCAAAGTCTGATAGTGACAAGAAAGTCCTTAACGATTTGCACGGCTTAGTAATAGATAAAAAGAGTTTCACGAATTGAGCGGAACCACATATGGTAAAAATATCAAATAGTAGTCCATATAATTGTTGTTAAACTTTGTAAAGAGACTTACAGAAATTCCTCGGTGAATATAAATCTGTATTCTCACACATTCTTATGCTGGCGTGGAACAGTACCAAGAAACCTATACGTAAACCATAAAAGTTTGCGTCACCGATCAAACGTACAGCAGCATTAATAACGTGAATATTGTACATACATATCGGTGGTCTGTTGAATTACTTCTGTCCCACCTCGATGTTTAACCGAGGACTATTTAGTAAATAAAACACATTTCTCTTGGCAATTGATCTTTCAAACTCTCGCCCGCAATTTTTTTATTGCATTAAGTATATAGAGAATTTATGATTTTCAGGAGAAGCCGCAATGGAGGCACTCCCATTGTTAGTACTGGATAAAATCGCAGAGCACCTGACACCCTACGAGCTGGCAGCGTGTTCTGCCGTTAGTGTGGGCTGGAGGGATGCCTTCAACCAGGACAGTCTGTGGAGGCCACACTGCAACAAGGACACGGCACAGTACCTGGAGACTGCGGAGTGTAGAGTGGAGCCGAGGTTTGAGTCTCCGGAGTCGGAGGACGGCACGCTGAGTCCTGTCTGTCGCTGGCGGATGTGTTACATGCGTGAGACTCACCTGCGGAGCAACTGGAGACATGGCAGATCCGTCAAGGAAAATATAAGCATCGTAGAGAACTTCGGAGACAAGTTCTGCATGTTTGTCTCTGACGATTATGTGCTACTGTCAAGTGGAATAAAATTAATGTTGTGGGACGTTAGAGGATCTCCAGTTTATATAGGAGAACCAATACATTTACTCTTTGAATCAGAAGGTATCAGGTTGGTACAAATGATCAACTCCAACATGGTCTTGATTGTTCAACAATTATCTGTACAAGTTTACTGTTTTAAATCCATTTTAGACAAAACCTGGGAATTAAAACACGTTTTATTTTTTGATGAAACTCAAACTGTTTCATCTAGTGACGAAGTTAGCCTTATGGCTGTTAGAAATAAAAATCCTATTTGTTTTGTAGTTGGCAATATATTCATTGGTTACTCCTTAACGTACCCAACAGTTTTACACATTTGGAATGTTGAGGAAGGGAAAAAGTTAAAGACGGTTGAATGTAAGATTACATCGCCAAAGTGTTACATGTTACGGGGCATTTTTAAATCTGACAAACCATCTCTAGACATTGTAGTAGTTCTCTGGCATCGGAGTAATTTTAAAGACGAATTTCACGTATACATTTACAGTTTAAAACATTTGGACTTCCTCCCTTTCCACGAAACCTATGACATGAATAACAGTTTCGATATTGATTGTGTGTTACAAGACAGATTTCTCGGTGTTACATTTAATGAACATCTCTACATCTATAATTATGTGACGTCACAGTTACTACATACAATACCAATTATAAGCGACTGTGTTACGGTCAACAATCACATTTTGTTCTCTGAACAACGAATGTTTTACAAGAGTTTCAATACAACTACTCTAGAAATTAAAAACGTAAGAGTGACCAATAACACAGAAGTTCCTCCGGTAAATTATTTTGGAAAAGTTTTATTCGGCAACTTTTTTTTACACTTCGGATGATCTCTTACGTATGCACATGTATGGGAGATGGGAAGAAACCCAATGGCAGAAGAAGTAACATGGATAGAACATTTAGACTATGAACCACATAGTAACATTAACAGATCAAATACTAAATTAATCTTTAAACCATGTGGACTTTTAAAAGATTTTATTTGTGAATATTTTTGGTAATATCCTCAATTATAAAATACAGACTCAATTTCCGCGTAAATAGTCCTATTTTTAATAGACGTTAATGATTTAATCCAATCATGACAGTTCATTTTTCGAGAATATTTTGTCTTTAAAGTGTATAAAATATGTTGTTCTATAGTATTATGGTTGTATAATCTATCATACTCGAAGTTGTCTAAACAGTACTCCTTTGTTTTAACTTCTGTGTTACTTTGACCCAGTTCTTTAGTATAGAAGACCTAAATATACAATGGCCTAACGTTTTACCACATTAAACTTTTTTATTTATTGGTCACATTTTTTGTACATTAACCTATCACCTCTATTTATTGGTTTACATTATGTTATTTAATTAGATATAACACTTAAGTTACAAAAGGGCACAAACACTTTTGAATCGATTCTTCATGATTTCATATTTTAAACGTTTCCAAATCGCCAGTCATTAGGAACTACCAACTATCTCACATTCCACTAATGTGGGTCCTACGGGTGCACACAGCTTGAACACTGCCTCTAATCAGGGACTTAGAGACTATATTCCACTAATGTGGGTCCTACGGGTGCACACAGCTTGAACACTGCCTCTAATCAGGGACTTAGAGACTATATTCCACTAATATAAGTCCTACGGGTGCACACAGCTTGAACACTGCCTCTAATCAGGGACTTAGAGACTACATTCCACTAATATAAGTCCTACGGGTGCACAAATTGTAAACTCCCCATCATCAGGGACTACCATGTATATCAAGCCTCCTTAGAGTAAATAATATGACACCGTATGCACCAACTTGTGAAATTTCCAACCTCAATCATTTCCAGTTCCTCACTTCTTAGGCTGAAGCGTTGATGCTATCATTAACGTCAGTCTCCTGGTTCACACGGGTTTAAAACTCTCCTTTTACTGTTAACTTGTTGATATATTTCGGCCTTGCTGTGGAGAATCACCATCAGTCAACAACTATTGTACTGAAACCCGTGATTGACGTTAATTGTTTGGTTTCCGTGAGAAGCGGAGCAGTGTCGACTGAGAAAGTTTTTAACTTTTAGCCCTTAAATTATCATAGCTCTAGTAATCCCAATAGATTTTGAGAAAAACATCCATACTAGCCCTCGTCACTTCCTTCATAGGGTACAATATTTAATTGACATATCAGTTCGGTTTCATGCTTCATTCTTATACTTTATTTGCCTTTAAAGCAAGTTCTCACTGGACTCTGGTGTTAATTCATTCTGAGTTCATGTTTGAGTTTAAGAGTATAATTTCGTTTTTAGATTTACCTTTTGGTAATTTATAATGCTATCCTATACAACTAAATAATATCGAACTTTTCATTAGTCAAAATAGGTATATCTCAAGATTCATTCCAATGACCTTTGTTCTTATTAACATGTACTTATGTATATAGTTAATATACAACTATGAATAAAAGTTCACTATCCATAACTCTCTTTTTACGTGGTAAATATTAATTTTACCACCTTAAGTGATTACCAGATCTTATTCCAGCACTGACATAACTTCTAAAAACCTGGAGTGGTTCACAGCTACTACTTATAAAAGTTTCAAAAACTTCTTGTGAAATGACAATCCCATAGATCTCCTAATCTCCCAAACTATTTTCTTCTGTACAATCATACGCTCAACCATGTGTTTTGTATAAAGTACTAGGAGTTAGTTTTTACTTAAATATCGTATTACCACATTACTTTGCTCATTACTGATCTTCATTATACAGTTTTACCTTGAGGTGCATTATTCAACTTTTAACCATAGTAACTCCTGCATATATAGAATTAAAAGTTAGCTAGGGTAATATATATCTGGTTTTTCTGTAGTAATAATTTGTTCAATAGATTCTCTGCATCCAGAACCAGGCGTTAGGATATTCTATAGGCTGGTCTAGTGGACCAGCTGCGGTTATCTTGTCTAATCACGTGGTACTCTCACCCTGAAAATCTTCTTAAATTATAAGACATTAACTTTTGTTTCCAAAAACTAAGTCACCTAAACATATTTGCCATGTAATTTTCTGTGGTAAGGTTTTTTTATTATTTCTTTGTACCTAGTGTGGGTATTTGTGTACCAGTTTACGTAATAGAGGTATAAATTGATTATATTATTGTACCCTTTGTAATATATTGTGGTACTGTATTGTAGTGCTATTTGATATCATAGTTATTATTGTTTGTTGTATTGTGGATTTGTGGTATAAAGAATCAATAAGAATCAAGTTTATTTCTTCAATTCCTGAATATAACGTACCACGAGACATCAGGAGAGTCTACAAGTTGATCGATTCCTTCTTTCTTTGTCTCAACAGTCTCTGTCTCAAAGTCATAACTCGAAGTTTCAACGCGTTCTCCCTTGAATGTCCCTTGAATTGACTCTTGCAGGGGAACGTATAATATTTCTTCATAAAAACGTGGACTTAGTTAAAATTAATCCGTAATTATAGTTGTAAATATATTCACCTATAACAATTCAGTTACATACATATATTTTAAATTTCGCAAGCTACCTCAGCAAAGTCTGTTATGAGACAGGTGGTGACACGTCTGTTACTGTACCTTGTAATAGAAAGAAATATAACAGAGCCACACACGAGTCAAGTCTTTAATCTACATGTTCCAATATTTTACACGTTAAATTTCATACGATTAAAACATGTCAGTTTGTTTTAAAATTTATTCATTCTGTGATTTTATCGTCATCATACATGCATTGAACTCGAATTTGCTGTATATAAAGAATCTTCAAACAAAGTAAGACGTCTCTAGATAAGATAGTTCTTGGGATGAAGTATAGACAATCAGTCAGAGGAAATTAAATTTCCGAAACCCCTAGAGTAACAGGCTTCGCCGATGCTTAGGAAAATTATATTTGCGAAGTGGATATTTTTTTATTACATAGAATGTTAAGTAGTATATGAAACGATTTGATGAGACCAGATTCTGCAACTATGTTTTTATTCTACTCATGCTGAGTAGCCACACATAACGGCTAGTTATGTTGTTAATAAATTTAATAATCTAAAAAATTCACAAAGAAATGTATAAATATAAAACATACGATTTAAAGTGATTTTTAACAATATTACAATTATATGTTGAGGAAACAAAAGCTATGACAAATAATATTTTAATCCATTGTAAATCAATTGAATAAAAAACCCAAAAAATATCATAAATATATATCGCAGAAGGTAGTTTTTTTTTTTCTAAAATATAGAAACAAATTTCTCGTCCTTTTAATTTTGATACGCCCTTTTTTATATTGAGATAAATAAATAAATTTAATAATTTAAAAAAATCCACAATGAAATGTATAGATATAAAAACATATGATTTAAAGTGATTCTTAACAATATTACAATTATATGTTGAGGAAACAAAAGCTATGACAAATACAATTTTAAATCCATTGTAAATCAATTGAATAAAACCCCAAAAAATCCAAAATATATATCACAGAAGGTAGTTTTTTTTTTTCAAATATAAAAACAAATTTGTAGTGCTTTTAATTTGGATACGCTCTTTTTTATATTGAGGTTTTCTAATTATTTTTCTACTTTATATCATGATAAAGACGTACATTATAAATAGAGTTACAGTACAGGTATACAAATATTGACAGAAGAGAATTTTATTTGCCATTATTAACAAAATTATCACATTAGTTTTAATTCATTAACACGTAATAAACCAATTTATTTAAAAGTCAAAGTCAAAATGTTCTTTATTCAAATACATCAAGTACAGAGATAGTGTCAAAAATTAATAAACCTAATTGGTGACATCAAACATTTAGAGTAGAATATTAATGTCCAGGATTGGTCATTTGGTAAAATTCTTCAAGTGTGTAGATGGCCTGGTGTGAGAGCAGTTTATGGAGTTCAGTCTTTAGATATTTCCCCTTCTTTGTTCTTATTTCTATCGGTAGACAGTTGCTCAGCTTTCTTCCTATGTAGGATGGTTTTTTTTCATACTGTGCTAAGTGGTGAATGGGCTAAATAACTAAAAAACTAATTTACCTTAAATAAATGTTATTCAATTATGTTGAAAAGGAATAATGATCATTTCATTTCACTAACGTTGTTTATTCGCTAATGCAAATGGAACACTTATTTAACGTTAACAGTTTTAAATGGATCCAAACCGTATTTAAATATATAATTACGCTGATTCACAGATTATATATTTTATTTCCGCTTTAAGATTCTATTATGCAAAACATATTAAGTTGCTTATGGATGGACTACGTTTAGTGCAAAAGAATTAAAATATCTTTTGACTTATTGACATACAGCAGTTAGTAATCTGCATTCAATAAGCACATACCCTGTTTTTCGTTTTTTTAAATAGATTAATACGCTTTCCCTAAAAAAACTTTATGTCAGCAGTGCTAGTTTAGAAGGGTATTAAAAGGGTGTAAAATATGAAATTTAAACTTTTTCCCCAGATCTTAATTTTTTTTAGCTCTATACACTTAATATCTACTTTCAGAGAAGAAAATAAATGTTGATTCAGCGCCAGCTAACTGCGTATATACTCGTTAAAAAGTGAATTTCAGTCTCTGTGTCTAGTTGTCCGACGGCCAGAGACATAAGTAATTGCCGTACTAATTATTTGTGTGCCTGGTGGTTGGGTTTTAGGAGTACCAACCTAGAACAATATAAACTGAGAAAAAATTATTGTTTCATGTTTTTTACCATTTCGACCTCCAACAAAACTAGTGTGGCTGACGTTCAGTTTCTTTTTTTCAAAAACTATTTTTTGTCAATTCTAAGAAAAACATTGCCATGTGCTTACACAACCCAAATTGGCACTCAGCTCGTAGACTATTATAACAGTCATTTTAAGGTCTAAGACGGTTCTAACAAACAATATCAAACAAATAATGTTAGTTATATGTTATTTGCCTCAGAACAACACCAGTCAGACAGAGGTATGACTACACGATTCAGCTCTCCAATCTGAGAATAGCAACGTTGTAACAACTACAGTTTAAGTTGTGTTCCTAACAACGTTTACTACCAACTTTTTAAATTTTCTAGTCTTAAGTGGAATAAAATAAGTGCATATGTATGATCTTATTTAAAGTCTAAATGCAATATTACGATTTTGTATTAACACTGATGTGGTAATAAATATCTGGTAACCTCCATGGCAATATAATGAGTTACAATACTAAATTAAGAGTTTAAATATAAATTATGTTATTATTGTAATATAACTGTTACAAGTATTACACAATGTGTTAAAGCTTAATATTCGGATGGAATTAATCAATGATGATTCCACTACAGTTACAGTATAACAAGCAAAATATGTTGCAAAAAATGGTTGTTCCCTAAATTGCTCTTTTATTACACATTAAAAATTGCTATTGATTTCATATCAGATGTCAAGTTTATTCGGCTTTGCTTCATTTATATTTTTCAAAACTAATAGATTATGTAGGTTTGGGTCGCTAAGTAAAAAACAATATGATGATGTGATTTTATTACTGCTGAGAATACATTTTTCAATGACGTTGATAAATTCTTACTGACTTTATAAAAACAGTTTTAGTAAACGTAATATACATTTCATTAATGAAATTTCGGAATAACTCATTGAAATTTTTTGAATTGGAAACGCCAGATTGGTTGGTTTCATGAATTAGATTCGAAAACACTGAATTACAAAATTGTGATACTTCCATATTTTTAAAAAAAGGAAAATTTCAAAAAAATCATTAATTTTTTAAAATGGTTGGCTTCAATAGACTGAGTTAATTTTTATAACTTGCAATTTAATTGAAAACCTTAAACAGCGATTACTGTTTAATAAAACATGCCACACCCCATAACATTCTCACCTGGTACTTTTTCTGTAAAAAAATCACAAATCTCCCACTACCATTTAAACTATTTACTTAAATATGACAAATTAGATAATTGGACATGGGATATCGTTTATTAATGAAGAATATCTCTCTCTAAATTTACTTGACATAATTACTTTAAAAAAAGTGTATAGAGGCCATACTATTGATACAATGATAATCTTAGTATGAATTTTAAATGTCATCCTTTTGTTCCTATCTTGTAGAATGTAATTTACCCCAAGGACTCTGTTATCATCCATCCAAGGATCAAGAACCCTTTTCTGAGGAAGGAAATTGCTTCACTCTTGCTGAAACTTTCCAAGAAAGAAGAACAAAGCCTTGATAGTCACATATACCATTCTCTGACTTCTGGTAAGTTAACTATTTATATAAAACTGCACCGTGTATAATTTAATATACTATTTAATCCGTGAATTTTATATCAAGACCACAATTGTAATTAAATTCGTTGGATGAAATATTACTAATGTATGTAACTCAACTCACGCCATTGCTGACTATTCAGATTATAAATGAAGAGTTAAGACACAAATAAGGGATTTGAATGTTGAAAGAGGATAGACTTTGATCACTATGAATAACAAAAGGTTTGGTTAGAAGTGACTACTGGTGAAATTTGTATCTCTATGGAAAAGAACCAATGCGACCATCGACGCTGATTGACTACTTCTCGAACTATCCTCGAAACCGCAAAGTGCTCTAAACCACAATTTGTCACATATTGTACTCTGTTAATAACTGTACTCCATAGTCATGGGTGAGCGCAGTTCCAGCCCTATCTATTAGCCTCTGAACCACGCGAAACGTGATACAACCTAAACGACCTTAATTAATGTTTCCTAACTTTCTATATATGATATTATAATATATAATTCTATTAAAATATAGTTTTTCTATCTTTCTCTTACCAAGTATAGTGTGTCCACAAAGTCATGACAAACTTTTTATTGCTTATCGGTAATCAGTTATTCAAGTTTGCTATTGATGATGGAAGCTTTGAAAGTATATAGCAGGATTTTGGACAGTTGCCATCGTTATATGTTACAAAAGGTATAACACAATGTTTCGAGGATTGGAATCTACACCCTTCGTCAGGTGGGGACAACGCCGGACTAGACTTCAATACATATTTGTAGGTATATTTTAACCTTTTGCCTTATTTTCTTCTTTCTGTTCTTTATTTTAGTATGTATTAAATACCCCCTACCCACATGACGAAGATGATAGAATCCAATTCTATCTTTATTTATCAGGAAAGGTCCATGTTCATAGTGTATGTATCCAGGGTAAAAATGGACACTGTAATGCGTTTGTAGAACATCAAAGTAATTCTCTTAGAGTAAACTTTTGGTGTGCTCTGTCCCGGGACCATGTTACCCTTTGGCAGAAGAACTATTAATAGATTTATTTGCCGTGATATTCTAGAACACTAAGCTCTTCCACAAATTTAAAATGAAAATGTGATTTTTGTTAAATTGACGTCACACCTTTTAATGTGAAAATGAAAGCACAATGAACTCTAATGCTTTTTTGGCAAAATTGTGCTTGTTTTTCGGAACGACAAATTGCCTGGAAGTTGGATAGGTCGAGGTGGGTGAAAGGTCTGGCCAACACGCTCACCTGACCTTACATATTTAAATGATTATTTATGGTGCTTTGTCAAAGTTAGAAAAAAATCGTGACCCTTTGCGTATTCCACGTATACTTTCGCTAGGGAACTGTACAAGAAATTGCCGTCTAAAAGACTCAATGTTTTCATAAAAAAGACAGCAATGTAAGTATGCTATTGAATACGTACTTTCGAATGACTTTCACAGAATTGAAACAGAACAAAGAGCCTTGCCAATTTTCATTGCAATGAAAGGTTCAGTGTATCTGCAGAATTCATTTTCTGGAAATAAAGCTTGATCAGCGTCAAAGCTAAGTGTAACACTGCCAACACCTTACACAACAGAACCTGTAGCTATTAATTTCTCTTAGCGAGAACTTCTGATCCTGTTATTGACAGTGGCTAAGTGAAACACTGCCAACACCTTACACAACAGAACCTGTAGCAATTAATTTCTCTTAGCGAGAACTTCTGATCCTGTTATTGACAGTGGCTAAGTGAAACACTGCCAACACCTTACACAACAGAACCTGTAGCAATTAATTTCTCTTAGCGAGAACTTCTGATCCTGTTATTGACAGTGGCTAAGTGAAACACTGCCAACACCTTACACAACAGAACCTGTAGCAATTAATTTCTCTTAGCGAGAACTTCTGATCCTGTTATTGACAGTGGCTAAGTGAAACACTGCGTGCAGCAATGTGATCCAACACCACTGCCAACACCTTACACAACAGAACCTGCAGCAATTAATTTCTCTTAGCGAGAACTTCTGATCCTGTTATTGACAGTGGCTAAGTGAAACACTGCCAACACCTTACACAACAGAACCTGTAGCAATTAATTTCTCTTAGCGAGAACTTCTGATCCTGTTATTGACAGTGGCTAAGTGTAACACTGCCAACACCTTACACAACAGAACCTGTAGCAATTAATTTCTCTTAGCGAGAAGTTCTGATCCTGTTATTGACAGTGGCTAAGTGAATTGTTGTTTGATTGATATCATCGAGGTTGATTGTTCCTCAGTGTTGACAATAAAACTCTCTAAATAACGATTACTTGGCATATCGCTGGTAAGGAGAATTTAAAATTGCTCATTAAACTGCTGCCATAAATATTACTAATTATATAACGTTTAAAACAGTATTCTATAAAAATAAAATAATGCCAGGCATAATTGCTAATACGAATAAGGTAACTGAAATGATTAGGTATAATCGGAAGAGTAGTAAATGGCAATCGATTGTCTTATATTACCTCAAAATTACCCTCAATCACTCGTTACACAGTATCATAAGTAGCCAAATCTGTAAAAGATCGGCCAATACAATTATTAAATATGAACTATAAACATATTAGTATCAGCTTAATGAGGTTAATAAAAAAGTAAATAATTATAATATTGAATAATTTGATCTCAAATACTGTATACATCTTTGACATTTTACTGTAGAGGGGGATTTTATAGATTCAGATTAATTTTAATAAATTATCATACTTGACGCATAAATTTGTAAAATATATTTTCATTAACTTTTTTAAGTTCATATTTTGATAAAGTTGTAATAAACTATAAAGAATATAATAAGGTCATCCATAGCTAAATGTTATGACAAACAGGTCAGTAATTGTCTCATATTTTCCATTTTTTTAAGTTATATGCAGCTTGAGATATGACTACGTACTTATACGTACTTGCGTATTTCACGTATACTTTAAAGAAACACTTTTGAAGATTTATTGGTGATTATTGCAGATCATCTTAATGTTTCATCACCATTTTACAGGTCGTCAAAGTGAGGTGATAAGAGTTATCTCGTTAGTGAGAATTATTATTAATAAGTAACTCATTAAAATATTTCTGTTTGGACCCTAAACTATTGCAAGGAGTATCATTTTCATAAATATATATGTCAAAAAGTGACTTTTTTCCTCACCATATCTGAACATATGATATTTTTCATGTAGATTCAAAATCGTTAAATATTTCTCCGTGACTGTCTCCGGTTTAATTAGAGCTGTTATTCATTTTTTTGAATGGGTAAGTTGGCATAAATTGTTATCCGATCTGCTTTGGTCAAAGGCATTGTCAGCGTCACGTTTTAATAATTGCTGGCCCTGTACTTTAAAATTATATATGTTGATCTTAAGTATTTCAATTTCGATTAATTTCGGATATATATATATATATATATATATATATATATATATATATATATATATATATATATCTTCAGAGAATCTTTTAAGGCTGAATAAATCACAAACAGAAATGGTAGTTCTAATAGTTTGATGGTATTTGTAGCAGTCTCATACTTATTTTCGAAATAAGTGTTGCAAAAAGTACTTAAAAATAATGTTACAACCTTTTGTGACATATAATGATAGCAAACCTCCGAAACAGTCAACCATCACCAATAACGAACTTGTTTTTTATTAAATAAACATGTGATAAACACGAACTTGTAAGATTGTTGGTTTCAAGTACACAATGAATCTTGCGAAAGTTGCTACTTGTGCAGGACACCGCGCTGTAGATCACGTTTCTGTTTCCTTACTCACAATTCTCTTATCGAAACACCCTGTCGAGGTTTACTTTCCTTGGCAGGATAACTTTGATTTATTCTCCACTAATATTAAATTTATCCAAATACTATTGTAAATATTACTAAACGAGCCTAAACTTTCTTTAGTGAATATGATACTTACTTCGTTACAGCAGAATCTAATCTAATCGTATAATGTACTATCTTCTCACTTATAAAGAAGTCGAAAACAATCTTCTGTAATTCTTGAAACAAAAAGTACTGGTCATCATACTAACGAACTATTTAGACACCGTGAGAAATTTCATTCATTACTTAACTTTATCCAATTTATGTATTGGATTTTCCTATAAGTTACCTAATATTATTTGTTGTCTTACTACAGAATTACAGTGGTATATTCATTGGAACATTAATTAGTATATATTTTTTTCCTTCGCAGTAATTGCCATAAGGTTACACCCTGTGTTATTTAAATTCCTTTTGTTTAAAATTTTTGGAATTTATAATAAAATTTACTTACGTCAAAATTGGTGAGATATTTACGTGTTTTCGTAGAACCTAATATTATTTAGCTTTTCAAATAAATACTTGCGTTTAAAATCACAAAGAATTACTGATAGGCTACACTTAATAAATTGTTACTAAAAGTAGCCCCTGCATGATTTAACGTAAGGTGAATTGAATGTTAAACTCTTTTTTTATTTATAAAATGTGCTTGGAGAGCTAGAAGGTTTATTTTCTGTCAGACTGATTGTTTGTAAAATGATACTTCAAGAACTAATTGAGTTAACAGACTGTGATAAGTAGCATGCACCTTTGTAATTTCTTTAGAAGCAACAACGGAATTCAATATGTGGAATTTTCCTCCGTTAGTATTTAACTGAGCTTCAACGAAGCTTAACTACAGGATATCTCAAGAACAAAGTGAGCTTTACATGTGTTTTTATTTTGCCATTAACTAAAAGCGCTGATATTATTTCTTTTGACGTGACAACGTCTTAAATTAGGTGCGGCTCGGAGTCACTCATGAAAAAGTGTAACGCCCGGTAACGTACGATGGCCCGTCTAGTGGGGTCGCCGCACGGATCCGAATAAAGCAGATAACTTGGGTTCGCCGCACGGGATAAAGCAGATATTTTTTTTAAATCGCAGTGAAAATGTGGAGGTGCTTAGATTCGTCATTTACAACAACTACAACAATAAAGGTAAATAATTGTACACTGATATTTCATTATCGTAAACTATGATTGATTGATTGATTGTTAGCTTTGACACAAAATTGAGAAACTGAGTTTATAAGTTATGTCATACTATTGACAAATGTTGATAGTGTTAAGTAAATTTTAGTTTAAATCACTCTGCAATCAATCGTAATTCAGTTCGATTGAGAAGAAACAGCGCGTATTGCTAGTCAAACATTTAAAATAACAATTTATAACCTCTAACCTGTCATAAAAGTGCGACCAAACAAACGAACTAAACCGACCAATCACCACGCGCGAGTTAGAATTTAACTGTGTTTAGCAAGAATTTCAAATTCCCAATTTTAGCAAATGTTTATTCAACTTGATTTACAGTAACAAATTTTTAATTAATTTCAAATTATGTACAATGTTTTAGTAAACAAAATATATTTCTCAATATGTTAAAATTTTTCCTCCTTATTTTCATTCAATTCCCTTGTTTCCTATGTGCAATTTAATAATATCATATCAATAAATATTCTCAAGAACAAAGACGTTTCACATGTGTTTCATTTTCGCCATTACTAAAACGCTGATATTTACAGGCAACCTTTTTATGTCAATATCTTCACGACTAGGAACATGAACATGACCATGTAATTTTTAAATTAATTTTCTTTTTGGAATCAAGATTTTTTTTTAAATTTTGCTATAATAAAAATAGACGTATTTACCGTTTATCCACAATTTGGGAAAAGCGTAAAATATACATATTTATTTATGGTTTGTTATATGTTTTTAATTGCCCACCAGCGCTAGGAACAATAGTGAAAAAAATGTAAGCGACTGAAATGGTGTAGTCAGTACATTTTTTTGTAGTCAATATCAACGTATGAATTAACATAGTCAATAAAATATAGGACGTCACTCACAAAACTGGGAAGGTTTTCACACGCTAAGAGCATTTAAATATGTTATAGGACTGTACTGCCCATCAATCAAGTGTTTACCTCTCTTTCCATGCCTTGTTACTTTCTCTCCTCTATGTATGAAAACAATACGGAATTACTCTTGAATACACTAATAAACACACTTCAAATTAAGGGCCAGAAAGTTATATTAAATTTTTAAAATGGCATGGGGTTAAAAATGCGATCGTTGTAATAGGGATTTTCTCTCCCACACAAATATTGTATTTACCAGGAAACCCCACCTCTGTACTATTATCTTGTAAGTTTTTTTTTATCCTGGGTCACCAAAGTAATATGAGAAATATGGTTAAAATGAGATACTGATGAGATTTATTAAATACTTAATTACCGTCTATGTGTACCGTATATAAATATTCGTGAATTCTAATTGCTTACTCCTTATATTCCCGTGAGCACTGGACTTGGAGATGGATGGCCGAGTTGGTTATCGAACCACGATCTCGTCAGGTTGTTCAACACGCCCGTTCCTACCCCAACTTGTCTAACCACTGAGCTTAATCCATTTTCACTGGTAAAGGCCGGAAAAAGCTAGCCTCCCTTCCATTGTAACATGACCAAGACGTAGTGATTGACTCATCACTGTTCATGAAATGTTGAGAGGAGGCGGCCTTTAACTCCAACTTTACCCACACTGAACATCCTGTCACTTCGGCAGCAAACGCAAATATCTTTTTATGGCTAAGTGCAATGTTGACTCAGCTTCAGACTAAGTTCTCAAGTGAAGATATCGTTTACGGTACAACACACATACATTTCTAGAACGGAAAAAGACGGATTACTTGCAAATCTTCGATTCCTCTTCTGTGAAAAGATTGCTGATCTCTTAATGGAAGTGTATCTAGACCCGCCAAAGTCCAAAGATATATTTCAGACCAAGTTCCTGTTGCTCACAAGGTGCATAAAGATACGGAATATTTCATCATGCGTAAATTAGATCATCATAAGGATATTGAAAGATTAAGTATGATAATTTATTCATAAATATATTCATTCTTTGTTTATTTTCGAAACTACTATTTAGGATATCCTCGCCGGTAGAGACTTTTGTAGTTTTATACGGTGGATGCATTTCTGTGTTTTAATCAATCTAATATGTACTGTCTCGAATGGTTTATTCCCACAATTTTATGCTTCTTTCAAAAGCCACGATAACAAATTACAACAGCCTTACAAAAGCCTTAAAATTACAACAATAAATAGACTAAAATTAAATATTAATAGTCAATAAAAACCTCTACGCACTTCCTGCTTCGAGCTTAGATTAATTTAATCATTAATTCAGTAGAAAAGCTAGTCTTATAGATAAATTAACATAATTAGTTAAAATTTACCACACCCAATCCTAAACCTAACACCATAAAACCACCTAAAACCATATATTTTTGTTATAGTGTCTGCAACCGCAAATGAACTCTTTATGTAAATTAACTTATCTGATGGAATCCCTAATCAGGCTTTGCCTTTGGGACCCTATTTTCCTACTAAAATTATATTTGATTTGTCATAATAGAATTTTATATTATGTTAGTATACATTTGTAATACTCATATGACTTTGTCTTGCTACTAATATTTGTGTTTTTTTAGGAAATAAATCATTTATTCATTTTTATTTAATTCAAACTGCTAACAGTAAATGTCGTATTCACATTATCATCTTCATTTAATACTTACGATTTGTTCATTGACCAGTTAAATTAACGGCTGCTTACAGTATGGTACGTGTAATACTGTACATTGATAATAAGAGAAGACGTTATCGCTTAATCGTTTAGTAAACTAAATTAAGTAAATATTTAAAAATCAAAAACAAGAAAAAAAAGCATAGCTCGTGTTGGACAGAAACATGTTGTAAATCAAAGCTTCGGTGTTGTACGGAAACCACAAACCTCGCACTGGGTGGTGCGGAAAGTGATAAAGGGAAAACGTGACGTCATATTTATTTCCGGAACGTTCCTAGAATCGAAACATCCTGTTTGTATCACATTTATCTTTTTTCATGCCTGAACAGGGCTAATACAATATATTTTGTATATTACATGAAATACTCGACTTAAGGCAATTTGCTTTATAGCGTGAGGAAGGTAAATGTATACGATATAATATGTGATTTTTAATATCTTATTATTTGATTCTTAATGACATGAATGCGTTTAATATAATCTAAATTACACTTACCGAGTATTTTCAACAATTTTAATGATACACTTTTACTTTTTTCCAACGAAACGTTTGTAGCTAACAATCTACTAGCTAACCTGTATTATAAAATGTACCATGTAAAGTAGTTTTTTATTTTACTAAGTTAAGTTACGGCTAAGAAGCTCTCTGTAACACTTAAGCTGGAGACCAACGGCTTAAAGGTGACTTCCGAACCACCACCAATGGCCGGGCAGGCGGACAGGATGGTACGATAACAGGATAGTACAATAACAACAATAATGTTTATGAGAATCGTAGATTTAAATATTTTCAGGTTGAGAGATTTATACAATTCGAAGTACAATAAATAAAACCATAAACCATAATATTTTAAAATGTTACAGAATTATAAATTACGACTGAATGCGGAAATTCATGTAAAAGGAGGTGGATGTACGCCAGACTGCGGGTTGCGCAACATTCTTTGCTGAAGTGATATTCAAAATTATAAGTCAATAGCCCGATTTCTTTTCGGAATATAGTGGAGAAAGTAGGCTTCGCTAACGCTCAGCCAAATGCCGAGAGGGTATATACATCCTCTATTTAATCTTTAGTATACAGTAATGAAGCTTCGTGTATAAGTTAACAGTCAATTCGTACTCAAGTTATCCTTCTTCTCTTACCAAATCTATTATACAATCTTACTTTATTTATAGTAATACAATAAAAAACTTTATAGAGGAGAAAAGTTGCCTTAAGCAATGTTTAATTTTAATAACAAATCTATTGCATTAAACGCAATAACGCAACCATTATTCTCTAATCATCTTTAGTTATTCATGCAACGTCAACTCTGCTGTTGATTTTATCGGTTATTACTTCTTCGCAAAGAGATTTAATATTCTTTCCTTTAAGAAATAAAGTGATTTTAAATTTCCAAGCAGGATACACGAATATTCTATAAAGGAGAAGTAAATATATTGTGCGTAAGTATATAAGTCTTAATGGATATTTGATCGTAAAGTGCATTGAATTAATTACCCATTTGTATTATACCTTTTAAAGTCAATGTTTAGTTACATAATGTCCAAATAAAGCAGACATTATGAATGTCTCTCTATGAATTATTGAGTAGATATATTTATTCATTCTAGAACATGGAGTGAAAATACGCAAGATGAAATCTCAAATCCCCTATTTCGACTATAAGATTTCACATCATCCCAGTCATTGGGTAAATCGTATATATATACGCCATTAAATTAAATATTTGTTTCATGACATTTAATATCTTATATTTCACTTAAAGCCAAAAAGATAGAATGTATATTCTTATTTACTGAAATATAACACAGATAATTAGCGATCTGTCCTAGTCTCGTTACATATCGTTCTCTTTTCAAGTCGTTACTTTAAAGTGCTTTATAAAAGTAAACCTCTCATGCTTACGACCAAGTTTGTAATCCACGTGTTTTTAATTTTTGCTCTAATTTATGCAGTGGATTTCCTGTTAATCCAATGATATTAGGGCTTTGATTTAGTATTACAAAGTGTATTCGTTCGAAATGTTGTCATGAAAATACGACATAAGAAAATTAATTTTCAAAGTAATAAAATTGTTCATATGTTTGCTTCTGCATCAAAATATTATTAATTTGTTTCTTTATTGTTATTCTCTGTTTTTGGGACATTCTGTATTTTTGCAGAGTTCACATTATTTAGGGTGGGTATAATTGGAAATCCGTTTCAACTAAATATATGCGGTTAGATGTTTGAGAAGACTGGCCTCAAACATAGTGTATTGATACTAGTGTTTATTAACACTAGTTAAGTTAACATTGGTTAAGTTTACGTATGCCCACGGCAATGCCATTTTAACATTTAAATATTGTAATATACTCCCCTAACCCCATGTAAACTTGCACCCCTCTAGGCTACATGATAGCAATGTATGTTCTTGTCTGCTCAATGGATTTTCAGCTAATCCAAGCCCTCCCCCGACTTGCGGTGCTAATCCTTCACCTCGGGTTTGGTATTGTAAGTTCTGTACTTACAGGCTGCATAGTAAAAATAAGGCGTAGGGAGATTTGAAATACAAAACAATAAATCCATTGATAAACTTACAACTAAACCGCCATACTGTAAGGTCTGTAACATTTTAAACTTTTACTTCGAAAAATAATTCAAATTGAATAACTACATTATCAATAGGTAGGAGTTCTTCGACTGTAAACAAATTTTCAAAAGCAAGAAAACAATCTGTCATAATTTTTAGTGTTAATAAACATTTTCTAGAGGATAGCTAATTTTTCAAGGAAACAAAATAGTAACTACAGTTTATCCTGTCGGTACAGATGTATAACAACACAATGTTTTTTAATTTTGGTTCAGGTCCACCATTCCTCCATCCCACTATTCTCTCTGTTAAGACGTCACTGAATTGAGTACAGTCAGGATACGTCATCACATCTCGTACTAATATGATCACGCTAAAGACATATCAGTGTCATCCCTGCCATGCCTTTGAACGTGATTAGACCCACGCTTCCACTTCTGTTCAGTATGTTATCAATTATTGTTCACAAGAAAGTTTCCACTGTAGGTCTTCATGATATAATTTTTATTTTTGGGAAATAACTGATTACGAAAGTAAATGATCTCACACAATATCAACACTTGATTTCAAGTGGATCACAATCTTCTTATTAGTTGAGTCAGTGATACTAGAACTCTCCCGTAATATCGCAACCTGAACTTTATATTGCTTCAATTCAAACTTTCTGCCTAAAACACACCTTCCTTAAGTTGAGACCAATCACCTAAAAACGATAGCAATCTCTTTTTGAAACAGTTAAGATTTCCTTTTTGGCTCAAAATATTAGACATCAGTTTATCCAAACTGGCAAACTCAAGTTAACGTCTTGCCATGAGAGATTTCAATCTCATCACTCAAATCTATGTTTTTTTATTTTGTTCAAAAGTGAAATTCACCGTGATAATGGTAGGCATACTCATTTTTTCAATACAATCTTCTTTTCGCTCATCACCAACTGAAGACTGTATTAAAGAAATTGTAGACAGCAACTACTATATTTCTGCTGCTATAATTACGAGTTTAATTTATAATCATTTTTACACAACTTAAACAACATGTATGATCTTACTCAACTGACGCCAACGAATTAGTCTCCTATAGTGTTAAATGACTTCAACGTGATAAAATAAATGTTGCAGCAAGCGGATAGCAAGTGCCTGAACAAAACGTAGTAGTGAATTGGCAAACTGCAGATACAACTTTTCAGGATTACGTCAAAGACACAAATGACCGGCTCAGATCCGTTCCTCTTATCTTTCCAAACTGTTACCCGCGATACCGCCATAAACACAACAAGATCCGCTTGGCGTCTCTACTCGTGATTTAAATCTCTGTTGGATCTTTATTCACACTTAAACGTATTCCTTGCAGTAAGTAAATGACTTAATCCGATACATTGCTTAAATCAAATACAATGTTTAGTCAATATTTCTATAATTGGATTTTAAAATATATTAGTATATGTATATTTGTAGATAAATAAATATTAAATATTAAGCACTAGTAAACCTGTTGTAAGGTGAAAAATATATGTTTCTTACAAAGTAGTTGTTACCCGCGGTACCGCACGCAATTTTCAAAGCGATTGTAAAAGTTTTAAAAGATTTCATGGCAGTATCTAAACATAGCACAAAATAAACTATAAAAGGAAATCAAGTAAACTTTACTACCAGAATAAATAAAGCAGGTCAACCAAAACTAGAAAGAATAATGTTTTATGACTTATTAAGTTGTTCCTCTGTAGAAGATGAGTTACCAAGCTCTTCTCTTGTGATCTTTGGCTGCAAGTAAATTTTATATTGGATGGCTCTTAGCTTATAAAATTTAAACACTGATGTTGGTATTTGGATATATTCAACTTAGGCTATTGGAATGTTTTTTTTACGTAAGAGAGATACTCCATTCGAAGTTTGTTATTGACTGTGGAAGGATTGCAAAGGAAACAAGGGTTTGGCATCGTTCAGAGACCTACAATGTGATCTCTTCCTCAGGTAAATAAGTAAACAAACAAATTACAATCTAGGTTAAAATAAACAAACCACACCACAGCATAAGTCAGGAAACATAAACAACACATCGTGTAACAACTCTGTGCAAACTAACTCTAACACATGCACTTAATAATAACAAAACACCAACTATTATAACTGAAATACAGAATGCAGGTCTGCACTCACCGATCTACCGCATAGAACACTAGTTCTAAATACTGTTTGAAAACTTGATATAGGTATTTATATAATATATGTAAAGAGCTGTAAGAGCAATTGAACTATTACGTACAATTATCTTCGAAAATTAATTTTGTAATTCACCTTAAAGTTTGTTTTATCTGACTAGATAAATAATTCGCTAACTATTTTACCTGTTATATAATATACACTTATCTAAAAAAATTAAAATTTTATCGATGTGAACGGTCTAGGAATAACTAATGCTTGTGGAAGTAATGTGTTATGCAATCTTTAATTATTTCCTTTTAAATTATGTATTATTACTGTATTGTATTATAGATTATTCTATTAGACACGTACGAAACAAAAATAAACATCGGTGTACTTTTACACTAGACATATAAAATTGAAAGAATTATAACAGTTTTTATTGTTAAATTGTCAGCTATGACGACTCTTGAATAGTTTATGTAAACTGAAAACAAAACAATTAATTAAATAAATGATTTAAGTATACGCCACAATTTTTACGATAGGAGTTTCAAACATGGTACAAATACGTGTCACATTTTTGGGAAGAATGACAGATTTTAAATGTATTATTTTAAAACAAGTAAAACTTACAGTTAAATCGAATCAGAAACACATTTTTGAAATAAATTATGTAAATCCTAAACTTGAAAATTGTCTTTCAACTCAGTTTAACTTTAATAGCTTAAGTTCTGTGATATTTCTTGCTAGCGAAGTTATTGCGGGCCGGATAGTTAAATAAATATTATCTTTTCCTCAGGCATCGTTCAGTATTCATGACTAAACAGCTCCAACTCATTCCCGCCATTTTGTTACTTTAGGCGAAAAGTATTGGATATTCTTCATAAATAATTTATTCTTCGAAATTAGTTTGTGGTTTTGAATATTTTTTTTGTTATTTTTATCACTCTATCCTCACTAGATATACTCCTAATGGAGATTTTAAAAGTAAACATTTCAAAGAAAATACACGTCTGCGTGGATATTGTCGTAAGGATGATATTGAGAACTCAAATACAGTCTCATATTTGTCAGATCTCAACTGTCGGAGGAATAAAACGTTTTTTGGAGTTTTCCTTAGCTTCGTCTGGTTCCACGACTATTGTTCTATCACCATAAGCGAAATTTTTTATTTCTTTTCGCATAATATTCGCCATTAGTTGATACTTTGGTTTGCGCGTAGACATTGAAAATATGTACATCTTCTTGAAACTTAAGCCGTTTTGGTCTGCCAATAGGTACAGTATGTTTGTTTTACAGTTTGATGGGTCTACAATCAAACCACTTATCACGTCAGGTAATATCAGGCCGTTTTTGTTTTTTGCGACACAGTCCGCTACCTATAAACTTGTCCATATTGCGGACCTTTAAATCATTTATCTAGCTTACGACCCTCTTTATGGCAAAGTTTCATGTGTTACCTAAAAATGCTATCATAGAAAAAGTTATACTATATTAATTATTACTTAACACCTTTCCTGATATAATTTAAATGTAGTTTGGTTTAAGTTATAACATATAATAAAAATATTTAATATCAGTAATTATTAATTTTTTTAATTAATATGTCAGGCATACTTTTCACAATGGTAAACCTAAAACCCCTTTGTGGTTTGTTTTTAATTCAAGGACAGAGTTTCAACGTTTGTTCTGCAGACATTGTTCTCGGTTTCTGTCATGTGGTGTTGAGGTTTTTTCATATTTCCATTCTTTCCGGGTTCATGTATATGATTTAAATTATGAACCCCTGAAAGCAAATACATAGTAATTAAAATTATTAATTACTTTCAAAAAGTTAGTAGTCCAATTTCTTTTGCATACATTTTTTATGGGAATTACATTTTTGTCGATTAAAACAAAACCATTTAGTTTTAACGATGAAATCATCATTTATCTGTGTATTTCTACATATTATTATTTAAATTTTAATTGTTAAAAAATTTTGTGATCTTTATTTGAGATTATACCAAACTATCATCCAATATTTGATAGTAGCATAATTATCAACAGATTTTCACAAGCCTTTGATGTTGTAATAATTTATGAGGATTAATTAAATCCCAGCATTTCTCCGTCAAAGTAAAACAGTATCCTTTGGCGCTATTAAAGTAGCTTCATTTTATCAACTCAGAGGGAAGATATCATATCTTCCGTGCTCTAAAAGCATTATAGCCTTAGAGCTACAGCATATTACAAGTTCTAATGAAATTTCAAATTAAAAGATGTGTATATTTTATAAGTATCAATGTTTCTACTTTTTACTGTATATCTGTTTAGAATAACAACTGACTGAACTTAAAACTATATAATCATCAGTAAACTTTGCATATAGAACCAGCATATTGCAATTTTCCTCTTGGTGGCACTCACCGAAATTTTCTGCACAATTTTACCGAACATAATCTCCAGAGGCAAAACCCACACCTCCAAAGCTTATACGTTGTACTCAAACACCGAATCTGGAGCATGCCCGAAATGTTTACTCACTTCGCAAGGTAGATGTTGTGAAATACTCACGTCGTTGAGAGTATTCGGACATTTGCCGGAGTAAAATACCGAGAGCGCGGCGGGTGTAAAAGTATTTGCAAAACCACCGATGTTTTCTAGAAATTGACAAAAAAAACTTTTGCCCACGTTGGGTTTTTGGGTATTCTTAGTTTACGCAAACGCAGAAACTGAACTTCTTACGAAACAGACTTATAATTCGACAATTAACATTCAACTTTCTCACTTAGGAATACAAAATTCCCAGTCATTTATGTACAGATGTGTATACCTAATATTCATAAATGCCCAGGTATTTATAAATTTATTAAAAATCTCATCTCGGAGTAAAATTTAAAATCTTATAAAACACTCACATTCTCATTTTTTCTTGTTTTGAGGACTTACTGTGAGATTTAAATATTAGGAAAGAGAATCAAATGATCTAACTACGTCTTATTACAGTTACGTAATAAATCTTTAGAAGTATCGATTTGAAAACGTTGAGATAACCATGCAATGTAATACAATAGTTAGATACCTACGGCTTCACACGGAATTTTCATCTGAAAAATAGGGACACCATTCGCATATTCTTCTTTAATGACGTTCTAAACAATTCTAAGATGAGTTACAGTCACTGAAAGTTATTCCAATCTACTGCTTTATTTTAGAATTAAGTTTAAAGAACAGTGTTTTGAGCCCTTGGAGTGGGAGAATAAACCCGTTTTTATGAATACATGTGAAATAATTCAATTTTCTCTTTAATATGTCTTGGTATTTCTTTGCACAGCTCTATAGATTTCAAACATAGTTGAAATATTTTAGGCCAGTGGATGAATCCTTAAAGTTTCAGTTAAAAAACTTATTATCTTAAATGATGGAGCTCAATGTAATTTTTAAACGTAAGTATAATATTACAAGTACATAATATTTCAGTGTTTATACAACAAATGAACAATGTTCAATTTACTAGTTTTATATACAATTTTGGTCTCTAATGCCAAAATGATGACGCATGCAACGAAATGTATTTTTTTAAACAAACATTTACTGTATAAACATTCTTTGTTTAAATTGTGTTATTGACGATTTTTAGTTGTTATTGACTATGTTGAGGATTGTCATGTCGATATCCCACATCTATCCGTGCAGGTGTGATGTGTCATTGTGTTTCTCGTACTCGTGACTTGTGCTCAAGACTTGTACTCTCTGCAATGACAACGCCTAGACTAAACTCCATGCAGCTTTTCAGGTATATTTGTGTCAAACCAAGCCTACCGACCTCATAGTTTATCGAAGTGTATCGAAGTGTTTATCGAAGTGTAGTGTAATTTTAGAAATTCATTGTAAATGGAAATTTTCTTCTTTAACTCAGACAGAATTTTGACAATTTTTAGTTTATAGCTTTTCTTTGACTTTGTCATGTTTTTTTCCAAGGTCTCCATTTCGTCTTTAAAATCAGGAGAATCGCTTTCGTCAGGAAACTTACTTCTTCTCCGCAATCTCTTCGGCCGATTTACGACCTTTTCTGCCTGAATTTCTTCATCATCTGGTACCGCATTTAGTTTCATCTCCTCTTTAGACCTAATGAAATTAAAGGTTGTCTCTTAACTTACTGACAAAAGAGATAAATGAGTTGCACAGAGTTACAACTGTGTTAACACTCATTTTTGGGCATTGAATTTTTTTTCACTTACACTGGTAAATTCGTGTAAAGCATTTCCCGAAAAGGTAGCCATAAACGTAGTCTCTTTTTTTACTTAACCTAAAAGGCATCATGTCGTAAAGAAAGAAGGAGTCAGACATTCAAAAACATTCGGAAGTACTTCGAGTGTAGGAATCTCCCACACTCAAAGAGAAAATAAAATAATTAATTATTAAAAAAATAATAATAATAATTAATATTTAATATTATTATTAATTAATTATTATTTTTTATTATTTATTATTAATTTATTTTTGTTTATTATTTTATTAATTATTATTATTTATTATTAATAATTTATTTATTATTATTATTTATTATTATTATTAATTATTTATTATTGTTGTTTATTATTTATTATTTTTATTATTTATTATTTATTAATTTTATTATTATTTATTATTGTTGTTTATTATTTATTTTTTTATTATTAATTATTTATTATTTAATTATTTTTGTTTCTTATAATTGCAATCAATTATCTCAAGAATACATGGATATTACGGATGAGAGCTAGTTGAATACTGATCGGTATATATTATTATAACTAATAAAACTAATATAGTTATTAACCATTTAGACTAAGCACTCACGAAATCCAAACTTATACAAAGATTCAACCCTTTGTCTAAGCGTCATCCATTATCAAAGACAAAAACTGACCTATTCATGGGACCAAACTATGTAATTTATTAGAAACTTTAAGCGTTTCCCAAGTTTTCCAACAAAGACATCTTTGTAGAGATTGTTCATACAGAAAAATAAGTTTTCAAGTATTTCAACCAATCAAGGGATGCCAAAATATGGTAGAGAGTTGCAGCTATCTCACGGTGTGATTACTGATTTAATGGTGAACTTTGGAAACATGCAGTGAATAACTTGTACACAGTTCAGTGACTAACTGTCTTGGGTGAGTTTGGGGTCTGGTAACCATTGGGAGACGGGAGACGCGGTAACATCAAGAACACAATCTCAACTTCAAAGTACTTAATATTTCATTTTACATCCAATCTTTGAATGGCTGTTGTTAACTCTTAACAGGATTATATGTTAGAAATATATATATATATAATATATATATATATATATATATATATATATATATATATACATATATATATATATATATACAGATAATATTTATGTGTTTGTGTGTATGTTTTTTATCTGTATATACATAGAAATGACAAATTTCTACTTTCTATTCAAAAGCACCTCTCCCAAGGGATTCATAATCCCAAAGTTGAATGAAAATTTTTCCTCATAATCTGCAGCCACAAGAATGTCTCTATACGCAAAGTACTATTTCAATATGCTATTCATTAAGCAATCACCTTATTGTTTTACCACATAAACATATTTCCTAATATTGAGTTTGAATAGTTTGTTATGTATATTTTTCACATACTGTTTGTTGTTATTACTGGAAATTCTTGGTTGTGTTTAACCTACGAACATATTAATTTTAAATGTAAATCAAAACCACAAGTTCTACAAATTAATGGATCAATTGCAACAAAATAATACCTACTCAAATATGAAAAATTATGTACACATTATTTCTGTAGAAATTAAATACTTGTACGAACTATAAATATCTGTTGTAAATGTACAATTGAACAGACCTGATGATATGTTGTTGTTGTATACATGAGGTAACAGGGTTGGTCAGAAGGGGGGTAGGGGGGGCAGGCAGCTGGAGTTGATGAGAGGGGCATGAGAGTTGTGTTAGTTTGGGATACAACTCTACATTGTATAGTGAGTTGTTCTTGTGGGGGGGGGGGGAAGGGGCCAGACAGCTGGAGTTGACATGAGAGTAATTATGGCTACCACAAGATTGTGTTAGTTTGGGATAACAACTCTACATTTTATAGTGAGTTTTTTCTTGTGGGGGGGGGGGAAGGGGCAGGACAGCTGCTGTTGACATGAGAGTAATTATGGCTACCACAAGATTGTGTTAGTTTGGGATACAACTCTACATTGTATAGTGAGTTGTTCTTGTGGGGGGGGGAAGGGGCAGACAGCTGGAGTTGACATGAGAGTAATTATGGCTACCACAGATTGTGTTAGTTTGGGATACAACCTCTACATTGTATAGTGAGTTGTTCTTGTGGGGGGGGGAAGGGGCAGACAGCTGGAGTTGACATGAGAGTAATTATGGCTACCACAAGATTGTGTTAGTTTGGGATACAACCCTACATTGTATAGTGAGTTGTTCTTGTGGGGGGGGGGGAAGGGGGCAGACAGCTGGAGTTGACATGAGAGTAATTATGGCTACCACAAGATTGTGTTAGTTTGGGATACAACCCTACATTGTATAGTGAGTTGTTCTTGTGGGGGGGGGGGAAGGGGCAGACAGCTGGAGTTGACTTGAGAGTAATTATGGCTACCACAAGATTGTGTTAGTTTGGGATACAACCCTACATTGTATAGTGAGTTGTTCTTGTGGGGGGGAAGGGGGCAGACAGCTGGAGTTGACATGAGAGTAATTTATGGCTACCACAAGATTGTGTTAGTTTGGGATACAAACCCTACATTGTATAGTGAGTTGTTCTTGTGGGGGGGGAAGGGGCAGACAGCTGGAGTTGACATGAGAGTAATTATGGCTACCACAAGATTGTGTTAGTTTGGGATACAAACCCTACATTGTATAGTGAGTTGTTCTTGTGGGGGGGGGAAAGGGGCAGACAGCTGGAGTTGACATGGAGTAATTATGGCTACCACAAGATTGTGTAGTTTGGGATACAAACCTACATTGTATAGTGAGTTGTTCTTGTGGGGGGGGAAGGGGCAGACAGCTGGGAGTTGACATGGGAGAGTAATTATGGCTACCACAAGATTGTGTTAGTTTGGAGATACAACCCTACATTGTATAGTGAGTTGTTCTTGTGGGGGGGGAAGGGGCAGACAGCTGGAGTTTGACATGAGAGTAATTATGGCTACCACAAGATTGTGTTAGTTTGGGATACAACCCTACATTGTATAGTGAGTTGTTCTTTGTGGGGGGGGAAGGGGCAGACAGCTGGAGTTGAACATGAGAGTAATTATGGCTACACAAGATTGTGTTAGTTGGGATACAACCTACATTGTATAGTGAGTTGTTCTTGTGGGGGGGGAAGGGGCAGACAGCTGGAGTTGACATGAGAGTAATTATGGCTACCACAAGATTGTGTAGTTTGGGATAAAAACTCTACATTGTATAGTGAGTTGTTCTTGTGGGGGGGGGAAGGGCAGGAGACAGCTGTGGAGTTGACATGAGAGTAATTATGGCTTACCACAAGATTGTGTAGTTTGGGATACAACCCTACATTGTATAGTGAGCTGTTGTTGTGGGGGGGAAGGGGCAGGCAGCTGGAGTTGACATGAGAGTAATTATGGCTACCACAAGATTGTGTAGTTGGGATTACAACTCTACATTGTATAGTGAGCTGCTGTTCTTGTGGGTGGGGAGAGGCAGGCAGTTGGAGTTGACATGAGAGTAATTATGGCTACCACAAGATTGTGTAGTTGGGATACAACCCTACATTGTATAGTGAGCTGTTCTTGTGGGGGGGGGAAGGGGCAGACAGCTGGAGTTGACATGAGAGTAATTATAGCTACCACATGATTGTGTAGTTTGGGATACAACCCTACATTGTATAGTGAGCTGTTCTTGTGGGGGGGGGAAGGGGGCAGGCAGCTGGAGTTGACATGAGAGTAATTATGGCTACCACAAGATTGTGTAGTTTGGGATACAACCCTACATTGTATAGTGAGCTGTTCTTGTGGGGGGAAGGGGCAGGCAGGCTGGAGTTGACATGAGAGTAATTATGGCCACCACAAGATTGTGTAGTTGGGGATACAAACTCTACATTGTATAGTGAGCTGTTCTTGTCGAGGGGAGAGGCAGGCAGTTGGAGTTGACATGAGGAGTAATTATGGCTACCACAAGATTGTGTGTAGTTGGGATACAACCCTACATTGTATAGTGAGCTGTTCTTGTGGAGGGGGAGAGGCAGGCAGTTGGAGTTGACATGAGAGTAATTATGGCCACCACAAGATTGTGTAGTTGGGATACAACCCTACATTGTATAGTGAGGTGTTCTTGTGGAGGGAGAGAGGCAGGCAGTTGGAGTTGACATGAGAGTAATTATGGCTACCCACATAGATTGTGTAGTTGGGATACAACCCTACATTGTATAGTGAGCTGTTCTTGTGGAGGGGGAAGGGGCAGACAGCTGGAGTTGACATGAGAGTAATTTATGGCTACCACAGATTGTGTAGTTGGGATACAAACTCTACATTGTATAGTGAGCTGTTCTTGTGGAGGGGGGGAGGGCAGGCAGTTGGAGTTGACATGAGAGTAATTATGGCTACCACAAGATTGTGTAGTTTGGGATACAAACCCTACATTGTATAGTGAGCTGTTCTTGTGGAGCGGAAGGGGCAGGCAGCTGGAGTTGACATTGAGAGTAATTATGGGCTACCACAAGATTGTGTAGTTGGGATACAACTCTACATTGTATAGTGAGCTGTTCTTGGTGGAGGGGGAGGGGCAGGCAGTTGGAGTTGACATGAGAGTAATTATGGCTACCACAAGATTGTGTAGTTGGGATACAACTCTACATTGTTATAGTGAGCTGTTTTTGTGGAGGGGGAGAGGCAGGCAGTTGGAGTTAACATGAGAGTAATTTATGGCTACCACCAGATTGTGTAGTTGGGATACAACTCTACATTGTATAGTGAGCTGTTCTTGTGGAGGGGGAGGGGCAGGCAGTTGGAGTTGACATGAGAGTAATTATGGCTACCACAAGATTGTGTAGTTGGGATACAAACCCTTACATTGTATAGTGAGCTGTTCTTGTGGAGGGGGAGAGGCAGGCAGTTGGAGTTGACATGAGAGTAATTATGGCTACCACAAGATTGTGTAGTTGGGATACAACTCTACATTGTATAGTGAGCTGTTCTTGTGGAGGGGGAGGGGCAGGCAGTTGGAGTTGACATGAGAGTAATTATGGCTACCACAAGATTGTGTAGTTTGGGATACAACTCTACATTGTATAGTGAGCTGTTCTTGTGGAGGGGGAGAGGCAGGCAGTTGGAGTTGACATGAGAGTAATTATGGCTACCACAAGATTGTGTAGTCTGGGATACAACTCTACATTGTATAGTGAGCTGTTCTTGTGGGGGGAGGGGCAGGCAGTTGGAGTTGACATGAGAGTAATTATGGCTACCACAAGATTGTGTAGTTGGGATACAACCCTACATTGTATAGTGAGCTGTTCTTGTAGGGGGACAGGCAGGCAGCTGGAGTTGACATGAGAGTAATTATGGCTACCACAAGATTGTGTAGTTGGGATACAACTCTACATTGTATAGTGAGCTGTTCTTGTGGAGGGGGAGGGGCAGGCAGGCAGTTGGAGTTGACATGAGAGTAATTATGGCTACCACAAGATTGTGTAGTTGGGTAACAACAACTCTACATTGTATAGTGAGCTGTTCTTGTCGAGGGGGAGAGAGGCAGGCAATTGGAGTTGACATGAGAGTAATTATGGCTACCACCAGATTGTGTAGTTGGGATACAACTCTACATTGTATAGTGAGCTGTTCTTGTGGAGGGGGAGGGGCAGGCAGTTGGAGTTGACATGAGAGTAATTATGGCTACCACAAGATTGTGTAGTTGGGATACAACCCTACATTGTATAGTGAGCTGTTCTTGTGGAGGGGGAGGGGCAGGCAGTTGGAGTTGACATGAGAGTAATTATGGCTACCACAAGATTGTGTAGTTGGGATACAACTCTACATTGTATAGTGAGCTGTTCTTGTGGAGGGGAGGGGCAGGCAGTTGGAGTTGACATGAGAGTAATTATGGCTACCACAAGATTGTGTAGTTTGGGATACAACTCTACATTGTATAGTGAGCTGTTCTTGTGGAGGGGGAGAGGCAGGCAGTTGGAGTTGACATGAGAGTAATTATAGCTACCACCAGATTGTGTAGT
This sequence comes from Homalodisca vitripennis, assembly GCF_021130785.1. Taxonomy (NCBI): domain Eukaryota; kingdom Metazoa; phylum Arthropoda; class Insecta; order Hemiptera; family Cicadellidae; genus Homalodisca; species Homalodisca vitripennis. The sequence continues at coordinate 4,702,417 of NC_060212.1, read as the reverse complement.
TTGGGATACAACTCTACATTGTATAGTGAGCTGTTCTTGTGGGGGGAGGGGCAGGCAGTTGGAGTTGACATGAGAGTAATTATGGCTACCACAAGATTGTGTAGTTGGGATACAACCCTACATTGTATAGTGAGCTGTTCTTGTAGGGGGACAGGCAGGCAGTTGGAGTTGACATGAGAGTAATTATGGCTACCACAAGATTGTGTAGTTTGGGATACAACCCTACATTGTATAGTGAGCTGTTCTTGTGGGGGGAGGGGCAGGCAGCTGGAGTTGACATGAGAGTAATTATGGCTACCACAAGATTGTTTAGTTTGGGATACAACCCTACATTGTATAGTGAGGTGTTCTGTTGGTGGAGGGAGGGGGGGAGACACTTATGTATTATCCTCGATGTAACTTTAAGTGTTGTATTGTTGCCAACATAATATCTATATTAGTTGAGATACATCTTCATCTCAGAGTAGATTTTATTTCAGAGAATTGAACCTTCTTTCACGTACGAGCATGCGTGTGACATGTTTTGTATTCTCTTATGACCTAATTAAATTTTGGTTTTTTTTTCTTAAAAAAATAATTATTTCTATTATTATCACATTTTTGCTCTCTAACACTATTATCCATGTAGGCCAACATACTATACAAATCTCACATTTTTATCTTCAGCCGTTTTCAGTTGTGCAATGTAACGAAACTGTCAACACTTTCTGCTTAAATGCCTTATTTCATGCGGAGTCTTATACAAACGTTTACTTTTCATTAATTCAGCGAAACTGTCTTAAAGGGTCATCCCAATATTGATTGCACGATTTTAAAGTAAAGTCATATTTTACTATTCTCTCTTACCAAAAATGCATTTTGTACAAGAGGGATTGTACATTTTAAGCGTGTTTGAGCCGAGACAACTTTAGATCATTCACACGCCAAACGATCAAACAGATAGTGTCAGTTAGAGAAGGATTACCTAATTTCCGTTTCTCGGCTATTCATTTCCGGTTGAAGATTAAGGCGCAACGTTTCTTTGATCAAATACAGCGTTTCACAATAGATTGGCATTTCACTTAAAACTCACCCGGGATTAGAATAATTATATTCCACATCTGAGTATTTTAAAATTGAAAACTGAGATGAGCCCTTATTTTTCATAGATGAGTCTAATAGTATATATGTAAATAGCAAAGAATCATGCGTTTTCCTTGTATACATTTAGCATAAATTATAATTTCTGTTTGAGAAGGAAGGGTTATTGAAATATGTGTTTTAGTTTTGTAAGATAAAGATTGTAAAAAAGAAAGTATTTTAGTTCTATTGGTGACTCAAGCAGTGTTGTATATTATTTATTAATTTGTAGTGCAGGCGCCACGTAACAAAGAAAGTATTTTAGTTCTGTTGGTGACTCAAGCAGTGTTGTATATTATTAATTTGTAGTGCAGGCGCCACGTAACAAAGAAAGTATTTTAGTTCTGTTGGTGACTCAAGCAGTGTTGTATATTATTAATTTGTAGTGCAGGCGCGGTCCGGCTATTATTAACAAAGAATAAGAAACCTGTTTTATTTTGTTTTCAGGTGTTGGTGTACCATGTGAGTTAGGTCAGAAGTAAAGTTAGATATATCCGATGTGGGTCATGTCTTTTATTTAACAGTTGATCGTCATATGAGTTAGTTCATATAGTCGAGGCGAATGTTGTCCACCTTGTGTACCATGTGAGTTAGGTCAGAGGTAAAGTTAGATATATCTGATGTGGGTCTGTCTTTTATTTGCCCCACAGGTTGATCGTCATATGAGTTAGTTCATATAGTCGAGGCGAATGTTGTCCAAACCTTGTGTACCATGTGAGTTAGGTCAGAGTAAAGTTAGATATATCCGATGTGGGTCATGTCTTTTATTTAACAGCCTCATAGGTTAATCGTCATATGAGTTAGTTCTATTGCAGAGGCGAATGTTGTCCAAACCTTGTGTACCATGTGAGTTAGGTCAGAGGTAAAGTTAGGTGTATCCGAGTGGGTCATGTTTGATCGTCATATGAGTTAGTTCATATAGTCGAGGCGAATGTTGTCCAAACTTGTGTACCATGTGAGTTAGGTCAGAGGTAAAGCTATGTGTATCCGATGTGGGTCATGTCTTTTATTTAACAGCCCCACAGGTTGATCGTCATATGAGTTAGTTCATATAGTCGAGGCGAATGTTGTCCAAACTTGTGTACCATGTGAGTTAGGTCAGAGGTAAAGCTATGTGTATCCGATGTGGGTCATGTCTTTTATTTAACAGCCCCACAGGTTGATCGTCATATGAGTTAGTTCATATAGTCGAGGCGAATGTTGTCCAAACCTTGTGTACCATGTGAGTTAGGTCAGAGGTAAAGCTATGTGTATCCGATGTGGGTCATGTCTTTTATTTAACAGCCTCACAGGTTGATCGTCATATGAGTTAGTTCATATCGCACAGGCAAATGTTGTCCAAACCTTGTGTACCATGTGAGTTAGGTCAGAGGTAAAGTTAGGTGTATCCGATGTGGGTCATGTCTTTTATTTAACAGCCCCACAGGTTAATCGTCATATGAGGAAAGTTTTAATGATTTTTACGCGAATAACAACCCCACGTGGTGTTGTGAAGCGAGTTTAAAATTAGGTCACGGGTTGAGTATTTCATGTGAGTTTATTCAAATGTAATTTGTACAAAATTATAATATATAGTTCACTTTAATTACAGCTATTAGTAATAATGACTAAAGAAGAGGACTTTTTATTCACGCTAAATAAGTGTTAATTGTTTCTTTAATTGCAATCATCAACGAGCTCATTATGTAGAATTCATTAGCTTTTAAATGAGTTTACTGTAACAAAATTGCATTTAGAACTATCTTGGCATAGAATAATGAACAATTCATTTGACTAATGTTGTTTATTCATCATTGCAAATGATGCAACTGTTCAATTTAAGCAGTATCGAATGAATTTGAACCAGCATTTTATAAAAAACCTGCGCTAGTTGACAGTTTCTCCGTTTAATTTCTATTTCAAGATTCTAAAATGCAAGAAATTTTAAATAGCTTATAAATTGAATAGTTTGCTACGAATTAATCTACATGAAATTTCTCTAAGACGTTTGTAACACATAGTATCAAATAAATAATATAATTAATGTCTTATTAATATCCTATATTACTTTGTTTCACAGTAGTAGATTTGAGAGGAGTAGGAATTGACAGTTTTAGCTCTCTTGTCTGAGAATACCACATGTACATGAACAACGTTTACTTCTTTTATAAGTTGTGACTCGAGTTTATTTGTCACCTGAGTTCAAAACCATTTCACTGAAGTTTTTCACAGTCCTAATTTTAAGTAGAATAAAATAAATCTAATTGTGTTTACTCATAGTCTGAATGAAAAATTATAATTTTGCATTGAGTGTAGTTTTGTTAGTAAATATCTATTAATTTCGATGTAATTATAATAAATTTAAAATGTACTTTAAGTAGATAAATAGTAATATAAATGATGTTATTATTGTTTTGTTATCACAACTAATACTATACCTTATTATTCATAAGGGTTATTATTGATTTATTCAATGAGATTTTCACAACAACTTGATTAATATAACAAAAAATATATGCCTTAGTTTAGTTTTTAATTTATTAAACTAAAGCATAACCATTTTGAAACTTACATATCATTTAAGAGATCACGAGTCCTTAAAAATTAAAAAATGTTTATAAAGATTTTGTATAATTACCATTGATAATAAACCTTACTCTATTTATTGCTAATTTTTTTATGTCAAACATTTTAAATGTGTGGGAAAGGATAATATCCGTTTAGTAAATTAATTATAGAATTTATTATTAAAAATGTTTTGATAATAAGCGTTTAGATTTTGTTTGTGTTCAATTTATTGATTAATTTTAAAAAGAAGAAATTAATATATTTTTATAATAATTTCCATTCTATGTGCGGTTATAAAAAGATAAAAATTTGCCCAAAATGTTACATAATTAGTTTTGAAAATTATTGGAAGCAGTTGATTGAGTTGATTTCTAACTCATGTATTTAAAACCTCATAACTTTAAACAGCGATCAGTGTTAACCTTTAAATGATAAGGGCATTCATCTGGTTATTTTTGTGTTTGCAAATCTCAAGTTTCACACTAACCTATCATTTAAGCTATTTATCTAAATTTAATAATTTAAGAATTTTTTAAAATGGGCCGATACGAGGTGAGATAATTTTTAAAATTTTATAATTTGCTTAATAGTACTTCCAAGGGTTTGGAAACCCCTTTTTTGGGTTTGGAAGTAATTTAAAATCATTAATAAGCAAAGTCGCGCATTTTTACAACGAGATTAATATATAGACTAATTCTTTTGGATTGCTATTTTGGCTAGCAGGAATAATTGTTGCTGTGGCCGTAAGCATTACATTACTGGCACTATATAGTTGCAACAGAGCTATCTCTTATAGATTCAGCACTATATAGTTGCAACAGAGCTATACTCTGGTACATTCAGCACTATATAGTTGCAACAGAGCTATACTCTGGTAGTTTTCATCACTATATAGTTGCAACAGAGCTATACTCTGATAGATTCAGCACTATATAGTTGCAACAGAGCTATACTCTGTAGATTCAGCACTATATAGTTGCAACAGAGCTATACTCTGGTAGATTCAGCACTATATAGTTGCACACAGAGCTATAACTCTGGAAGATTCAGCACTATATAGTTGCAAACAGAGCTAACTCTGGTAGTTTTCATCACTATATAGTTGCAACAGAGCTATACTCTAGTAGATTCAGCACTATATAGTTGCAACAGAGCTATACTCTGGTAGATTCAGCACTATATAGTTGCAACAGAGCTATGCTCTGGTCGATTAAGCAATATATAGTTACAACAGAGAAATGCTCTTGTAGTTTAGTTTTTAGAAACTGTGTAATCCACCGGCAACAGAGAATGCTCTGGTAATTGTAGTACTAAGAACAGTGTTATTCACCGTAAATTTCGAGCAGAAATTATACTCTGATAGTTTAGTTCTACAAACGGTTATCCACCGGTAGTTTGCAACAAAGAATGCTCTGGTAGTTTTACTACTAAGAACGGTGTTATTCACCGTAAATGTCCGAGCAGAAATATACTCTGATAGTTTAGTACTACAAACGGTTTGTCCACCGGTAGTTGCAACAGAGAATTTTCCTGGTAGTTTTACTACTAAGAACGGTGTTTATTCACCGTAAATTTCGATCAGAAATATACTCTGATAGTTTAGTACTACAAAACGGTTGTCCACCGGTAGTTGCAACAGAGAATTTTCTGGTAGTTTTACTACTAAGAACGGTGTTATTCACCGTAAATTTCGGATCAGAAAATATACTCTGATAGTTTTAGTACTACAAACGGTTATCCACCGGTAGTTGCAACAGAGAATGCTCTGGTATTTAAAAACTATAACTGTGTAATCCATCGATAATTGCAACGGAGAAATGCTGTGGTAGTTTTACTACTAAGAACGGTGTTATCCACAGAACGTTGCGAGTAGAAATATACTTTCATAATCTATACAAGAAACGATGTAATCAACAGATTAGTTGTAACAGAGAAATAATCTGATAGTTTAGTACTAAGGAGGTGAGGTTTTACCGAGTTTTGTTCAACAGAGACATACTTAGACATATGCAGGTTCCTTACTCGATTTTCAACCCCATTTTAGCAACATGCGTTTACTGGAAGTTATGGTAGGCCCATTAGATTTCTTAGAAACGGTTCTGTACACTTATGTTTGGGTAGATGGCACTCTGAAGTTAGAAGTTATGGTATCTGGTCCTTTAATTTAGAGATGAAGACGTTACTCGGATTGAGTACTCAAGGGGTAGGGAACTTAATTGGTCCTCAATCATTTATCAACGTAGGTGAGTGGATGTGATAAGATTAAGGTATTGTAAAATGTTCGATTTGACCTATAGAATCTAAGCGCTCGCCTAAAGATATTTTAAATTGAAACTAAAAAGACAGATTTGAGCGTTTAATAGTCCAGAGATATTTAAACTATTGACTGAAAAATCCTAGCTTGGATTACCACGCAACCTGGTTTTGACAGTTTGCCAATTTATTAACAGCTCGAAATCCCCCCCCCTACAAATTGACATAATATATTGGTGAGACAATACAGCCACATAATGGAACTAAACACTTTATTTTTAAATACATGTATTTGCGTATAATATTGATGAAATGTTAATATAATAATGAATTTGTAAACCCATTATAGTGTTCCTATCTTTAATAAACTGATTAGTTCCAAGGACTCCTACTATTTTTTTCCTCATTCATTGCTAGTTAAACAGCGCCCTTGTAAGGGAAATTGTTTCCATCCTCCTGGGGCTTCCATACAAGAGGAAAAAGAGACACCTTGCTAGTCACATTTACCATACTTTAACATCTGGTAAGTTATACAAGGTGAACACAAACACAAACTTGTCATATTTGAATTAAGTCGAAGTATAGGCTATTACGATATACGATGAAAATACGAAGTTTGTAATTTTGTTGGCTTCAAGTACACAATAAATCTTGTGAAAGTCATTTACTTGGTCAGAGGACACTCGGCTGTAGACCACAATTTCTGATTCCCTAATCACAAATTATCTTATCACACTTCCTTCGCTACGCCACTTACATCCTGTCGGGGTTTCCCTGGAAGGATAGCTTTGATTTATTCTCCACCAGATATGAACAAGTCGTAAATACAGAAGTACAACTGTGTGCAGGGCCGCATTTACAAATTCGGCGCCCCTAGGCCTACAGACCAAAGAGCGCCCCCCCCCCCCCCAGAGGACTCTGATTACACTGACGTAGAAATCCAGTAAATTTCTTAATTACGTAATTTTGATGAACGATAATTACAATAGTATATATATATATATATATATATATATATATATATATATATATATATATATATATATATATATATAGGAGTGTTTGATGAACCAATGAATGAGTCAACGTCGCACCCCGGACCTAGTTAACCTTGGCCACCCGCCCCGACGAGCGCCAACACCACCCGCCGCCACAACTTTTTTCTTTTGTGTACTTTAAAATTTATGCGCCCCCTAAAATTTTGCGCCCTAGGCCTGGGCCTAGTGGGCCTATAGGGAAATGCGGCACTGACTGTGTGCAGTCGAAATATTTTCTACAATACAACATTTAATACACTCTTTCATTACAAAAAAATATCAAAGTCCTCACTTATAACGACGTCCAAAACATTCTTTCCCAATTCTTGAAACAAATAAATGTAAATAGTTAACTATACAAAATAAGTATTTGAACACCATGTGAACTGTAATCTTTTGATTTACTTTCAAACCTTTACGTTTTGGATCATATCGCATAAGTTACCTGGTGTTTTTGAAAAGTTCTAACAACAAAAATAGCAGCACCCTTTACAATGCATATTACAAAAATCAGTATAATACAATCGTATTGTATAAGGAGCCGTTGATCATTTTATTGTAAATTTAAAGATTTTATATATTATTTTGGAAATTTTTGAATAGTCTACTACCGCCAACAAAATTACGATTTTCTTGGAAATCCATTCTCTTCTGCAAAATATTAGTACGCTTAGGGGCAAATACTTGCTGAGAACACTTAACAAATTGGACGAAATAAAATTTATTTTACATACAATGACAATCTTTTCAGTTTTTTTTATAATTTTCATAATTTACCTTAATTTAAAAATGCACCTGATGATGAATTCTTAAAATTTGAAATGTACATCTTACGAAATAAAAAACCATATCAAAAGTGTTAAAAAGGTTTATTATTGTATATAATTTTATCAAACATTCTTTGAGGCTACATCTCTAATACATTTTTGTACGATTTTAAAAAGTTCATATTTTTTAACTTTTGAATACGCCAACACAACTACGAATTTCTTGGAATTATTACTGCTTACGGATCAGGGAAAATAATTGCTGATTACACTCAATAAACAGTTACTTACAAGGTAACACCCGTATCATTCAACGTAAGGTAGTTGGAATATTAGTTATTATTTCAGAAGTGTATTTACCGGCTAACCGTTACAGAAGTCCACCATAGGGTTGGATACATTTCTCAATTGTCAGCTTGTTTTACACGATATTTTTTGATCCAATTGTGATATAGACCTGATACCTTGCATGGAGCTTCATTTATGTAAAGGCATCATTGAATTTGTTGATATTGCCTGTCCTTCATGGAATTTGCCTAAACGTTGGCGAAGCTTAACTTTCCGAAGGATCTCGAGAGCAAATTGAGTTATAGACTTTTTTGTATTTTGCTATCACTAAGATCAGTGATCTATCTTTGTAAACACTTCACATAAATTATATTAGAAATGTCTTGAGAAAGGATTATGCTATGAACATACACTTTAGTACATATATTCTTTTCCATATTGGTACCAACGAGATTCACGACGTTGGATGTCTTTTTCAGGATTTCGGTTGATATTTAGCGTAGGCTAAGATATCTATAGAAAGACTTACTTTGTGGAATGCTTTATGCATGGGATTTAATTTCTACAAAACCGTCCCAGGAATTTGGCTGTTTCATTGAACCTTATTACTTAGAGTGCCGAGAACATGTTTCTTCTATATGTTTGTCTGGCTGATTGCATAAAGTATGTCTCTATAACGGAATGAGCTATGTACTCCAAATGTTGCGAGACCCATGGTCCGACTGCATGTCACTACATTGTTAGGTCTAGTATTTCACTTACATTACATTTCTGGTACAAAATAGTTAATATTACCTTAATTTAATCATTGGCATTCACGATCAACATTACAGTCTTGTCTGTAAACAAACTTTTGCCTCTCGATCCAGTTTTAAAGTGAGTTTCTTGCTTAACACTTATATTAGGTACGTAAACTGCGGCTCTAGATTGAAACAAATATCTGTTATTCTGGGTGTACTTATGGATTTTATTGCAGAAACATAATTTAATCAATCTCTCTACAGATTAAACACACTATCCCAAAGCTTAATTTATTTTATGTAATTTGTCATGTTATTTCCAATTTGTATTCAATGAGTCAAATAAACTAGATAGAATTGATACAATTTAACTAGAAAAGAACTTTAGTAGAGTAGTAAAGTGTGTAATTTGAAACGTGAACATAAAAAGGTAAGACGCTCAGTAGAACATAAATGTCAAAGAACATTGAGCTCTGCCATTAGTGTATCTGGAACACCGAGGTGAAGTGCCATAACCTCAGCCACGCTATCGGGGACAGACGATAAGCGGTGTGACGTCTGGGTTTTATATTCCAACTCTATTTACTGGCCATTACATTCATCTTGATCTGAAATGATACATAACGTACAAGATTTTTATTTTCAAAAACAGCATGTCCCAAATAAATTAAGAAAATTATTTATAACAAATTTTATCTACAAATTAAAAATCCTATTTTTGAATAAAGATACTTAATGGCAATTTTAATTATGACATTATTTTTCAACTTTACCATAGATTTTTTGGTAAGTTAGACTCTTTATTGGATGTGATTTAAAGTCGCTCCTAAAATCATCCTATCACTACTTTGTCGTTATCATATAATTAAGTGTATTATAAAAAGTAAAAGTCATAAATACATTTATTTACCCAACTCATAACCAAGTAACTAATAATGTCTGTTGTTTTGTTGTGAATCTCACGGGATATATAATATTCTATCCGGTTTAGGCATGCGAAAAATATTCCAGTCCGCAGTGTTGCCTATCAAAATTAGCTATGGTTAAAGACGAGCCATTAGGGAGAGCCAAAAGAAGGTTAAATATGTCAAAGTCACCTTTAGACGGCAAAGCGATGGAATTGAACATATAAAGCTGAATTACCACTTCTTCTTTAACATAGCAAATAAAACTCACAAGCACCACTTCAATATGTTTTTAAATAAAATAAAATAACGGCTTGCCATGTTACTGCCAAAATAGAGTAGATATTTAACTTAAATGATATTTTTGGGGTGGGCCTAATAGTTGCAATGATCTATGGAATTTTGTATACGAATGTAATAATTTAATAATAGTAATAATAACTTTAAAATTGACTTCCCTTCACGTCTGTGTCAACTATGTCAACTCACATGCGCGGAGTCAGCATCTTGGCTCGACATTGCAGCTGTAGCTGGGGAAAAAATTGGAGATTAGTAGACTAGAAGTCTAAAACATGAATAATAGAAGTACTTGAAGATGTACTTATAATGCACTCGTAAACTCGCCTAAAACAAAATGGCGTCGTTATTGACAATTTATCGAGAGAACGTGGTCTCGTCAGAAGGACATCACCACAACTATTATCTCTATTAATCTTCCAAATAAAACATCATAAAAGGTTACTGTACTATTTACAATTTTACTTTATATTGCATTCAAATTAGATTTCTCGCATGCAAGGGCTAATTTGTAATACGAAAATATAAATTTTACTTACGGACAAGGCCCGCGAGGTGTTGCTTGGCAGCAAGACATTCAGGTACAAAGTTCGAGAGAGAAAATATACTATTACGCGTGCCAATTAGGTTATTAAACCGCCAAGAATTTAGTTCCAAGAACATCAGATTAATCTTATGCTAACCAGTAATGAGTAACATGGTTGGGAAAATATGGATTATAAAAAATAAAACTAAATAATAATACAGAGTTATAAATCATTAGAGTAATTAGAGTATTAATAATTGATTATTTATCACATTCCTCCCATCATAAATGCAAATTTGAATCGTATTTATTACATATTATTTACTTGTGTATCAGGGTGCCATAACTTGGTAGTTGATAGAATGTAAATGATTGTTAATATTATGCAAGTATCTATCTAAACAACGTAGAGGTACGCCATACTACATGTCACATGAATTATATTAATCTTATGCTAACCAGTAATGAGTAACATGGTTGCGAAAATATGGATTATAAAAAATAAAACTAAATAATAATACAGAGTTATAAATCATTAGAGTAATTAGAGTATTAATAATTAATTATTTATCACATTCCTCCCATCATAAATGCAAATTTGAATCGTATTTAGTACATATTGTTTACTTGTGTATCAGGGTGCCATAACTTGGTAGTTAATAGAATGTAAATGATTGTTAATATTATGCAAGTATCTATCTAAACAACGTAGAGGTACGCCATACTACATGTCACATCAAAGACTGCGCTGAAGTTCCATTCAAAGTTCCAAGTCTTATAGCTCATAATCGCTCTTGAGGTGTGCTATGGGGAGATTGGCAATTAAACAATGAACATTTTTACAGCGCCCAGGATAAACAGAACAGAATGTGTACACGTTTACGGAGTAATAGGCTTCAATGACGCTCAGACAAATTCCACGAAACACCATGCACCATAATTTCCATGGAAACCTACATCATGGAAATCCATACATAACATCATAGACAGCTATTTTGTTTATTTGCAAATAAGACACGTCAAATTAACCCCATTACATGTGTTATTATGTCACATATTAAAATATCATATGACTCGACTGAAAATGGTTCCAATTGTGCTTATTTTTCAAGATATATAACAGGAGACTTGCCTTCACAGAAACTATTAATATCTTATCCGTGACACTACACCACTCATTGTGTACTAAGCAGCGCACTTATATTAAATGCCACGAGGTTTCAGCAGCTTACAAGAACAGATGGGGCAATTAGGCTTATACACTATGGAGGGTTAATAACGACAGGTGTGAAGATATATTGCCGGGGCAACCTCAAGGTGTATTATAAGGGACTTCCCTTCACAGAACTTATTAATAACACATCCGTGAAACTATATCTTTAATTTTGTAGTAAGCAGCGCACATATATTGTCACGTGATCTCAGCAGCTCAAAAGAACAGATAGGGCAATTAAGCTTATAAACTATAGAGAGTTAATAACGACAGGTGTGAAGATATATTGCCGGGGCAACCTCAAGGTGTATTACAAGAGACTTCTCCTCAAGAGACTATTAATAACACATCCGTGAAACTAGATCTTTAATTTTGTAGTAAGCAGCGCACATATATTGTCACGTGGTTTTAGCAGCTTACAAGAACAGATGGGGCAATTAGGCTTATACACTATGGAGAGTTAATAACCAGCGAGTGTGAAGATAGATTACCGGGAAAACCGCAAGGTGTATTACAAGAGACTTCTCCTCACAGAGACAATAACACATCCTGTGTGTGAGGTTGATGTGGCGAGAACATGTGATAAGCATATTTCTTGACCTTGCCAAAGCTTTTGACTGAGTACTCCATGAAACACTGATGCACCAGTTAGAAAGGTGTGACGTGCGGGGTCTCCCGTGCTCATGGCTCTCTTCTTACCTGAAGGACCGAGATCAGTTCGTGGAGATTTTGAACGTAACATCGAACAAAATTAAAATGGTCCATGGTGTCCCTCAGGGATCTGTTCTAGTGCCTCTTTTGTTTCTAGTCTATGTCTACAGACTGAATTCAGTAATCCAGTATGGGAAACTGTTTCAATATGCTGACGACACGACTCTCTGTTTCAAAAGCAAATCGAAAAAAGAAGATCTTGAAACCAAGTCTTTATGGAATTGAATTCATGCATTCAGTATTTCACTGACATGAATTTGAAAACCAATCAATTCTAATCAAATGTTGTACATTTCTGCCTTCGTCAAAGGGACAACTCAGAAGTGCCAGCCGTGTTTGTGGATGATGTCCTTTTAGAGGAAACGAATTCCACAAAATTCCTGGGAATGTACATTGATAGAAGTCTGACATGGAATGATCATGTCGACCACATCTGTGCTAGGGTTGCCTCAGGCATTTATGCCTCAGGCACCTAGCAAAGTTTTGTCCTCCCGAGGTTTTAAAAATGGCCTACTTTGGCCTTATTCATCCACACTTTGTGTATGGAGTGAGACTTTGGGGTGAATGTGCCAAAAACAAAATAGATCGTGTTTTCAGGCTGTAAAAGAGAGCAGTCAGAATCATTCAAAAATTAAATTCAGAGAGTCGTGTAGGACATCTTATGGGGAGCCTGGATTATTGACTTTGCCTTGCCTTTATATCTATGAGGTGATCGTGTACTGCGTGTCGAAATGTCAATTGATTCGTGGTAGAAGCGTTCACCAATACGAAACTAGAGGCAGGGACACCTTAAGAACTCAGCAACATAGGCTGACGCTATCTCAACACCTTCCACTTCATGTTGGTGTCAAATTAATCAATAAGCTCCCTGACGGAATAAAAAATTTCAACAACAAAAAACAATTCAAAGCTCGTCTTAAACTCCTATTGGTGTCAAAGACGTTTTACTCTGTCGAGGAATTCATGATGAGTCGCTGGGATAATTAAAACGATTATATTACAGAAATTGTTGGATCTGAAGTCAGTGTGGCTGGTATTTTTTTGAATGTAGAAAATGTATGTCTGACTGTGTGTAAATGGTTGTATTGGATTAACTGTGGTAATATTTTGACGATTGTGATACAATGATATATTGCCTGATGCAATAAAGATTTTATTATTATCTGTGAAACTAGATCTTTAACTTTGTATAGCAGTGCACATATATTAAGTGCCATGAGGTTTCAGCAGCTTACAAGAACAGATGGAGCAATTAGGCTTATAAACTATGGAGAGTTAATAACCAGCAAGTGTGAAGATAGATTGTCGGGGCAACCTCAAGGTTGTATTACAAGAGACTTCTCTCCACACCGTTGCACCACACTCTATTAATATCTTATCTATGAGCTTATTAGATCAAAGCAATTTTAATTTTGATGAAAGTAAGTTGTTATTGTTTTGCAATATTCTGTAACTTGAGATTCTCTACAGTGCTGGAGCAGTTAAAATGGAATATGTGTATTTTGGTTATTTTGGGGCATCCTATTCAGTTTTCTAGTCTGCATTTTGTGATTTCATCGCTGATTAGTTTTAATTTTATGCGCAAAATGAACCTTATATGTTGAGGATTTTTACTTCCAAAGAAGAGGTAATACACCTCCTAGAAATGAACACTGGTTTGATAACAAATAGCGGTGGCAAATAAATGTATTCGTTTGTATTCAACGTATTCAATAATGCGTGTTTTCGGACGCCAATATGTCCAAAAAGAACGTTTACTAGGATGAGAAAGTACTTTGAATTGGTTGGGTAACATATTTACTACTATTGAAGTAATTGTCATTGTGACAAAAGAGGTGCCGTTGCCTATCCTGTAAAAACTTACTTTCATGGTTATATCCCACTTTCCTTGTTATACTATTCCTGAAATATCCTGTTTAAAATTATTTATACTTAGAATTCTATGCATGCTTTAAAGGCCTTATTTACATTATTTTACTTTATCATCACAATAATTACAAAATATATTGAAAATAAGCGTGATAAACGTTTAAAACTCATAGATTTCAATATTGTTTAAGATACAATGCTATTGCTGTGAGTAAATGAGGAAGATTATTTAATGTGGTATTCTAAGTGCTAAAGGTGTATGTTTTAGTTCAAGATATCAATCTTCGTATAATAATAGTGAATTTCTCATTAATCAGTTGAAATAACAAATCAGCCTGTGGACAGTACAAAACATACAATAAACCAGTCTTTGTGATAAACCCCTAAAAATGTATACCAGATTACGGTACATCGTATTGGGTGGGAACACATTCTAAATCAAGGCTTCGAAGTTGTAAGAAACCACAAACCTCGCACTGGGTGGTGCGGAAAATGGTGAAGGGAAAACGTGACGTCATATTTATTTCCGGAACGTTCCTAGAATCGAAACATCCTGTTTGTATCACATTTGTCTTTTTTCGTGCCTGAACAGGGCTGTTACAATAAATTTAGTACATTTCAAGAAATACTGCATTTTTTGCAATGTGATTTAAACAAAAATATATTTATAATACAATGGAGGTAAATGTGGGCGACATATTATATGTTTGATGTTTTATTTATTGAATAAGGATGACTTAAGTTCGTTTCATGTTATCTCAATTAAAAAAAATGCAAATTTTGCAGCTGTACATATCAAACTAACGTATTAAATAATTTACAAGTTAGTGAAGTAGGTAGTACGTGGAACGAGTCATGCAGGAAACAATATAAAGTGTAAGATAATGGATATTTAGGATAAAATAAAGAATGCTGAGTTAAATATCAGAATCTAGAAAGGAACAAAATGAGATACAGGTTGAGAACTCAATGTAATATAGAAAGAAAAGTTCCTTTCCTGATTTAACGGAATCAATTCTGGTGTTTTTTCTCTCTCTCTCTCTCTCTCTCTCTCTCTCTCTCCTCTCTCTCTCTCTCTCTCTCTTCTCTCTCTCCTCTCTCTCTCTCTCTCTCTCTCTCTCTCTCTCTCTCTCTCTCTCTCTCTCTCTCTCCCTCTCTCCCTCTCCCTCCATCCCTCCCTCCATCCCTCCCTCGATTTTTGATTACGATCCACCTATTTTAACTCTTCGGCGATGACCGCAATTCACAAAACTGCAGCAGCGTCAGTCAGGATGTTGCCGGATCTTCTAATATGACCTGTCACTGTCACGTCTGCAGTTCATTCTAATGTTCATGAGAACATTAGAATGGATCCATCATGTCAACCTGCCTACACTTGTTCAGAATACCACCAATTATTAATCAAACTTAAACTATCCTAAGTACCGCTATTAATGTGAATCTTGATTTGAGCTCCAGTTCACCTTCCTCTTAGTACATCGTCTGGGATCTGACTCTGTTCCAGACTTGACGTGCTCGTCTGAAGAGATCCAAAAAAAGTCGGCGACGAAGAAGCTCAAAATGAAGCTTAAAATAACCTAATCTAACGTAACCTAACCTAACGTAACGTAACCTAACCTAACCCTAAAACTAATGTAGCTTAACCTAATTTAGCTTAAACTAAACTAACCTAAATTAACCTAACCTAACTAACCTAACGTAACCTAACCTATCTTAGCTTAAACTAACCTAACCCGTTGACCGGATCTGTTCCGGTTCCTCTCTCAAAACTGTTACCCGCGATACCGATATAAACACAAGATCCGCTTAAACACTTTATACACCTGCTTGAAATCTAAATCCCTTTGTGGTTTTATCCCAAGTTTTCTCTATATACAAAAAAAGAATGAAGTATCATAGTACAACAAATCATTACGCATAAATAATTAATGTAATATATGTGTTAATTCTCAATTTTAATTCTTCACAACAGCAGATATTATTGTTATTATAGCAATAAAGAAATATTTTATTTGGAACAATATTGAAATGTTGTCTCTCTTGACCAGAAAATAAATAAATATTGATTACATATTTTTAAGTTTAGAACTAAGTGGTAACTAGTATGGTGGTGTGTCTGCAACCTTACTCATTATAATAAAGAACACTGCAAAAAACTGAGTAAAGTTGCCTAAAGCCAAGTTTAATTTTAATAAGAAATCTATCGCGTCGAACACAGTTAGTCAACCATTACTTCTCGGCCACTCAGCTCGAGGCATTCATTTAACGTTAACGCTGCTGTTGACTTTATCGTTTATTGCTTTACAAGATGTTTCAATATACTTTATAATAAGAAGTATTAAATTTATCTCTTCGATTTGTTTCCAGTAGAATATCAGAGAGGCAAAGCAATACACTTTTATAAGTTCCTTTGAGAGAGTAAGAGTTTATGAAAATGAAAATATTATTTTTGCGGTTTGTACTGTGTGTAATTAAATAACTAATATTTTTTTAATACAGTTTATGGACACATGTGGCTGTTTGAAAAATGATTAGAAAACATTTATGTTATTTGAGTTATACTAGTTATTACGTAATTCTTAAACCAATTTTATTTTTTATTATTTTACAAAATCTCTTTAGGTTTTTGGCAAGCACAGTACAAATTCAGGGAACAAATGTTTATAACACAGTTATTATGTATCATAAAGCATAACGGAAAATGCTGTTGTTCCTATATGTTTTTCCATATCCCAAAAGGATTTAAGAAAGTGGCGGAATGAAGTTTTGAAAAATATATAATAAAATTCTACGTATACGACCTTTTTAAACGAACGGTTTAAAATTCATTAATTCATTTACGATGGTAAAGTTGGGTTTTGTTGCCATGTTCAAAACAATAAATACATATGTAGGTTTTCAAAATCTACTTCCGTCAAAAAAAGTCAATTGCCGGCCCTAGTAATCTACTTCCGCAATAGGAAATTTCAAGTGCCACGAATGAGTTTGCTGTTTCATAACGGTGTATAAAAAATACATAATCACGTACGACAAAAAATTTACTGCAGTAAAAAATGTCTTTTCCCAATCTTTAAATTCCTGTAGTCTGGGAAATAATTGCTTGCTAAGTCCATCCCTCTGTCCATAACTTGTTTAGGGTACCCTTATGTGCAAAAACATTCACAGTTTTCTTCATTAAGGTGGGTTTTTATAGCAGAGTTGAAATAGTATTTTTAATGCTTTAGAGGGTTTAAATTCGTCAATAGTGCAATCAATAGTAGAAATTACAAAGTAATCTTATTTTCGCCATCTGCATTACACAACTCTGATCACGCACTGTGTATGTTCTGTATATTAATACTTTCGAAAATTTAAGTCCAAACACATATTTCTGCCTTGTTGTTGAACATAAGCTGAATTCTCAACAGCTGTTTGCTGTCAGTTAAATATTGATTATGTTTCTTAAATATTATCGTTATATTTCAAAATAACAAAATATTCTTGGACACTTCTCCAATTTTCTTTTCATAAAACATTCTTCGGATATATTTAAATAAGAATTAGCCGCGCTGATCTATCTGTACCGAGACAAATTTAGCGATTCATTTTTATTTCTAAGATGATTGCTGTTCCATTAAATGGAATCCGCGGCATAGACGATGCAAAGGGGGGGATCTCTTGCGCTTCCATTGTTACAAATAAATTTGAAATCGTTGAAAAATATTGACATCGACAGTCGAAATACCAATGATTACCTAATCATTTAGTTTTAAGATTGATACATAAGTAGTGTATATTATGATACAACCTTATTATCGGGTGGGGACACCCTTTATAACATGTAAAAGGTTTATGTGGACTCCGTTTGCTCCTTTTTCATATTTCGTACCGTTCCTTGCCTCACATGGAAGTGATGTACTAAATTCCCCTTTCAAAGTCTTCAACCAAAACATTTCTCAGTGTACCAGCAAACACATTAACATCCTTAACACCCACTTATGTTGGTCAGTTGAAGTTCAACCATGTTAAGTGGGCAAACATTATAAATAACTCAATTCGGCAATGTCGTTAAAGTGTAACTCGAGTGTGCTTGTAGGTATATAACATTGAAGAGGCGCCTCTTTGTATAATAATAATTTACCTAAATTTGAGACCAGTGCTATTCTTTAAGAGTTAATTTAAGTCGTAATACAATAAAATTAAATAAATAGTAAGTGATTGGACTGCTATAATTATGACTAAAAACGTAAACCAAATAATCTATTACAATTCTTACGATAGGATGTTCGTGAAACATATTAAAATGATGTGACATATATTTAGGAAGGATAAAAGATTCATTTTATTACTATATGAAAAGGTACCTATTTACAGTTGAAACAAATCAGTAACTCATATTTAAAATAAATTATAAAAAGTTTAAACTTAAAAAGTTAGACTTGAAACTCAGTTTAACTTTAATTGCTTAAGTTCTGTGATATTTCTTGTTAGCGAAGTTATTGCGGGCCGGATAGTTAAATAAATATTATCTTTTCCTCAGGCATCGTTCAGTATTCATGACTAAAAAGCTCCAACTCATTTTAACTGTAATACCTTAAGTTCTGTGATATTTCTTGTTAGCGAAGTTATTGCGGGCCGGATAGTCAAATAAATATTATCTTTTCCTCGGGCATCGTTCAGTATTCATGACTAAACAGCTCCAACTCATTCCCGCCATTTGTTACTTTAGGCGAAAAGTAGGTACTTCTTTGTGGAGGAGTATTTGCAAAGACTGCACAAATAAGCTAATTGAAAAGTGGTAAATCTGTCTATTCCTTCGTTATCACTAAGCTATCAGGACTTAATCGACCCCTGTATAACACATACTCGTATTACATACGTTTTTGAACACAAATGGTTTTGGTTCTGCTGTCATGTTCTGTGAAGTTATGTGGAAACTGTCCTCAATTGCTACTAAAGAAATTAAGATAGGATGATTTTTATAAGAAATCGACCTAAAACAGTGTTTTAAAATAATTACTAAAAGATTAAATCGGTTTTGTTTTACTTTCAACACGACATAGACAGTGTAATATCCTGTGTTGTGTTAATATAAAATAACCAAAAGCTTGCGCATTTACATGTAAAGTGGCAATCGTTCATCGAATCGATGCGTCCTTTTGAAAGGTTTTTTGACAGACATTCCACTACACGCTACAGAGCGCATATGTATTGTCACAAAATAGTTTTATTAAGATTACACGTTCATGGACAAGATTTGCTGTAGCGGTTACTATACGAGTGGATTTTACAAGATTGTAGGATGTTATAGATATGACTCTTACAAAGTTATATTCTCCAGCAAAGCGTTAATAATATTCCATGCGGATAAGGGGTAGGAAGGGATATTCATATTTATCCTTCAGTAATAGGTATAAAGTAAATCTATTGGGATTCCTAACCTAATATAAAATATTAAAACTACCGCTTTGCAATATTATTTTGAAAAAAATAAAAAATACAATATATAATAATAATATTGTATTACACTGTATATATAGTATAAGTGTAATAAATCTGTACACAGCCTTAAAATATAAATGTTTAACAAGACTTCTTTGTTTGAAATTTACTTTTTACGATGGAAGTATTGTGATGGAAACAGGATTTTTTCCGGGTATTTGCCATCGTTAAGTGAAACAAAAATACGTTTCGAGATCTGCAATCTGATCTCTTCTTCAAGTGAATAACTAACCTAATACATAATTACAAACTAGGTTTAAATAAATAAATCATACCAAAGCGTTGTGACACGCCTAAGTCAGGAATCACAACCACCATGTTGTGTGTCAACTTCACTAACTCTAAAACATGCTCTTAATAAAAACCATACACACAAGTTAAGTTAACAAAACTTATTTATATGCTTTTTCTATCTATATTTTATAATTTTGTAAAGGGAAGAAATTTTTTATACTAGTAAAAACTAGTTAATAGTAGTTTGTAAAAGAATAATATTAAATATTATTCTAAAGAAAAATATTTAGGTTTTTCCAAGGAAATATGTACGAGTATGGAAAGAAAATACTAAAAATGAAACAAAATTCATATTATTTAATTAAAAATTATATATAAATTGATAACAGAAAAGGTTAATATCATAAATGATTTTTCTTTTAAGTTCATTTTTCAAGTTCAAGCTGTAAATGTAAATACATTTAAAATTGTTCTTAAATTAACTAAACATATGATGTGTTGTCACAATACAATGTTTACAAAGAACATTTAATTAACAAATGACATTTACTATCTGCTGAAGAAGCCAAAAAGGATGTTTTCAATGCTAAAGGGGCAAAGTCCGAAGGAAACTTTTTAAATTGTTGTAAATAGGCCTATTTGTTAACCAGGGGCCGTAGGCATGTCCTTGTAAAATTTCCATACAATCGGTCAAGTATTCTTTACATGATTGAGTAAAAGATAGAGACCATTAGATTTCTATGCAATAGTTTCGATATCTGTAATACAAATTTAGATTTATTGTTTTTGTTCATTTATATATACACTGTATATGCCGTAAGCAGTTTTAAGCAGCCGAAATAGCTCAGTTGGGAGAGCGTTAGACTGAAGATCTAAAGGTCCCTGGTTCGATCCCGGGTTTCGGCATTTTCTTTTTGTTTACTATCGTAAAATATATCAGCCAAATACCATAGCGCCATACACACACCATCATCGAACTCGGAGACATTTCATTTGTGTTATATCGTGCGGACAGACAGACAGACAAAGATTTTTTTCCAGCCCCTCGAGTATATATACTTCCCTAACTTTCATCAAATATCATTTATCTAAGGAAAATTGTTTTTATTGTTAAAAATTAATAATAATTATCATGGTCTTGCAATTTACTAAGCATATTAATGCCGTCGGAATTATTTACTGTATACATATGTTTATAGTAATTAGAGGTTTGTTTAAAATAAGACTTGCCCTCTGGAAAATACATTCTGTTGCGGTTCACAGTATCAGTCGGTTTTACAGCCATAAATAAGTACATCCTCGTTTTCTAAAAGTAATTATTGACTGTGATCTAGTTAAGAGGAGTTTTTTTAACAAAAATATAAAACTATATAATGATATACCTCTACATAAACTGATCGTAATTTGGTTGTCAGGTTAAGTTAAAATGAGTTTCTTTTGAAATATGAATGACATTTTAAATTAGCTGTGGATTTTTTTTACATTTTTGTATTTGAATATAACTTTTCTCACCGTAAAACGATGGTAATACTTCATATAAAAATATAGTCAGAAGAATATAGATTATTAGTTTGAATTTCACAACTTAAACTTCACATTTAATTAAATATACACACTGAAAATACAACGGCAGTGGTAATAATATATTATTATATATAATGATAGCAAATGTATAAAATTATACCACTCATCTTCAATAAAATACTTAAAACAAAGAATGCAATGGTAAGAGGAGATATAAAATTCTTTTCAGTTACAAAATATTAGAATTTGTTACAGATCCTTCGTGTAAAGTTTGTTATTGGAAGGTCTGAAAAGGTGAGGATTTTTGAAATTTGCCATCGTTATTTGTTACAAAAGGTATCACACAACATTTCTAGGATTGGAATCTATTCCCTTCGTCAGGTGAACTGTATTAATCGAACAAAAATAAAGAACATAAAAAAGAAAATAATTATTGAAATATACCAGAAAGTTGCTTTGAGTCCAGTCCAGGTGTTATCACTGCACACGACGCAAGTCCCGAGCACAAGTTACAGAATTCAAGAGCACAATCACACGTCACACCAGCACAGGCGAAAATGGGATACTAACAAGAAAATCAATGTTGGTCGATACTTCAGCACCGCGTCCTGTCATCTGAAACAACGTTATGTTTTATGTATCAATACGCCCCCCACCCCGTATACCTCTTGTAACATATAACGACGGAAAATATCCAAAATCTTATTATTCTTTGTTATTGATTATTATATTAATAACTTAACGACGAGAACAGTATAAACCAAATAAAATATCACACCTTAAGTGTGAACTACGTTTTCAGTATACGTCCTTAATAGATACAGCTTATTGCAACACTGGGTCAGTGTCAAATCCCACTAACTGGAGTGAAAGATTTAAAATTACAGTGAACACAGAATGGTACAAAACAATAGACAACACTTCAGTTACCAGAAGAGGTTTGATGTTTTCCAAAGCAACATTAAAGTTAACGACGTGGAAAGATAAAAAGTCGGGTGTAACCAGTGGTGTAGTGCCGAATTTAGCTGTGCCGGAGCGACCATGGTGTAAGTGTAAATAAATAAATAATAGGTGTGCTACCGCGCAGATTCCCCCCGCCCCCTCGCACAGGTCGGGCGTTCCGACGGCGGCGTTACATTTGCAGACTTCCACTTTTTCCACTGTCGTTTTACCCACTTAAACTAGAGCGATTGTAATAAATGTTATATATTCTGGTTCATTATTAAATGTACTTTATAACAGTAGTTATTTCATGGTGAAAACTGTAATATAAATATATTATACTTACACCATGGGAGCGGCGAGTTGCTGGGTATAACAATACAAATCTTTTTGATTATTAATAAAGGACGTTTTATTTAGTAAACTAGGCTAACATAATTTTTAATGACAAACAGATAAACTATGGTTTTAGACTTACTTTGAAAAATTACTGTGCTAATACATTATTGTAGCCTGAAAAAGAATACCGTAAAAGTGCATTGTAAAAACTATTAAATATTGTAAAAGTAATATTTTTACAATTTTCAACGGTAACACGAACATGAATATTGTGCGATAACCTCTAAAGTATGTCCCAAAATTCCTCTCCTTTTCCATTCCCATTTCCTTTCTTTGGAGGTTCTGCTATTCTTGTTTGGGTGTCGGCTGCTGAACGATGTCTTCTTAGCCATGTCATGACATAGGGGTCAGGCTTCCATCTGCGGAGCGGGGGACCTTGGAGTTTTAAAAACAGTAGGGCTGAGACATGACTTACTGTCAATGAGTTCCTTAATGGTGTGAGTATGTTATTCATACTGCTGAACCCTCTTTCACAGTCAGCGGAACTACAGGGTATTATTTTAATGCATTTTATAAGCTCTTGCAGTCCATCAGGTACCCGCCTGCTGTTGTCCAAGTAATCCCTGTAAGCAGTCACAGCTCTGTTGATGTTCAACTTGAAGCGTTTGCATAGCTGCTCCGCTTGAGTTTGGCCAAACCCAGGTTGAATATCAGTAGGCCAGTATTCGGGTTCCAAAACTTTTAGTTGCTCTACAAACTCCTCATTCTTGACAATTTCTTCGCCTAAGCTAGCGGTAAACATTCTCTTCTTCAAGTTGCTGATTACACTAGAAATCAACTGCTCACCATTAAATGATACGATTTTAGGGTTTTCATTTATCTTTACAAAAGCAAAACAGTCTTCCCTCATGGCGACTTGTGCCTCCAGAACTCTTGTCAATGGTTTTTCTTTCAAAGATTCCAGATATCTGATTGATCTATGAATCAGTTTGTCAGCAAATACAAGGGACGTGCTTCTGTTTTCCAGACTTTCAGACAGCAAAGCCATTTCAGCAAGAATGTCATACATAAATGCTAAGTTTAACAAAAACTTATGGGAAGTCAGCTTCTTCAAGAAACCATTATATTTGCATCTATCAGTGGATGTTCTCTCAGGATCAGCCATTGCTTTAGAGAAGTGGCTGGCTAAGGCTTGATAACCAAACCGTACGGCTGAAACAGTACGAAAACTGCTTGCTACCCACCTCGTTTTTAAAATTCTGCCGAGTTTATTCATTTCAATATCGAGCTCCTGTGCACATTCTTTTAACTCTAGCTTATTCTTTGGATATGTGCTGTACAATGAATAAAGTTTATCCATGAATTACTGGAAATGGTTAACCCCGGCTACTTCACTTATGGCATTCCCAATAGACAGATCCAGTCTGTGATTCATACATTGCCATATGATAATATTAGGGTAAACAGAAAAAAATCTCCTTGCTACACCTGAGTGCTTTCCCAACATAGCGTTCGCCCCGTCGCTTGTAAAGGAACCCAAGTTTTGTTTTAAGTACTCGCCATTAAAACCATATCCTTCAAGGCACTGGTGAACACTGTTAAAAACTGTCTCAGCTTTTTGATCAGAAAGCTCGACAAAGTCCAAAAATAAAGTACCTGGTGGTTTATCCTTGCTAAATTCACATTTTAAGTATACAATGAGGACGGATTTAGAACTAATGCTTGTGGATTTATCAATAATTATTGACAGTTTTCCAGAAATTTCCTTTACTTGTTTCAAAATGCGCATTTTCATTTCCTTTGAAATATGATATATTATTTTGACCGCGCTATACCTTGAATGAAGGCCTACGCCGACATCTAACCCATTTAGTTTTTGTAGCTCAAGCAATCCGAAATGTTCGCTGAACGGACGGTCGTTTTGAGCAATAAAATATGCCGATCTAAACACAGCCTTAGTTGAATCCAGCTGAGCTTGATTCATTTGATCAATTACTTGTGGCATCGAACGTTTGTTTGATTTGTCAATAATTGTTTGAGCGATTTTGTGAGCTTTCGACTGTTTATGTTCAATAACCTTTTTCCTCAAAGATTTGAGTTGATTTGTTCTATTTGAGCCATGAAAAAACTTTGTCCGAACGCCACTCATAAGAAAGCGAAACATGTTCTTTTTTGTAGGCTCCCAAATTACCGACTTCAAAACAAATTTTTACAGCCTAATTTACCTTCCTTTGAGTCTATCCAAGGAAAAGCCGCCTTCTCTCTCTCCCACATATCTTCTGTCCAAATTTCAGGCCACTTTGTTCTGTGGGGGGGGGTCATCTGCTCGAACTTTCTTTTCATTAGGCTCAGGCTCAGCGAGGTTACTTATTTTAATTTTAGCTTTTGGATTTGATGTTCCGGGAACTGGATTTGAGTCAGTCATATTAGGGGCACTAAAAATGACGTTATATATTTTTGTTTAGGTTTTGGTTCCATCACTTCACAAAATTCACAAACTAATAATTAAAAAATTAGTAATAGGCTTTCACAAATGTATTATAGAGGACTCAACTCAAACAAAACTAACAGTTTATACGGTACGCTGTTTGAACTCAACCACTACGACTAAGACTTTCGACGATAACAGCTTAATACAAGCACTCACAACAACATAAGAGATCGCGAACGCGAATAACAAGTCTCGACCTGTCTGTGTAAGTATACACTTCCTGCAGTTAGTATGAGATGGATGGGCGGGGTGGTGTGGCACACCTTTCATGGGAGGGGTAGAGGGAGAGTGAGAGAGCGTCCTGATTTTTATGAAGGCGCTACTTGCGAGTTGCAAGAGTTGTCTATTGCACAGCGCCTACAATTACCTTGATATCACTCAACGGACATATAAGTGATGCGGGTTTGTTCTGGCCTTTTTATTATCCAGCGACTCGTCACTTTTACAGGAACTCTAGATGCTATGCCGGAGCGACGCTCCGCTTCTTAAAGCTGTGCCGGAGCGCCGCTCCAGATCGCTCCGGCCCCACTACACCACTGGGTGTAACAAGACCAGTTTAGAGCGGCGCTTTACTAAACGACTGCTGGGTCCCAATGTTTGTGTCAACCTACAATGAAACTTTCGAGAGTGTATGTAATATTCGAATAAGATATCATGGGTTGACATAACAAAAATAAATCAAACCATACATTCTACGACTGTGTATGACGTCATAGAGCTGTAAAGTACGTGTATCTTACATTACTGCAAAAGGTCAAGAGAAATTCCAATATTCTATTTCCCAATAATGAATATTTTGTAGTCACGAACAAAATTTGTTTTAGCCACAATTTATTAAGAGTAAGTAATAAATGTTAAGAGTATGCATGATGCCTTTAAATATTACAAAAATCCATGTTAACTAATTATTATCATTTGGATTTGGTTGTATCTACAATGTCGGTAGTTGAACATTTCTTACACATTCATGATGCCTCTTTAAAGCACAACACAACTATGGTAGTTTGCCATTGTTTTGCCATAGTAGCCTCTATTTTACGCGTTTGTACATAATATTTATAATGGCCTTTATTTTTCATATTGTCTTCTTATTGACTGATCTTATATTAGTTTATTAATTAGTCAGATCATATAAAATGAAGGAAAAATGAGAAATTCTGTTTTTAAACGTTTCATGTAAATTTTTAAGGTAAATATTGAGTAATGTACTGTATACACAAATTAACCAAATACCACAAGAATTGATTGCGCAAATTTAAATTCCATCATTCATCACAATTTTAAGTTGTTGTGGTTATTTGTAATATAATATGAGGTACAGGAGGCTCCTAGGTCAAATATATTTGTGTCCTCTAAAATGAAACTTGTTCTGATACTTGTCCCATTTCTGCCAACATAGCAATTAAATAATTTAGTGCGAACAGGATATGAACAAATTTCACCTGAGGATAGTTCTACAGTTTCTTTAGAGTCAAGAAGCGGGAATTCATCCTGAATTCTACACTATTATTTTCGAGGTCTTACAAACTGGTTTATTAAAAATGGAATAAAACTGTACATAGCAAACTTGAGCGGTTATGTCTTGGCATAAATTTAAGTTATAAAAAAGCCGATGCGTATTTGGTAAAGCTTCCATTCTTTTCCACGCCAATGGCATAGTGTAGCGGGTACAACGGTTATCGGAAGATAACTGGATCACCCAACGGCTGCTACTGCTGCTTGGATGGTGACCGCTGAGCGACCCTGTCCTTTTAAGCAACCCGCCTGTCCAGCCGTTGTTGGTGGTCGGAAATCACCTTTAAGCCGTTGGTTCCCAGGTTGGCTTTTTGGTTCTAACTTCGTCTGATAAGACATCTTTACTTCACGAATCCTACTCTCAAGTCCCAACAAAAACTGAAAAATCAAGCGTCTAAAAACTCCCCTACAGCACTTGTATGGAACAATTGAAAAACATTAATGCAGTTACATAGTTTTGGTTGGCATTTCATTTTTACACTCCGTAGAACTTTTCATATTATATAAAAAAAAGATTTAAATAATCATACTGTTTACTGTGCCATATCATTATCACTCCTGATGCTACAAAGTAAGGACTAACTAACTAAGATTTGACACAAAGGTATTTTTTATACATAGCTCTTATACTAAATTTTATCCAAATATGTAGTAATTACTGCAGGTAATACCTAATCTGTAACAACACGAGGAACAGAATGTACAAAAGTTAAAGTTACTCATATACACTCTTAAGCTCAAGAAACCTCCACACCACTCACGAAATGATTTTCCCTAGTCGTTCATAGTCTTGATTGCTACATCTATTTAACCTCTACTCTTCTTCAAGACAACGAACAGCTTCTTTATAAGGATCTGTAAAGGATCAACCAATTATACAGAGTGTCCCGTAACTCTCTCTTGGCAAAGGTATATAATAATATTATTGCTCAGGTCAAGACAAACACTTACCACCAAAATAATTAACAGAGTTATTACGGTCTGTTTGGTATATTTTAAGAGCTTCTGGAAGTAAATAGCAATTGAGTAGTTCTTCTTGACCTTAATTCGATTTTTGATGGAGGCGAAAGTGTCTGAACATTTATCTATTACGCGTTTCTAATTAAAACCAGATTGAATTATATGGAAGGTAAACCACTAAATTTCAAAAATTAAAACACCCAATTCTTGGTGTATTTTTACATAGAGTAAATTAAAATTGTTTACACATTTTAATCTTTATTTGGTTATGTTAAAGTAACATCCAATACCTGAGAAAAGTAAGGTTAACAGGAATACTATCACAAGCCTTTGATGATGTAATAATGTACGAGGATTAATTAATCCCAGGATTTTATCGTCAAAGTTAAAACCTATCCTTTGGCGTCATTTAAAGTGGCTTCATTTTAGCAAGTAAGAGAGAAGATATGCCATCTTTCGTGCACTAAAAACATTATACCCTAGAGGTACATCAAAGGTTTTACTTTAATTAACTTTGAAATAAAAAGGATACGGTTTTCTTTAAATATTTTAGTAAATTGATATTCTTAATAATCTCATTGACTTCATAGAACTCTCCATTTGATTACAGATAGAGTGTAGCCTACTAACGTTTCTAAGCATTACAGTGTGTATGTTCGGAAGAGCGACTGAAAGAACTGAAAATGTGTACTTATTAGGTTGATTTTGAATACAATGAATCCGTTTTTACAATTTCCATCATAGAACCACTTTGCAAAGTTTATATAAATATATATATAATAAACATTGAATCACAAAGAGTACTTGCTCCGCCGGGACTCAAACGCGGATCTCTCACTTGCCGGGTAAGTGCGCTATCACTACACCACAGAGCCCTTACGATTCTATTATTTTGTATTCAGCCGTTTCTGTCACATACGTGTTTAAATATCCAAAATATTACAAGATCGGAAGACCAGGTCAAGAACTTTTTAAGGAACAAAACTGGGCATTAGTCTCTATCCACTACGAGAAAGCATACTCGTAAGTTGGCTAGGCCTTTTGATTAGCCCTTCTTCAAAATCCAATTCTTTTAATTTGTATTTCCCTTACATAAAACAATTGAGGTATTTATTATATTCCTTTTTAGTTAAAGTATACTTAAAAAAATGTATTCATACACCCATTATATACATATAATATAGGATGTTACATAATCGACGGATGTAGCACTCTTTGCAATTCAGTCATTATTTAAATTAATATAACTGAATTTGGTAAAAAAATACAACGCAAGTGGTATTTACAAAAACTTCATTAACAGCGAATCAGTTATAAAGACTTAAAATCACGAATAACTATATAGTAGCCGGGGAAGAACTTGGCAGCTAGGAAGTGGTATTAGGTGTCAACCTATTATCATTGCATGGATTGAGAACTATTTTATAGATCTATATGTAGTAAACCACGGCTTTACATGGACATCGAACTTTGTAAAGATCGACCAAGGTGACGGGAAAGGAGCGATAAGTTAGTGCGAGAATGTCCACTTATAAATACAATCAGATAAGTTGTTTACTTACCTCTCTCCTAGCTAAAATTAAAACTATATAAGTTTGTTGGTGTTCACTAGAATTCTTTATTTTTAGAAACTCGCCTTGCGCACTGTGCAATTCTGTTGTTATATTCTCGGCATTCAGCCGGAAAATATTCACTCATACATTTGGTTTATTAGGTACCAATCTATTTGCTTGTAAATTTCCCGTTTTACCGTCACAGTTTCGCCTTGAATTGGGCATTGAAAATAATAAGCCATTTCATTTTAATTTATCCAGTGAAATAAAGTTTTGTAATAGTGGTAAAGTGCAATTTAAACTGAACAAAAAAAAATAACAGTAACTTGATCTCAACTGAAAAGCAAACACTTAATGACCAGGAACAACTTATTTACAATAACTATTCTATCAATAGGTTTTAGTTATAACACATTTGCATAGTGAACAAATGATGATAAAGTGCAATAAATGGGATGTAGATCATTATAAGTTACACAAACACGCGCAATATGAGTATATAAAGCATTGAAAAACATCTCTCTCTCTCTCTCTCTCTCTCTCTCTCTCTCTCTCTCTCTCTCTCTCTCTCTCTCTCTCTCTCTCCGATGCCAGTGAAGATTCGTAGTGAAAGTGACTTGTTCTCCCGTAGTCCCATCTGTAGCCCTGGAGGCCCTGGACGAGCTGGAAGTACCCTCCCCTGGGATGAAGCCAGGTAAGAACCAAGATCAACGTAGGGGAGTTGGCATCTATCCTCCAATGCACCCTTTATACCTCATTTCTTACCCATCCTTCCGGATGTAATAGTTCTCAATCAATGTTTTGTGAATCTCTTTCTCGACGTTACATTTTTTGCCTCCGAATCGGATTTTCTATGTCTCTCCGAACTTAACAGACTCATTAAATGACAGATAACTGGAACAATTGGCTTTAACTGGAACAGGCATGAAATTTACTTTTAGAACTGATGGCAAGTAATTCTTTTCGTGTTTGGTTTATTTACAATAAATAATTACAATACTGATACTGCAGGATATAAAGCAAGCCATTCCACTAAACCGCACAAGAATTTAATGTCGACTAGAGTAATTTATGCTTTCAACCATCATTAATGACGGTTAGGTGGATCATTTCGTCTTCCACCTGTGCAACTGCTCTTCTCACAAATGTTTATTGATGCCCGTACAAAAGACATAACCACTGAAGTGGTTAATTTTACAAAAAAAGTGTTGTACATATGAATAGCTAGGGAAACGTAGTTCAAGGTGAGTAAGGGACAGAACCATACTTTTTGTGAATTGGATTCAAAAGTGCTTCTAATGATAAAATTCAGACAAATCTGTTGCAACTTTTTCTAGTCGCATAGCTATCAGACCACGCCTTCAGATAAGATACAGACTTTATCGACAAAAGGTGACATTGACAATTATTCAACTATGTACGCATAAGCTGGTATTATCAGCACCACCATCCCGGTTTTTAGTTAACAAAAATATTTCAAAAAGATTTCTGAATATTAAAATTATTATGGTATTTTATGGGTCCATAGGAAAAGAGACAAATATCGGTGTATTTTAAGTCTTTCAATCTATTTTACCGCATACATTTCTTAAACTTATTTGTTTCCAAGTCCATATTGTATTAATTTATTATACTTCCTAGTAGTAACCATAATTTACAAAGCAAAGGAATTAATGACTAGATCATGGGAATACACAATACATTAGTTTCTGTAAAAATGGACTGTTAAGACCGGTATTGTATTAAATTATATGTAATTAATTAAATTAATGTGTTATTCTTAACTCATTTACATTAAATTTGCGATATATACTAAGGTTTTTAATGATAAAAAAGTGAAAACGATGACCATTGTTTTGATAAGTGTTAGTGAATATTGTGTATTCTTTATCCTAACTTTGAGTGGTATAATAAGACATTCTTTAACTTGCAATTATGAAATGGGGTTAAATCTTAGAGTATGCTTCAGATAACCTGGACTGTGGTTGGCAGCATTGTGGGTAGTATAATTTCGTGTGTACCATTATTTAACAGGGGACCTATTTTTGTCTCTCTGTCACGATACTGATTACCAAACTCGTTGCAAAGAATAAAGAACTTCTAAATTTTTCAAAATATAGAATAGAAAAGAAGAAAACTGGAAAAGTGATTACCGTTTACAATTCCCTGAAAAGATGTCGGCCACTATGTGGAGAGCCGCTTTTATTCAACAGGAAACTGGTTTAGCAGTTCCCTCCTAACTAAAAAAGGATATTTTGTAATGTCCTTTCTCTAATATAATCTCATTTAAATATTCAAATATCCCTCCTCATTCCCTCATTATTTTTATGCTTTAACTGACCATCGAATAGTACCTTTCATAGCCAAAGAATTCGTCAACCATAAACGTACACTCGTGCACATTATACCACATAATCATATCAAAAGGAAAAGTTAAATAATTTATTTCAGTTTTACAACTTTATAAATAGCCGTTCACTGCCAGAACTGAGAAACTGAGACAAATGTTCATCCAGAGCACTGGTCCAGACAATAGAGTTCACTCAGCTGTAAACTTGTAAAGTTGGCCCAATAAATTAATGATTCTCAAGTTTCACCAAAGTTTTGAAGCTCATCGGCTGTAAAATCTTTGTTCTTGCCATTGGCAGTTGCCTTTATTCCACAGAAGATTACTCTTGGTCAAACTCTTTTATAGCAGTTAAGATTATTAATTGTTCAAGTCCAGCGCGCGTGTATTTCCTGCTAGGCTTTAAAATCTTGCTAGCATACTTAAGTAGTAATTACACCGTTATTACTAGTTAAGTATATACTTAATATGCTTACACTTGTATATTACGTAGACGAATGAAATTTTTCTATTTACCCATTTAATATGAATTTCGATTACACAAATGGGTGTTGCAAGCCCATGTCCTAGCCCGGTTTATGTTAAGTTTATTTAAACTTTTTAATATATATATATATATATATATATATATATATATATATATTATAATCATGTGTATGAGAAGGTTGCTTAAAATACATTACCAGATTTTAATTTAAGATACTCTAAAAATATGTATTGTCCTACACCTAAAAAGTATTGTCAAATTTTGATTTAAGATTTTAATTTTTGATAATTTAAAAATCATCCGTGATCACCCTAACCTTTTTTATCAATTTAATACAAAGCATTTCATTCAAGATATTTGTAGAAAACCCATCCCGTAACTAATAGCTCAGGATCCTATAGCCAATTTTCATTCTATTAGTCACAATCTGGTTTTAATTGGAAACTGAAGACGAATTTTCCCTCAAAGAAAAATCCAAATTTTCGGCTGTTCTTATTTTTGCGGAAGGGGAATTCGGAGGGTATCTAAATGGTTAAAAATACGAAACTATAATTGTTCTTAGATTACATTTATTCTAGCTTTTTATACTTAAAATCTATCCTGAGGCACATAAATAACAGTTTTATCACCGACACGTAGATAAAGACGCTGATTTTTTTTTCTTTTTAGGGTCTGTATATAGTTTTCTCATACTGATCTCAATATATTTCCATGTATAACTGTTTATTCTAAGGATATCAACGTAAGAAACATGTGTTTTGAGAAAAAAAGTTATTTCATATCTCCACTTTTTAATACTCTCCCAGTTCCATCTTGGACAGATAATTAAAGGTATTCCCACTAAGGTTTTCCTACCAAAAAGAACGTAAAATTAATAATCAGAAAGACTTATCTGCACAAGGCACGGAATTTAAAATCTAATAAGCTTAACTTACACCTGTATACTATATCGTAACCTGATTAATTAATTAATTGATTTCATGTCATGTATTTGTGTGTGTATGCCTATACTGTTTTTTTTTACTTATTTGAGTGTGCACTTGACAATGCCGTGATCGAGAAAAACATGTTACGCTAGGAATAAATTGGATTGATCAATCTGTGAGTATATAATATAAGTTTTATATAAGCGATCCCAGATCCAGGCCGAAATAAATACGTTGGATATAGTTTCGTGTCATACAATTATCCAACTATCTATATTGCACGGTAAATTATAGTTGCAGTATTATCAATATAACTAAGAACACAAACTAATGAATAGTTATTTTCAAAATTATTATTTCCACTAAAACAGTTTACCTTTAACGATATTCAAATATAAATCAAGCCATAAGAAACTAGCAAAGTAAGTAAGAGAAGAGATGTTTTGTATTTTTAAGAGACGGAACAGTATTGCTCCCTGTCTCAGTGCAACCGAATATCAACGGGAAATTACTGCCATAACCGGAAATGGAGTTTGTAAAACTTAATTTAGTCAAGTTTTTATTAGGGTAACTTACCTCAGTACATTACAATATTGCTGAGCGAAATTAAAGTTTCTCAACAAAAATGGACGTACTTTTAGTTTACAATAATTATCCTTTTACTGATACAGCACTAGCAGACATTGTCGCTAGAAGTATCTTAAAATTGTTATGGCTTAAAATGAATGGTAATGAGTGTTAAAACTAAATATAATACAACTAGAAGCATTACATGTAAGCCTACAGTGAAGTATACTTTGTGTTACACTTTAAATTGAACACTTACGTAATGTTATGATTTTCTATGTTCAATTTAGCGTTGTTATTTTTGTTCCAAATTGTATATTTTAAAGGCAGAGATAAGAAAATATATCTGCATGAATAAATTAATTATCTCATACTAGTATTCTATTATGCTTGTTAGTGTTTTATATTTAGACCCTCTTTTTTCATTCATATTATATTGTATCACATTGTTCCTTCAAACTTACCTTTAACACGAGGTTCAATAGTTTGTATAATTGCTGTAAGAAAAGGGTTAAATTTATTTATTTCATAGAGAAGTACTCAAATCAATAAATTATTTTTAATGTATTCTAAATTATTTTAAATATTAAAGATTTTATTTTTTTATTTGACATTTTTATCGGTTGCGAAATGATATCGCTTGTAGTGAAATAGAATATTTAATTATGGATTTTCCAACGAATACGAAACATGATTAAATTTTACATTATTATTTAAAAACCCACTGTTTAAAACTTTTATCAGACAAGCTAACTGTTTTTTCTTATACCTGTTGAAATCGATAAAATTACGAAACATAGTGTTATTAAAATCTCTAATTTTGTCTCTAATATACGTAAGTTTACCTATTATTTATATACTTAATTATTTATATACGTAAGTTATTATACTTGTATTAATAATGATTCTTGAAATAAATAATATAATATAATATATAACATAGAAACTACAAATTTAATAATACAATGACATTAATATATCTTAATAATTGTTAAATTTGCCACATTTAACTCAATCGGAGAGCGATAATGTAAACTGGCAATAAATAACTTTTAATACTGGATTATAACTCATGCTCTTACTGCATGTAAAAATATTGATAAGCAAACTTGTTTTCAAGAGATATTTGTTAGAAAGATAATTATTTTAAACTAACAAGAACATTTTTCAATAACCAAATTCTTGAATATGATTGCTCAGAATTATTCCAATTGTCTGATATCAATTTGACAAATCATCTATATTATCTCATCCCTATTCATTATGGCCATCGTGAGTAATTTGGATTTGGTTCCGGAAGTCCTAGATTTTCTCGAAGTTCTTGAATCAATCCTTTCCCCCTCGTCGTTTAATATCTGCTGTGGTAATCTTGGATATTTTGTTTCATAATATTCAACCCGCTTTGACAGAACCACTGAGTGCTGAGTTACAGATTCCACAAAATCCACCACAAGGCGGTGCTCATATCTCTGAGATGTTCTGCTTTCATCCCTGGACACATTTCATCAACTGAAATATTTTCTTATTGAAATTCTTGCGAAATCATTTGGGAATGCCTTTTATCTTAACGTCCCGCTTCTTACCGCCTCTGTTTGTGTTCCTCCTTTGGTAAGACAATGCGGTAACCTGCCTTCTCCAATTTCAATGCCTCTGCATATTTTGTGTTTCCCGCTCATTATTCCTTTGCCACAGGAAGTCTTGTGGAATGTTACCTCTAATGAATGTTATATTTGAAAATTATCATTAAATTCCAAGATATAAAACAGCTAACTACATTTCATACTTAGCAATTTGAAATAAGAATAAAATAAATCAAGAATGCATCTTAGTCTATAGTGCTAGTTATCCTTTACCTGTGCTAAATATATACTTAAATGAGAAAGTGTTATTCTTGTCAGCACACTTTTAACGATAGTTTATTTTTAGGTTGGCTAACGTTTAAAAATTAGTGTTACCTTTATGTGTTTTGCATTCAAAAGGAAATGTGGATTATATAAGAAAATAAGGATTGAAAAATTACGACAGGGCGTTCTCTCTTTATTGGGCCCACTCCTAGTGGGCCCACATCCGTCCCTCCATCTTTTGTCGCCATCTTGTTTCTGCCGTGACGATAGCTATATACTCTTTTACTACCTTTATTGGTATGTGTGTGTCACCGGCTGTCTTGTTGCGGTACCTCTGTTTGTGTTCCTCCTTTGGTAAGATCTAATCTGCCTCCTACCATTTGCCGCATACTTTATGTTTCCAGCTTAATATCCCTTTTTCACAAAGTAGTATGCAATGTTACCTCTAATAAATATTATATTTTAAAATCATCATTACATTCAAAAATAAAAAGCGGACTACTTTTCACACTCAGCAAGTTGAAATAAGAATAAAAAAAAACAATACATCTGACTCTACAGGGCTAGATATTTTTCAGAACTGGGAAAGTGCTGAAAAATTTTGTAACGATGTTTTATTTTTAGGCCACCTGACATTTAAAATATTAGTGTTACCTTTATGTGTTATGCGTACAAAGGTAAATGTACAAAATGAAACTTCGTCATCGATTTTGCTTCCAATTAATATGTATGAGTTTTACAACATATTGCAGTAATCCTTTAATTTAAGATTTCATAAACGTTTGGGACAAATTAACATATTTATCAAAAATTGAAATCTTTCCAAAAGAAGCTATTTAAATATCATAATTAAAACTCTGGGCATTATGTTCAATTTTTACTAGGCAAGTATGTCAGACCCACACGAGTAACGCTGCTAAACATAATTTAGTGTAACTTTTTATAAACTCTGCATTCTGAAAATGTTACATCATATTCCCAAAAAAGCTGCAAGACATTCTTTATGTCACGTTTTATTCCAAATTGATTCTAAGCAAGAGCGCTGTGCCAATTTCTGCTGGATGCGAAGTAATGTCAGTGTAACAAGCCAGGTATTGAATCTTAGGCTCACATTGTCCTCAATGAGTGGCAACAAGCTGAGTTACGGTACACTGGGCGTCATATCTTCCCTGGTGTAAGGGCGTTCCCCAGGGATAAGCTTAATAGTCGTTGCTTTTTCCGAGTTTACAGGCCATCAAGTTGTCCTCTTCACTGGAATTTAGTCAGACATTCAAAACAATTGGAAAGATTTCGAGGTTGGGGGTGCCATCTCATGTTCAAGAGTAGGCCAAGTTCGCCAACAAAGACACCTTTGGAGAGATTTTTCGTACATCAAAATAAGATTTCAAATATTTCAAACCAATCAAGGGATGCCTAGATATGCTAGAGAGTTGCAGGTATCTCTCGGTGTGATGACTGATTTAGTAGTGAACTTTGGAAACATGCAGTGCAGAACTTGTATACAGTCCAGCCACAAACTTTCTTGAGTGAGTTTGGGGGTCTGGTATGGGAGACGGGAGACGCTATAACATCAAGAACACAATCTCAACTTCAAGGTACTAAGTATATCGTTTTAGATCAAAACTTTGAGTGGAAGTTGGTAGTTCTTAAAAAGTATTCTACACAAGTAATGTGTAGGGTTTATTTTACAAATTCATACATGTAGCACTGTTGTAGATAGGAACGTTCCATGTGCCACTGTTATTTTACAATATTGGAATGGAGATACGAGTGCCAATTTTTATTACTTCACTTAGTGTAAAGGCATTGCTGTAATTCTTTATTGAGACCTATCGAAACTATATTACAATATACCTAAGTAATAAGAACATTAGTGGTTTCCAATATTATAGAATACGGTAATTTAAATCTTTCTTTTCCTCTTCATATGGTCAAAAGTACGAAAATATGTACTGGCCATACTTTAAACACACACCAAACGACTTTACAATATGTGTTAGGCACACCATAAAGTCCTCGAGTCCTGAAACATCTTAAATAGGTTTCTATGAGTACCAGGAAGATGTTGATGTTGGGATCAAAATCTCAAAGGCTGGTCTATCCCTCTTGCAGTACAACTCACCATAGAAAGGTCGTAGAGACTTGAAATAATTTAGCACATAAGTTCATTTCAGTTCAAGGAAGATGTTTATATTTTGGGATCAAAAGGTCACAGCCAGTAAGTCCATCTGTCTATGCCTCCTCATAGAAAGTATGTACTTATAAACTTGACAAATAGGTTGCGCTTGGTTTAAGGTAGAATTCTATTGATGGGGTCAAAAGGTCAAAGGACAGTTAGTCCATCTGTCTATTCGATACCTCTTCATAGAAAGGTCCCAGAATGTACTTATAAACTTGACAAATAGGTTGCGCTTGGTTTAAGGTAGAATTCTATTGATGGGGTCAAAAGGTCAAAGGACAGTTAGTCCATCTGTCCATCCGATACCTCTTCATAGAAAGGTCCCAGAATGTACTTATAAACTTGACAAATAGGTTGCGCTTGGTTTAAGGTAGAATTCTATTGATGGGGTCAAAAGGTCAAAGGACAGTCAGTCCATCTGTCCATCCGATACCTCTTCATAGAAAGGTCCCAGAATTTACTTATAAACTTGATAAGTAGGTTGCGCTTGGTTTAAGGTAGAATTCTATTGATGGGGTCAAAAGGTCAAAGGACAGTCAGTCCATCTGTCCATCCGATACCTCTTCATAGAAAGGTCCCAGAATGTACTTATAAACTTGATAAATAGGTTGCGCTTGGTTTAAGGTAGAATTCTATTGATGGGGTCAAAAGGTCAAAGGACAGTCAGTCCATCTGTCCATCCGATACCTCTTCATAGAAAGGTCCCAGAATTTACTTATAAACTTGATAAGTAGGTTGCGCTTGGTTTAAGGTAGAATTCTATTGATGGGGTCAAAAGGTCAAAGGACAGTCAGTCCATCTGTCCATCCGATACCTCTTCATAGAAAGGTCCCAGAATGTACTTATAAACTTGATAAATAGGTTGCGCTTGGTTTAAGGTAGAATTCTATTGATGGGGTCAAAAGGTCAAAGGACAGTCAGTCCATCTGTC
Organism: Homalodisca vitripennis; assembly: GCF_021130785.1. Lineage (NCBI taxonomy): Eukaryota > Metazoa > Arthropoda > Insecta > Hemiptera > Cicadellidae > Homalodisca > Homalodisca vitripennis. The sequence continues at coordinate 4,663,825 of NC_060212.1, read as the reverse complement.
CATCCGATACCTCTTCATAGAAAGGTCCCAGAATGTACTTATAAACTTGATAAATAGGTTGCGCTTGATTTAAGGTAGAATTCTATTGATAGGGTCAAAAGGTCAAAAGACAGTCCGTCCATATGATGATCAAATTGCATTTCTAATGTTTTTACTGGTCCTTTGATTTTGTGTTGAATTGCTTCATTGAATATTCTATATTGTGATATAATCAAGTGGCAAATCGAGTAAAATTAGATCAAATGTAACAGTCATGCCACTAAAATTGAGTCCATGCTAAATTTCGCTAAAAAATCTGCAATTTTATACGTAAATAAAAACATACTCATAAAGATTGGGTTAACCGGTACACTTAAGTGAACAGATTGAGAGTTTTATTTCATCATACACCACTCTTTCTTGTCGTAATTCTCAAAACAATCTGAAAAAATATTCAGTTTATATATATATATATCAGTTTTTTATATATATATATATATATATATATATATATATATAGAGTTTTGATTAAAACTCTATATATATATATATAGTTTCGTTTCTATTGAAAGAATTTACTTTTTCAAAGAAACGTATTGGTGTTGAATCTTAAGCCAACTCCGACCTAATGGTTTAACTTCTAATTTTTATTTTAAAATATAAAATTTAAAAGTATATAAAGTTGGTGTCTGTGGAATTTATGAATTTTATTTTTTAATTGGCCTTTTTTATTTTTCGTTCTCAATTTGGCTAGGTACGGCACAAAGAGATATCAAATGATATAACGGGTGATTGATCGTGGAACAACCAAATAAAATAACAAAGTAATTATAATTAGCATGCATATTAAACGAAATTATTTTTATTTTAATAAATGTAATTTGCAATAAAAATTAGATATTACGTATCATTGATCAATATTAAAGTTGAAACTATTTCCAATTGAAAAACATGTCACTGTACATAAATATATAAAATATTTGTATTTGGTTGATTAGGTCCCGCTATTAACCCAACAAAAACTGACAATCGACAGTGTTCTAGTTGTTTTGTTCCTATTTCAACCGATAGTCAACCGAACAACCGTTGTTTTTCCGTTTCCGTTTCCTCTCGTCGCTATATATAAATATAAATAAAAAAAAAAACACACACACACATACATGTATACATATGTACATATATATGAATATATAAATGACAATCGGAGAAAACTCTAAACATTGCAATATATTATTTCTTTGTGTCAATTTTGACATCAAAACAATGAGATTAAAATTGGTCAGTCCCGTTCACGTCATTTTAGCTGAAGCGAGTCGATTTATTTGTTTGACACATACGGGTTACATGAACAATACGTAGAATATAACACGTATATTGTAGTGACAGAAATGGGAACGTGCAAAGAGCAATCAATGTTACTGTCACTGTCAGCCCAATCGCAATTAGCGACTATGAAAAATTGCAACGACATGCAATCAGTCAAACATTGATTAGTGTGCTAGTTTTTCAACAAACCCGTACAACTATCCACAAAGAAAATGACAACTAAGTTATCAGGTTTGTCAACTTTAAAATAGGTAAAATTCAATTGCACAGGTACATACAATGCGAGCAATACAACCGCGCATAACAAATGCACTTAACCTATAACAGTAAAATACAGCAAGAAGACAGCCGGTGACACACACATACCAATAAGTGTAGTAAAAGAGTGTATAGAGATCGTCACGGCAGAAACAAGATGGCGACAAAAGATGGAGGGACGGATGTGGGCCCACTAGGAGTGGGCCCAATAAAGAGAAAAAGCCCTGTCGTAATTTTTCAATCCTTATTTTCTTATATAATCCACATTTCCTTTTGAATGCACAACACATAAAGGTAACACTAATTTTGTAAACGTTAGCCAACCTAAAAAAAAACTATCGTTAAAAAGAGTCAGCACAAGAATAATACTTTCTCATATAAGTATATATTTAGCACAGGTAAAGGATAACTAGCACTATAGACTAAGATGCATTTTATTTTATTCTTATTTCAAATTGCTAAGTATGAAATGTAGTTAGCTGTTTTAAATCTTGGAATTTAATAATAATTTTCAAATATAACATTCATTAGAGGTAACATTTCACAAGACTGTGGAAAAGGAATAATAAGCGGGAAACACAAAATATGCAGAGGCATTGAAATTGGAGAAGGCAGATTACCGCATTGTCTTACTAAAGGTGGAACACAAAGGGAGTAAGAAGCGGGACGTTAAGATAAAAGGCATTCCCAAATGATTTCGCAAGAATTTCAATAAGAAATATTTCAGTTAATGAAATGTGTCCAGGGATGAAAGCAGAACATCTCAGAGATATGAGCAGCGCCTTGTGGTGGATTTTGTGGAATCTCTAACTCAGCAACTTAGTGGTTCTGTCAAAGCGGGTTGAATATTATCAAACAAAATATCCAAGATTAACATAGTAAATATAAAAAGAAGAGGGGGAGAGGAATGACTCCAGACACAAATCCAAATGATCCATGATGCCCATAATAAATAGGGATGAGATAATATATATGATTTGTCAAATTAATATCAGACAATTGGAATAATCCTGAGCAATCTATCATATTCAAGAATTTGGTTATTGATAAATTTTCTTGTTAGTCTAAAATAATTATCTTTGTAACAAATATCTCTTGAAAACAAGTTTGCTTATCAATATTTTTACATGCAGTAAGAGCATGAGTTATAATCCAGTATTAAAAGTTATTTATTGCCAGTTTACATTATCGCTCTCCGATTGAGTTAAATGTGGCCAATTTAACACTTATTAAGATATATTAATGTCATTGCATTATTAAATTAGTAGTTTCTATGTTTAATAAATATTATATTATTTATTTCAAGAATCATTGTTAATACAAGTATAATAACTTATGTATATAAATAATTAAGTATATAAGTAATAGGTAAACTTACGTATATTAGGGACAAAATTAGAGATTTTAATAACACTATGTTTCGTAATTTTATTGATTTCACCAGTATAAGAAAAAACAGTTAGCTTGTCTGATAAAAGTTTTAAACAGTGGATTTTAAAATAATAATGTAAAATTTAATCATGTTTCGTATTTGTTGGAGAATCCATAATTAACTATTCTATTTCACTACAAGCGATATCATTTTGCAACCGATAAAAATGTCAAATAAAAAAAGAAAATCTTTAATAATTAAAATAATTCAGAATACATTAAAAAATAATTTATTGATTTGAGTACTTCTCTATGAAATAAATAAATTTAACCCTTTTCTTACAGCAATTATACAAACTATTGAACCTCGTGTTAAAGGTAAGTTTGAAGAAACAATGTGATACAATATAATATGAATGAAAAAAGAGGGTCTAAATATAAAACACTGACAAGCATAATAGAATATTGTTATGAGATAAATAATTTATTCATGTAGATATCATCTCTGCATCTCTGCCTTATCTTTGCCTTTAAAATATACTATTTGGAACAAAATCAACAACGCTAAACTGAACATAGAAAATCATAACATTACGTAAGCGTTCGATATAAAATGTAATACAAAGTATACTTCACTGTAGGCTTACATGTAATGCTTCTAGTTGTACTATATTTATTGCTAACACTCATTACCATTCATTTTAAGCTATGACAGTTTTAAGATACTTCTAGCGACAATGTCTGCTAGAGCTGTGTCAATAAAACAATAATTAATTGTAAGCTAAAAGTACGTCCATTTTTGTTGAGAAACTTTAATTTCGCTCAAAAATATTGTAAAGTACAGAGGTAAGTTACCCTAATAAAAACTTGACTAAATTAAGTTTTACAAACTCAATTTCCGGTTATGGCAGTAATTTCCCGTTGATATTTGGTTGCACTGAGACAGGGAGCAATTCTGTTCCGTCTCTTAAAAAATACAAAATATCTCTTCTCTTCTCTTACTTTGCTAGTTTCTTATTGCTTGATTTATATTTGAATATCGTTAAAAGTCACTTGTTTTAGAGGAAATAATAATTTTGAAAATAACTATTCATTAGTTTGTGTTCTTAGTTATATTGATAATACTGCAACTATAATTTACCGTGCAATATACTGTAGATAATTGGATAATTGTACGACACGAAACTATCTCCAACGTATTTATTTCGGCCTGGTTCTGGGATCGCTTATATAAATCTTATGTTATATACTCACAGATTGAGCAATCAAATTTATTCCTAGCGTAACGCGTTTTTCTCGAGCACAAAATTGTCTAACACACTAAAATAAGTAAAAAAACACAGAGTAGCTAACACACATGACATAAAATTAATGAATTAAAAGTTGGCCCAGTTAGTTTAGTTCGTTGTTTTAATTCCAGTGTAATACGGATTAGCCTGCAGGTATTTGGTATAAATTGATAGGACGATACTGAATTGTTGTATTACATTACTAATTACCAAATTAAATTCAAAAATTGTTGAAATACATCTTCCTGCATGGAATTGAATCTGTGAAAACCAGCTATGCGACAAGTTGCAATTCATAAGACTTCAAAAAATTGAATTGAATACTTGCAGAAACTTTAAACAAAGTCAAGAAACCAATGAAGGCGAATCTGAAAATATAAAAGTTAAGAAAGTTTTATAGTTTAAATTATAATTTAAATCAAATTTTAACAAAATTAAACAACTACTTAAACAGCAACAATAATTATTATCGGATATCATACATTACATAATATCTACGTAACAATTCATCGCTCTTATTTTGTTTGTTGCTGATTTTTAACTTTCGCTTTTTTTAATCTCCCAAGAACCTTGATATTATGGGCTGAGCGTTAGCGAAGGGGCTTGAAATTGTTTTTCTGTCTCGTAATCTCGAGAACCAAATTACCCATAGAAAATATATTATTTATTATTTTATACGATACTTCATTTACACACACACACACATAATTTATTTATTTATACAATTTTGAGTTTGATGATTGCTCCATGGAATTTGACGGAGGGTTGGCGAATATTTTTACACTAACCTTATGAGTAACTATGAATAAAATATGTAAACATTGCAAAATAAATCAAGTTGTAAGCACAGTACACCCATATGCTATTTTAACAAATAGTATTACTACACATTTAGCTTAACAATCCCCAAGAAATCTCGAGAAATACTTAATCTTTAGACTTCAAACTTTAAATTTTGCATGAAACTTCATTTCTATATAGACAAGAATCAGTTTGTCTTGTTTATACATGGGATTTGGCTGAGCGTCATTGAAGCTTATCACTCAGTAGGATGATGCAATTTCTATTTTACTACCAGGAAATTTCTTTTCGATACGAACGTCTGTGTGTTCGCAAGATTTAAATTAATTATACGCTTGAAGCTTTGCATGTAACCCGAACGTAGATTGTTATGTAACACGTAGTATGAGCGTATCTACCTTCTTAATCAAGCATAATGTATAAAATTGGATTTACTACTAACAAAATTGGCACAAAGTTTTGGTTTTTTTAGTTTAATTTGACATTGGAAGAAACGTTTACATAGGAAGAATTTGTACCAAAACCTTTCAAATAAAAAAACTTGTTCTATACCCTTCATATATTGTTACTCATTATATATATATATATATATATATATATATATATATATATATATATATATGTGTGTGTGTGTCGAAATGCATGTAAAAAGATGTATAGAAAACCCTGAAATTAATATTATTTCATCTTTAAGAGAAACTATTACCTGATTAGGATATGGTATACTGTACAGTAATTGTAGATTGAGCTTATTAGCAAAAACAGCTTTTTTATCTTAAGTTCTTGTTGCTAGGAAACCTTTAGTGGAAACTCCAATTATCTCTCCAAGGTCGAAATGGGAAGGCATTAGAAAGGAGAAAAATGAAATTATAATTTTTTATGTGATTATATTTTTCTTAAGTTGTTATCCTTAACACAAACTGTTAGACACGGAAATATATTTCAAAGCGTCAGACTACCATGTATTAAGGCCAAAGTAACAAAACATTTCAGTCTCTTTATGTACTTGTCGGTGATGAAACTGTTATTTATGTGCATGAGGATCGATTTTAAGAATAAAAAGCTAAAAAACGTAATCCAAGAAAAAAATAAAGTTTCATATTTTTAACCCTTTTTCATACACTCACATTTTCCCTTCCACAAAAATAAGAACAGCAGAAAATCAATTTCTCTCTTAGGGGAAAATTTTCTACAGTTTTCAATTAAAACCAGATTGTGACTAACAGAATGCAAATTGGCTCTAGGATCCTGAGCTATTAGTTACAGGATGGGCTTTCTACAAATATCTTCAATGAAATGCTTTGATAAAAAAATGCTTTGATGAAAAATATTGATAAAAAAGGTTAGGATAATCACTTGTATTTTAGATAATAAAATAAAAATATTAAATAACAATTTGCGAATGACTTTTAAGTATCTTTCCCGTACACACGATTATACTTAAATATATATTCAAATCTATATATATAAAAATGAAACTGTTCGTGTGTAACAGCATCACTCACAAACGGCTGGACGGATTCGCCTAATTTTTTTTTAATTTGTTCGTCTTGATCTGTAGAAGGTTATAGGATACTTTTTATCCCTTTCCCGATTCAGGATTCCGCCCCACTGGTTACAGAAATACCCGTAAGAAATGCATTGCAGCAAACATATGTTATTAAGTGAAAGAGTCTTTTCAAATTTTTAATCAGCTGTTCTTTGTAAACATATATAATGCGACAAAAAATATATTTATATATAATTTAATTACTATTTTAAATTTCTTTACACTTATAGTTTTAAAGCATAGAGTAAGCTTAAGAGAAACGACAAATTTTGTTTAAACTGTTTCTGCAATCACTGTTAAACATAGACTTTACTATCCAGATAATACAATTCAAATTTGACGTAAAAATTCACCTTTAACTGCAATATTTATTTAATATAAACCATGCTCATGCTTGATCAGAAGAGCAATGCAGATATCATAATTACTATCTTACGTTGGCTACAAATATAAAGAATGTTATAAAATCAACCTTAGTTGTTTTTTTTGACAGAAGTATGGTTCTCAAAACTCCGTGTGTACATATTCTCTCGATCGAGACAACAAAGCAAGCTCAATCGTGGTATCGGAGATATAACTAATTTAATCTAAAATTTATCATAGTAAAAAAAAAAATTTACTAAGTAATATAAGGACTTCGGTTCTTAAGATTTGCGTGCGAAGCCGTGGGTAACTTATTGAAATGCGCAGCGAAGCGCGCCGGGTCCGCTAGTCTAACATAAATATAAAAAAAACGGGCTAGGATATGTACTCATAACACCCATTTATGTACACAAAATCCATATAAAGTGGGTAAATACATAGAACAATTTCATTCGTGTATGTAATGTGAATGTGTAAGCACATTACGAGATGTAATACTAGTTAACTATCCTAGCAAGATTTTAAAGCCTAGCAAGAAATATACGGCGCGCTGGACATGAACAATGAATAAGCTTAACTGCTATAAAAGAGTTTGACCAAGAGTAATCTTCTGTGGAATAAAGGCAACTGCCAATGGCAAGAACAGAGATTTCACAGCCGATGAGATTCAAAACTTTGGCGAAACTTGAGAATCATTAATTTATTGGGCCAACTTTACAAGTTTACAGCTGAGTGAACTCTATTGTCTGGACCAGTGCTCTGGATGAACATTTGTCTCTGTTTCTCAGTTCTGGCAGTGAACGGCTATTTATAAAGTTGTAAAACTGAAATAAATTATTAAATGTTCCTTGTGATATGATTAACTGGTATGATGTGCACGAGTGTACGTTTATGGTTGACGAATTCTTTGGCTATGAAAGGTACTATTTGATGGTCAGTCAAAGCATAAAAATAATGAGAGAATGAGGAGGGATATTTGAATATTTTAAAGGGAATATATTAGAGTGTGGACATTATAAAATATCCTTTTTCAGTTAGGAGGGGACTGCTAAACTAGTTTCCTGTTGAATCAAAGCGGCTCTCCACATAGGGGCCGACATCTTTTCAGGCAAATGTAAACGGTAATCACTTTTCCAGGTTTATTCTTTTTTTTATCTTTTGTGAAAATTTTGAGGTTCTTTATTCTTTGCAACGAGTTTGGTAATCAATATCGTGACAGAGAGACAAAAATAGGTCCCCTGTTAAATAATGGTACACACGAAATTATACTACCCAAAATGCTGACAACCACAGTCCAGGTTATCTGAAGCACACTCTAAGATTTAACCCCATTTCATAATTGTAAGTTAAAGAATGTCTTATTGTACCACTCGAAGTTAGGATAAAGAATACTCAACACTCACTATCACTTGCTGGCAACATGGCGTTATTGCCTGTTATCAAAACAAACGTTAAAGTTTTCAATTTTTAATCATTAAAGACCTTAGTATATATTGCAAATTTAACCTAAATGAGTTAAGAATAAAGTAATAATTTCATTAATTAACCGTAATATAATACAATACCGGTCTTAAAACCAGTATTGAAGCCTTGATGACATTTCTCATTTTTACAGAAACTACTGTCTTGTGTATTTTCATGATCTAGTCCTTAATTCCTTTGTTTTGTAACCTATGGTTACTACTTGGTAGTATAGTAAATTAATACAGTATGGATTTCGAAATTAATAATTTTAAGAAACGTGTACACCAATGAAAACGGCGGTTAAATCGGACGACAGGTACAACTGGCACTTGGATAAGCTCGCCAGTATTGATTTTGGCAAAGGAATGCCCTAAACTATTTTAATGTTAACAAGTAGTCTTCTACTGAATATTAAAAACTAAAACCTACACTGCTGGATATAATATAAATACTATACAGAGTCCAATAGATCTTATTATGATTGTTCTCCACTCATTGTAGTTACTCTATTACCTTAGCTTCTGTTTCAGGATCTAATACGATGTGGTAAAAGGCAACAGGAGTCGTGTTAAAATCATACGTAAGCTCAAAGTAAAAGTAGATTAGTTTGAAACGTTTGTAGAGTGTAATGGCTAATTAAAACGTCACTGTTGACAGAACATGAACGATTCAGACCCGCTCTGAACTGCCTGTTTAAACACGAAACAGTCTGTATGCAGCAAAACAAACATTGTGACTTTTTATTAGCTTATAAACTCGGAAAATCGCAAAAGGAAAGTAATAACTAATTAAAATTGTACAAATTAGTGCACTGGATTTGATTTAGTGGAAGGTACAATTAAAACCTACAAATTTGAGGTGAATACCGCACATCTCAGGTACAGACCGAGCCATCTAGCACGAACCTCGGCTAGCGCATGCGCACGAGCCACCCTTCCCCCTCCAGTCCACAGGAAAATGTGTAGTACAGTCCACACCAAACGTTGTGATGTTACTGTCAGTGTATTGTAATAGACCTTTTTATTGTCAGTGGCGCGTCGACTTTGTAGCGGGCTATATTCGGTCTTATGCGTGTCTCGATAGCATGCAGATTTCAAAACATAGTGATGTTTTTTGAATCACTAAATGTTAGAAAAATCTTACAACCTTCACACTGTCTATTTATAGGAATACCACTTTGTAGGTGATATTAAAAATTAATGTTTGAAATTTGTGGCTACCTGCTAAGGTTGGTTCTTGAGCTGAAAATAAAACAATTTTTGATGGTAAAATTACTTGTAATACTACATAACAAATAGTAACCGTGCGGAGTAATATTTAAATTTCAATAAATGATAATGGGGAATTGAAGAAATCTGGATTAGATAGTAGAGCGTTTTCAGCGTTCCGTGACCTCTGCAAAATTTAGTTTGGCCAAGTATGTCCTGGAAACTGAAGGATTTGGAAAATAGGACTGCAACGTAATGTAGAGGTAAAGCTGCGGCTCTGTAACCGACAGGTCACGGATTCGATTCCTGCAGAGGTCAATAAATAATTGTAAGTGGGTTTGGACGGACTTCCTTTAAAAACGTTTAACATCCTCAACTAAAATTCTCTTGGCGTAGAAAGAACCCACACGTTTAAAAAAAAAACCCGGCAGATCTCATCTTGGTAGAAGGGAAGCAACTGTAGCGTAGTCATCTGTAGCGAAGCAACACTGAAGAATCTGAGTACCGGCGTAAAAAGTACTTATGGTAAGGAGACCAAACAACGAGGTAAATGGTAAGGAGCAGTATTCCAGTCTAGGGCGATCCATGGAAAAGTAGAGTTGTTAGAAAAAAAACTATTTTCAAAACGTTAACTTCGTGGTTGAATCTACAAAAAATGGTCTTTGGGAAGAAAAATACAAAGAAATCAGACCTAGCTAATCAGAGCAAGGACGTAGCCAGTGGGGGAGTCCAAAGGATCCGGACCCCCCAATTTTTTTAAATTACTTTTTTATATACAGTTATTATTATTTATATACTGTAATTCAGTGTTACTGACATTTATTGCCAAAAGATCATTCTCACCAGAGAAACGGGTCAATCTTTTAAAGGAACAAAATGAGGCCTAACTCTCTGTCCACGACGGGAAAATATCAGTTATCTGGACCCCCCCCCCCCCAAATATTTTCCTGGCTACGTTCTTGAATACGGAACGTAAAGTAACTATGGCAAGGAGACCAAGTAATAGAGCAATATTCTAGTCAAGGGCAAACCATATAAAAGTAGAGTTGTTAGAGAAAAACTTATTTTCTCAAAACATTAACTTCGTATGTGCCTCTAAAACATGGTATTTAGGAATAAAAATAAAAAGAAATTTATCAAAAAACCACTATGTGGGTATAATAGGGTAGATACGTTAATAATTTTTTTAAATAACTATTCATATTTTTTACAATCTCAAGTATATTGTACTATTGAACAAATATAAAAAAAATTTTTTTAATGGTTTAAAATGGTTTAGGTTATCGCTTCATATGTATTGTCCAATAAAAGCATTCAATGATTGTTTGAGAAAAGTCTCTGTACTCATTGTGACGATGTCAAACCTTGTTTGCCAATTTGAATCTTGTTATTTTGGAAAAATTCGATGGCTTTTGTTTTTAACACGGTTAGCAGAGCACAATAATAAAGTTACCACTGTGAAGCTTGGCAATCTTCTCTCTTTTAAAAAACAAGAGCATTGTTATAATGCAGTCTCTGAACTATTATATAGTGATATAGAATAATATTATATGAAAATCGCTTAGTTTATTAATAAAGCTACAAGTAAAATAAAATTAGTGGAATGACTCGTAAATATACGTATGACTACAATTTTTATTTTCCAGAAGTTTTACAATTTCTATTTATTTTATGCAGCTAGTTTGAATTACACTTGTATAAACACATTGAAAAACAGAAACAAACAATCAAGTTAACTTCAATACTCAAATATACAAACTTAGACACAATAAAAATATTTAGAAATAAAATAATTGCTTTGATTTTTCAAATATATTTATTTGACACCTATTTAAAATGTATTTGAATTTAACTTTTACAATTAAATACACTTACATATCACGTATTTTAACTGCAATATTTGAGTGAAATATAGTAATACAATTGATAAGGAGCAAGTAGTTTAATGATGATTATTTATGTATCAATATTCATGTTACGCTATGTAAATATTAAAATTATCAAATTATGTTTTAAAAGATTTTTTGTCTCAATATAAAATAAAATAATCCTAAACAATTATTAAATAACATAAACAACTTAGAAAAATATAACTAATTTGAATTAATCCATTTTCTACGAGGATTAATTCATACAATGTATTCTAATTTACAATTTAAAAAGATAAAAAAATTATAAATTAGTTTAAATTTAACGTTGTGTTTTTAATAGTGGATATTGAAAAATGTAATGCAATAGAGATTTCGTTTCCCTTAACGTTAAGAAACCAAGCCATATTTAGATGAAGCTAAAGATTATTAAGGTATCAGAAATACATAATAATTTAAGGAATTATCAAGCAAAATATGAAACATTATCATATTACATATTACATGACGAGGGGGAGAGGATTGATTCAAGAATTTTGAGAAACTCTAGGACTCCAGTAACCAAATGCAAAATACCCATAATGCCCATTATGGCCGAGGTAGAAAAGTTGATTAAACAGAGTTTTTTACTATATTAAACATACTTTACACGCACTTTATTTTACATAAATACATTCACATTAATTCTGAAGTAAATAATTTTGGTAATGATGAAGATTTTAAAATAATCTATCCTTCTTACAATAAAAAGTTAAGAAATTCTTTTTGTTTGCAAATGAAGGAAAAACTTGAGTCGTAAATTTATATTTAAAAAAGCAATAAAAGAACTATAAATTCCTGAGAGCGAAAAAATGTGTGTTTGATTTTTCACCAGATAACAGTGCCTGATAATGCTTCTGTGGTCGTTAATGGTCATTAGAAAAGTGTTCCCTTCCACATAAAATCCCCTGCAAGAATAAAGAGAAAAAAGAGATTTTATGTGGAAGGGAACACTTTTCTAATGACCATTAACGACCACAGAAGTTTTATCAGGCACTCTTATCTGGTGAAAAACCAAAGATACATTTTTTCGCTTTCAGGAATTTATAGTTCTTTTATTGCTTTTTTAAATATAAATCTACGACTCAAGGTTTTCCTTCATTTGCAAACAAAAAGAATTTCTTAACTTTTTATTGTTCTTACAAAAAAACCATGCTATATCATTCGATAGGATAGATTATTTTAAAGCGTTCATCATTACCAAAATTATATATATGAAGATTGGAATTTAGTCCAACGATCATTACTAAAAGATACTAAAGGACATGAAACCATTCAAGAGTGAATGCACGTTCACACCTCTGCTGGAGATGACCTGTTAGAATGTCACGTAGGTATTTTGACGAATGCATTTTATATTACAAATATTACAAACAATATCAGTAATACGTTTACAATTAACTTACTCCAATAGGATTAGTATGTACGAGTAAGAGTGTTTGGTTGTTAAACACGCGTAACCATTATTGCAAGAAAGACCGTATTTAAAATTTTAAAACATAAACTGGGATTTTCAAAATTTTTGAAAACAGGCATTATATTGGGTCCATCAGTCGCTGAATAACAGATTGATACAAATTGTAAAAAACCAAAAAACAATGTTCTTAAAAAAAACAAAACCAAAGCAAAACACAAAAACGTAATACTAAATATTTGCGTTGGTACACGTAATGTTGTGTCCAAACGTAGAATCCAGCCTGGCCAGGAACACTAAGGCCAGGCTGGATAATGAGCTTATAATGAGCGATGGTCAACTTGTAGTGTAACTCGTACAAGATTGTGTGGTGTGGCTTTGAATGAAAATGGGTTATTCACTGTGAAAGTTCCCTTGCTGAACTAAAGATATTGTACAGGCAATTAACTGATGACGGTGTTCGGACCGCAGAAGAGACATAAAACTGTTTTATTGTACTATGGTCAGAGCGGTCTCCGGCGGACATGCTGGAAAACTGAATATGGTGAGTCACAAAGCACCGCTAGCGAAATCTGTTGCATGGTTCTATGAACTAACTCCAGTAAGACGTCTGGGTTTCAATAGTCTTTGGCTCGGATCCTGCAACAGCCTCGTCAGCTGCTGGTGTCTGCCTGAATCAGAGTCATTGAAGTACTTGTACTTGACGAAGGCCAGACATGGGAAGTAATCGTATTAGTCTCTGCACAATCATTGTACAATAAGACATTGTACAATGGCGACTTAAACTAGCTCTTTCACTGGGTCCTTAAATGATGGAGTTATGATTTTTTTAAATTTTTGCATCTGCCACATCTTGGAATCAGCGTACCAAGGAGGACAAAGAACTTAGCCGAGGTATTTATAGATCAATTTTAGTACCAAGTTTCAACTTGCTTCGGCTTCTTTTAAAGCAGCTATTGTGTACGCAAGCCGAGTATTGATAGTGTCTCTGCACTGCATAGCGATGTCAAAAGTTAAATGTAATGTTCAGTCTCCTATTTAACTTGTGGAATCATGTTTTTTGTGGGCAACCACAGCCACGGCTTATACTGAAGATAATTATAAATTGTGTTGTTTTCACTCTTGATATCTCAAAGAATGGTGTACTAATTACTCTCCATGTAACGCACTAATCTCTATTTTGTCTCTAGTACCTTATCCTCAAATAACGGAGCGAGGCGAGATACAGCAAGTCAAATCCAGGAGATATCCTCACTTCACACAAGCGGACGAGCAGTGAACAACTGAACTATTCAGAGAGTAGAATCGTTCGGCTCTGGTATTGCCGCTGTGTGTGGAAACGCCCTAACTGTGCTTTCTACCGGGGTTAACGAAACAGGGTGAATTGAAATTGCGCCAGAAGAGGCCTGTGTTTCGGGTGGTAGGAGAATCCTTTGGGGGATCAAAATTTTCCTAGGCTACGGTAATGTATTATGAATAGAGATAGCCAATATACAACGCCCCTTGATCACTGATCTCATCCATATCTTGGATTTTTGAGAGACTAAATAAACAAAATTTTGGATTGCTAGCGAGATGACCCAAACTTGGTGCCTCCAATATTATGTTACAACTATGCTCAGTTTAGGAAAATAAAGAACTAACAATTTGATAAACAATATTATTCACAAAGTTAGTGGAGCAAAGCTAAGTAGAAACAAGCAAAAGGTGGGTTTAAAGCTGTGACACACAAGTTTAGTATTGGCTACTAAATTCCTACGTCCTTGGGCACCAAGGGCCGCCTTCGCACGGTCGTTGCGGTATTGATCTTTGACTGATTTTGGCGGCAATTCCTTCCATTTCTGCAACATATAAACAAAGATTATACGGTATTATTTACAAAGTACATGGAAAAGGCAAAGTACAAACAAGCTGAAGGTGGGTTAGAGCTGCGACACAACAAGGTTAGTCTTGTGATACAATGTGTGTACTCTAACGCATTGAAAAGTATATCTTTTGTCGAATTCGGTATATACTGACAGTATAACTATTGAATTTGGTCTTTGTTCATGCATGCGTGTTGGTTGAACCTGTAAGGCCATTAGCAATAAGAGAACATTCGATATTTTACTAATCTTTCATTTATAATTATGGTATTGATTTGAACTTCAAGTAATAATTGAGAGAGAGAGAGAGACGTGGAGCCCCTCGTTCCAACCTCCACAAAGTCTGTGACTTATTTGTCAGGTTTCTTGCCTTCTCCTCTTTCTTCTTCTCTTCCGGCTTCGGCCACTAATCCCCTTCTCGACACTCTTGTTTGCGTCCAGCCTAACACGTCTCCCCTCATCTCACCGTCCCTGTGCGATGAGAATCATGTGGTCCTAATTTCTCTCTTCCTTGCGTCTTTGCCCTTCCTCTTCCTTTTCTTCTTCTTCATCATTCTTCTACTTTCAAGCTTTAAAACTCTGTTTCCCTCTCTTTTTATTCCATTCCTTCTTGTTGTAGTTCTAAGCTCTTTGATAGTCTCTCCATCGAAGTCAAAGTTGGCTCTTCTCCTCTGTAGATGCTTCGATGTCATCACCTGCCTGAGGTCTCTTCTTTCCTACTCAAACAGTTTACACTCCATGAGCACATGGTTTTGCAGTCTCCAGCTCTCCGTACTCACACCTCTCCTCCTCCCCGGGGTTAAATCTCTTGAGGTTCGCCTCTAAATTCCTGTGACCAGTGACGAACTGTGTCAGGTAGTAGTCCACCTCCCACTTCTGCTGCAGTCTCCTTCTGATGTCCGGCATGTATTCGAAGGTCTCCCTGCCTTTTTCGGTTTCCTGCCAGCGCCTCTGCCATTATTCCAGAGTCTCTTCCCGTCTCGCTGCATTGCTCTCAGCGGCGTCCCTTCCTTCTTCCTTATCCTCCCACCTCTTCACCTTCTCTTCTATTTGCAAGTCAATCAGTGTCACTCCTGCCAGCATTCTGATTGCGTCATGCGAGACCGAGAGAGAGAGACCACGATTACTCCCTACGTTACCTTGCACGCGTCAGTGTTGGCAACATCAAACATGCCTAAAGCTACCTGCCCACGAATTAATAACAGCAGACAGTTTATTTTTAACGCTGGTGGAGTGTGCAATAATACTGATTTACTTGCACTGGGAAATCAGCAGCGAATATCAATTACGCGTGAATGAGTCTTTGCGATGGCTAAATCAGCGTAACGCAAATATTTATTTCAGGTATGAGGTGTATCTGACAACCACGTGATCGCCAAATCCTCATTAATTTTTCAGAATTATTTAAGTACAACTGATTAATAAATGCTCAAAATTAACTTTTCCCATATATCTGACTAAGACTAATTATACAGGCTTCCAAAAGTACTAATTATAAAATACATTAAGCACTGTTTTCTTAGAAATATAACATTTTATAGCACCATTTCGTCAAGTTTTAGTTTAGTTCTGTTAACAAGTAAATTTTAAGGAGACATTTTTCTATATCTTGTTGATACAATAATTTAAATTATTTAATCACGTTACAGTCTATTAAATCTGTATCTAGTGTAACATTTTGAATACCTACCATCACTGACATCTCTTTGGTGAGGCGGCTTTGGCCTGGGGGGAATATATACCTCCCCTCCAAGTAATCTGACGGCTGTGTCATCGTCGTCAGAAACTGGTTGTTGCGATGAGGGCATAACTTCCATCAGCACCACGCTGAGAGTCACGGCTAGCACTACAGACCACATCATGGTTTCACTGCAACAGACAGAAGTATGTGAAATGAAACCTATTTGATTTGCTTAACATATCTAACGATTAAATTTAACTTTTTGAATTCGAATACCTCGAGATTATGGAAAAGAAAGAGATTTTCGTATACTTTTCATTATTGATGCTTTAAAATATATATACGCAAGGACTACATTGGGCAAACCTCAAATTCTTTGAGGGTAAGAATGACCGGTCACCGTTTTTCTATCAATCACAAAGACGACAAAAACCCAGTAGCCTTACATGCTATTCGCCATAAGAAAAGCTTTGAGGATTTTTATAAACTCAAAGCCATAAGCAAAATTACTCCTTGTGAAAACAGCTCTCGAAATGATTTACATTTAAGGAATAATGAATTGGCACACCAACTTATATTAAAATCGAAACAACCATATGGACTTAACATTCGCTAAATTATTGTTTTCCACTTGAATAATTAGATTGTGATATACAAATTTACCTAATTCAAAATTATATTATATTATGATATTATTGTTAAATTAACAACTAATCAAAATTTGTTTACATGTCAAAATTATATTTACATTTAGAATGTTTATTATCAGGTGTTTCTTCTTTTGTTTGTTTATTTGACACTGTGAATGTTTTAAAAGTGTACTTGAAAAAGTTTTTAATTACAACGAAATATTGTACGAAAAAAATTGTAGTTTTTCTTTTGAAACTGCTCTAAGAGACTATATATATATATATGCAAACGACTCTTAACCATTTGAATCATGTGATTTAGTCACAATTCTTGGTAGTTAATATCTTAAATTAGTCTTATCGTCTAAGGCATTTAAGGATTACATCACTTCAAATTCAACTACCTGTCGCCCGTTATTTAACAAGTAGAAAAATGTCCAATACCGAACGTAAGAAAAAAAAGCATGCCCCGTCTTAGTGTACAACTCTTGGTTGGTATTACGAGGGTCCTTTTTGTAATATAAGGCTTTGAAAACCATGTGTTCATCCAAACTTATAGGCCTAATTAAAACACTTTTTCATAGTCACAAGTAATGAAGTATCATTAACATATCATGGAAGTTTGTTAGGTTGTAAATTAGCCTATATTAACACTCACCTTAACACAAAAAATGTAGTTGAGTTATGAATGTTTTTCAATGCTTTATATACACAGATTGCACGTGTTTGTGTAATTTATAATTGTCTACATCCCATTTATTACAGTTCATCATCATTTGTTCTCTATGCAAATTTTTTATCACCAAAACTATTGATAAGAATAATTATTATACATAAGTTGTTCCTGGTCATTGAATTTTATTTTTCAGTTAAGATCATGTCAAAGTTAAAATTTTTTGTTCAAATTAAATTGCACTTTACCACTATTACAAAACTTATTTTACTGGATAAATTAAAATGTAATTGACTTATTATTTTCAATGCCCAATTCAAGGTGAAACTGTGACGGTAAAACGGCAAATTTACAACCAAATTGATCGGTACCTAATAAACCAAATGTATGAGTGAATATTTTCCGGCTGAATGCCAAGAATATAACGACAGAATTGCACAGTGGGCAAGGCGAGTTTCTAAGAATAAAAATGTCTAGTGAACACCAACAAACTTATATAGTTTTAATTTTAGCTAGGAGAGGGCCATGTTAACAACTTATCTGATTATATTTATAAGTGGACATTCTCCCTCTAACTTCTCGGTGTTTTCCCGTCACCTTGGTCGATCTTTACATGGCTCGGTTTCCATTTAAAGCCGTGATTTACTACGTATAGACGTATAAAATAGTTCTCAATCCATGAAATTAAAATATTTTCACACCTAATACCACTTCCTAGCTGCCAAGTTCTTCCCCGGCTACTATATAGTTATTCGTGATTTTAAGTCTTTATAACCGATTCGCTGTTAATTAAGTTTTTGTAAATACCACTTGCGTCTATTAATTTCAATAATGACTGAATTGCAAAGAGTGCTACATCTACATCCGTCGATTATATAACATCCTATATTCTTTGTATATAATGGATGTATGAATACATTTTTTAAGTATATTCTAACTAAAAAGAATATAATAAATAACTCAATTGTTTTATGTAAGGGAAATACAAAGTCAAAGAATCGGTTTTTGAAGTAACTTTTTACAAAATTTGGTCAATAACGCATTTGTATCAAGCAGTTCCTGCAACAATTTCAACACTGCGTGTTACTCTGCGAGTGAAGAAATTAATTAGGGAGAAACATGGAGGGTGGGGGCCAGACAACTCATATTTTCCCGTAGTGGAAAGAAATTAACGCCCCATTTTATTCCTTAAAAAGTTATTGCCCCGTTTCTTGGTTGAGAACGATCTTATAGCAGTGCATATCAGTAATACTGCATTATTTAAATAATAATAATCGTTTACTAAAAAATGTATTGAACAAATTTGGGGGGGTCCGCACCTCTTGGACCCCTCGCTGGTTACGTCCTTGCTTTGCGTATGACATTTATTGGGGATTTATTCCAAAATAAAAATATCCGATGGTGCCAAGTGAACATTCGGGCTAGCGGACTTTTTTATTTAGAGTAAAATAAGATGTGTTTAAATGTAATTGGGTTGGTTCATTATTTGTATAATAATATGTATTTTTATTTTTTATAAATTGATAATTTACTGTACAATTTGAAACTAACATGCTAATCAATTACAAAAATTCCAAAACAGTCCTTTTTAAACTAACCTTGTCTAACAATGTCTATTTTTTAGACAGAATCATAAAAAATTATGTTAAAAATATAACATACACTCTCGAAAGTTTCATTGTAGGTTGACACAAACATTGGGACCCAAGCAGTCGTTTAGTAAAGCGCCCGCTCTAAACTGGTCTTGTTACACTCGACTTTTTATCTTTCCAAGTCGTTAACTTTAATGCTGCTTTGGAAAACATCAAACCTCTTCTGGTAACTGAAGAGTGTTGTCTATTGTTTTGTACCATTCTGTGTTCTACTGTAATTTTAAATCTTTTACTCCAGTTAGTGGGATTTGTCAATGACCCAGTGTTGCAATAAGCTGTATCTATTAAGGACGTATACTGAAAACGTAGATCACACTTAAGGTGTGATATTTTATTTGGTTTATACTGTTCTCGTCGTTAAGTTATTAATAAAAAAAATATGTAACAAAGGATAATAAGATTTTGGACATTTTCCGTCGTTATATATTACAAAAGGTATACGGGGTGGGGGGCGTATTGATACATAAAACAACATAACGTTGATTCAGATGACAGGACGCGGTGCTGAAGTATCGACCAACATTGATTTTCTTGTTAGTATCCCACGTTCGCCTGTGCTGGTGTGACGTGTGATTGTTTGAATTCTGGTACTCGTAACTTGTGCTCGGGACTTGCGTCGTGTGCAGTGATAACACCTGGACTGGACTCAAAGTAACTTTCTGGTATATGTCAATCCTTATTTTCTTTTTTCTGTTTTTTATTTTTGTACGATTAATACACCCCCACCTGACGAAGGGAACAGATTCCAATCCTAGAAACGTTGTATTATAACTTTCTTAACATATAACGATGGTAAATTTAAAAAATCCTCATCTTTTCAGACCTTCCAATAACGAACTTTACACAAAGGATCTGTAACAAATTCTAATATTTTGTAACTGAAAAGAATTTTATATCTCATCTTACCATTGCATTCTTTGTTTAAGTCTTTTATTGAAGATGAGTGGTAGGATTTCAGACATTTGCTATCATTATATGTAATCATATATAAAGATTCTTAACACTGCCGTTGTATTTTCAGTGTGTACATTTAATTAAATGTGAAGTTTAAGTTGTGAAATTTAATCTTCTGACTTTACATTTTTATACGAAGTATTACCATCGCTTTACGGTGAGAAAAGTTATATTAAAATAACAAATGTAACAAAAAAACCACAGCCAACTTAAAATTTCATTCATATTTCAAAAGAAAACGCATTTTGACTTAACCTGACAACCAAATTATGATCAGTTTATGTAGAGGTATATCATTATATCGTGTTATATTTTTGTTAAAAAAACTCCTCTTAACTAGATCACAGTCAATAAATACTTTTAGAAAACGAGGATGTACTTATTTATGGCTGTAAAACCGACTAATACTGTGAACCGCAACAGAATGTGTTTTCCAGAGGGCAAGCCTTATTTTAAACAGAGATTACGATAAACATATGTATACACTAAATAACTTCGATGGCATTAATATGTTTAGTAAATTGCAAGGCCACGATAATTATTATTAATTTTTAACAATAAAAACAATTTTCCTTAGATAAAAGATATTTGATGAAAGTTAGGGAAGCATATTTACCTCGAGGGGCTGGAAAAAAAATAATTTTGTCTGTCTGTCTGTCCGCACGATATAACACAAATGAAATGTCTCCGAGTTCGATGATGGTGTATGTATGGCACTATGGTATTTGGCTGATCGTTAGCGAACGTTATTACATTAGTCTTATGGGTGCCAGAAAAACCACAAGGGCAATGAAAAAATACCAGAATAGATACATTTTAAACGAACTGCGTAAAATCATATGAAATGCATGTTGCATTTCATTTGTAGAATAAAAAGAAAAAATATTAGAGTGAAGAGTCAATGTTAAAAATCGGGGGACTCTTCCGTTTTAGTATCATCCTCCCTACCGCACTCGAACTTTTAATTACTAAACAATGCCATGAAACCTAACTTAATGAACAAAAATATGAATTTATCATGGTATCAATATATCTCCAGAAGGATGTCATCGGTAGACTTTGAATTTAACATGAAACTTTGCTTTCTAAATAGGAAAAAATGAATTTTATTATATTGAATGTCCAACCATGAAATTTGGCTGAGTGTCTTTGTAGCTAATCACTCAGAAAGCTGATTGAATATCTCTGTTTATGCTTGGGGATGAAACATTTCTTCTCATTATGATTGTGTGTTAGTATATTTTTCTACAGGACTACTCGATTATTGTAAGTTTTATGTAACCTCAGCGAAGACTTTGGAGGGGTTTACATTTTAATATAAGTACTCATTGGGTAACTTATTTAGACTAATGGTGGAGGAAGATTTAAATGTACAGAGTGTCCCACGAAGAGGTTTAAATGTTTGATTTTATATTACTTGCCCATTTATGCACCGAACATTTTCAAACTCTACACAATTAATAAAGTAGGGTTTTAAAATATTCTGTGAAAAATTAATGCCCTCTAACAATTTTAGAAACAAAATGGTGACATACTGAAAATTTTACCATTTTGCTTCCTATACAAATTCATGTCTTAAATTACCCGATTTGATTACTGCGTTGCAGTGTTAAGGAACAGCTGTTAACTAACGCGCATTGTTGAAAACAGCTGTTTGATTGAAGAATTGCTTGTGCTATAAAAACATAACCTAACCTCCTTTTAATTTTAAATTAATTTTAACTTTAAAACGTTAATTATTTTATTATAAGTCGGTGTACATGGATAACTAAATAAACTATTCTTTTGGTTCGCTAACGGTTTGTTTATAGAGAAGTTTAAATTAATAAATACGCTATTCAATATTAGAATGATTTTTATTAATACCCGCTGAAGTTGGTTGGAACCGCTATTTCCCGATAGTAAAATTGTGCAGTGAAACATGTAAAACAGAATAGCGGTAAAATATTAAGTTAACTTTCATATTTATTGGTATTAGGCCTATATATTCATTATTTATATGTATATTTATTATAATATAAACATTATTATTATTATATAAACAAGGTCGTGTCATTTAAAACATTTCTAACTCAAGAATAGCTGTGCCGATTACAATGACCTTTGATTTATTGGATTAATCTCATCCTCGAATAGAAGATTATAAATATTATAATATTAAAGCAATTATTCTAGTTATTCTATATTATTATTAGCCTATATAGTAAAAGTTCACGGAGACATAATAGAAAAGGTAAATAGAAAAGAAAAAGATTTTTAAATGGAAAGTGTGTGTTAATGTAATCAACTGTTCTGTGTAAACATAGTTTTGTGACAGCACTACCATTTATTTATTTCATTAATTCAACGCTACTTTTGTTTCCCCCTTACATTTATAGACTTTTCCATTTCAACCTTTTCTAAAAACAGCGGTTGAGCACAAAATAAACAGATATCCAGAAAGTTAATTTTTGTAACATATACTTTTAAATTGCCACACTTTAGCAAATACTATGTATGTTGTGCTCGGTTAGTATTGTAATACAGATATCAAAGACGAATGTACCATCTAAAATATTTACTTTAATTAAAGGCTGTTATAAAACCCATCTTAGTTTTATTTTGACAGAAGTAGCCTAGGCTTCTCAGACCTGTGTATTTATTTCCTAGATTAGGGGATAAAATACAAAATAATTTATGGCACAAAAATACTAAGACTGGAATAAATTACAATGGCTATAAATATACACTTTTTAATATATTTTCATAATCGTGGGAGAGTAGTTTATTGAATAGTAAAATAAACTTTAGACGTGTGAGCACTTTTGAGTTTTTTTCGTGGGAACAAAAAAACCTCAAAAGTGCCTAAAACGTCTAATAATTTATTTTACTATTCAATAAACTACTCTAATTTTAATTATAAATAGAGTCAACAATTACGATAGTAAACAAAAAATAAGTGCCGAAACCCGGGATCGAACCAGGGACCTTTAGATCTTCAGTCTAACGCTCTCCCAACTGAGCTATTTCGGCTGCTCACTAATGTTTATGGTATGTATATACATGAACAAAAACAATAAATCTAAATTTGTATTACAGATTTCTAAACTATTGCATAGAAATCTAATGGTCTCTATCTTTTACTCAATCACGTAAAGAATACTTGACCGATTGTATGGAAATTTTACAAGGACATGCCTACGGCCCTGGTTAACAGATAGGCCTTATTTACAATTTTATAAAGTTTCCTTCGGACTTCGCCCCTTTAGCATTGAAAACATCCTTTTTGGGTCCTTCAGCAGATAGTAAATGTCCTTTGTTAATTAAATGTTCTTTGTAAACATTGTATTGTGACAACACATCATATGTTTAGTTAATTTAAGAACAATTGTAAATGTCTTTACATTTACAGCTTGAACTTGAAAAATGAACTTAAAAGAAAAATCACTTATGATATTAACCTTTTCTGTTATCAATTTATATATAATGTTTAATTAAATAATATGAATTTTGTTTCATTTTTAGTATTTTTTTTCCATACTCGTACATATTTTCCTTGGAAAACGCTAAATATTTTTCTTTAGAATAATATTTGGTATTATTCTTTTAAAAACTACTATTAACTAGTTTTTACTAGTATAAAAAGTTTCTTCCTTTTACAAAATTATAAAATATAGATTCAAAAAGCATATAAATAAGTTTTGTTAACTTAACTTGTGTGTATGGTTTTTATTAAGAGTATGTTTTAGAGTTGGTGAAGTTAACACACAACATGGTGGTTGTGATTCCTGGCTTAGGCGTGTCACAACGCTTTGGTATGATTTATTTATTTTAACCTAGTTTGTAATTATGTGTTAGGTTATTTATTCACTTGAAGAAGAGATCAGATTGCAGATCTCGAAACGTATTTTTGTTTCACTAAACGATGCCAAATGTCCGGAAAAATCCTGTTTCCTTCACAATCCTTCCATCGTAAAAAATAAACTTCAAACAAAGAAGTCTTGTTAACCATTTATATTTTAAGGCTGTGTACAGATTTATTAATCTTACACTATATATATATATATATATATATATATATATATATATATATATATATATATATATATATATATATATATATATATAGTGTAATACAATATTATTATTATATATTGTATTTTTTAATTTTTTCAAAATAATATTGCAAAGCGGTAGTTTTAATATTTTATATTAGGTTAGGAATCCCAATAGATTTACTTTATTACCTATTACTAAAGGATAAATATGAATATTCCTTCCTACCCCTTATCCGCATGGAATATTATTAACGCTTTGCTGGAGAATATAACTTTGTAAGAGTCATATCTATAACATCCTACAATCTTGTAAAATCCACTCATATAGTAACCACTAAAACAAATCTTGTCCATGAAAGTGTAATCTTAATAAAACTACTTTGTGACAATACATATACGCTCTGTAGCGTGTAGTGGAATGTCTGTCAAAAAACCTTTCAAAAGGACGCATCGATTCGATGAACGATTGCCACTTTACATGTAAATACGCAGGCTTTTGGTTATTTATATTAACACAACACAGGATATTACATAGTCTATGTCGTGTTGAAAGTAAAACAAAACCGATTTAATCTTTTAGTAATTATTTTAAAACACTGTTTTAGGTCGATTTCTTATAAAAATCAACCTATCTTAATTTCTTTAGTAGCAATTGAGGACACTTTCCACACAACTTCACAGAACATGACAGCAGAACCAAAACCATTTGTGTTCAAAAACGTATGTAATACGAGTATGTGTTATACAGGGGTCGATTAAGTCCTGATAAGCTTAGTGATAACGAATGAATAGACAGATGTACTACTTTTCAATTAGCTTATTTGTACAGTCTTTGCAAATACTCCTCCACAAAGAAGTACTTTTCGTCTAAAGTAACAAAATGGCGGGACTGAGTTGGAGCTGTTTAGTCTTGAATACTGAATGATGCCTTAGGAAAAGATAATATTTATTTAACTATCCGGCCCGCAATAACTTCGCTTACAAGAAATATCACAGAACTTAAGCTATTAAAGTTAAACTGAGTTTCAAGTCTAACTTTTCAAGTTTAAACTTTTTATAATTTATTTTAAATATGAGATATTGATTTGTTTCAACTGTAAATACCTTTCCATATAGTAATAAAATGAATCTTTTATCTTTCCTAAATATATGACACATTATTTTAATATGTTTCATGAACATCCTATCGTAAGAATTGTAATAGATTATTTAGTTTACGTTTTTAGTAATAACTAGCTGACCAGGCGAACTTTGTTCCGCCTTAAGGGCAATATCAATGTTTTACTTTTAAAATTAGGATAATTGTAAATAAAAAATATAATTGTTCAATGATTCTTTATTTGCCATTTACTGCAGCACCTTGTGATAAACTACATTTTTTTGTTTTTTTTATTAGGCACGAAAAAAAATTACGCGGAAGGTCTTCCGACCCGTGAACATGCCACATATTGGCCATGAGAAAAACATGGATGTTCGAGATTAAGCCATTTAAACTCAAATGGTATGTTGGTTGGAATCCTCGGAATGAGAACTTCCTTACCTTTGAATTCTCCTTTGAATATTGAGGCGTAAATAAAATTGTTCATCAATTTACTTAACATCAAACGTGTTCTGTTGCACAGTTTTAGTTGGTTTAAGTTTCGAAGCATGATTACTACGGAACCAATTTTTAGTCATAAATTGTGCGGTGGTAAGCCAGGTTCATCCAAGGACTTTGAAAATTCAATTGGATAGTTGGTGGCATCATCTTTATTTGTTACACAGTCAATAGATTTTAAAGAATGCAGTGTAACCAAGGATCTCATTCTGAATTATGTAGTTTAAGTCATCTACATCTTTATCTTAGCTGCCAAAATTGCTCACTCACTCAACCATTCATTATTTTTGAGGTTAGTAATGATGTTTGGAAATACTTTGTTAATGAGTTCGTCTCTCGATGAGACAAAGTTACAGAAATTTGGAGGGAATGAAATCAATCCGCTCAATTCGTCGACAGGTACTCGACCATTACCGATAGTCAGCAATTACTCAGAGAAATCTTCAGCAGATGTATCGTTCAGCAATACAACTCTCGTGTTTGTTGTCAGCTGAAGTTTTTTAAACATAGCGCCATAGATTCGATGATTTGAGGCAAGCGTTTATTTCGACGGCAGCAGTCGATCTGGGAATTACTGGCAATGTTTGGCGGAAATCGCCAGACAGTAAAATCATTAAGCCTCCAAAACATCTCGAGTTATTACGTAGATCTTGCAATGTTCGGTTAAGTGCTTCTAATGCACGTTTATGCGCCATTGTGCATTCGTCCCAGATGATGATCTTCGATTCTGATAAAACTTTGGCCATAGCGGAGCGCTTTGTAATGTTGCATGTTGGTTCTTCAATAGATTGAATATTTAACGTCAATTTTAATGCAGAATGTGCCGTACGACATCCTTCTAGCAATGTGGCTGCTATTCCAGAAGAAGCAACTGCAACCGCAATGTTGGATCATGCACGAACAGTGGCTAAAACTACTGACATTAGGAATGGCTTACCAGTTCCACAAGGGGCATCAAGGAAATATCGTTTCCATCATCAATTGCCTTCATTAGTGTATCATTAACTTTCTTTTGTTGGGGATTGATCAGGGGTACATTCGTTTGAACTACTAAATCTAATTCCTGGTAATCATATTAACGTTCCCGTTCCAATTCTCGATTAAATGCGTCATTCATTTTCACGATTTGGCGCTGGCATTCCTTACGTGACTAACAAACTATCGCACATGAGATAACACATGTCTTCGATCAAGAACAAGGCCCGATGATGTATCTTCTCATTCATTTCAAGATCGGAATTTTCTTGAACTAACACGAATTTGATGTAAAATATCTTCTGCCATATTATCTTTGTATTTGTGCCACAGGTTATATGGGTTCGATGGAAAGCACGTCAAAATGATGATAGCAAATAATGTACGTATCTGACTTGGAGATGCAGAGATAATTGCTTTGAATTGTAAAAAAAATTAAAATTTGAATTGTATTATCTGGATAGTAAAGTGTATGCTTAACAGTGATTGCAGAAACAGTTGAAACAAAATTTGCTGGTTTTCTTAAGATTACTCTATGCTTTCAAACTATAATGTAAAGAAATTAAAAATGGTAATTAAATTATATAAACATATATTTAATTTGTCGCATTATATTATATGTTTACAAAGAACAGCTGATTAAATTTGAACAGGCTCTTTCATTTAATAACATATCTTTGCTGCAATGCATTTCTTACGGATATTTCTGTAAATTTTAGAGACCAGTGGGGCGGAATCCTGAATCGGGAACGGGATAAAAATTATCCTATGTCCTTCTCCCAGTTCTTAGCTACCTCCCTACCAATTTTCAGCCAAATCGGATCAGCCGTTCTTGACTTATAAAATAGTGTAACTAACACGACTTTCTTTTATATATATATATAGATTATAGCAGTCCAATCACTTACTATTTATTTAATTTTCTTGGATTACGACTTAAATTAAGTCTTAAAGAATAACACTGGTCTCAAATTTAGGCAAATTATTATCATACAAAGTAGCGCCTCTTCAATGTTATATACCTACAAGCACACTCGAGTTAAACATTAACGATAGTGCCGAATCGAGTTATTTACAATGTTTGCCCACTTAACATGGTTGAACTTCAACTGACCAACATAAGTGGGTGTTAAGGGTTTTAATGTGTTTGCTGGTACACTGGGAAATGTTTTGGTTGAAGACTTTGAAAGGGGAATTTAGTACATCACTTCCACGTGAGGCAAGGAAACGGTACGAAACATGAAAAAGGAGCTAACGGAGTGCACATAAAACCTTTTACGTGTTATAAAGGGTGTCCCATAATAATGTTGTATCTTAATATACACTACTTATGTATCAATCTTAAAACTACATGATTAGGTAATCATTAGTTGTTGATATTTTTCAACGATTTCAAATCGATTTGTAACAATGGAAGCGCAAGAAAATCGCCCCCCCTTTGGATCGTCTATGTTGCGGGTTCCATTTAATGTAACAGCAATCTTCTTAGAAATAAAAATGAATCGCTAAATGTGTCTTGGTACAGATAGATCAGCCCGGCTAATTCTTATTAAAATATATCCGAAGAAGGTTTTTTATGAAAAGAAAATCGGAGAAGTGTCCAAAAATATTTAGTTATTTTGAAATATAACGATAATATTTAAGAAACATAATCAATATTTAACTGACAGCAAACAGCTGTTGAGAATTCAGCTTATGTTCAACAACAAGGCAGAAATATGTGTTTGGACTTAAATTTTCGAAAGTATTAATATACAGAACATATAAAGTGCCTGATCAGAGTTGTGTAATGCAGATTGCGGAAATAAGATTACTTTCTAATGTCTACTATTGATTGCACTATTGACGAATTTAAAACCCTCTAAAGCATTAAAAATACTATTTCAACTCTGCTATAAAAACCCAACTTAATGAAGAAAGCTGTGAATGTTTTTGCACATAAGGGTACCCTAAATAGGTTATGGACAGGGGGATGGACTTAGGAACCTATTCTTCCCCAGACTACAGTTCGAAAACAACAAAACTTTACGCAAAAAATCTACTGTAAAAACTTACGCAAAACATTATTTTGAAATGTTGTATGACTTCTTCTTTTTATATTTTCCACTATTGTTACTTATACGGGAAACAGAATACAGGCTTTTTGAACAAAGTACTCTTTTTAAGTGTACCTATAAATATATTTTTTATTTGGGTAAACCATCAACATTAATTATAACACCCGAAGCATTGCAGTACAGAAGGAGACGTTTTTTAATTTAAAAACCAACTTAGGTTTAAAAGAAAAATATGTATTTTCTGTTTCGGAGCACCGGGAACAACGTAAACCAAATAGAGAAACCATAAATAAGATAGACAAGAAGTGAATTTAAACAATCGAAGTAGAAAACTTTTTACTGCAGTGAATGTTTAGTCGTACGTGATTATGTATATTTTCTTACATCGTTATGAAACAGCAAACGCATCCGTGGCTCTTGAAATTTTCCTACCGCGGAAGTAGATTTACTAGGGCCGGCAATTGACTTATTTTTTTTGACGGAAGTAGATTTTGAAAACCTACATATGTATTTATTGTTTTGAACATGGCAACAAGACTCATCTTTACCATTGTAAATAAATTAGGCTGGAGTTAAAAAACTGCGGGAATAGACATTTTTAGACCGTTCGTTTAATAACAACGCTTTATACCTAGGACTTTATGCATATATTTTTCAGAAATTTATTCGGCACTTTCTTAAATCCTTTTGGGATATGGAAAAACATGTAGGAACAACAGCATTTTCCGTTATGCTTTACGATGCACAATAACTGTTTTATAAACATTTGTTCCCTGACTTTGTACTGTACTTGCCAAAAACCCAAAGAGATTTTGTAAAATATTAAAAAATAAAATTAGTTTAAGAATTACGTAATAACTAGTATAACTCAAATAACGTAAATGTTTTGTAATCATTTTTTCAAACAGCCACATGTGTGCATAAACTGTATCATAAAAATATTAGTTATTTAATTACACACAGTACAAACCGCAAAAATAATATTTTAATTTTCATAAACTCTTACTCTCTCAAAGGAACTTATAAAAGTGTATTGCTTTGCCTCTCTGATATTCTACTGGAAATAAATCAAAGAAGATAAATTTAATACTTCTTATTATAAAGTATATTGAAACATCTTGTAAAAGCAATAAAAGATAAAGTCAACAGCAGAGTTAACGTTAAATGAATGCCTCGAGCTGAGTGGCCGAGAAGTAATGGTTGACTAACTGTGTTCGACGCGATAGATTTGTTATTAAAATTAAACTTGGCTTTAGGCAACTTTACTCAGTTTTTTGCAGTGTTCTTTATTATAATGAGTAAGGTTGCAGACATACCACCATACTAGTTACCACTTAGTTCTAAACGTAAAAAATATATAATCAATATTTATTTCTTTTCTGGTCAAGGGAGACAACTTCCTTATTGACAAACATGTCAATATTGTTCCAAGTAAAATATTTCTTTATTGCTATAATAATAATAATATAAACTGTTGTGAAGAATTAAAATTTAGAATTAACACATATATTACATTAATTATTTATGCGTAATGATTTGTTGTACTATGATACTTCATTCTTTTTTGTAATATATAGAAAACTTGGGATAAAACCACAAATGGATTTAGATTTCAAGCAGGTGTATAAAGTATTCAAGCGGATCTTGTGTTTATATCGGTATCGCGGGTAAAAGTTTGGAAAGAGGAACCGGAACAGATCCGGTCAACGGGTTAGGTTAGGTTAAGCTAAGATAGGTTAGGTTACGTTAGGTTAGGTTAGTTTAACTTAAGCTAAATTAGGTTAGGCTACGTTAGTTTAAATTATGTAAGTTAGGTTATGTTAAGTTTAGGTTAGGTCAAGTTAGGTTAGATTACTTTAAGTTAAGATAGGTTAGGTTATGTTTGGTTATTTTAAGGTAGGTTATGTTAGGTTAGGTTAAGGCAGGTTAGGTTAGTTTAGTTTAAGCTAAATTAGGTTAGGTTAGGTTACTTTAGACTAGGTTATTTTAAGCTAAGTTAGGTTAGGTTAGGTTAAATGAGGTTACCTTAAGTTTAGGTTAGGTTAAGTTAGGTTATGTTTTGTTAGGTCAGGTTACGGTAGGTTAGGTTAAGTTGTTCTCTTTGTTAATGTGATAAATTTATGTAAATGGCTTTTCGGTTTGTTTTCCAAGGAAGTAGATTTGTCTGCACTCTTTATAATTAGTTTTATAATGGCTGTATGTTAGAAAGACTAAACGGCATTTTAAATGGGCCTGCTTAATTCCATAAGTAGCCCATCACAAACATTGATATCTACAAAATAGACTTTGTTCTTGTTATCCCTACTTAATTTAATATTATAGGTGTCACTTTAAGTTGTCTTATAGAAATCATCGTTTATTGTTTCTTACAGTGTTGGCAACCCCAAAGTACAGGATCTTAGTGAGAACTCGAGAATATTTATAATCTGAAAGGTAATAGTTTACTTATACACTAAATAAGAAGTTAAGTACTGTCGGTTGATGCTTAAAGCACATGGAACAAATCCAAATTGCTCATGACAAGGGCCAGCTGTAGTTGCCGGCTTGAGTGAAACCGATGTTGCACACCGAGATGAACGTTGCTGCTGGGTAAAAAAGTGAAGAATTCTGAAATAACTCAGTTTTTGGTGGGAAGGGTTGATTCAATGTTAATTTTGCGTTCAACTCCAGTTCACCTCCCCCTTAGTGCAGCGTCCCGGAACTGACATTGTCACAGACTTGACTCCTGGAATCTGGAGTCGTGTTTGTCTGAAGACTCCCGATAAAATTATTCACAAAAGGCAGGTTTTAGTACCTACACGAAGAGCAACTCTGAGTAACCAACAAGGCAAGGAAACAGTTCCTAGTACCGTAGTTTAGTATGATAAGTCAACATATTATTGTCTGAACTTCCTATTGGAAGACTGCGCAAGAAATAGGATCATATAATAGTAAAAAAGAGGGCTTGTAACAGAAACTCCATCAGAGCGAGTTTCGGCAATACCTTTTGGTATCACAATGCACTGTCATATCTCATGTGTTTTTATAGAACATATCTTAAGTAGCACGATCGTATAATAGAAAGGCCCCAGACTACTCATAATAAGGCCAAAACCTTGGTGGCCAGATTGGGTGAAACAGAAGATTGTTTATATTTTAGAAGAAGTCTGAAGCCTTGTTCACGTTAGTTTTGAATGGTTTCAATCCACAACACTTTATCTTTTATAATCTCTATCACAAACTACACGTGAAGTAAAATTATTAGTGTTATAAACACAACGTAGCTATAGTGGGAAGGGTTGATTCAATGTGAATGTTGAGTTAAGCTGCAGTTCACCTTCTTCTTAGTGCATCGTCTGGAATCTGACGCTGTTACAGACTTGACGACTGATATTTGGAGTCATGTTCGTCTAAAGAGATAAAATAAGTCGACACCAATTGTGCACATGACGAGACAACGATGTAAGGAGTTCATTTTGAGCTTCTTCGTCGCCGACTTGTTTTGGATCTCTTCAGACGAGCACGTCAAGTCTGGAACAGAGTCAGATCCCAGACGATGCACTAAGAGGAAGGTGAACTGGAGCTCAAATCAAGATTCACATTAATAGCGGTACTTAGGATAGTTTAAGTTTGATTAATAATTGGTGGTATTCTAAACAAGTGTTGGCAGGTTGACATGATGGATTCATTCTAATGTTCTCATGAACATTAGAATGAACTGCAGACGTAACAGTGACAGGTCATATTAGAATATCCGGCAACATCCTGACTAATGCTGCTGCAGTTTTCTGAACTGGGGTAATCGCCGAAGAAAAAATAGGTGAATCGTAATCAAATTCGAAAATATGTTTAAAATTTCTCGCCAGTGGTTATGAGTGTACAATTATTTTCCTGAGCAAACTATACAGGGTTTTTCAATTGTTTGGAAACACCTCTAATGCTTATTTAACCACAGCAGATAAAATGGGGGGGGGGGGGGGTGGGGGGGGGGGGGGGTGGGGGGGGGGGGGGGTGGGGGGGGGGGGGGGTGGGGGGGGGGGGGGGTGGGGGGGGGGGGGGGTGGGATTCAGGTTATGATGACGGCTTATTATGGCTTGTTTCACCCAATTCACCTATGGATAGTGCGTGGGGTGCATGTGCAAGAAACCCAATTTTTAAGAGGGGTTCAAGCTTCAAAAACGAGCGAAAACCCCTCTTGGAAAAATTTAAAAATTTAAGGGGGAGTCGTGCGGGCCCAGCTTTCAAAAGATTGCAATTGTTGACTCTGCCAAGTCTCTAATTTTGGGAAACGACGTCTATTGTATGTTTAAATGCCCCTTTTGGGACCAACGGACGGGATGTTTCACTGTACAGACAAGAGGCAGAGAAAACTCCCGAACTAGGGACACAGGCCCGGTTTTCATAAAACGTTTCCCCTCCAGGCAGGAGTTCATTCTTTCAACAGCTTCCCAAAAATAAAATTTAAAAAAATTCACCCTTACGCTTTAAAAAATTTAAAATCGTTTGAAACGCTGTTTAGTGTCCAAAGTTTTTTTATAGCGTAAAACGGTTTAGGACAAAAAACTGGGAGCCCGCACAATCACAAGACTTGCTCTCGGATTGAGGTGGGTATAAATTGGCGATAAATGGAGCAGAGTGAGTGTCAAAATTTTTATGTTTTGAATGAGAGTTAAATTGTAACGGTGTGTAAAAAATTATTAGATACTTGCGTTTGCTATCCCAAATTTTCTATTTGTCTCCGCAATAAATACTTGTTTTATTGACTTTTGGGAGGGTTTAGGGTTGACGATGTGTTTCCCCAAGTAACACAAATAAGGTCTGGCACGCGATTCCCCGCCATCCCACGTTAGTGTGCCGCTGGGGAAAGACCGGGGTTTCGTCCATACATCGCCCTTTGGGAAAAATAAATATATTTTTAAAAACGCCTGGGTTTTGCGTTAACGTCCGGGTGCAAAATTGTAGGTTTTTTAAAAGTCACTATTTAAAGTCACAATTATTTGGGAAAAAATGAAAAGTATATCGGGGTAACTGTAAAAAAGTTTAAAGTTATTCC
Source organism: Homalodisca vitripennis (assembly GCF_021130785.1). Classification (NCBI taxonomy): domain Eukaryota; kingdom Metazoa; phylum Arthropoda; class Insecta; order Hemiptera; family Cicadellidae; genus Homalodisca; species Homalodisca vitripennis. The sequence goes on along the minus strand of NC_060212.1, from coordinate 4,629,744 downwards.
TGGAGTTTTGCTGTTCTTTTTACTTTCAAGATTTTTTAGTATCTACTCACTAGCATCTGCGAATGAATTGGTTTATCCAAATAACCCTTTTCTTTTTTTTTAAAGGAAAAAATTTTTGGTTGTCAAATAAAATTTTACTTGAAGAAATTACTTTTAATGAAGTTTAAAAATCCATATTTTTATTTACATTGTTATGTATGGTCTTAGGGTGTTGATCTAAAGGGCAAATTTCTCTATAAAATTACTTTAAATTTGTACAAAATTCCCGGAGAAAGATGGAAGGGATTGTTTCTATTTTTCCGCCCCTTAAAAGAAAAAAGTCTTAAAGTCATGTGAGTACGAATTTAAATGCTAACATCTTCAAATTTATTCACTATACTAAAAATTTTTCTGTGACGACATTTTCAGGGTTTTCCCTATCGTAACTGACCCAAAAGGCCTCGGTCGTGAAATAGGGTAGAGTATTCCAGGGGTCGGTAGAAGGTAGTTAGAATGGTGAAACCAAAGGCTCAGATTAAGAGTAGAGTAAACCTAAGTGGACTCAATACGAACGCTCGATATCATCACAGCCCAGGCTCGAAGTAGGGTATGAGGAGGAGTATGGACAATAGTAATTTGACAATAGTAGTAAGTAGACAGAGTCCAATAGCCTCAATAGCTCAAGAACTCCCAGCCAAAAAATCAAATTATCTAGAATTGAGATCCATGTGGTTAATAAAAAAATGCTCAAGGCATATTGTAAAACCACTGACTCAATTAGTCAATTTGTCTTTTAACTCAGGAGTTTTTCCCTTACTCCTAAAAATTGCAAAAGTGCATCCAATTTTCAAGAAAGAAAACCCCTGTTCAATAAATAACTATCGGCCCGTCTCAATTTTGCTTATCTTAAACAAAATATTTGAAAACCTTTTTCTAGTGAGAATGCTTTATTTCTTAAATAAAAACAAACAGCTTTCTGAACACCAATTTGAATCTGGGAAAAATAACTCAAAAACAATAGATGCAGTTGTGAGTCTGGTTGATGTGGTTGTATAGGGGCTAGAACGTCAGGATCACACATTAAGTGTGTTCCTTGACCTTTAAAAAGGAAATCGAAAAAATTTTTACTTGAAATCCTTATTTGATTTTAAAAACAATTTATTTAAATTGTTTTAAATATTTTATAAAACCGGGAAAATTAAAAAAAATTTTTCTTTTTTAAAAAACTAAATTTTTTTAAATTGTAGGCGCTGTCTTTTGCCCTTAAAAAAAAATTTTTTTGAATCCGATTTCTTGGCAAATTTTCTTTTTTCCCCTAAAACCAAAAAATTTTTCACATTTAATTTTGGGGGGGGGGGGAAAAAAGAAAAAGGGGGTTTAAAGAAAAGGGTGGGGGAAAGTATTTAAGTGGAAAAATCGAAAAATTTAATTTTAGTGGACCCCTTCCAAGGGGGTTTTTTAAAAGAAATTTCAGAAAATTTTTAAGTTAAAACTTTTGGTTTTTTAAAAGAAATAGACATTAAAAAATTTTAAAAAATAGTGGGTTTCAGAAAAAATTTCTTTTACAGAATGAAATCCATTTAATTTTATTTAGCACGTTAAAATAAAACCAACAAAAAAAAATGTTTTTTAACTCAATTTTTTTCCAAAACAAAAATGAACAAATTTTCAAAAAACAAAAATTAAAAAGCGGATCCTAAAAAAAAAATTTGGGGAATTTTTGGGAAAAAAATGTTTTATTCCCTAATTTAAAACATTTGGGGGGGCCCCATAAATGCAAAAATTAAAAACCCCCATTGCAGGAAAGTTTTGTGTGGGGGTTAAAACTAATCCCACATAGTTTGACCCAAAATTATCTTTAAACCATAGAAAAAACAATAAAATATTTTGGTAAAACCCAAAATTTAAAATGCTAATCAGGTAAATAGCTTTTTTTTAATACCAATTTTAAACCAATCATGAGTTTTTTTTGAGTTTTTCAAAGGTTAAAAAAAATTTTTTCTTGTATTGGGGATAATTATCTCTTAAATGAAACAGAATCCTTTTTTTTAAACCTTTTTTGGGTTTTATTTTCCCCAAAATTTTTGGAAAAAACCCAAATTTTACATTTTTTAAATTTTAATCCCAAAAATTTTTTTAAATTTCAAATTTTTTGTAAATTCCCTTCGCCTTTTTTAAATTTTTTTCATTTTTTATTTAATTAATATAAATTAATTACGGGCAAAAAATTTTTTGAATACTTCATGATTGAATTTTAATTTCCAAATGCCAGTTTTAAATTTCCAATTATTTTAATTCCGTAAGGGGGCCCCTCGGGGTTTTCGCTTGAACACTCCTTAAATCAAGGGATTAGGCCTTTTCACAATAAATCCTAGGGTAAAACAAAAGCTTTACACGAAAAGGGGATTAGAGTCTAGCCAAAATAGCCTATTTAAACGTTAAAACCCGCCTCAAAAGGGGATTTTGGCTTTTCCCAAAATTTCCCAAAGGGGGTGCACAACGTTGGATAAAGCCCAAAGGGGACTGAAAACAATTTTAGAGCCTGGTGAAACCAGTTAAAACTCCCAAACAATTCTATATTAAAAGCTAACCCCACGGGTCAACCCGCTTAAACCTTCTTCAGGGATTAAGTTTTGGGTTCCCCTTTAATTGGGGGGGAAACGTTAACACTCCCTAATAAAAAAATTGGAAAAATTTTCCCAAAATTTAGAAAAAGGGGAGTTGCCCCTTGTTTTTTGGGGATTTAAATTTTTTTAAATAATTTGCCTCTTTGAAAGCTGCAAAAGTTATGGGTTTTTGGGGGCAATTAATTTAGTCCCGGGGCAAAGTTCCCGCCCTAGGCAGAGAAAATTTTCCCCCTTTTTTAAGCCAGGGTGATCTTAACCAACCAAGGGGGGTTGAGACAAATTCCCAAAAAAATTAACCACGGGGCTACCTTCCCAACTCCCCAACGGGGATTGGCTGAATTCCCTTTAAAACCCCTGGGGGCCAAAAACCCCCTTAAACAGCTTTTGGGGGCTTGGGCACATTTTCCAAAATTTAAAAGCCCTGGGTTTTCCCGTTGAAATTGGGCCTTTTTGATTAACGACAATTACTTAAAGTAGGGTCCCCTTGCCGCCAAAAACAGGGAAAATTTCCACAAAAAAAAACCGGGGTGCAAATTTTAAGGGGCCCTTAGGGTTTAGAGATAATTATTAAAAAACCCAAAGGGTGAAAAGTTCCACGCCCAACGGGATTAGGAAAACCCAAATTTGCCGGGGAAAAAGCTTGACCGCCCCAGGGATTTAGAGAATATTACAAGGGGTCCTTGGCCAAGCGAAATGCCTCACGGGGATTTAAGGTTTTTCCAAAATTTAAGACCAAAGGGTGCACAAATTGAAATTCCCAAAGGGTTTTGGAACCCGTTTAGAGAAAAATGAAGATGGGGGTTTAAAATTTTTTCCCCAAAAACCGGTTTCTAGCTTAGGCTGGGGCTGATGTTTTCAAACCCCCCGGTTTTAACGGTTTAAAATTTTTTTAAAGAAAGGGATAATTTGGCCGGGTTAAATAAACCAAAATAGAGCCCCTAAGCTTTAAAGTTTTTTTCCCAAAAGAAACTTGATAAATTTTTTAAAAATTTTTACCCCTTTTTTTAACTTGTAATCCAATAATTTGAAAAAATTTTCCTACTCCCCCCGTATTCCCTTTATGGGCACTTTTTAATTCAAAAAACATTTTTTTTAGTTTAAAATTTAAAATTAATTTTTCCGAACTTTTTTACTCCCCTGGGAATTTTTTAGTTTTTTTGTTTAAATAAATTTTTTTTATTTTTAAAAATTTTAAATTTTTTAATTTTTTAAAAACTAATGTTAAAAAAAATTTTAAATTACAAAAGGGATTTCAATACTTTTAAATTTTTTTACTAAAAATTTTATTAATAGAAATTTTATTTATTTATTTTTTTTTAAACCCCCTGTATTAAGATTTTTTTAGACTGCATAATTAAAAAAACTGGTTTTAATTTTAAAAAGTTTTCAAAAAATTCTTTAAAAAAAATCCCAAAATTTTTAAATCTAAAATTTTTTTTCTTCTTTAAATTTTTCCCCAACCCATTTTTTTTAAAGTTTTAATTTTTTTTCTTTCACTAAAAAAATTTTTTTCTATTCTTTCTCATTATGGGGTGTTTTAACCCCTTTTTCCCCCCCTTTTTTTTTTAAATTTAAGAATTTAAAACCCTCGTAAATTTTCAAAAAACCAAAATTTTTTTTTTAGGGTTATTATTTTAAATCCAATTTTTACGGGGGGAACGGGATTCTTAAATTTTTTTAGGTAATCACACCAAATTAAGGTTTTTAAAGTAAATCAATGGCAAAGAAAAATTTCATCTAAAAAAATACAGATTTAAAATGAAAAAAATTTTTGAATTTACTGGTTTTATGGGGAAACTAAAACCCCCCTTAAGTTACCATTTTGCTTTAATTTTTAAACATTTTAAATCCACTATAGGGGAAAAAAATGTTAAAATTTTTCTTTTTTTTTTAAAAAAATTTTTTTTAAAATTCCTGCCCCCAAACCCTTGGATTTTTTTTGTTCTTGGACTTTTCCCCTAAAAAGTTTTTAAAATTTAAAACTTTAATTTGCTTCGAAAAAATAAATTAAACTATTTCCCTGTTTTTTTTCTTTAAGGTTCTTCATTTTTTTTTCCCAAAATTTTTTGTGCCTTTAAAAGATAAAAAGTTTTTTTTTTTTACCCTTTTAAAATTTTTTTGGGGACGTAAAAAAGTTTTTGAATCTAATTATTAGTTTGTTTTGAAATTTTTTGGGGGAAAAAGAATAATAAAAATAAAGTTTATTTTTAATTTTAAATATGTAAAACGGTGGGAATTAAATTTTTCTTTCCTTTTTTTTTGACAAAAACTTGTAAAGTCTAACCCCGAATTTCAACCTTCCCCCTTGAATGCCAAATGATTTGGGGGAACTATAAAACTATAAAAAAAAGGGACGTTTTTTTCCTTAAAATTTTAAAATATATACTATAACTTAGCTCAAATTTTAAAATTTCCAACTCCCACAAAATCTTTTAAAAAATTTTAATTTTACGTATTTAAAAAAAGAAAATAACAAGAAAAGTAAATTTTTTTTTTTCCCAATTTTTCCGTTTTTTTTTATCAATTAAAAATTCATTTTTTTAAAATTTTTAAAAAAGGGGAAATTTTATCGCATTACTAAAAAATCAATTTGTGAATTATAAATTTTTAAAAAATTTTAAAAGCCTAAAAAATTTTTTTTGGGGAAAAATAAATAATAGAGAAAAAAAATTTCCCCCAAACCCCCTAGTAACGCCCCTGAAAAAGGGAAAAATAAAAAAAAAAAATTTTTTTTTTTTTTTAAAAATTTTTTTTGAGAAAGAAAAATTTTTTTAATTTAAAAAATTTTTTTTTTTCGGAGCTTTTTCCACACAAAAGGAAGTTTTAAAAAAACTAAAAAACCAAAAAAATGTAAAAAAATAAAAAACGTTTTTTGGTTAAAGGTTTTTAAAATTTAAAAATTTAATTTGAAAACAAAAGTTGCAAAAAAATTTTTTTTCCCTTTGTAATCAAGGGAAAAAACCCAAAAAAACCCAAAATTTTCCCCCAAAGGATTTTTTTTAAATATAAAAAGATTTAATGTTAAAACGCTTTTTTTAAATTGGGGTTTTTCAAGTTTTTTTCCTTTTTTAAATCTGTAAAGAGAAAAATTTAAAATAGATTTTGAATTAAAAAATAATTAAAAGGGAATTTTTTGCCTTATTAACAAAATTAACATTATTTTAATTTAAATTACCGAAAATAAAAATTTTTTTAAAAAAAAATTTTTTTAAAAACGTTTTAATTATTTTAAAGGGGAATTTTTTTTTTTAAAAATTTCACAACTTTTTTTGAATAAATGGAGATTATTAACAAAATTTTTAAAATAAAAAAAAAATTTAAATAAAAAATTATATTAAAGTTTTAAAAATTTTTTTTTCTTTTTAAATTTTTTTTCAAAACTAAAAGTTTTATGACACAACTTTGTGAAAAGTTTAAAAAATTTTTTTTGATTTATTGACAAACAGCTTTTGGTACCCTTTTTAAAAAAACCCCCTTTTTTTCTTTTTTTTAAAAGAAATGTTTTAAAAAAAAATTTAGGTCAGCAGGGCGGTTTAGAAGGGAAAAGGTGTAAAAAAAAAACCCCCGAAAAAAAGCTCTTCCCCCTTAAAACATTTTCAACGTTAATTTTAAGGCCAAAAAACTGATAAAATCTTTAAAAATGTTTTAAAATTTCCCCAAAGTGCCCGGGGCCAGACACAAAAGTTTTAATCCCAACTTTTTTCCGGGTTTTTTAAGTACCAAAAGAAAAAAAAAAAGGAAAAAAAATGTTTTTTTTTTTTTCCCATTTCCCCCTTCCAATAAACATTTGAGTTTATTTTTCTTTTTTTAAAAAAGATTTTTTTTTAAATTTTAAGGCCTAAGGTTCTAAAAAAATTTTTAAAAATAATTTTTTATATTATTCCTCAAAACAAACACCATAAAATTTTAATAAAAATTTCAGTTCCAATTGAATAAAATTTTAAATCAAGTTTAATTTGTTCCAAAAGTTTATCCAAATTTTTAAATTTTTTCAAAATTTAGTGGAAAAAAATATGCTTTCTTTTTTTTTAAATCTAATGCAAAAACTTTTTTGAATAAAAAATTAAAAAATTTTTTAACCCACAAATAAGTTTTTAAAAATAAAAAATTTTTTTAAAAATAAAATTTAAAAAATGTAATAAAAAATTTAAAAAATTAAAAACAAGTTTTAAGCAATTTCGGGGGAATTAAACCCTGAAACCCAAGGTTCAACAAATAGGTCTTTTAAAAATTTTGTTTTTTTTTCCAAAAAAGCTTTTAAAATTTCTTTGGTCAGTTTTTCGTTTCATTTTTTATTTTTCAAAACAAAAGGGTGGGGGTCCTAAGTTAAAAAACAATATGGGATTTTTTAAACCCCGGCATTTTTAATAACTTGTTTTCCTAATGTTTTTAAAAAAAACACCCTTAAAAAACAAATCTTTCAAATGTTTTTGGGTCCTTTGAAATTTTTTTTAAAACCCCCGATTGGTTGGTTTCTGTTAATTCAAAACACTGAACTCTTTATCTTCGTTTTTTAAAAAAAAAAAAATTTTCCCCCAAAATTTTTTTTTTTAAATTTTTTAAAAACGAAATTTTTATTTTTTGAAATTTAATTAAAAAAATTAAACGGTTTACGAAAAAAAATGAAACCAAATTTCATTATTTTTTAAAAAATAAAAAACCCCCCCAAACCCCTTTTAAATTTTTTTTAAAATTTACAAATTAATTTTGGCGGGGATCGAAAATTTTAAAAAAATTTTTTTTAAATTTTTTCGACTATTTTAAAAAAAATTAAAAGGAATATTGTACAAAAAAATCTTGTTTTAAATTTTTAAATTTTCCTTTTTTTCCCCCTTTAATAAAAAATTTTCCCCCCCAAAACCTTTTGATATTTTCCCCCGGCAAAAATTTTTTTAAAAAATTTTATTTTAAAATTTCAGAAAGGAACCCCCTTTTTGACATAATCCGACCGGGGAAAAAATTTTTAAAAAACTGCTGGGGGTTAAAAATCTTTAAAACCGGAATTTTTTAGGCCAAAATTGAATAAACCCGGATAAAAAAAATTTATAGATGAAAAAAAATTTTATTAAATTCAAAAAGGATTTTTGCCGTAAGGTTAATTGGAAAAGGATAGACGGGGAATCCAGAATTAAAAAAATTTGGTTGGAAAGGAATTTTGAAATTTTTCTCATGAAAAGAACCAATGGAAAATGAGTGTGACTATTCCCCGTTTAAAACCCCAAAGGTTAACCAAAAAAGAAAATTTTCCCTTTTAATAACTTATTAAAATGTATTTTACGATTCCACCCCATTTTTTATCAAAGGAAACGGGGGAAAAAAAACCCCTTTTTTAAGGCCCAAAATTTCTAAAAATTTATTTTTTAATTCAAAAAAAATTTTTGTTTTTCACTTTCTTAAAAAGTATATGTTTTCCCAAAGAAAAACAAAATTTATGTTTAGGAACAGTTTAAGGTTATGATATAAATTTTTTGAAAGTATGAGGTTTTTGGACAGTTATCGAAATTTTCAAAAAAGTATAACCAAGTTTTAATTTGGAATTCCCCCCTTTCAGGGGGGAAACCCCGGGATCCCTTTTCAAAAAATTTAAAAATAATTTTTTTTAAAATTTTTTTCCATTTCTTTTCGTTTTTATTTTATTTTTTAAAATCCCCCCTTCCCCACATACAATAAATAAACCAATTTTATCTTTTTTTCAAAAACCCATTTTAAAAGATTATTACCGGGGGAAAAAGGGGGAATTTAAAAGCGTTTGTAAACATAAAATTTCCTGGTAAATTTTGGGGGTTTTTCCCCCGGGGCCTTTTTTAAACCCTTGGGGCTTTAATAGATTTTTATTTGGGAAAAATTCAGAAAAAATTTAAAATTTTAAAATAAAATTATTTTTTTTAAATTACGTCATCCCCCTTATTTAAAAGAAAGACATAACCAATTTTTTTTTTGGAAAAGGGTTTTTTTTTAACGACAAATCCGGGGAAAATTGGTATTTGGGGGGGGGGTTAAATTCCAACAGTCATGAATTTTTTAAATTATATTTAGGGTGTTTTCCAAAGTTAAAAAAATCTTAACCCCTTGGTTTCCCGTATCTTTCCGGGTTACTTCCCGTTAAAAACCCATTTTTTTAAAAAGACTAATGTAAGTATCCTTTGAAAGTTTTTTCAAACTTTAAACAAAATTAAAAAAACTTTTTTAGGGCTTCCCCCTTTTTTTAGAAAAATTTTCTTGATTCAGTTTTCTTTTTGGAAAAAAAGTTGCCGTAAAAAAAAAAAGTTCATAAAAAACAAAAAGAATTTTCAATTAATTTTGAATTATTTCCTTACGAAACCCGATCCTTTATTGCAGGGAAATTTTAAACCTCCCAACATTCCAAAAAACTGTAGCAATTAATTTCCACAAACCGACCTGTAGAAAATTAAAGTAAAAATTAAATTTTTAAAACAGAACCTGTAAAATTAAATTTCTTTTAGGGAATTTTACCCTTTTTACGGGGCTGGGAAACCCTTTCCCCAAGTTTTTCCCAAAAAAAACCGTGCTAAAAAACCTTTTGCAAACTTCGACCGTAAAATTCTAGGAAAACTCAAACCCTTAAAACAGAATGACAATTAACCCTCCAAACGGAACTTTGACTTTTTTCGTTTTAAGGAAACCGACGAACACCCTTAACAAAAAACCCTTTAAAAAATTTTGCAAATTTGAGATTGACGTTAAGTGAAAATGAACCCCTCAAAAAAATTTTACAAAAAACTTTACAAATTTATCCTTTAGCGGGGCTTAAATTGTTTTTGAGAACGAAAATTTTTTTCCTTTTGGGCAAAAAAATCCCAAAAACTTTTTTCCTATGCTGGAAAGGGAAAATTTTTAAAAATGTTAAAAAACTCGTAAATTTTTCAATTAAAAAAATTTAAAAAACGTTTTTGAAAAAAAATAAAAAAATTGCCATAATTGCATAAAATAAAAACTATTTTTAGGTTAACGAAGGGTAAAAATAATAATTGCCATATTCCTCAAAATCCCCTAATATGTAACGAAAAAGTACCCCAAATTTGTAAAAATCCCCAAAAATTTAATAATTACTTTAAAATTTTAGTAAAACTTAAGAGGTTTTTTAAAAAAGAAAATAATATAATTTTAAACAATTTATCCAATATGTAAAAAAAATTTTTAAAATTTTATTAAAATTTTTAATAATTAGATTTTTTTAAAAAATTAAACTAGAGTTTTTTAAAAAATTTTGATTAATTTTTTTAATTCTATTTTGAAAAATTTAAAAAAAAACAAAAATTTTTAAAAAGGGTCTTTTAATAAATGAAAAAAAAAAAAGTTAATTTTTTCCAGAAAAGAATGCAGTTTGCATATTACTTTTTAGTATTTTGCGTTTTACGTAATTTTAAAAAAAACCTTTTTTTGGGTTTTTTTTTTTTTTTTTTTCCCCTTTTTTTGTTTTCCCTTTTCTTCTAATTTTTTAAATTTCCCCTTTTAAAAATTTTTTTTTTTTTCCCTTAAAAATTTTCCTTTCCCCCCTTTAAAATTTTTTCAGTTCTAAAAAATTAAAAATATTTTTTTTCAGTATCTAAAATATAATTTTCAGCGTTAAAAATTTTTAAAATTTTCCGTATGTTTTAAAATTAAATTTAAATTCATTTTTTTTTAAAAAACCCAAAGATTCATTTTCAAAATTGTCATAGTTTTTTTTTCTCCCGTATTTAAAAATATATATTTACAAGTTTTTCAATTTCGTTAATTTTTTAAAAAATTTTTTTATAATTATTATTTTTTAATTAATAATAAATATTTTCGGTCAAGGTTGAAAAAAACCCCAAAAAAATGGAGCTTATTTAGGTTTTTTGTGATCTATTTTTTATTTTAAAAAATAATTTTAAAAAAATATTAAAATTATTAAATTTTAATATAATATAAAACCCCCAAAACCCTTTTAACCATACCAAAAAAAAATTTTTTTTTTTTAAAAATCATTGAAAAAAATACAAATTAAAAATTTTTTGGGAAAAGTACAAAAATTTCAATTTTTGGAAAAAGGGGACCCCCGAATCTACTTTTTCCCCTTACTACAAATTTTTTTTTTCCATTTTCGCTTTGTTTTTTTCCCCGTCATTTATTTTCCGGAGGTAACTTTTTTAAACCCCCCAATATTTTTTTTTAAAAAAATAAAATTTAAATATTCTCGTTGATAAAAAACTTCGAGGTTTAAAACTTCTTTCTTCGGGAAATTTTTTAATTAAGATTTTAAATTATTAAAAATTTGGGGAAAAAATTTTTAATTTTAAACAAAATGTAAATTTTTTAAATTATCTAACGAACAAATTTCAAGGGGTAAATTTCATTCATTTAACTTTATAAATTTTGAAATTTTTAATTTTACCAAAATTGTAATTTGTCATACAAAAATACAAAAATTTCATTACATTAACTTAAAATTAAAATTTTAAATCCATAATTTCTAAGGTTGAATTTTAAAAAATTTACGGGTTTTTTTTTAAAATTTTTTGGAATTTTTAAAAAAAATTTAAAATTCCAAAATTTGGTAAATTAGTGTTTTAAAAAAAAAATTTTTTAGTTTTAAATAAAAAAATTTTTAAAATTTGGGAAAAATTAGGGTTTTGAAACCTAAAAAAATTTTTTTCCAAAAATAGGTTTTAGTTTTAAGAAAAATTTTTGAATTTTTTTTTTATTTTAAAAAGGGGCTTAGATAAAAGGGTTTTTAATTTTTGTTAATTTTTTTAAAAATGTCTTAAGAAAAATTATTCCCCAGATTTGTTTGAAATGAAATTTTTTCTTTCAAAAAAATGATTCATTTTTTTTTTTTTCTCCGTTTTTTAACATTTTCAACAAGTTAATTCCAGGTTTATTTAAAAGTTTGATTTTTAACATTTGTTTCAAAAATTACTAAAAGCGCTGATATTTTTTCTTTTTATGTCAATATCTTCACGACTAGGAACATGAACATGACCATGTATTTAATTAATTTCTTTTTGAATAAAGATTTTTTTTTAAATTTAACTATAATAAAAAAACGTATTTACCGTTTATCCACAATTTTGGAAAAAAAAAAATTTATATAATACATATTTATTTTATGGTTTGCAATATGTTCTTATTGCCCAGCCAGCGGTAGGAAAAATAGTGAAAAAAAATGTAACGACTGAAATGGTGAAGTACGTTTTTTGTAGTCAATATCAACGTATGAATTAGTGAGTCAATAAAATATAGGACGTCACTCACAAAACTGGGGAGGTTTTCACACGCTAAGAGCATTTAAATATGTTTATAGGACTGTACTGTCCATCAATCAAGTGTTTACCTCTCTTTCCATGCCTTGTTACTTTCTCTCCTCTATGTAATGAAAAACAATACGGAATTACTCTTGAATACACTAATAAACACACTTCAAATTAAGGGCCAGAAAGTTATATTAAATTTTTAAAAATGGCATGGGTTAAAAATGCGATCGTTGTAATAGGGATGTTTTCTCTCACACAAATATTGTATTTACTAGGAAACCCCGCCTCTGTACTATTATCTTGTAAGTTTTTTTTATCCTGGGTCACCAAAGTAATATGAGAAATATGGTTAAACTGATGAGTTTTATTTAATATCCAATTACCGTATATAAATATTCGTGAATTCTAATTGCTTACTCCTTATATTCCCGTGAGCACTGGACTTGGAGATGGATGGCCGAGTTGGTTATCGAACCACGATCTCGTCAGGTTGTTCAACACGCCCGTTCCTACCCCAACTTGTCTAAACCACTGAGCTTAATCCATTTTCACTGGTAAAGGCCGGAAAAAAAGCTATAGCCTCCCTTCCATTGTAACATGACCAAGACGTAGTGATTGACTCATCACTGTTCATGGAGGCGGCCTTTAACTCCAACTTTACCCACACTGAACATCCTGTCACTTCGGCAGCAAACGCAAATATCTTTTTATGGGTAAGTGCAATGTTGACTCAGCTTCAGACTAAGTTCTCAACTGAAGATATCGTTTACGGTACAACACACATACATTTCTAGAACGGAAAAAGACGGATTAGTTGCAAATCTTCGATTCCTCTTCTGTGAAAAGATTGCTGATCACTTATTGGAAGTGTTTTTAGACCCGCCAAAGTCCAATGCTATATTTCAGACGAAGTTCCTGTTGCTCACAAGGTGCATAAAGATACGGAATATTTCATCATGCGTATTAGATCATCATAAGGATATTGAAAGATTAAGTATGATAATTTATTCATAAATATATTCATTCTTTGTTTATTTTCGAACTACTATTTAGGATATCCTCGCCGGTAGAGACTTTTGTAGTTTTATAAGGTGGATGCATTTCTGTGTTTTAATCAATCTAATATGTACTGTCTCGAATGGTTTATTCCCACAATTTTATGCTTCTTTCAAAAGCCACGATAACAAATTACAACAGCCTTACAAAAGCCTTAAAATTACAACAATAAATAGACTAAAATTAAATATTAATAGTCAATAAAAACCTCTACACACTTCCTGCTTCGAGCTTAGATTAATTTAATCATTAATTCTGTAGAAAAGCTAGTCTTATGGATAAATTAACATAGTTAGTTAAAATTTACCACACCCAATCCTAAACCTAACACCATAAAACCACCTAAAACCATATATTTTTGTTATAGTGTCTGGAAACCGCAAATGGACTCTTTATGTAAATTAACTTATCTGATGGAATCCCTAATCAGCCTTTGCCTTTGGGACCCTATTTTCCTACTAAAATTATATTTGATTTGCCATAATAGAATTTTATATTATGTTAGTATACATTTGTAATACTCATGTGACTTTGCTTGCTACTAATATTTGTGTTTTTGTAGGAAATAAATCATTTATTCGTTTTTATTTAATTCAAACTGCTAACAGTAAATGTCGTATTCACATTATCATCTTCATTTAATACTTACGATTTGTTCATTGACCAGTTAAATTAATGGCTGCTTACAGTATGGTACGTGTAATACTGTATATTGATAATAAGAGAAGACGTTATCGCTTAATCGTTTAGTAAACTAAATTAAGTAAATATTTAAAAATCAAAAACAAGAAAAAAAGCATAGCTCGTGTTGAACAGAAACATGTTGTAAATCAAAGCTTCGGTGTTGTACGGAAACCACAAACCTCGCACTGCGTGGTGCAGAAAGTGATAAAGGGAAAACGTGACGTCATATTTATTTCCGGAACGTTCCTAGAATCGAAACATCCTGTTTGTATCACATTTATCTTTTTTTCGTGCTTGAACAGGGCTAATACAATATATTTTGTATATTAAATGAAATACTCGACTTAAGGCAATTTGCTTTATAGCGTGAGGAAGGTAAATGTATACGATATAATATGTGGTTTTTAATATCTTATTATTTGATTCTTAATGGCATGAATGCGTTTAATATAATCGAAATTACGCTTACCGAGTATTTTCAACAATTTTAATGATACACCTTTACTTTTTTCCAACGAAACGTTTGTAGCTAACAATCTACTAGCTAACCTGTATTATAAAATGTACCATGTAAAGTAGTTTTTTATTTTACTAAGTTAAGTTACGGCTAAGAAGCTCTCTGTAACACTTAAGCTGGAGACCAACGGCTTAAAGGTGACTTCCGAACCACCACCAATGGCCGGGCAGGCGGAAAGGATAGTACAATAACAACAATAATGTTCATGAGAATCGTAGATTGAAATATTTTTCAGGTTGAGAGATTTATTTAATTCGAAGTGCAATAAATAAATCCATAAACCATAATATTTTAAAATGTTACAGAATTATAAATTACGACTGAATGTGGAAATTCATGTAAAAGGAGGTAGGTGTACGCCAGACTGTGGATTGCGCAACATTCTTTGCTGAAGTTATATTCAAAATTATAAGTCAATAGCCCGATTTCTTTTCGGAATATAGTGGAGAAAGTAAGCTTCGCTAACGCTCAGCCAAATGCCGAGAGGGTATATACATCCTCTATTTAATCTTTAGTATACAGTAATGAAGCTTCGTGTATAAGTTAACAGTCAATTCGTACTCAAGTTATCCTTCTTTTCTTACCAAATCTATTATACAATCTTACTTTATTTATAGTAATACAATAAAAAACTTTATAGAGGAGAAAAGTTGCCTTAAGCAATGTTTAATTTTAATAACAAATCTATTGCGTTAAACGCAATAACGCACCCATTATTCTCTAATCATCTTTAGTTATTCATGCAACGTGAACTCTGCTATTGATTTTATCGGTTATTACTTCGCAAAGAGATTTAATATTCTTTCCTTTAAGAAATAAAGTGATTTTAAATTCCCAAGCAGAATACACGAATATTCTATAAAGGAGAAGTAAATATATTGTGCGTAAGTATATAAGTCTTAATGGATATTTGATCGTAAAGTGTGTTGAATTAATTACCCATTTGTATTATACCTTTTAAAGTCAATGTTTAGTTACATAATGTCCAAATAAAGCAGACATTATGAATGTCTCTCTATGAATTATTGAGTAGATATTTATTCATTCTAAAACATGAAGTGAAAATACGCAAGATGAAATCTCAAATCCCCTATTTCGACTATAAGATTTCACATCATCCCAGTCATTGGGTAAATCGTATATATATACGCCATTAAATTAAATATTTGTTTCATGACATTAAATATCTTATATTTCACTTAAAGCCAAAAAGATAGAATGTATATTCTTATTTACTGAAATATAACACAGATAATTAGCGATCTGTCCTAGTCTCGTTACATATCGTTCTCTTTCCAAGTCGTTACTTTAAGGTGCTTTATAAAAGTAAACCTCTCATGCTTACGACCAAGTTTGTAATCCACGTGTTTTTAATTTTTGCTCTAATTTATGCAGTGGATTTCCTGTTAATCCAATGATATTAGGGCTTTGATTTAGTATTACAAAGTGTATTCGTTCGAAATGTTGTCATAAAAATACGACATAAGAAAATTAATTTTCAAAGTAATAAAATTGTTCATATGTTTTCTTCTGCATCAAAATAATATTAATTTGTTTCTTTATTGTTATTCTCTGTTTTTGGGACATTCTGTATTTTTGCAGAGTTCACATTATTTAGGGTGGGTATAATTGGAAATCCGTTTCAACTAAATATATGCGGTTAGATGTTTGAGACTGGCCTCAAACATAGTGTATTGATACTAGTGTTTATTAACACTGGTTAAGTTTACGTATGCCCACGGCAATGCCATTTTAACATTTAAATATTGTAATATACTCCCGTAACCCCATGTAAACTTGCACCCCTCTAGGCTACATGATAGCAATGTATGGAATTGTCTGCTCAATGGATTTTCAGCTAATCCAAGCCCTCCCCCGACTTGCGGTGCATATCCTTCACCTCGGGTTTGGTATTGCAGGTTCTGTACTTACAGGCTGCATAGTAAAAATAAGGCGTAGGGAGATTTGAAATACAAAACAATAAATCCATTGATAAACTTACAACTAAACCGCCATACTGTAAGGTCTGTAACATTTTAAACTTTTACTTCGAAAAATAATTCAAATTGAATAACTACATTATCAATAGGTAGGAGTTCTTCGACTGTAAACAAATTTTCAAAAGCAAGAAAACAATCTGTCATAAATTTTAGTGTTAATAAACATTTTCTAGAGGATAGCTAATTTTTCAAGGAAACAAAATAGTAACTACAGTTTATCCTGTCGGTACAGATGTATAACAACACAATGTTTTTTTAATTTTGGTTCAGGTCCACCATTCCTCCATCCCACTATTCTCTCTGTTAAGACGTCACTGAATTGAGTACAGTCAGGATACGTCATCACATGTACTAATATGATCACGCTAAAGACATATCAGTGTCATCCCTGCCATGCCTTTGAACGTGATTAGACCCACGCTTCCACTTCTGTTCATTATGTTATCAATTATTGTTCACAAGAAAGTTTCCACTGTAGGTCTTCATGATATAATTTTTATTTTTGGGAAATAACTGATTACGAAAGTAGATGATCTCACACAATATCAACACTTGATTTCAAGTGGATCACAATCTTCTTATTAGTTGAGTCAGTGATACTAGAACTCTCCCGTAATATCGCAACCTGAACTTTATATTGCTTCAATTCAAACTTTCTGCCTAAAACACACCTTCCTTAAGTTGAGACCAATCACCTAAAACGATAGCAATCTCTTTTTGAAACAGTTAAGATTTCCTTTTTGGCTCAAAATATTAGACATCAGTTTATCCAAACTGGCAAACTCAAGTTAACGTCTTGCCATGACAGATTTCAATCTCATCACTCAAATCTATGTTTTTTATTTTGTTCAAAAGTGAAATTCACCGTGATAATGGTAGGCATACTCATTTTTTCAATACAATCTTCTTTTCGCTCATCACCAACTGAAGACTGTATTGAAGAAATTGTAGACAGCAACTACTATATTTCTGCTGCTATAATTACGAGTTTAATTTATAATCATTTTTACACAACTTCAAACAACATGTATGATCTTACTCAACTGACGCCAACGAATTAGTCTCCCATAGTGTTAAATGACTTAAACGTGATAAAATAAATGTTGCAGCAAGCGGATAGCAAGTGCCTGAACAAAACGTAGTAGTGAATTGGCAAACTGCAGATACAACTTTTCAGGATTACGTCAAAGACACAAATGATCTGCTCAGATCCGTTCCTCTTATCTTTCCAAACTGTTACTCGCGATACCGCCATAAACACAACAAGATCCGCTTGGCGTCTCTACTCGTGATTTAAATCTCTGTTGGATCTTTATTATCACTTAAACGTATTCCTTGCAGTAAGTAAATGACTTAATCCGATACATTGCTTAAATCAAATACAATGTTTAGTCAATATTTGTAAAATTGGATTTTAAAATATATTAGTATATGTATATTTGTAGATAAATAAATATTAAATATTAAGCACTAGTAAACCTGTTGTAAGGTGAAAAATATATGTTTCTTACAAAGTATTTGTTACCCGCGGTACCGCACGCAATTTTCAAAGAGATTGTAAAAGTTTAAAAATTCATGGCAGTATCTAAACATAGCTTAAAATAAACTATAAAAGGAAAACAAGTAAACTTTACTACCAGAATAAATAAACCAGGTCAACCAAAACTAGAAAGAATGATGTTTTATGACTTATTAAGTTGTACCTCTGTAGAAGATGAGTTACCAAGCTCTTCTCTTGTGATCTTTGGCTGCAAGTAAATTTTATATTGGATGGCTCTTAGCTTATAAAATTTTAACACTGATGTTGGTATTTGGATATATTCAACTTAGGCTATTGGAATGTTTTTTTTTACGTAAGAGAGATACTCCATTCGAAGTTTGTTATTGACTGTGGAAGGATTGCAAAGGAAACAGGGGTTTGGCATCGTTCAGAGACCTACAATGTGATCTCTTCCTCAATTAAATAAGTAAACAAACAAATTACAATCTAGGTTAAAATAAACAAACCACACCACAGCATAAGTCAGGAAACATAAACAACACATCGTGTAACAACTCTGTGCAAACTAACTCTAACACATGCACTTAATAATAACAAAACACCAACTATTATAACTGAAATACAGAATGCAGGTCTGCACTCACCGATCTACCGCATAGAACACTAGTTCTAAATACTGTTTGAAAACTTGATATAGGTATTTATATAATATATGTAAAGAGCTGTAAGAGCAATTGAACTATTACGTACATTTCTTCGAAAATTAATTTTGTAATTCACCTTAAAAATGTTATATAATATACACTTATCTAAAAAAAATAAAATTTTATCGATGTGAACGGTCTAGGAATAACTAATGCTTGTGGAAGTAATGTGTTATGCAATCTTTAATTCTTTCCTTTTAAATTATGTATTATTACTGTATTGTATTATAGATTATTCTATTAGACACGTACGAAACAAAAATAAACATCGGTGTACTTTTACACTAGACATATAAAATTGAAAGAATTATAACAGTTTTTATTGTTAAATTGTCAGCTATGACGACTCTTGAATAGTTTATGTAAACTGATAACAAAATAATTAAATAAATGATTTAAGTATACGCCACAATTTTTACGATAGGAGTTTCAAACATGGTACAAATACGTGTCACATTTTTTAGAAGAATGACAGATTTTAAATGTATTATTTAAAACAAGTAAAACTTACAGTTAAATCGAATCAGAAACACATTTTTGAAATAAATTATGTAAATCCTAAACTTGAAAATTGTCTTTCAACTCAGTTTAACTTTAATAGCTTAAGTTCTGTGATATTTCTTGCTAGCGAAGTTATTGCGGGCCGGATAGTTAAATAAATATTATCTTTTCCTCGGGCATCGTTCAGTATTCATGACTAAACAGCTCCAACTCATTCCCGCCATTTTGTTACTTTAGGCGAAAAGTATTGGATATTCTTCATAAATAATTTATTCTTCGAAATTAGTTTGTGGTTTTGAATATTTTTTTTGTTATTTTTATCACTCTATCCTCACTAGATATACTCCTAATGGAGATTTTAAAAGTAAACATTTCAAAGAAAATACACGTCTGCGTGGATATTGTCGTAAGGATGATATTGAGAACTCAAATACAGTCTCATATTTGTCAGATCTCAACTGTCGGAGGAATAAAACGTTTTTTGGAGTTTTCCTTAGCTTCGTCCGGTTCCACGACTATTGTTCTATCACCATAAGCGAAATTTTTTATTTATTTTCGCATAATATTCGCCATTAGTTGATACTTTGGTTTGCGCGTAGACATTGAAAATATGTACATCTTCTTGAAACTTAAGCCGTTTTGGTCTGCCAATAGGTACAGTATGTTTGTTTTACAGTTTGATGGGTCTACAATAAAACCACTCAGGTAATATCAGGCCGTTTTTGTTTTTTGCGACACAGTCCGCTACCTATAAACTTGCGGACCTTTAAATCATTGATCTAGCTTACGACCCTCTTTATGGCAAAGTTTCATGTGTTACCTAAAAATGCTATCATAGAAAAAGTTATACTATATTAATTATTACTTAACACCTTTCCTGATATAATTTAATTGTAGTTTGGTTTAAGTTATAACATATAATAAAAATTTAATATCGGTAATTATTAATTTTTTTAATTAATATGTCAGGCATACTTTTCACAATGGTAAACCTAAAACCCCTTTGTGGTTTGTTTTTAATTCAAGGACAGAGTTTCAACGTTTGTTCTGCAGACATTGTTCTCGGTTTCTGTCATGTGGTGTTGAGGTTTTTTCATATTTCCATTCTTTCCGGGTTCATGTATATGATTTAAATTATGAACCCCTGAAAGCAAATACATAGTAATTAAAATTATTAATTACTTTCAAAAAGTTAGTAGTCCAATTTCTTTTGCATACATTTTTTATGGGAATTACATTTTTGTCGATTAAAACAAAACCATTTAGTTTTAACGATGAAATCATCATTTATCTGTGTATTTCTACATATTATTTATATTTAAATTGTTAAAAAATTTGGTGATCTTTATTTGAGATTATACCAAACTATCATCCAATATTTGATAGTAGCATAATTATCAACAGATTTTCACAAGGCTTTGATGTTGTAATAATTTATGAGGATTAATTAAATCCCAGCATTTCTCCGTCAAAGTAAAACAGTATCCTTTGGCGCTATTAAAGTAGCTTCATTTTATCAACTCAGAGGGAAGATATCATATCTTCCGTGCTCTAAAAGCATTATAGCCTTAGAGCTACAGCATATTACAAGTTCTAATGAAATTTCAAATTAAAAGATGTGTATATTTTATAAGTATCAATGTTTCTACTTTTTACTGTATATCTGTTTAGAATAACAACTGACGGAACTTAAAACTATATAATCGTCAGTAAACTTTGCATATAGAACCAGCATATTGCAATTTTCCTCTTGGTGGCACTCACCGAAATTTTCTGCACAATTTTACCGAACATAATCTCCCGGGGCAAAACCCACACTTCCAAAGCTTATACGTTGTACTCAAACACCGAATCTGGAGCATGCCCGAAATGTTTACTCACTTCGCAAGGTAGATGTTGTGAAATACTCACGTCGTTGAGAGTATTCGGACATTTGCCGCAGTAAAATACCGAGAGAGCGCGGCGGGTGTAAAAGTATTTGCAAAACCACCGATGTTTTGCAGAAATTGACAAAAATAACTTTTGCCCACGTTGGGTTTTGGGTATTCTTAGTTTACGCAAACGCAGAACTGAACTTCTTACGAAACAGACTTATAATTCGACAATTAACATTCAACTTTCTCACTTAGGAATACAAAATTCCCAGTCATTTATGTACAGATGTGTATACCTAATATTCATAAATGCCCAGGTATTTATAAATTTATTAATAATCTCATCTCGGAGTAAAATTTAAAATCTTATAAAACACTCACATTCTCATTTTTTCTTGTTTTGAGGACTTACTGTGAGATTTAAATATTAGGAAAGAGAATCAAATGATCTAACTACGTCTTATTACAGTTACGTAATAAATCTTTAGAAGTATCGATTTAAAAACGTTGAGATAACCATGCAATGTAATACAATAGTTAGATACCTACGGCTTCACACGAAATTTTCATCTGGAAAATAGGGACACCATTCGCATATTCTTCTTTAATGACGTTCTAAACAATTCTAAGATGAGTTACAGTCACTGAAAGTTATTCCAATCTACTGCTTTATTTTAGCATTAAGTTTAAAGAACAGTGTTTTGAGCCCTTGGAGTGGGAGAATAAACCCGTTTTTATGAATACATGTGAAATAATTCAATTTTCTCTTTAATATGTCTTGGTATTTCTTTGCACAGCTCTATAGATTTCAAACATAGTTGAAATATTTTAGGCCAGTGGATGAATCCTTAAAGTTTCAGTTAAAAACTTATTATCTTAAATGATGGAGCTCAATGTAATTTTTAAACGTAAGTATAATATTACAAGTACATAATATTTCAGTGTTTATACAACAAATGAACAATGTTCAATTTACTAGTTTTATATACAATTTTGGTCTCTAATGCCAAAATGATGACGCATGCAACGAAATGTATTTTTTTAAACAAACATTTACTGTATAAACATTCTTTGTTTAAATTGTGTTATTGACGATTTTTAGTTGTTATTGACTATGTTGAGGATTGTCATTTCGATATCCCACATCTATCCGTGCAGGTGTGATGTGTCATTGTGTTTCTCGTACTCGTGACTTGTGCTCAAGACTTGTACTCTCTGCAATGACAACGCCTAGACTAAACTCCATGCAGTTTTCAGGTATATTTGTGTCAAACCAAGCCTACCGACCTCATAGTTTATCGAAGTGTAGTGTAAGTTTAGAAATTCATTGTAAATTGAAATTTTCTTCTTTAACTCAGACAGAATTTTGACAATTTTTAGTTTATAGCTTTTCTTTGACTTTGTCATGTTTTTTTCCAAGGTCTCCATTTCGTCTTTAAAATCAGGAGAATCGCTTTCGTCAGGAAACTTACTTCTTCTCCGCAATCTCTTCGGCCGATTTACGACCTTTTCTGCCTGAATTTCTTCATCATCTGGTACCGCATTTAGTTTCATCTCCTCTTTAGACCTAATGAAATTAAAGTTGTCTCTTAACTTACTGACAAAAGAGATAAATGAGTTGCACAGAGTTACAACTGTGTTAACACTCATTTTTGGGCATTGAATTTTTTCACTTACACTGGTAAATTCGTGTAAAGCATTTCCCGAAAAGGTAGCCATAAACGTAGTCTCTTTTTTACTTAACCTAAAAGGCATCATGTCGTAAAGAAAGAAGGAGTCAGACATTCAAAAACATTCGGAAGTACTTCGAGTGTAGGAATCTCCCACACTCAAAGAGAAAATAAAATAATTAATTATTAAAAAGATAATAATTAATATTTAATTTATTATTAATTAATTATTATTTTGTTTATTAATTTATTTATTATTAATTATTTATTATTATTTATTTATTATTTTTATTATTTATTATTTAATTATTAATTATTTATTATTGTTGTTTATTATTTATTTTTTTATTATTTATTATTTAATTATTAATTATTTATTATTGTTGTTTATTATTTATTTTTTTATTATTAATTATTTATTATTAAATTATTTTTGTTTCTTATAATTGCAATCAATTATCTCAAGAATACATGGATATTACGGATGAGAGCTAGTTGAATACTGATCGGTATATATTATTATAACTAATAAAACTAATATAGTTATGAACCGTTTAGACTAAGCACTCACAAAATCCAAACTTATACAAAGATTCAACCCTTTGTCTAAGCGTCATCCATTATTAAAGACAAAAACTGACCTATTCATGGGACCAAACTATGTAATTTATTAGAAACTTTAAGCGTTTCCCAAGTTTTCCAACAAAGACATCTTTGTAGAGATTGTTCATACAGAAAAATAAGTTTTCAAGTATTTCAACCAATCAAGGGATGCCAAAATATGGTAGAGAGTTGCAGCTATCTCACGGTGTGATTACTGATTTAATGGTGAACTTTGGAAACATGCAGTGAATAACTTGTACACAGTTCAGTGACTAACTGTCTTGGGTGAGTTTGGGGTCTGGTAACCATTGGGAGACGGGAGACGCGGTAACATCAAGAACACAATCTCAACTTCAAAGTACTTAATATTTCATTTTACATCCAATCTTTGAATGACTGTTGTTAACTCTTAACAGGATTATATGTTAGAAATATATATATATATATATATATATATATATGTACAGATAATATTTATGTGTTTGTGTGTATGTTTTTTATCTGTATATACATAGAAATGACAAATTTCTACTTTCTATTCAAAAGCACCTCCCCCAAGGGATTCATAATCCCAAAGTTGAATGAAAATATTTTCCTCATAATCTGCAGCCACAAGAATGTCTCTATACGCAAAGTACTATTTCAATATGCTATTCATTAAGCAATCACCTTAATGTTTTACCACATAAACATATTTCCTAATATTGAGTTTGAATAGTTTGTTATGTATATTTTTCACATACTGTTTGTTGTTATTACTGGAAATTCTTGGTTGTGTTTAACCTACGAACATATTAATTTTAAATGTAAATCAAAACCACAAGTTCTACAAATTAATGGATCAATTGCAACAAAATAATACCTACTCAAATATGAAAAATTATGTACACATTATTTCTGTAGAAATTAAATACTTGTACGAACTATAAATATCTGTTGTAAATTTACAATTGAACAGACCTGATGATATGTTGCTGTTGTATACATGAGGTAACAGGGTTGGTCAGAAGGGTGGTAGGGGGGGCAGGCAGCTGGAGTTGACATGAGAGTAATATTATGGCTACCACAAGATTGTGTTAGTTTGGGATACAACCCTACATTGTATAGTGAGCTGTTCTTGTGGAGGGGGAGGGGCAGGCAGTTGGAGTTGACATGAGAGTAATTATGGCTACCACAAGATTGTGTAGTTGGGATACAACTCTACATTGTATAGTGAGCTGTTCTTGTGGAGGGGGAGGGTCAGGCAGTTGGAGTTGACATGAGAGTAATTATGGCTACCACAAGATTATTTAGTTTGGGATACAACCCTACATTGTATAGTGAGGTGTTCTGTTGGTGGAGGGAGGGGAGGAGACACTTATGTATTATCCTCGATGTAACTTTAAGTGTTGTATTGTTGCCAAAATAATATTTATATTAGTTGAGATACATCTTTATCTCAGAGTAGATTTTATTTCAGAGAATTGAACCTTCTTTCACGTACGAGCATGCGTGTGACATGTTTTGTATTCTCTTATGACCTAGGTAATTTTTGTTTTTTTTTTCTTAAAAAACAATTATTTTTATTATTATCACATTTTTGCTCTCTAACACTATTATCCATGTAGGCCAACATACTATACAAATCTCACATTTTTATCTTCAGCCGTTTTCAGTTGTGCAATGTAACGAAACTGTCAACATTTTCTGCTTAAATGCTTAATTTCATGCGGAGTCTTATACAAACGTTTACTTTTCATTAATTCAGCAAAACTGTCTTAAAGGGTCACCCCAATATGATTGCATGATTTTAAAGTAAAGTCATATTTTACTATTCTCTCTTACCAAAAATGCATTTCTACAAGAGGGATTGTACATTTTAAGCGTGTTTGAGCCGAGACAACTTTAGATCATTCACACGCCAAACGATCAAACAGATAGTGTCAGTTAGAGAAGGATTACCTAATTTCCGTTTCTCGGCTCTCCATTTCCGGTTGAAGATTAAGGCACAACGTTTCTTTGATCAAATACAGCGTTTCACAATAGATTGGCATTTCACTTAAAACTCACCCGGGATTAGAATAATTATATTCCACATCTGAGTATTTTAAAATTGAAAACTGAGATGAGCCCTTATTTTTCATAGATGAGTCTAATACGTAAATAGCAAAGAATCATGCGTTTTCCTTGTATACATTTAGCATAAATTATAATTTCTGTTTGAGAAGGAAGGGTTATTGAAATATGTGTTTTAGTTTTGTAAGATAAAGATTGTAAAAAAGAAAGTATTTTAGTTCTATTGGTGACTCAAGCAGTGTTGTATATTATTTATTAATTTGTAGTGCAGGCGCCACGGAACAAAGAAAGTATTTTAGTTCTATTGGTGGCTCAAGCAGTGTTGTATATTATTAATTTGTAGTGCACGCGCCACGTAACAAAGAAAGTATTTTAGTTCTGTTGGTGACTCAAGCAGTGTTGTATATTATTAATTTGTGGTGCAGGGGCCACAGGGAGCGGTCCGGCTATCATTAACAACACATGAACTCTGATAAGAAACCTGTTTTATTTTGTTGTCCACTGACAACACTACTCGAAAAAGTGGTCAGTCAATTCCGAGTTATTAAATTTGGTTTTCATGTAGATTTAAGTTCATATAGTCGAGGCGAATGTTGTCCATACCTTGTGTACCATGTGAGTTAGGTCATAGGTAAAGTTACGTGTATCCGATGTAGATCATGTCTTTTATTTAACAGCCCCACAGGTTAATCGTCATATGAGTTAGTTCATATAGTCGAGGCGAATGTTGTCCAAACCTTGTGTACCATGTGAGTTAGGTCATAGGTAAAGTTACGTGTATCCGATGTAGATCATGTCTTTTATTTAACAGCCCCACAGGTTATTCGTCATATGAGTTAGTTCATATAGTCGAGGCGAATGTTGTCCATACCTTGTGTACCATGTGAGTTAGGTCATAGGTAAAGTTACGTGTATCCGATGTAGATCATGTCTTTTATTTAACAGCCCCACAGGTTAATCGTCATATGAGTTAGTTCATATAGTCGAGGCGAATGTTGTCCAAACCTTGTGTACCATGAGAGTTAGGTCATAGGTAAATTGAGGTGTATCCGATGTGGATCATGTCTTTTATTTAACAGCCCCACAGGTTAATCGTCATATGAGTTAGTTCATATTGCAGAGGCGAATGTTGTCCAAACCTTGTGTACCATGTGAGTTAGGTCAGAGGTAAATTGAGGTGTATCCGATGTGGATCATGTCTTTTATTTAACAGCCCCACAGGTTAATCGTCATATGAGTTAGTTCATATTGCAGAGGCGAATGTTGTCCAAACCTTGTGTACCATGTGAGTTAGGTCAGAGGTAAATTGAGGTGTATCCGATGTGGATCATGTCTTTTATTTAACAGCCCCACAGGTTAATCGTCATATGAGTTAGTTCTATTGCAGAGGCGAATGTTGTCCAAACCTTGTGTACCATGTGAGTTAGGTCAGAGGTAAATTGAGGTGTATCCGATGTGGATCATGTCTTTTATTTAACAGCCCCACAGGTTAATCGTCATATGAGTTAGTTCATATTGCAGAGGCGAATGTTGTCCATACCTTGTGTACCATGTGAGTTAGGTCATAGGTAAAGTTACGTGTATCCGATGTAGATCATGTCTTTTATTTAACAGCCCCACAGGTTAATCGTCATATGAGTTAGTTCATATAGTCGAGGCGAATGTTGTCCAAACCTTGTGTACCATGAGAGTTAGGTCATAGGTAAATTGAGGTGTATCCGATGTGGATCATGTCTTTTATTTAACAGCCCCACAGGTTAATCGTCATATGAGTTAGTTCATATTGCAGAGGCGAATGTTGTCCAAACCTTGTGTACCATGTGAGTTAGGTCAGAGGTAAATTGAGGTGTATCCGATGTGGATCATGTCTTTTATTTAACAGCCCCACAGGTTAATCGTCATATGAGTTAGTTCATATTGCAGAGGCGAATGTTGTCCAAACCTTGTGTACCATGTGAGTTAGGTCAGAGGTAAATTGAGGTGTATCCGATGTGGATCATGTCTTTTATTTAACAGCCCCACAGGTTAATCGTCATATGAGTTAGTTCTATTGCAGAGGCGAATGTTGTCCAAACCTTGTGTACCATGTGAGTTAGGTCAGAGGTAAATTGAGGTGTATCCGATGTGGATCATGTCTTTTATTTAACAGCCCCACAGGTTAATCGTCATATGAGTTAGTTCATATTGCAGAGGCGAATGTTGTCCAAACCTTGTGTACCATGTGAGTTAGGTCAGAGGTAAATTGAGGTGTATCCGATGTGGATCATGTCTTTTATTTAACAGCCCCACAGGTTAATCGTCATATGAGTTAGTTCATATTGCAGAGGCGAATGTTGTCCAAACCTTGTGTACCATGTGAGTTAGGTCAGAGGTAAATTGAGGTGTATCCGATGTGGATCATGTCTTTTATTTAACAGCCCCACAGGTTAATCGTCATATGAGTTAGTTCTATTGCAGAGGCGAATGTTGTCCAAACCTTGTGTACCATGTGAGTTAGGTCAGAAGTAAAGTGAGGTGTATCCGATGTGGGTCATGTCTTTTATTTAACAGCCCCACAGGTTGATCGTCATATGAGTTAGTTCATATAGTCGAGGCGAATGTTGTCTAAACCTTGTGTACCATGTGAGTTAGGTCAGAGGTAAAGTCAGGTGTATCCGATGTGGGTCATGTCTTTTATTTAACAGCCCCACAGGTTGATCGTCATATGAGTTAGTTCATATAGTCGAGGCGAATGTTGTCTAAACCTTGTGTACCATGTGAGTTAGGTCAGAGGTAAAGTCAGGTGTATCCGATGTAGATCATGTCTTTTATTTAACAGCCCCACAGGTTGATCGTCATATGAGTTAGTTCATATAGTCGAGGCGAATGTTGTCTAAACCTTGTGTACCATGTGAGTTAGGTCAGAGGTAAATTGAGGTGTATCCGATGTTGGTCATGTCTTTTATTTAACAGCCCCACAGGTTGATCGTCATATGAGTTAGTTCATATAGTCGAGGCGAATGTTGTCTAAACCTTGTGTACCATGTGAGTTAGGTCAGAGGTAAATTGAGGTGTATCCGATGTGTGTCATGTCTTTTATTTAACAGCCCCACAGGTTGATCGTCATATGAGTTAGTTCATATTGCAGAGGCGAATGTTGTCTAAACCTTGTGTACCATGTGAGTTAGGTCAGAGGTAAATTGAGGTGTATCCGATGTGGGTCATGTCTTTTATTTAACAGCCCCACAGGTTGATCGTCATATGAGTTAGTCCATATAGTCGAGGCGAATGTTGTCTAAACCTTGTGTACCATGTGAGTTAGGTCAGAGGTAAATTGAGGTGTATCCGATGTGGGTCATGTCTTTTATTTAACAGCCCCACAGGTTGATCGTCATATGAGTTAGTTCATATTGCAGAGGCGAATGTTGTCCAAACCTTGTGTACCATGAGAGTTAGGTCAGAGGTAAAGTGAGGTGTATCCGATGTGGGTCATGTCTTTTATTTAACAGCCCCACAGGTTAATCGTCATATGAGGAAAGTTTTAACGATTTTTACGCGAATAACAACCCCACGTGGTGTTGTGAACCGAGTTTAAAATTAGGTCACGGGTTGAGTATTCCATGTGAGTTTATTCAAATGTAATTTGTACAATTATAATATATAGTTCACTTTAATTACAGCTATTAGTAATAATGACTAAAGAAGAGGACTTTTTATTCACGCTAAATAAGTGTTAATTGTTTCTTTAATTGCAATCATCAACGATCTCATTATGTAGAATTCATTAGCTTTTAAATGAGTTTACTGTAACAAAATTGCATTTAGAACTATCTTGGCATAGAATAATGAACAATTCATTTGGCTAATGTTGTTTATTCATCATTGCAAATGATGCAACTGTTCAATTTAAGCAGTATGGAATGAATTTGAACCAGCATTGTATTAAAGACCTGCGCTAGTTGACAGTTTCTCCGTTTAATTTCTATTTCAAGATTCTAAAATGCAAGAAATTTTAAATAGCTTATAAATTGAATAGTTTGCTACGAATTAATCTAAATGAAATTTCTCTAAGATGTTTGTAACACATAGTATCAAATAAATAATATAATTAATGTCTTATTAATATCCTATATTACTTTGTTTCACAGTAGTAGATTAGAGAGGAGTAGGAATTGACAGTTTTAGCTCTCTTGTCTGAGAATACCACATTTACATGATAAACGTTTACTTATTTTATAAGTTGTGACTCGAGTTTATTTGTCACCTGAGTTCAAAACCATTTCACTGACGTTTTTCACAGTCCTAATTTTAAGTAGAATAAAATAAATTTAATTGTGTTTACTCATAGTCTGAATGAAAAATTATAATTTTGCATTGAGTGAAGTTTTGTTAGTAAATATCTATTAATTTCGATGTAATTATAATAAATTTAAAATGTACTTTAAGTAGATAAATAGTAATATAAATGATGTTTTATATATATATATATATATATATATATATATATATATTAATTTACGAAACTAAAGCATAAACATTTTGAAACTTACATATAATTTAAGAGATCACGAGTCCTTAAAAATTACAAAATGTTTATAAAGATTTTGTATAATTACCACTGATAATAAACCTTACTCTATTCATAGCTAATTTGTATATAAAACATATTAAATGTGTTGGAAAGGATAATATCCGTTTAGTATATTAATAATAGAATTTATTATTATAAATGTTTTGATAATAAGCGTCAGATTGTTTGTGTTCAATTTATTGATTAATTTTAAAAAGAAGGAATTAATATGTTATTATAATATTTCCATTCTACGTACGAGTTTGAAATTGATTGGAGTTACTTGATTGAGTTGATTTCTAACTCACGCATTTAAACTCATAACTTTAAACAGCGATCAGTGTTAACCTTTAAATGATTAGGGCATTCACCTGGTTATTTTTGTGTTTGCAAATCTCAAGTTTCACACTAACACATAATTTAAGCTATTTATCTAAATTTAATAATTAAGAATTTTAAGGTGAGCTGATATGAGTGAAATAATTTTAATGTTTTAATATTTTAAAATTTATTTAATATTATTTATCTAAGGGTTGAAAATGTATAACGAAAGTTTTTGATTGGTTATCAATAAGAAACTAATTTTAAAATTATTTTTAATTTTGTGTACGTGTAAGGAACACGTACAATTTCAACTTGCGAAGAGCGTTCCACCATTTGAGGCGTAATAGAGTGCCGTCATTGGTGTAAAAGTAATTACAGTTTGGGAGTAAATTAAATCATTACTAGGCAAAGTCGCGAATTTTTACGACTAGACCAATATATAATTCTTCTGAATTGCTAATTTGGCTGGCAGGAATTGTTGCTGTGGCTGTAAGCATTACATTACTGGAAAGGTTTATAAAACAGAGCTATACTCTGGTAATTGCAACAGTGACGTATTCTGGTACTTAAGTAGGTACTAGAACGGTGTAATCTATTGATCATTTCAACAGAGAATGATCTGGTACTCTAGTACTAGAACGGTGTAATCCACCGATCATTGCAACAGAGAAATGCTCTGGTACTTTAGTACTAGAACGGTGTAATCCACCGATCATTGCAACAGAAAAATGCTCTGGTAGTTTAGTACTAGAACGGTGTAATCCATCGATCATTGCAACAGAGAAATGCTCTGGTACTTTAGTACTAGAAAGGTTTAACCAACCGATAATTGCAACAGAGAAATGCTCTGGTAGTTTAGTACTAGAACTGTGTAATCCACCGATCATTGCAACAGAGAAATGCTCTGGTAGTTTAGTACTAGAACGGTGTAATCCACCGATCATTGCAACAGAGAAATGCTCTGGTACTTTAGTACTAGAAAGGTTTAACCAACCGATAATTGCAACAGAGAAATGCTCTGGTAGTTTAGTACTAGAACGGTGTAATCCACCGATCATTGCAACAGAGAAATGCTCTGGTACTTTAGTACTAGAAAGGTTTAACCAACCGATAATTGCAACAGAGAAATGTTCTGGTAGTTTAGTACTAGAACGATGTAATCCACCGATAATTGCAACGGAGAAATGCTCTGGTAGTTTAGTACTTAGAACGATGTAATCCACCGATAATTGCAACGGAGAAATGCTCTGGTAGTTTAGTACTAGAACGATGTAATCCACCGATAATTGCAACAGAGAAATGCTCTGGTAGTTTAGTACTAGAACGGTGTAATCCACCGATCATTGCAACAGAGAAATGCTCTGGTACTTTAGTACTAGATAGGTTTAACCAACCGATAATTGCAACAGAGAAATGCTCTGGTAGTTTAGTACTAGAACGATGTAATCCACCGATAATTGCAACGGAGAAATGCTCTGGTAGTTTAGTACTTAGAACGATGTAATCCACCGATAATTGCAACGGAGAAATGCTCTGGTAGTTTAGTACTTAGAACGATGTCATCCACCGATAATTGCAACGGAGAAATGCTCTGGTAGTTTAGTACTTAGAACGATGTAATCCACCGATAATTGCAACGGAGAAATGCTCTGGTAGTTTAGTACTTAAAACGATGTAATCCACCGATAATTGCAACGGAGAAATGCTCTGGTAGTTTAGTACTAGAACGATGTAATCCACCGATAATTGCAACAGAGAAATGCTCTGGTAGTTTAGTACTAGAACGATGTAATCCACCGATAATTGCAACAGAGAAATGCTCTGGTAGTTTAGTACTTAGAACGATGTAATCCACCGATAATTGCAACAGAGAAATGCTCTGGTACTTTAGTACTAGAACGATGTAATCCACCGATAATTGCAACAGAGAAATGCTCTGGTAGTTTAGTACTAGAACGATGTAATCCACCGATAATTTCAACAGAGAAATGCTCTGGTAGTTTAGTACTAGAACGATGTAATCCACCGATAATTGCAACAGAGAAATGCTCTGGTAGTTTAGTGCTAGAACGATGTAATCCACCGATAATTGCAACAGAGAAATGCTCTGGTACTTTAGTACTAGAACGATGTAATCCACCGATAATTGCAACAGAGAAATGCTCTGGTAGTTTAGTACTAGAACGATGTAATCCACCGATAATTGCAACAGAGAAATGCTCTGGTAGTTTAGTACTAGAACGATGTAATCCACCGATAATTGCAACAGAGAAATGCTCTGGTAGTTTAGTACTAGAACGATGTAATCCACCGATAATTGCAACAGAGAAATGCTCTGGTAGTTTAGTACTAGAACGGTGTAATCCACCGATAATTGCAACAGAGAAATGCTCTGGTAGTTTAGTACTAGAACGATGTAATCCACCGATAATTGCAACAGAGAAATGCTCTGGTAGTTTAGTACTAGAACGATGTAATCCACCGATAATTGCAACAGAGAAATGCTCTGGTAGTTTAGTACTAGAACGATGTAATCCACCGATAATTGCAACGGAGAAATGCTCTGGTAGTTTAGTACTAGAACGATGTAATCCACCGATAATTGCAACAGAGAAATGCTCTGGTAGTTTAGTACTAGAACGATGTAATCCACCGATAATTGCAACAGAGAAATGCTCTGGTAGTTTAGTACTAGAACGATGTAATCCACCGATCATTGCAACAGAGAAATGCTCTGGTAGTTTAGTACTAGAACGATGTAATCCACCGATAATTGCAACAGAGAAATGCTCTGGTAGTTGAGTACTAGAACGATGTAATCCACCGATAATTTGAACAGAGAAATGCTCTGGTAGTTTAGTACTAGAACGATGTAATCCACCGATAATTGCAACAGAGAAATGCTCTGGTAGTTTAGTACTAGAACGATGTAATCCACCGATAATTGCAACAGAGAAATGCTCTGGTAGTTTAGTACTAGAACGATGTAATCCACCGATAATTGCAACAGAGAAATGCTCTGGTAGTTTAGTACTAGAACGGTGTAATCCACCGATAATTACAACAGAGAAATGCTCTGGTAGTTTAGTACTAGAACGATGTAATCCACCGATAATTGCAACAGAGAAATGCTCTGGTAGTTTAGTACTAGAACGATGTAATCCACCGATAATTGCAACAGAGAAATGCTCTGGTAGTTTAGTACTAGAACGATGTAATCCACCGATAATTTGAACAGAGAAATGCTCTGGTAGTTTAGTACTAGAACGATGTAATCCACCGATAATTGCAACAGAGAAATGCTCTGGTAGTTTAGTACTAGAACGATGTAATCCACCGATAATTTGAACAGAGAAATGCTCTGGTAGTTTAGTACTAGAACGATGTAATCCACCGATAATTGCAACAGAGAAATGCTCTGGTAGTTTAGTACTAGAACGATGTAATCCACCGATCATTGCAACAGAGAAATGCTCTGGTAGTTTAGTACTAGAACGATGTAATCCACCGATAATTGCAACAGAGAAATGCTCTGGTAGTTTAGTACTAGAACGGTGTAATCCACCGATAATTGCAACAGAGAAATGCTCTGGTAGTTTAGTACTAGAACGATGTAATCCACCGATAATTTGAACAGAGAAATGCTCTGGTAGTTTAGTACTAGAACGGTGTAATCCACCGATAATTGCAACAGAGAAATGATCTGGTACTTTAGAACTAGAAGCGGTGTAATCCACCGATAATTGCAACAGAGAAATGATCTGGTACTTTAGAACTAGAACGGTGTAATCCACCGATAATTGCAACAGAGAAATGATCTGGTACTTTAGAACTAGAAGCGGTGTAATCCACCGATAATTGCAACAGAGAAATGATCTGGTACTTTAGAACTAGAACGGTGTAATCCACCGATAATTGCAACAGAGAAATGATCTGGTACTTTAGAACTAGAAGCGGTGTAATCTACAGATAGTTGTAACAGAGAAATGCTCTGATAGTTTGTACTAAGGCGGTGAGGTTTACCGAGTTTTGTTCAACAGAGACATACTTAGACATATGCAGGTTCCTTACTCGATTTTCAACCCCATTTTAGCAACATGCGTTTACTGGAAGTTATGGTAGGCCCATTAGATTTCTTAGAAACGGTTCTGTACACTTATTTTTGGGTAGATGGCACTCTGAAGTTAGAAGTTATGGTATCTGGTCCTTTAATTTAGAGATGAAGACGTTACTCGTATTAAGTACACCAGGGGTAGGGAGCACAATTG
Organism: Homalodisca vitripennis; assembly: GCF_021130785.1. Lineage (NCBI taxonomy): Eukaryota > Metazoa > Arthropoda > Insecta > Hemiptera > Cicadellidae > Homalodisca > Homalodisca vitripennis. The sequence goes on along the minus strand of NC_060212.1, from coordinate 4,595,596 downwards.
GTCCTCAATCATTTATCAACGTAGGTGAGTGGATGTGATAAGATTAAGGTATTGTAAAATGTTCTATTCGACCTATAGAATGTAAGCTCTCGCCTAATAATAGTTTAACCTTAAATCTATAAGACAGATTTGAGCGTTTAACAGTCGGAGATATTGTAATTATGACTGGATAAATCCTAGCTTGGATCTACCACGCAACCTAGTTTTGACAGGTTTTCAATTTATTAACCCGAAATCCCCCCCCCCCTACAAACTGACATAATATATTGGTGAGACAATACAGCCACATAATGGAACTAAACACTTTATTTTAAATACATGTATTTGTGTATAATATTGATGAAATGTTAATATAATAATGAATTTGTAAACCCATTATATTGTTCCTATCTTTAATAAACTGATTAGTTCCAAGGACTCCTACTATTCCTCATTCATTGCTAGTTTAACAGCGCCCTTCTAAGGAAATTGTTTCCATCCTCCTGGGGCTTCCATACAAGAGGAAAAAGAGACACCTTGCTAGTCACATTTACCATACTTTAACATCTGGTAAGTTATACAAGGTGAACACAAACACAAACTTGTCATATTTGAATTAAGTCGAAGTATAGGCTATTAAGATATACAATGAAAATACGAAGTTTGTAAGATTGTTGGCTTCAAGTGCACAATAAATTTTGTGAAAGTCATTACTTGGTCAGAGGACACTCGGCTGTAGACCACAATTTCTGATTCCTTAATCACAAATTATCTTATCACACTTCCTTCGCTACGCCACTTACATCCTGTCGGGGTTTCCCTGGAAGGATAGCTTTGATTTATTCTCCACCAGATATGAACAAATCGTAGATACAGAAGTACAACTGTGTGCAGTCGAAATAGTTTCTACAATACAACATTTAATACACTCTTTCATTACAATACAATATCAAAGTCCTTACTTTGTTAGCGACGTCCAAAACATTCTTTCCCCAATTCTTGAAACAAATAAATGTAAATAGTTAACTATACAAAATAAGTATTTGAACACCATGTGAACTGTAATCTTTTGATTTACTTTTAAACCTTTACGTATTGAATCATATCGCATAAGTTACCTGGTGTTTTTGAAAAGTTCTAACAACAAAAATAGCAGCACCCTTTACAATGCATATTACAAAAATCAGTATAATACGGTCGTATTGTATAAGGAGCCGTTGATCATTTTATTGTAAATTTAAAGATTTTATATAATATTTTGGAAATTTTTTAATAGTCTACTACCGCCAACAAAATTACGATTTTCTTTGAAATCCATTTTCTTCTGCAAAATATTAGTACGCTTAGGGGCAAATACTTGCTGACAACACTTAACAAATTGGACGAAATAAAATTTATTTTACATACGATGACAATCTTTTCAGTTTTTTTATAATTTTCATAATTTACCTTAAGCTAAAAATGCACCTGATGATGAATTCTTAGAATTTGAAATGTACATCTTACGAAATAAAAAACCATATCAAAAGTGTTAAAAAGGTTTATTATTGTATATAATTTTATCAAACATTATTTGAGGCTACATCTCTAATACAATTTTTTGTTTGATTTTGAAAAACTCATATTTTTTAATTTTTGAATACGCCAACACAACTACGAATTTCTTTGAATTATTACTGCTTACGGATCAGGGAAAATAATTAGTTATTATTTCAGAACTGTATTTACCGGCTAACCGTTACAGAAGCCCACCATAGGGTTGGATACATTTCTCAATTGTCAGCTTGTTTTACACGATATTTTTGATACAATTGTGATATAGACCTGATACCTTGCATGGAGCTTCATTTATATAAAGGCATCATTGAATTTGTTGATATTGCCTGTTATTCATGGAATTTGCATAAGCGTTGGCGAAGCTTAACTTTCCGAAGGATCTCGAGAGCAAATTGAGTTATAGACTTTTTTGTATTTTGCTATCACTAAGATCAGTGATCTATCTTTGTAAACACTTCACATAAATTATATTTATGTCTCTCTGTTTTCTGCGAAATGTCTTGAGAAAGGATTATGCTATGAACATACACTTTAGTACATATATTCTTTTCTATATTGGTACCAACGAGATTCACGACGTTGGATGTCTTTTTCAGGATTTCGGTTGATATTTAGCGTAGGCTAAGATATCTATAGAAAGACTTACTTTGTTGAATGCTTTATGCATGGGATTTAATTTCTACAAATCCGTCCCAGGAATTTGGCTGTTTCATTGAACCTTATTACTTAGAGTGCCGAGAACATGTTTCTTCTATATGTTTGTCTGGCTGATTGCATAAAGTATGTCTCTATAACGGAATGAGCTATGTACTCCAAATGTTGCGAGACCCATGGTCCGACTGCATGTCACTACATTGTTAGGTCTAGTATTTCACTTTCATTACATTTCTGGTACAAAATAATTAATATTCCCTTAACGATCATTCATTGGCATTCACGATCAACATTACAGTCTTGTCTGTAAACAAACTTTTGCCTCTCGATCCAGTTTTAAAGTGAGTTTCCTGCTTAACACTTATATTAGGTACGTAAACTGCGGCTCTAGATTGAAACAAATATCTGTTATTCTGGGTGAACTTATGGATTTTATTGCAGAAACATAATTTAATCAATCAATCTCTCTACAGATTAAACACACTATCCCAAAGTTTAATTTATTTTATGTACTTTGTCATGTTATTTCCATTTGTATTCAATGAGTCAAATAAACTAGATAAAATTGATACAATTTAACTAGAAAAGAACTGCAGTAGAGTAGTAAAGTGTGCAACTTTAAACCTGAAAATAAAAAGGTAAAACGCTTAGTAGAACATAAATGTCAAAGAACATTAAGTTCTGCCATTAGTGTATCTGGAACACCGAGGTGAAGTGCCATAATCTCAGCCACGTTATCGGGGACAGATGGTAAGCGGCGTGACGTCTGGGTTTTATATTCCAACTCCATTTACTGGCCATTACATTCATCTTGATCTGAAATGATACATAACGTACAAGATTTTTATTTTCTAAAACAGCATGTCCCAAATAAATTAAGAAAATAGTTTATAACAGATTTTATCTACAAATTAAAATCGATGGCGATTTTGAATTATGAAATTATTTTTTGACTTTACCATAGATTTTTTGGTAAGTTAGACTCTTTATTGGATGTGATTTAAAGTCGCTCCTAAAATCATTCTATCACTACTATGTCGTTATCATATAATTAAGTGTATTATAAAAAGTAAAAGTCATAAATACATTTATTTACCCAACTCATAACCAAGTCACTAATAATGTCTGTTGTTTTGTTGTGAATCTCACGGGATATATAATATTCTATCCGGTTTAGACATGCGAAAAATATTCCAGTCCGTAGTGTTGCCTATCAAAATTAGCTATGGTTAAAGACGAGCCATTAGGGAGAGCCAAAAGAAGGACATATTTAGTCAAAGTCACCTTTAGACGGCAAAGCGATAGAATTGAACCACTTCTTTAACATAGCAAATAAAACTCACAAGCACCACTTCAATATGTTTTTAAATAAAATAAAATAACGGCTTCCTATGTTACTGCCAAAATAGAGTGATATTTAACTTAAATGATATTTTTGGGGTGGGCCTAATAGTTGCAATGATCTATGGAATTTTGCATACGAATCAAATAATTTACTTAAAACTTTGAAATTGACTTCCCCTCACGTCTATGTCAACTATGTCAACATATGCGCGGAGTCAGCATCTTGGCTCGACATTGCAGTTGTAGCTGGGGAAAAGTGGAAATTAGACTAGAAGTCTAAAACATGAATAATAGAAGTTCTTGAAGATATAGGCCTACTTATAATGCACTCGTAAACTCGCCTAAAACAAAATGGCGTCGTTATTGACAATTTATCGAGACAACGTGGTCTCGCCAGAAGGACATCACCACAACTATTATCTCTATTAATCTTCCAAATAAAACATCATCAAAGGTTACTGTATGAACTTATAATGCACTCGTAAACTCGCCTAAAAAAAATCGCGTCGTTCTTGACAATTTATCGAGAGAACGTGGTCTCGTCAGAAGGACATCACCACAACTATTATCTCTATTAATCTTCCAAATAAAACATCATAAGAGGTTACTGTACTATTTACAATGTTACTTTATATTGCATTCAAATTAGATTTCTCGCATGCAAGGGCTAATTTGTAATACGAAAATATAAATTTTACTTACGGACAAGGTGCGCGAGGTGTTGCTTGGCAGCAAGACATTCAGGTACAAAGTTCGAGAGAGAAAATATACTATTACGCGTGCCAATTAGGTTATTAAACCGCAGAGAATTTAGTTCCAAGAACGTCAGATTAATCTAATGCTAACCAGTAATGAGTAACATGGTTGCGAAAATATGGATTATAAAAAATAAAACTAAATGACAATACAGCGTTATAAATAATTAGAGTAATTGGTGATAGTTACATTTAAATAATTAATTAATGGCTTATCCCATTCCTCCCGTCATAAATGCAAATTTGATTCGTATATAGTACATATTGTTTAATTGTGTATCAGGGTGCCATAACTTGGTAGTTGATAGAATGTAAATGATTGTTAATATTATGCAAGTATCTATCTAAACAACGTAGAAGTACGCCATACTACATGTCACATCAAAGACTGCGCTGAAGGTCCATTCAAAGTTCCAAGTCTTATAGCTCATACCGTTCTTGAGGTGTCCTATGGGGAGATTGGCAATTAAACAATGAACATTTTTACAGCGCCCAGGATAAACAGAACAGAATGCGTACAAATTTACGGAGTAATAGGCTTCAATGACGCTCAGACAAATTCCACGAAAGGACATACACCATAATTTCCATGGAAACCTACATCATGGAAATCCATACATAACATCATACACAGCTATTTTGTTTATTTGCAAATAGGACACATCAAATTAACCCCAATTATATGTGTTACTATGGCATATATTAAAATATAATATGAGTCGACTTATATTGGTTCCAATTATACTTAATTGTCAAGATATATAACAAGGGACTTGCCTTCACAGAATTAATATCTTATCCGTGACACTACACCACTCATTGTGTACTAAGCAGCGCACTTATATTAAATGCCACGAGGTTTCAGCAGCTCACAAGAACAGATGGGGCAATTAGGCTTATACACTATGGAAGGTTAATAACCAGCAAGTGTGAAGATATATTGCCGGGGCAACCTCAAGGTGTATTACAAAAGACTTTTCTCTTCACAGAACCTATTAATATTACATCCATTAAACTACACCTCTCTTTGTACAGTAAGCAGCGCACATAATATATTAAGTGCCACGAGGTTTCAGCAGCTTACAAGCACAGATGGGGGTATAACCAGTTTTATATTAATTTTTAATTTAGCAGCTAGGCTATGTCAGTTGAAAATTTTGTAGTGTATAATTGTATCTACTATCGTAAATCCTGAAGCTTACACGGTTAGTATATGATAAATTGAATTTTAATGGCTAACAAAGCGTAACAATTACAATTCTGAACTGTTGTCGTCGTTGGAGATGAAGAATAATATAAATTCCTACCCTTTCCCAATTTATGAGAACCCTTTCTTACCACCAGGTATCTCTACTGCGAACTTATTAAGAAGGGTGAGCTATGAACACAATTTCGGCAGAACACAGTCATTGTTAAGATCACGTACATCCGGTCCCAATATTTCCAAGATTTCCTGTATTGAATTCCCCATCATAAAAGTCCGTCGCCGTAACTTCAAAAGAGTCTAGCAATGTTCAAATATTCTCAAGGTCTCCTATACCAAATTGCTCATCATAAAAGACCACCGTGGTAAGAACATAAGGGTCTAGAAATGTTGGCAAACACTACAATATACGGCTCCCGCCACCACTTTGAGCCGAGAAAACTCTCAGTAGGGTTAGTAGCACCGTATTCACTCCCCTACTTTAGATTGTGCCCCCACGCGCTCACCTCCTCCACTCCTCACGCGCATCCCACCGGTCATGCTATAACTTCCCTAGAGTAATTAAGCTTATTAATAATACATCCGTGAAACTATATCTTTAATTATGTAGTAAGCAGCGCACATATATTGTCACGTTGTCTCAGCAGCTCACAAGAACAGATGGGGTAATTAAGCTTATTAATAACACATCCGTGAAACTATATCTTTAATTATGTAGTAAGCAGCGCACATATATTGTCACGTTGTCTCAGCAGCTCACAAGAACAGATGGGGTAATTAAGCTTATTAATAACACATCCGTGAAACTATATCTTTAATTATGTAGTAAGCAGCGCACATATATTGTCACGTTGTCTCAGCAGCTCACAAGAACAGATGGGGTAATTAAGCTTATTAATAACACATCCGTGAAACTATATCTTTAATTATGTAGTAAGCAGCGCACATATATTGTCACGTTGTCTCAGCAGCTCACAAGAACAGATGGGGCAATTAAGCTTATTAATAACACATCCGTGAAACTATATCTTTAATTATGTAGTAAGCAGCGTACATATATTGTCACGTTGTCTCAGCAGCTCACAAGAACAGATGGGGCAATTAAGCTTATTAATAACACATCCGTGAAACTATATCTTTAATTATGTAGTAAGCAGCGTACATATATTGTCACGTTGTCTCAGCAGCTCACAAGAACAGATGGGGCAATTAAGCTTATTAATAACACATCCGTGAAACTAGATCTTTAATTATGTACTAAGCAGCGCACATATATTAAATGATTAAATGCCACGAGGTTTCAGCAGTTTACAAGAACAGATGGGGCAATTAGGCTTATAAACTATGGAGAGTTAATAACCAGCGGGTGTGAAGATAGATTGCCGGGGCAACCTCAAGGTGTATTACAAGAGACTTCTCTCCGGCCCACAAATATATAGAAAAAATTGTCCCTAAAATAATAACTACAGAAAGAAGGCATAAAATTAAAAAAATAGACATTCCTTTAAGACATCCATTCCCAACAGTAAAAGAATAATTATTAATGGCGACAGTCACACCCGGCATATCACGGGACTTGTGCGGGAGTTGACCGACTCTGCGACCTCGATTGGTGGCGTGTGCATGCCTGGTGCCCGACTGCTGGACATCATCAAGCTGAACCAGTCATCCCCTGGACCTGGACCTCGATGTGAGGTACTGATTGCCGGCACAAATGATTTGGCAGTCGGTGCCCAGAGAAATATATACCGCCACCTAGAAGGATTTATTGCTGCCCGACAAGCCGATGCCGAGTTCGTCATTGCCACCCTGCCGCACCGTTACGATCTGCACCCAGACCTTCCTGTCCACGATGAGACCGTCCTCGTCAATGCTTACATCGAGGAACTGGCTGCCCGTTATAATGCCAGAGTGCTAAACTTGGGGGGGATCGGCCGAAAGTTCTTCACGAGACACGGACAACACCTCACAATGAGGGGCAAGCGGCTGCTGGCTAGGATGATTGTGAGGGTCGCATCGGAGAGACCTCTCAAGACTGCGGGTGCACCCGACCTGGCGATTCCAACAGTCTCCTCCTCTCCCACCATTAGCCAGGTGCCAGCTGCTGTCAACCCTCAGCACCAACACTCCGGAAGACTGCAGCACATTTCGTACGCTGAAGCTCTGAGGAAATACCCTGTGCTGGACAGTGGCGATAAGTCCGGATCTGCTGCGGCCGTGCCACAGGGAGTCAACGGAGCTCAGGCTGCTTCGATGTCGCCCAGAGGCGGGGTTCTTGCTGGTGCCACAGAGGCCTCCGAGTACATATCGCCAACTATACGACAGACTGACTCGCAATCGACTTTTTTAGGGAGTCCACTTTTCGGCAAAGGGCTAAGTTAGCCAACTCAAATCGGTGCAAACAAAAAATACACAATAATGATTCATTACGACTGCTTCATCAAAATGCCCAATTAGCAACTAACAAATTGGAAGAACTTCAACTTATGGCTGAAGAACTGAAAACAGATATTCTCGTTGTAACCGAAAACGGTTTTAACAGTGAAAATATTAAACTGTGCAAAATTCAAAATTATAAATTGGCAAACTCATACTGCAGACAGGTCTCTAAGGGAGGCGGTGTTGCAATTTTCTTAAAACAAAATTGTGTCTTCACAAACTTTACAATCAAAGAAACGTCTGAAAAACATTTTGAAGCAGTCGGGGTCAAACTTGAAACAAACAAATCAAAATTAGTCGTCGTAGGAATATACAGGTCTCCTGGAGGAAACGAAGACATTTTCTTTTATAGTTTAGAAGCTTTACTTACAGACCTGGGTAAACAAAAAAATTACATTCTGATGGGTGATTTTAATGTTGATGCACTAAACAACAATCACCAATCTACCAAGCGTCTAGTCGATTTGCTAAGATCATTTGATCTTGAACTGTTGGTGAAATCTCCAACGAGAGTAACCACTAATACTCAATCGGCTATTGACAACATTATTACAAATATCTCTGATGTCGCAGTGACTGTGGTCAATACAGCAATCTCTGACCACTATGGCCAAGAGGCTATTATCAGAGGTAAACTATTCAAAAAAGAACCGAAAATTCCCAAAACAATAAGAGACACAAGGCCTGGAAATATTGCTCTCCTCAACGCCTCCCTCTCTAAAGAAAAATGGGATTTTCTAAATTCGATACAACCGGTAGAACAGCAGTTTAAAACTTTTAATGAATATTTAAATTTCCATTTCAACACCTGTTGTCCTACTAAAACAGTTAAAATCGGTACAAAAAAGACGCAAAATACTTGGATTACAAAAGGCATCCTTGTTTCAAGGGGAAAACTTAAGTTTTTTTCAGAAATCAATAGAACCACGACCAACGAACAATTTAAAGCCTTTTTTCGAGTTTACAAAAGAACTTATAGGAAAGTAATCATTGCTGCGAAAGCATATGATGTTTCTAAATTAATTCTTTTTTCCAAAAATATTTCCAAAACTGTCTGGGACATTATAAACAACAAAAGTCGCGAAAATAATCAAATAAAAGTCCAAATAGGGGATAGACTTGTGAGTGATGCCTCAGAGGTCGCTAGCGAGTTTAATAGATTTTTTGCATCTGTTGCTGGTGGGCGAGATCCTCGTTCATCACTTCCACAAGGAAACCCCAGGCGTAGACAGAGCCCAGCAACCTCATTGGTGCTGGCTCCTGTGTTTGAGGAAGAGATTAATCAAATAATTCAACAACTTCCAAACAAAAAGTCTAATGACATTAATTTTATGTCAATGTGGCTCATAAAAAAATGCTCAAAGCATATAGTGAAGCCACTGACCAAATTAGTTAATCTATCGTTTCTAACAGGAGTGTTTCCCTCTCTCCTAAAATTGGCAAAAGTGCATCCAATTTATAAGAAAGATAACCCAAATTCAGTAAATAACTATCGGCCTGTCTCTATTTTGCCTGTATTGAGCAAAATATTCGAAAAACTCTTTTTGTCAAGAATGCTAAATTTTTTAAACAAACACAACCAACTTTCAGACGACCAATTTGGTTTCAGAAAGGGAAAGTCGACAATTGACGCTATAGTGAATCTTGTCGATATGGTTGTAGAGGGAATTGAAGGTCATAATCACACATTAAGTGTATTTATTGACCTTTCAAAAGCATTTGACTGTGTTGACCACAAAACACTGCTTGACAAATTAGAATCCCACGGCATTCGAGGCGTGCCACTTTTATGGATTAGTTCATTCCTAAACCATAGAACACAGGTCGTCCAAATTTCGAATCAAATTTCAAAACCTACTGCACTGAGATATGGAGTTCCCCAGGGATCAATACTCAGTCCAATTCTTTTCCTGATATATGTTAATGACATTGAATCATCACTACTGCATGGAAGGCTTGTGCAGTACGCTGATGACACGACTCTCTGTTTTAGAGGAGGTACAAAACAAAATTTAGAAATACAGACCTTTGTTGACCTTAACAATTGTGTCCAACATTTCAATAGCCTCAATCTTCAAATAAACTCATCAAAATCAAATTTCCTAAACTTTTCAATGCGTTCTATAGATATTGAAAGAGGTCCTGCTGTTATGGTTGCAGATACATTATTGGAAGAAGTCTATTCTTCAAAGTTCCTTGGAATACACCTTGATCGAGGGTTGACATGGAAAAATCACATTGATTATGTTTGTGCCAAATTATCCTCAGGAGTTTATGTCTTAAGATCTTTGGCAAAATACTGCCCAAGTCAGGTACTGATTACGGCGTATTACGGGCTAATTTATCCCCACCTTTCGTATGGAATCGTTTTGTGGGGAGCCTGTGCAAACAACCATTTTATGAGAGTTTTCAAATTACAAAAAAAAGCAATTCGCATTATCGCTAATTTAAACTTCAGAGAGTCGTGCAGGACAGCGTTCAAAAATTTGCAACTGTTAACTTTGCCATGTCTCTACATCTTAGAAACAACCTTATATTGTTTGTCTAAATGTGCCTTAACCAGAGGACGAGACATACATGAATATGAGACAAGAGGCAGAGATAACTACCGTTCGGGAATGCACAGAACGGTGGTTTATGAACATTTGCCTTCGCAGGCAGGTGTTCATTTTATAAACAGATTGCCAAACAAAATTAAAAATGCCTCAACGCCCAAGGTGTTAAAAACTCGTATCAAACTCTGCCTGGCGTCAAACGCTTTCTACAGTGTTGATGAGTTTCTGGCATTCAACTGGGAGACCACGCGATGAGGAAACTGACTCCAGCGCCGAAAGTGGGCGTAATTGGCATGGAATGAATGGGGAGTGAATGTTTGAATGTTGTAAGTTTAAATGTGGCCTTGATGTGGGATGAATGGGAAAAAATTTAGACATGAAAATTGACGTTTGCTATGCAATGTATATTGTCAACTGCAATTAAACGATTTGATTTGATTTGATTTGATCTCCACACCGTTGCTCCACACTCTATTAATATCTTATCTATGAGCGTATTAGATAAAAGAAATTCTAATTTTGCTGAAAGTAAGTTTTTATTGTTTTGCAATATTCTGTAACTTGAGATAACAGTGCTGGAGCAGTTAAAATGGAATATGTGTATTTTGGTTATTTTGGGGCATCCTATTCAGTTTTCTAGTCTGCATTTTGTGATTTCATCGCTGATTAGTTTTAATTTTATGCGCAAAATTAACCTTATATGTTTTGGATTTTTACTTCCAAAGAAGAGGTAATACAACTCCTAGAAATGAACACTGGTTTGATAACAAATAGCGGTGGCAAATAAATGTATTCGTTTGTATTCAACGTATTCAATAATGCGTGTTTTCGCACTATGTCCAAAAAGAACGTTTACTAGGATGAGAAAGTACTTTGAATTGGTTGGGTAACATATTTACTACAATTGAAGTTGTCATTGTGACAAAAGAGGTGCCGTTGCCTATCCTGTAAAAACTTACTTTCATGGTTATATCCCACTTTCCTTGTTATACTATTCCTGAAATATCCTGTTTAAAATAATTTATACTTAGTATTTCTGATGCATGCTTTAAAGGCCTTATTTACATTATTTTACTTTATCATCACAATAATTACAAAATATATTGAAAATAAGCGTGATAAACGTTTAAAACTCATAGATTTCAATATTGTTTAAGATAAAATGCTATTGCTGTGAGTAAATTAGGAAGATTTTTAATGTGGTATTCTAAGTGCTAAAGGTGTATGTTTTAGTTCAAGATATCAATCTTCGTGTAATAATAGTGAATTTCTCATTAATCAGTTGAAATAACAAATCAGCCTGTGGACAGTACAAAACATACAATAAACCAGTCTTTGTGATAAAACCCTAAAAATGTATACCAGATTACGGTACATCGTATTGGGTGGGAACACATTCTAAATCAAGGCTTCGAAGTTGTAAGAAACCACAAACCTCGCACTGGGTGGTGCGGAAAATGGTGAAGGAAAAACGTGACGTCATATTTATTTCCGGAACGTTCCTAGAATCGAAACATCCTGTTTGTATCACATTTATCTTTTTTCGTGCCTGAAGAGGGCTTTTACAATAAATTTAGTACATTTCAAGAAATACTGGATTTTCGGCAATGTGATTTAAACAAAAATATATTTATAATACAATGGAGGTAAATGTGGGCGACATATTATATGTTTGATGTTATATTTATTGAATAAGGATGACTTGAGTTCGTTTCACGTTATTTAAATTATTTTCAAATGCAAATTTTGCAGCTGTACATATAAAACTAACGTATTAAATAATTTACAAGTTAGTGAAGTAGGTGCTATGTGGAACGAGTCATGCAGGAAACAATATAAAGTGTAAGATAATGGATATTTTGGATAAAATAATGAATGCTGAGTTAAATATCAGAATCTATAAAGTAACAAAATGAGATACAGGTTGAGAAATCAATGTAAGATACAAAGAAAAGTTCCTTTCCTCATTTAACGGAATTAATTCAGTTGTTTTGTTTTCCGTTTTAAAAATCCTAAAGAACATGAAACCACTAAATCACCTCAGAAAACGTTTTTGTTCATTCTTATTGCCAAATTTAAGACCTTGAAATTGTTAGACTAAGTTTTTGCCACAATTATACTTTCATGCACCCATGTATACTTCCAAAGGGAGTGTCGATGGCCGATCTCTCTCTCTCTCTACGTTTCTAGAATATAATGTGAATTGTTCGGACTCGAAGTTATATTTTAGGAAATTGTATCAGTGCCAAAATACGTTAAGGAACCTAGTGTAAAATCAAATGATTGATGAAATTATTAATTTGTTTTATACTTGCGCGAATTTTATTTTTCATAAAATTACAACAGTGCCAATAACAACGTGCGAAGTGTGGTGTGCAGCATTATTTTATAGTAATCAAACTCTTTGGAGTGAAATCCCAAAGGCAAAATCATTAGGTATACAAACAAGGAATACAAAATGATAAAACTATGAATTGATACATAACAGTCTGTAACAATCAAATAAGAATATACAGTAAATTTAATTTTAACGTTTTGCAGGAATAAATTGGGACACAGCCAGTACTCTTCTTTGATTTGTTGAGACACTTCCATCGAAGAAATCAATGGCATGGCAGAAACTGTTGCCCAGCCTCATCGATCTCGCAAGTGGTGTGGAAGTCATAACCACGTCAGTAATGCCGCCTGTAGAATAGATCAAGTGACAGAGCCCTTGATGTAGTACGGAAATCGCCCTGGACAGTCAAACATGCCATTCATAAATTTGTCAAGATAAATATCAGTAACTTCACGCCTGACTTGAACATCCGGAAAGTTTCCAATAATATTTCCATAAAACCCCCTCCTTTAAATCCGTCCTCAAAAGGTTCGCGTGTGATTTTAATTACACAAAAAGTAGTTATGATAGCCACATAATATTGGGCAAGTAGTTAGATTTTATCTGCTGTAGTTAAATAAACATTAGAGGTGTTTCCAATCAATTGACAAACCCTGTATAGTTTGCTCAGGAAAATAATTGTACACTCATAACAACTGGCGAGAAATTTTAAACATATTTTCGATTTTGATTACGATTCACCTATTTTTTCTTCTGCGATTACCGCAGTTCACAAAACTGCAGCAGCATTAGTCAGGATGTTGCCGCATCTTCTAATATGACCTGTCACTGTCACGTCTGCAGTTCTCAAGAACATTAGAATGAATCCATCATGTCAACCTGCCTACACTTGTTCAGAATACCACCAATTATTAATCAAACTTAAACTATCCTAAGTACCGCTATTAATGTGAATCTTGACTTAAGCACCAGTTCACCTTCCTCTTAGTACATCGTCTTGGATCTGACTCTGTTCCAGACTTGACGTGCTCGTCTGAAGAGATCCAAAAAAAGTCGGTGACGAAGAAGCTCAGAATGAACTCCTTACATCGTTGTCTCGTCATGTGCACACTTAGTGTCGGACTTTTTTATCTCTTTAGACGAACATGAATCTCAGTCGTCAAGTCTGTAACAGCGTCATATTCCAGACGATGCGCTAAGAGGAATGTGAACTGCAGCTTAACTCAACATTCACATTGAATCAACCCTTCCCACTATAGCTACGTTGTGTATAACGCAATTAATTTTACTTCACGTGTAGATTGTGATAGAGATTATAAAAGATACTAAGTGTTGTGGATGAAACCATTCAAAGACTTCTTCTAAAGTATAAACAATCTTCTGCTTCACCCAATCTGGCCACCAAGGCTTTGGCCTTGTTATGAGTAGTCTGGGGCATTTCTAATATATAATCGCGTTCTTAAGATATGTTCTATACAAACACACGAGATATGACAGTGCATTGTGATACCAAAAGGTATTGCCGAAACTCGCGCTAATGGAGTTTCTGTTACAAGCCCTCTTTTTAACTATTAACTATTAACGATAATATATTGTCTTATCAGATTAAACGACGGTACTAGGAACTGTTTCCTAGCCTTGTTGGTTACTCAGAGTTGCTCTTCGTGTAAGTACTAAAACCTGCCTTTTGTGAATAATTTTATCGGGAGTCTTCAGACAAACACGACTCCAGATTCCAGGAGTTAAGTCTGTGACAATGTCATTTCCGACACGCTGCACTAAGGAGTGATGAACTGGATTTGAAGGTAAATATTCTCGTGTTCTAACTGAGATCTTGTACTTTAGGGTCACCAACACCGCATGAAACAAATAACAATAATTTCTACAAGACAACTTAAAGTAACAACTATACCATTAAATTAAGTAGAGATAACTAGACCAAAGTCTATTTTTGTAGATATATATTTTTGTGACGGTCTATTTATGGAATTGTGCGGGCCCAATTGAAATGCCGTTTAGTCTTTCTGACATACAGCCATAATAAAACTAATTTTGCAGAATGCTGAAAAAACTACTTACTTGGCAAACAACAGAAACAACATTTATATAAATATATCTCCTAAGCAAACCTAACAACATAACCTAACCTAACGTAACCTAACCTAACTTAACCTAACCTAACCTAACATAACCTAACTTACCTAACCTAACCTAACCTAACGTAACCTAACCTAACCAAACCTAACCTAACTTAACCTAAACTAACGTAACCTAACCCGTTGACCAAATCTGTTCCGGTTCCTCTCTCCAAACTGTTACCCGCGATACCGATATAAACACAAGATCCGCTTGAATACTTTATACACCTGCTTGAAATCTAAATCCCTTTGTGGTTTCATTCCAAGTTTTCTATATATACAAAAAAGAATAAAGCATCATAGTACAACAAATAATTACGCATAAATAATTAATTTAATATATCTGTTAATTCTCAATTTGAATTCTTCACAACAACAGATATTGTTATTATTATAGCAATAAAGAAATATTTTATATGGAACAATATTGAAATGTTGTCTCTCTTGACCAGAAAAGAAATAAATATTAATTATATATTTTTAAGTTTAGAACTAAGTGGTAACTAATATTGTGGTGTGTCTGAAACCTTACTCATTATAATAAAGAACACTGCAAAAAACTAAGTAAAGTTGCCTAAAGCCAAGTTTAATTTTAATAAGAAATCTATCGCGTCGAACACAGTTAGTCAGCCATTACTTCTCGGCCACTCAGCTCGAGGCATTCATTTAACGTTAACCCTGCTGTTGACTTTATCGTTTATTGCTTTACAAGATGTTTCAATATACTTTTTAAGAAGAATTACATCTATCTCTTTGATTTATTTTCAGTTTAATATCAGAGGGGCACAGCAATACACTTTTATAAGTTCCTTTGAGAGAGTAAGACTTTATGAAAATGAAAATAATATTTTTGCGGTTTGTACTGTTTGTAATTAAATAACTAATATTTTTTATCATACAGTTTATGGACACATGTGGCTGTTTTAAAAATGATTAGAAAACATTTACGTTATTTGAGTTATACTAGTTATTACGTAATTCTTAAACTAATTTTATTTTTTAATATTTTACAAAATCTCTTTGGGTTTTTGGCAAGTACAGTACAAAGTCAGGGAACAAATGTTTATAAAACAGTTATTATGCATCATAAAGCATAATGGAAAATGATGTTGTTCCTACATGTTTTGCCATATCCCAAAAGGGTTTAAGAAAGTGGCCGAATAAATTTCTGAAATATATACATAAAGTCCTAGGTATAAAGCCTTGTTATTAACGAACGGTCTAAAAATGTCTATTTCCACCATTTTCACTTCCAGCCTAATTTATTTATGATGGAAACGTTAAGTCTTGTAGCTATGTTCAAAAAAAAATACGTATGTAGGTTTTCAAAATCTACTTCAGTCATAAAACGTCAATTTGCTTCCCTAGTAATTTACTTCCGCGCTAGGAAATTTCAAGAGCCACGGATGCGTTTGCTGTTTCATAACGATGTAGAAAATATACATAATCACGTACGACTAAAAATTCCCTGCAGTAAAAAGTTTCTACTTCGATTGTTTAAATTCACTTCTTGTCTATCTTATAGACCATCCAAAGGGGGGTGGGGATTTCTTGCGCTTCCATTGTTACAAATCGATTTGAAATCGATGAAAAATATCAACAACTTCAGTCGAAATACCAATGATTACCTAATCATTTAGTTTTAAGATTGATACATAAATAGTTTATATTATGATACAACCTTATTATACGGTGGGGACCCCCTTTATAACATGTAAAAGGTTTATGTGTACTCCGTTTGCTCCTTTTTCATTTTTTTTGCAGATTCTTGCCTCACATGGAAGTGATGTACTAAATTCCCCTTTCAAAGTCCTCAACAAAAAATTTTCAGTGTACCAGCAAACACATTAACACCCGTAACACCCGCTTATGTTGGTCAGTTGAAGTTCAACCATGTTAAGTGGGCAAACATAAATAACTCGATTCGGCACTATCGTTAAGGGTAAACTCGAGTGTGCTTGTAGGTATATAAAAGTGAAGAGGCGCTACATTGTATAATAATAATTTGTCTAAATTTGAGACCAGTGCTATTTTTTAAGAGTTAATTTAAGTCGTAATCCAAGAAAATTAAATAAATAGTAAGTCATTGGACTGCTATAATTATGACTAAAATCGTAAACCAAATAATCTATTACAATTCTTACGATAGGATGTTCGAGAAACATATTAAAATGATGTGTCATATATTTAGGAAGGATAAAAGATTCTTTTTATTTCTATATGAAAATGTATTTACAGTTGAAGCGAATCAGTAACTCATATAATAAATTATAAAAACTTGAACAATTAGACTTGAAACTCAGTTTAACTTTAATAGCTTAAGTTCTGTGATATTTCTTGTTAGCGAAGTTATTGCGGGCCGGATAGTTAAATAAATATTATCTTTTCCTCAGGCATCGTTCAGTATTCATGACTAAACAGCTCCAACTCAGTTTAACTTTAATAGCTTAAGTGCTGTGATATTTCTTGTTAGTGAAGTTATTGCGGGCCGGATAGTCAAATAAATATTATCTTTTCCTCGGGCATCGTTCAGTATTCATGACTAAACAGCTCCAACTCAGTTTAACTTTAATAGCTTAAGTTCTGTGATATTTCTTGTTAGTGAAGTTATTGCGGGCCGGATAGTTAAATAAATATTATCTTTTCCTCAGGCATCGTTCAGTATTCATGACTAAACAGCTCCAACTCAGTTTAACTTTAATAGCTTAAGTTCTGTGATATTTCTTGTTAGTGAAGTTATTGCGGGCCGGATAGTCAAATAAATATTATCTTTTCCTCGGGCATCGTTCAGTATTCATGACTAAACAGCTCCAACTCAGTTTAACTTTAATAGCTTAAGTGCTGTGATATTTCTTGTTAGTGAAGTTATTGCGGGCCGGATAGTCAAATAAATATTATCTTTTCCTCGGGCATCGTTCAGTATTCATGACTAAACAGCTCCAACTCATTCCCGCCATTTGTTACTTTAGGCGAAAAGTAGGTACTTCTTTGTGGAGGAGTATTTGCAAAGACTGCACAAATAAGCTAATTGAAAAGTGGTAAATCTGTCTATTCCTTCGTTATCTCTAAGCTATCAGGACTTAATTGACTCCTGTATAACACATACTCGTATTACATACGTTTTTGAACACAAATGGTTTTGGTTCTGCTGTCATGTTCTGTGAAGTTATGTGGAAACGCTCCTCAATTGCTACTAAAGAAATTAAGATAGGTTGATTTTTATAAGAAATCGACCTAAAACGGTGTTTAAAATAATTACTAAAAGATTAAATCGGTTTTGTTTTCCTTTCAACACGACATAGACAGTGTAATATCCTGTGTTGTGTTAATATAAAATAACCAAAAGCTTGCGTATTTACATGTAAAGTGGCAATCGTTCATCGAATCGATGCGTCCTTTTGAAAGGTTTTTTGACAGAGATTCCACTACACGCTACAGAGCGTATATGTATTGTCACAAAGTAGTTTTATTAAGATTACACTTTCATGGACAAGATTTGTTTTAGCGGTTACTATATGAGTGGATTTTACAAGATTGTAGGATGTTATAGATATGACTCTTACAAAATTATATTCTCCAGCAAAGCGTTAATAATATTCAATGCGGATAAGGGGTAGGAAGGAATATTCATATTTATCCTTCAGTAATAAGTATAAAGTAAATCTATTGGGATTCCTAACCTAATATAAAATATTAAAACTACCGCTTTGCAATATTATTTTGAAAAAATTTAAAAATACAATATATAATAATAATATTGTATTACACTATATATATATATATATATATATATATATATATATATATATATATTTATATCTATATATATATAGTGTAAGTTTAATAAATCTGTATACAGCCTTAAAATATAAATGGTTAACAAGACTACTTTGTTTGAAGTTTATTTTTGACGATGGAAGAATTGTGAAGGAAACAGGATTTTTTCGGACATTTGGCATCGTTCAGTGAAACAAAAATACGTTTCGAGATCTGCAATCTGATCTCTTCTTCAAGTGAATAACTAACCTAATACATAATTACAAACTAGGTTAAAATTAATAAATCATACCAAATCACAACCACCATGTTGTGTGTCAACTTCAATAACTCTAAAACATGCTCTTAAGGGTGCGCTCTACCACTCGGTGAACGCTGATGCAAGGGTTTTGAATCTGCCTCATTGTAGGTTCATTTTTGAGCTATTACAAACATATTGATGTCATTTAAGTAACTAAATATTTGTATAGGTGTATTAGTTTTTGAAATTTCAATTTCGATTCAGCTTAAGCTGCACATCAGGTGGAAAGTTTTTAAAATCAGGGTATTTTCAACGTTTCATAAAATAAAAACGCGAATTTTTATTAAAGAATAAAATACAGACATTCGTAGATTGAAATATAGTAAGAGTAAAACTGCAAACGGTTTATTAAAAAGTTCTGAAGTTAAGGTACAATAAGGCAGACATGAAAGGTCTGCAAGCGCTATTCAACGCTCTGTCAGGTGGCGCGCGTGGTGGCTACAGCCGGAGACTGTAGGCAACACTCCCACCACTACCTGCTGGATATTTCCCCTCACCCGCTTTCGCTAGGTTATAATGTGTGGCCTTTCAGTGTTGGTGTTCCTTCAATTTGTTGATTTATAATATCTACCCCGCGCGGCGCCGGGTCTTTCCAACGGCTATGGACGAAACACTACTTACGCGCCACCGTTGCGCGCCCATGCTATGAATGATCGTGTCGTGTGGAAGCTCTCATATACATCTTCATATCACCGAAATAGTGTTGGCGAACTCTTTCCGTAACAATAAATTCGTAACGTTTAACAACTACCTCTACAAACAACAATAAATTATTGAATAATGTCAAAATTTTCAAAATATGAGTGACATACCTCATTATGAGGTATTTTGTTTAGTGCAATATTATAGTCTAATTATAATAGGTTTTATTTGACTTAATGTATGATTGCTTCATTTAATTGTTAAACAAATCTCATTACATGAGCAGCTATTACCCATTACAAAATAAAGGAATTAAAATTTTAACATTTTAATTAAAATTCCACTTTTTACTTTTTACTTCAAATGCATATTGCCAGAACTAGTTAACCCAAGATACTCTCGAGGGCTTCCTGTGAGAGACAGACTAGATAACAGTGCAATAAAATGCACCTTAAAAACTCTAATGATTAGAACTTAGAACAACTATTTCGGACTTCAGTTATTGAGGTAAACGTGGTATTTTTGATTGAGTTAGGACGACGATTTTTTGTTATCATTAAACTGTACTCGACTACCTATATAATTATCGAGAAAAAAATCACTTCCGGTCGGTAAATACCGAATAAACGCTCTCTACAGATTCAAGTTTTGACGATTTTGGATTTCACTGGTTGAGTGGTTGAGGTAAAAGTGGTACTTAGAATTATGATAGAACATCGATTTTGGATATCAATTGAACGCCGACAGAAAGTGATGTTTTTCTCGATAATTATATAAGTACAGTGTACAGTTTAATGATAACAAAAATCGTCGTCCTAACTCAATTGAAAACACCACGTTTACCTCAAACACTGAAGTCCAAATAAGTTGAAGTTCTAATCATTAGAGTTTTTCAAGTGTATTTTCCGACCGAAAGTGATTTTCTATATTTTTTCGATAATTATATACACGTCTACAGTTTAATGACACCTAAAATCAACGTCGTAACTTAATTCTAAGCTGTCATTTTACGTCCCCAAGACGAATTTTAACGAAGTGGTCGCTAATTTAAACTGTTCGTCGTGTTACGGTTCAGGTTACTTTGCAATTTATACTTTTACTCGTTTGATACTTTATGATTTAAACGAAAGGACAATAATTATATTTTTAACAGCGGTCAATTTAATCAATTAAATCAATCAATTTAATCTTTGTAAACAAGAGTAATGATAACTCTCCTTTTTTAGAAAAACTGAAAATAATTAATTTTAGACCTAATTTTTGGAGTTTGACTTTTTTATAACCACCATTGTATCACATTTACATTGCATTATAACCCAAATATGTTGTCACACCAAGAGCCACTCATCCTGTATATACTCAGGTAAATTTTTATCCTATACAATTTGCTAAGTAAACACTGTAATTTATCTCATGTTGGTCGTGTGATATTTTGCTTGATTGTAATTTTAATGTCTTGTTGTGACTTTGTTTTTTGTTGCTGAATTTTGTTATGTTACTATTGTTCAATTCTGTAAAGTTTATTGTTGTTACAAAGTTATAATTACATTCTAATTTGGCAGACGCACAGAGAGTGACATGTAGCTGTGTATATTAAGTCGTAAATATATGAACTGAGCTCATAAAATATGTAATTTTTTAATATACTGTTGCTGGTAGCGTGGTTAGTTAGTCTTAAAAATCTTATGTGATCTGATAATTCTAAAAACATGAAAGAATGATTATATTTACAAGAAATGTGTGGGTTTACATTATGTATCAAAGAATTAATAAAATTATGTTAGGTTTGTTGATAACATTACAATTATTTAAATTTTCTATGGTTTTCATAACAATTCCTGCCTTGCCCAGTTTTTCCACGTATTCCAGATCGGTAGACACTCTGACCTAACAATATCACTGGAATGATTACGTTTCTGTTCGTTTTCAAATATTTCAGTAGACCGAATTTAAATTAACAAAAATTAAATATATTTTACTAAAACGTTTTATTGCATAATAATAAAAGTATGTTGTACCAACGAGTAACGGTAGGAAAAGTACCGGTTACAGTTTCATACTGATTTAGCCGATCTCCACACTACGTGTGGCGAGTGCGTTGTTACGAGCCGAACGCATTTTCTTTCGGCAAATAGCTGACATGCTCCGCAGTCCCGATACTCGGGTCCCTCGCTCGGCAAATGTCGAAGTTCCGATCCCTTCCACAGCAACTACTCATTGCCCTCCCTACAACCGATTTTGCCAGCGCTCCAAGCGGATTTTTGAAACATCGTACTGCGATTTCTGGCCTGTGGTACATTTTCTTGATCGGACCACAAGGCAAACTCCACAATAATACTATTAAATGTCTTAGACAGAAAACCAATTTTAACATACCGAATGTGATTCTTTGTAACCTAATTAGTTTATCGAGGTTCATCTCTGTAGATTAATTGTACTGAATTAAATATGGTAAATTAATTAAATTATGGTACATACCTTCATAATGCGCCCAAGAGGCTCACGACTATCAATTATCTCAGCAATGTTTAGAATATGATAGAAAAATAATACGTGAATATAGTGTACTGGTTTTCAACAGGAAATTGCGTGCGAAGAAGCGGGCAACTGCTAGTACTCATATATTTTAAATACATTTGTTAATGTATATAATGTTTTAATAGTATTAGTTATGACCGGAGAAATACCATTTACCCTGTCACGTTAAACACTATGCCAAAGGCAAGGTGTGGCCCGTGCAAGACAATATTACGGTGCTCCCTCCCCAATCACCGCCCCTTCAACCAGCCTTCAATTTCGCGCATTTTTTATTTTTGAAATACATTCCTGTTCCGTAGCGACCACACCTCCAAACTTCCTAACGGCTTTACGTAGCTTTAGTACACGTATTTATTAGCAGTGTAAAGTTGAGAGATTTGATAGATTATTCAATTAATTACATCACGGATTAAGTTTTCAAATCGTATATTATTTTCAAACATCACATTTATTCTTTACTTACTTGATAAAGTGTATGAAATCATGTCCCTTTTTACTATGCAGAGGCGCGTTTAAGCATAGGCGCACGCCTAGGGGCCCGCACTACAATTACTATCACAAAATAATACCACTGGTCATGTTTTGTTATCGTAGGTAGAATGTTATGCATACATACTTGATACAAGACGATTATTGCGAATGTCCATGGGCTAGTGTATGGAGCGGGTTGGTGTGCGTTAGAAGTCTCACCGGTGCGAGGAGCGGACAGTGGGTGTCAACCTGCGTGAGTGCGGGCAAGGGTACATGTTGGTGGTTGCTCTGGGTTTAGTTCGATAAACGAACAAGTTGGAGACAGGGCTGCATGCCGTTTTTGAGATGATATTTTGGCTGAAGTAAACAAAACCTGTGAATCTTTACAAAATCTTGAAATCTTTGAGATTCAAGGTAAACGGAAAAGTTTCGAGGAGTATGAACAGAAAGCTATAAAAGTAACTGAGTCTAGAATATGAAATTGAAGTTGAATAAAACCTTAAATGGAAAAATGTACGTTTAGCTCCTCTTGATTGTGTACGAGCTCCGAAAGTTGATCTAATCCCATCTGATACATTCCGGCCCTAAACACAGTTATAGATGAACTTTAAGGTGCATTGACAAAGAGGTCTAAATCATACGTACTTGTCGATACGAGGTTTGGGTTCCTTAACAAATTATCAAAATGAATATGAGAAAAGTAAAAAGCACATTAGTAAAGAATGGTGGACGTATCAACCTATGTTTGAAAACAACGTACAAGATTGCTTTCCCAATGTAGAAGTGGCGCTAGGAATTTGGTGACGTACTGCTCTGCAAAACTATTATTCTCTAAGCTGAAGATGATAATGAACAGACTCTAGACCTCTATGTCAGAACACAGGCTAACAATATTGGCCTCGCTTAGTATAGTAAACGAAATACTGAGACAAGTCAACCATGAGGTCATCATAAACGGATTCCATGCGAAGAAGCTTAGACAGTAACCAATCAGCAAGAGTGACTGAAGAGAATCATGATTTGCAGTACATTTAATTTATAGCTAAAGATATATTCATAACTACTTAATATTGACTTGTACGGTACCTTTCTTGTTGACTTACCAATTTACACTAAAATGTTAAAGCTATGTTTTATTTTGTGGCTTGTCTTTACCTAAAATAACCTGAGTAATAGAATTAACGGTAGTAAAGTTGTCTAATGTCTTAAATATTCTCATCCATATGGGTACAACATTATGTTATAACTAACGAAATATTAATATTTTCTGGCCAGACAATACAGATTATTTGGCGCAAATTCTCTTAAAAATCACATTTTGCATCTAATTTTTCAAAACCCCCTCCAGACTTTCTTTTATTGGGGGTATTCCATACCCCCAAATCGCAAGCCCAGGATCCGCATCACAGGTGGAGCCAAGGTGCCTGTATTTTCTAAATCCGGCCCTGTTACTATGTATTATGCATAAGGTGAACTAACGAACAAACATTCCGAATTATCATATCAGTGACAGTCGGCTCTGAAAATATTTCAGAATTGAGTTCTACCTATATCGTAATTCTCAACTTAGTTATTTCAACTAAACCAGGTAATGAATAATGCCAGACTTAGACTAATATCTAATTGTAAAACTAACAAACATGGATACACACAAACGGATACGGACAAACACAATAATAATATTATCCGCTATCAAACCTCGCTATAAATGTACTTTTAAAGTAAAATCCACTATTATATTGTATATTTCTTTAGATTCAGTGCCCCTCCCTAAGAGCGCCCCGTTCAAAATCTTATACGAACACCCCCCCCCCTGCGCCTTTGTCAAAGGCATGACATCGTGCTAATCACATGCATATTGGTACTAGTTTATTTTCCAAGATAATATGCGTGAATAGATTTCATTGTTATTTTTCATAATTTCAAGTTGAATATTATTTCGATTTTTATCAAAGTGCTAAATAAAAAAACCAATAAATGTTACAATATTTAAATTTTAATTTTAATCCTAATTTAAACTGAAAAGTCATATGAGATAAGAATTGAAGAAAAGTCACAAAAATATACGGCCATAAATGTAAACATATTTTACATCAAATACCATAATGATTAATAATAACTCGGATGGGCCATTACATTGAATATGAAGTAATGGTCAAGTTATGTTTGCGGAAAACTTTTATTTTTCGGCCTGCCTTTGCAGCCAGCGCCAATATTGTTTTTAGAGGCGATGGAACAATTCTCAGTTTCCCAACATCCATTCTGAAACAGACAAACGTTGCGACAATAACGCCAAACAGGGTTGTGGTGAGAAATATGTCGCAACAAATAAATCTGTAACAAACGTTTCCGCGGGCAGTTAAGAGTTTTATGTGTAGTGGTGCCAGATAACGACGTCTTATCTGATTTTAAGTGACATAATGTTACATCACTGGAGACAGTGGCGTATCCACTATTTATTTGAGGGGGGCATCACCTCATATTTGTGGAAGAAAGATAAGATCTCTTCAAGATACATGTTTTTTACAAAAGGTGGACCAAAGTGAACAAAAAGTTAAAGTGATTAGGTTAAAAATTAGTGTTTCTGCCATTTGCGGCAAATATCGCTTTGTTAACAGTATTTTTTATTTACATATTTAGAAAATAAGTAACCTTAAAGCCGTTTAAATCACGGTTAAACCGTTTTAAATTTGCATGTTCAACTAGACCCAATTTGTAATGATAATAACTGAACTTTTGTGTTTTTATTAGATTTACAAATGTATATTCAACAATTCAACGAGACTGGGAGAGTTTTTCTTACACGAGGACAATAATTTTAAGAATTATCTTTGTTATTAATGGAACCTGAACTAGCCATCGTATTACTTACTTGCTCTAGGAAATCGTTACAGTGACTGTGCACTCCAGCACAATATCTGGTTATTTTAGATCTAACAAATATTTTAACTTAACCGCTTAAGGTATTTATATAAACATATTTAAATTAAGACTAATGATTTCTGAAATATTCTACAGGATAAGTTTTTTTTAATACAAAAATAACACATTACTGTAGAGAGAAACCTATTGGTGAACAATGCAATTCTTTTGATATTGCTTTCGTTTCATCGTTTTATCGTTGGTCCATCGCACTGCTGTATCCATCAAAACCGTCTCGGGGGCTTTCAATTGGAAGTAAACAACGCAAATGTATACCATTCCTAAAGCAATATATTGTAGGTAAGATATTTTAAAACTGAAAATACACGAAATGTTTAATTCTATTTCATGATAAAACTGTAAATAAAAACAAACTTGAGTCACACAACTGTATTACTATTCACTTAACTGCGGCTGTATACGAGTGATCTTGACTAGTGCACGAAACTAATGCGCTCTAAAGGTGTATGTTGCAACCAATGTGTTAAGGTTGGGACCTGAGGGGAGGTAATGTCCTGAACATGGGGCTCATAGCGCTTCTTTTCCACCCAATCCTTTCGTCATAAGCCGTATAATGTTTACACACAAAAATTACAAAATTTACATCATTGGAACATTAAAATCTTTCTAAAATGTTCCATAAAATGATAAATTGACACAGCATTAAAGCTTTATTATAGCTTGCTTTTAATATTTTAAGTACAGGGTAAAGCTCAAATTTATTTCAAGGTTGTACTCTAAAGGTCACATCTCACTTATGACAGACATTCCTGCGGCAAGTGTAAGGTCGACAACCTCTCTCAGCCGTGAGGAGTGACACTCGTATAACCACTGTTGTGGCAGGCTCGTAAAAACCATACAAACCAGTTAAGTTAACAAAACTTATTTATATGCCTTTTTAATCTATATTTTATAATTTTGTAAATGGAAGAAACTTTCTATACTAGTAAAAACTAGTTAATAGTAATTTGTAAAAGAAGAATACCAAATATTATTCTAAAGAAAAATATTTAGAGTTTTCCAAGGAAATATGTACGAGTATGGAAAGAAAATACTAAAAATTAAACAAAATTCATATTATTAAATTAAACTTTATATAGAAAATGATAACAGAAAAGATTAAAATCATAAGTGATTTTTATTTTAAGTTCTTCTTAAGTTCATTTTTTCAAGCTGTAAATGTAAAGACATTTAAAATTGTTCTTAAATTAACTAAACATATGATGTGTTGTCACAATACAATGTTTACAAAGAACATTGAATTAACAAAGGACATTTACTATCTGCTGAAGAAGTCAAAAAAGAAGTTTTCAATGCTAAAGGGGCGAAGTCTGAAGGAAACTTTATAAATTGTAAATAGGCCTATCTGTTAACCAAGGGCATGTCCTTTTAAAATTTCCATACAATCGGTCAAGTATTATTTACGTGATTGAGTAAAAGATAGAGACTATTAGATTTCTACGCAATAGTTTCGATATCTGTAATACAAATTTAGATTTATTGTTTTTGTTCATATATATACACTGTATATGCCGTAAGCATCTTTAATCAGCCGAAATAGCTCAGTTGGGAGAGCGTTAGACTGAAGATCTAAAGGTCCCTGGTTCGATCCCGGGTTTCGGCATTTTCTTTTTGTTTACTATCGTAAAATATATCAGCCAAATACCATAGTGCCATACATAAACCATCATCGAACTCGGAGACATTTCATTTGTGTTATATCGTGCGGACAGACAGACAGGCAGACAAAAATTATTTTTTTCCAGCCCCTCGAGTAAATATGCTTCCCTAACTTTCATCAAATATTTTTTATCTAAGAAAAATTGTTTTTATTGTTAAAAACTAATAATAATTATTATGGTCTTGCAATTTACTAAGCATATTAATGCCGTCGAAGTTATTTACTGTATACATATGTTTATAGTAATTAGAGCTCTGTTTAAAATAAGGCTTGCCCTCTGGAAAATACATTCTGTTGAGGTTCACAGTATTAGTCGGTTTTACAGCCATAAATAAGTACATTCTCGTTTTCTAAAGGTATTTATTGACTGTGATCTAGTTAAGAGGAGTTTTTTTTTAACAAAAATATAAAACTATATAATGATATACCTCTACATAAACTGATCGTAATTTGGTTGTCAGGTTAAGTTAAAATGCGTTTCTTTTGAAATATGAATGACATTTTAAATTAGCTGTGGATTTTTTTTAAATTTTTGTATTTGAATATAACTATTCTCGCCGTAAAACGATGGTAATACTTCATATAAAAATATAGTCAGAAGATTATAGATTATTAGTTTGAATTTCACAACTTAAACGTTACATTTAATTAAATATACACACTGAAAATACAACGGCAGAGGTAATAATATATTATTATATATAATGATAGCAAATGTATAAAATTCTACAACTCATCTTCAATAAAATACTTAAACAAAGAATGCAATAGTAAGATAAGATATAAAATTTGTTCAGTTAAATATAAGAATTTGTTACAGATCCTTTGTGTAAAGTTCGTTATTGGAAGGTCTGAAAAGATGAGGATTTTTAAAATTTGCCAGCGTCATATGTTACAAAAGGTATCACACAACATTTCTAGTATTGGAATCTATTCCCTTCGTCAGGTGAACTGTATTAATCGAACAAAAATAAAGAACATAAAAAAGAAAAGAAGGGTTCAAAACACCTCAAAGTTGCTTTGAGTCCAGTCCAGGTGTTATCACTGCACAGGATTCATGTCCCGAGCACAAGTCAGAGTACCAGAATTCAAGAGCACATGAACGTCACACCAGCACGGGCGAAAATGGGATACTAACAAGAAAATCAATGTTGGTCGATACTTCAGCACCGCGTCCTGTCATTTGAATCAACGTTATGTTGTTTTATGTATCAATACGCCCCCCCCCCACCCCGTATACCTTTTGTAACATATAACGATGGAAAATGTCCAAAATCTTATTATCCTTTGTTACAGATTATTATATTAATAACTTAACGACGAGAACAGTATAAACCAAATAAAATATCACACCTTAAGTGCGATCTACGTTTTCAGTATACAATAGATACAGCTTATTGCAACACTGGGTCAGTGTCAAATCCCACTAACTGGAGTGAAAGATTTAAAATTACAGTAGAACACAGAATGGTACAAAACAATAGACAACACTCTTCAGTTACCAGAAGAGGCTTGATGTTTTCCAAAGCAGCATTAAAGTTAACGACGTGGAAAGATAAAAAGTCGGGTGTAACAAGACCAGTTTAGAGCGGCGCTTTACTAAACGACTGCTTGGGTCCCAATGTTTGTGTCAACCTACAATGAAACTTTCGAGAGTGTATGTAATATTCGAATAAGATATCATGGGTTGACATAATAAAAATAAATCAAACCATACATTCTATGACTGTGTATGACGTCATAGAGCTGTAAAGTAAAGTACTTGTATCTTACATTACTGCAAAACGTCAAGAGAAATTCCAATATTTTATTTCCCAATAACGAATATTTTGTATTCACGAACATAATTTGTTTTAGCCACAATTTATTACGAGTAAGTAATAAACATTAAGAGTATGCATAATGCCTTTAAATATTACAAAAATCCATATAAACTAATTATTATCATTTGGATTTGGTTGTATCTACAATTTCGGTAGGTGAACATTTCCTACACATTCATGATGCCTCATTAAAGCACAACACAACTATGGTCGTTTGCCATGTTTTGCCATAGCAGCCTCTATTTTAAACGCTTGTAAATAATATTTATAATGGACTTTATTTTTCACATTGTCTTCTTTTTGACTGATCTTACATTCGTTTATTAATCAGTCAGATCATATAAAATGAAGGGAAAATGAGAAATTCTGTTTTTAAACGTTTCAGGTAAATTTTTAAGGTAAATATTGAGTAATGTACTGTATACACAAATTAACCAAATGCCACAAGAATTGATTGCGCAAATTTAAATTCCATCATTCATTACAATTTTAAGTTGTTGTGGTTATTTGTAATATGAGGTACAGGAGGCGCCTAGGTAAAATATATTGGTGTCCTCTAAAATGAAACTTGTTCTGATACTTGTCCCATTTCTGCCAACATAGCAATTAAATAATTTAGTGCGAACAGGATATGAACAAATTTCACCTGAGGATAGTTCTTCAGTTCCTTTAGAGTCAAGAACTGAGATATAAACTCATGCTGAATTCTACACGATTGTTTTCGACGTTTATTAAAAATGGTTTATTAAAAATGGAATAAAACTGTACATAGCAAACTTGGGCGGTTATGTCTAGGCATAAATTTAAGTTATAAAAAAGCCGATGCGTATTTGGTAAAGCTTCCATTCTTTTCCACGTCAATGGCGTAGTGCAGCAGGTACGGTTATCGGAAGTTACTGTTGGCTGCTGCTTGGATGGGTGACCGCTGAGCGACCCTGTCCTTGCAAGCAACCCGCCTACCCGGCCGTTGTTGGTGGTCGGAAATCACCTTTAAGCCGTTGGTCCCCAGGTTGGCTTCTTGGTTCTAACTTAGTCTGATAAGACATCTTTTCTTCACGAATCCTACTCTCAAGTCCCAACAAAAACTGAAAAATCAAGTGTCTAAAAACTGCCCTACAGCACTTGTATGGAACAATTGAGAAAAATTAGTGCAGTTACATAGTTTTGGTTGGCATTTAATTTTTACAGTCCGTAGAACTTGTCATAGTATACAACGAAAAGATTTAAATAATCATGCTGTTTACTGTGCCATATCATTATCAATCATGATGCCACAAAGTAGGCACTAACTAAGATTTGACACAAAGGTATTTATACATAGCTCTTATACTACATTTTATCCAAATATTTAGTAATTATTGCAGGAAATACCTAATCTGTAACAGCACGAGGAACAGAATGTACAAAAGTAAGTTTAGCTCATATACTCTCTTAAGCTCAAGAAACCTCAACACCACTCACGAAATGATTTTCCCTAGTCGTTCATAGTCTTGATTGCTACATCTATTTAACTTCTTCTCTTCTTCAAGACAAAGAACAGCTTCTTTATAAGGATCTGTAAAGGATCAACCAATTATACAGAATGTCCCGAAACTCTCTCTTGGTAAAGGTATATAATAATATTATTGCTCAGGTCAAGATAAACACTTACCACCAAAATAATTAACAGAGTTATTGCGGTGTGTTTGGTTTATTTTAAAAACTTCTGGAAGTTAATAGCGATTGAGTAGTTCTTCTTTACCTTAATTCGATTTTTGATGGAGGCGAAAGTGTCTGAACATTTATCTATTACTCGTTTCTAATTAAAATCAGATTGAATTATATGGAAGCTAAACTACTAAATTTTAAAAATTAAAAGACCCAATTCTTGGTATATTTTTACATAGAGTAAATTTAAATTGTTTGCAAAGTTTAACTTTACTTGGTTATATTAAAGTAACATCCAATACCTGAGAAAAGTAAGGTTAACAGGAATACTATCACAAGCCTTTGATGATGTAATAATGTACGAGGATTAATTAATCCCAGGATTTTATCGTCAAAGTTAAAACCTATCCTTTGGCGTCATTTAAAGTGGCTTCATTTTAGCAAGTAAGAGAGAAGATATGCCATCTTTCGTGCACTAAAAACATTATAGGCCTACCCTAGAGGTACATCAAAGGTTTTACTTTAATTAACTTTAAAATAAAAAGGATACGGTTTTCTTTAAATGTTTTAGTAAATTTATATTCCTAATAATCTCATTGACCTCATAGAACTCGCCATTTGATTACAGATAGAGTGTAGCCTACTAACGTTTCTAAGCATTACAGTGCGTATGTTCGGAAGAGCGACTGAAAGAACTGAAAATGTGTACTTATTAGGTTTATTTTGAATACAAAAGCAGCCGTTTTTACAATTGCCATCATAGAACCACTTTACAAAGTTTATATAAATATGTATATATATATATATATATATATATATATATATATATATATATATATAATAAACATTGAATCACAAAGAGTACTTGCCCCGTCGGGACTCAAACCCGGATCTCTCACTTGCCGGATGAGTGCGCTACCACTACACCACAGAGCGCTTACGATTCTATTATTTTGTATTCAGCCGTTTCTGTCAAATATGTTTTTAAATATTCAAAATATTTCAAGATCGGAAGACCAGGTCAAGAACTTTTTAAGGAACAAAACGGGGCGTTAGTCTCTATCCACTACGGGAAAATATAAGTTGTCTGGACCTCCCTCTTTACCTTACTTTTTCCTTGCTACTTTCTTCACTCGCAGAGTAACATGCAGTGTTGAAATTGTTGCAGGAACTGCGTGATATGAATGCGTTATTGAACACATTTTGTAAAATGCTACTTCGAAACCAATTCTTTTAATTTGTATTTCCCTTACACAAAACAATTAAGTTATTTATTATATTCTTATTAGTTAGAATATACTTAAAAAAATGTATTCATACATCCTTATTTATAGTAACTATTCTTATCAATAGTTTTTAGTGATAAAACATTTCCATAGAGAAAAAAATTATGATAAAATGCAATAAGTGGGATGTACATCATTATACATTACACAAACACGTGCAATCTATATATATGAAGCATTGAAAAACATTTATCATTCAACTGAAATGACGACTTGGAACGTAAATATTAATATTCCACAATATTAATATTTAAATTATCAATGAGACATCCAAGACGATATAAAATATTTTTTTATTAGTAAGCTCCGAGTGAATATTCAGTAAAATTGATTACTAGAATTTTTAACTATTACATATTATCGGGTTTTTCTAAAATAAAATCACAGTTCTAAATAAAAATAACGGATTTATTTTAAATTGGCAAATTAAATATTTCAATGCTTTAGAGTTTCATCACTCTCTATTTTCCAAAAAAGTTTACAAACCGTTAGGAATATTAAAAATGTCCTTTGGCAAGAAATAAATATGTTCAGTCAAATATATCAAACCAAAAATCAGAGCTCTCTTCTGAAATAAAATAATAAAGTTTTCAGATAAATATCAAAAACCACTTGAAATTACTAAAATAAAAATATTTACTTCTAAGTTCACTCAAAATTCAAAAATCAAACTGCTCTTTCTACTAGTTGTACCTCAACTTTCAAGTCTTCGCAATTCCGATACAACTCTCTCAAACAATTATTAAAGTTCAATTAATTTACAATAAAAAAGTTCACAATAAAACAGTTCAAATTAAATATTAATAAATTGCTAAATTTCCAAAATTCAAAGTTTTTAACAAAAGTTATTAACTAAATTCACGATAATTACCAAAAAGAAGCCTAAAACTATGAGCTGGCAGTTTTTATAGTTCCCCTTCCACCCCTTCTGATGGACATCGGCGGCGTTTTCTCATTGGCCCAGCCGTATCCAACTTGAGAAACAATAGCCCTCTCAGATCTGACGTAACTACAGTACACAAGTCAAGTTCTCATCAATTCAAGGCAGAGAACTGCCTTCCTAATAATTTAAAGCAACCAGCACTAACTTGCAAATGATGACATATTCGTTTCTTTATCCTAACTTCTCACAATCTAATTAAAATTAAATCCCAATATTTATTTTCCAAAAATTTCATTTAATTTCAGTTTCAATAAAAAAAATCAATCAATGTACCTTTAAAAACGCCACAACTTCATTTGTTTGTGTTAAGGTGAGTGTTAATATAGGCTAATTTACAACCTAACTAGTTAGTTAGGTACAATTTACATAAAACACATGGTTTTGAAGTTTCCATGATATATTAATGATACTCCATTACTTGTGACTATGAAAAAGTGTTTTAATTACGAAGAACACTTAGCTTTCGACACCTTATATTACAAAAAGGACACTCGTAATACCAACCAAGATTCGTACACCAAGTCTGGGCATCCTTTTTTTCTTACGTTCGGAATTTGACATTCCTCTACTTGTTAAATAACGAGCGACAGGTAGTTCAATTTGAAGTAATGTAATCCTTAAATGCCGTAGACGATAAGAGTAATTTAAGATATTAACTTAAATTGATACCCAGTGAAAGAGCTAGTTCAAGACGGTATTGTACAATAGGACTGTTTCTGGTTGTGCAGACTAATACTATTAATTCCCATACTGGCCTTCGTCAAGTAGAAGTACTGCAATGCCTCTGATTCAGGCAGACACCAGCAATTGACGAGGCTGTTGCAGGATTCGAGCCAAAGACTATTGAAACCCAGACGTCTCACTGGAGTTAGTTCATAGAACCATGCAACAGATTTCGCTAGTGGTGCTTTGTGACTCACCATATTCAGTTTCCAGCATGTCCGCCGGAGGCCGCTCTGACCATAGTACAATAAAACGTCTGTTTTTTTTTCTCTTCTGCGGTCCGAACACCGTCATCATTTGCCTGTACAGTGTATTTAATTCAGTAACCGAATTTTCACAGTGAATAACCTATTTTCATTCAAAGCCACGCCACACAATCTGGTAAGAGTTACACTACAAGTTGTCCACTGCTCATAGCGGCCTGTGTTCCTGGCCAGGCTGGAATCCGCGTTTAAACACAACATTACATGTACCACCGCAAATATTGAGATTACGTTTTTTGCTTTTTTTGTTTTTTTTTTGTAAAGAACATCGTTTTTTTGTATTTTTGCAATTTGTATCACTCTGTTATTCAACTTGATCTATATCTGATGAACCCAAAATAAAGCCAGTTTACCAAAATTTTGAAAATCCCAATTTGAATTTTAAAAGTCTAAAAGGACTTTCTTGCAATAATGGATACGCATATGTGAAAACCTAACACTCTTCTTAAATACTTGTATTATTAGAGTCAGTTAATGATATTATGTATTACTGCTATTGCTTGTAGTCTTTTTTAATATAAAATGCATTAGTCAAAATACCTACGTGACATTCTAACAGGTCATCTCCAGCAGAGGTGTGAACGTGTATTCACACTTGAATAGTTTCATGTCCTTCAGTATCTTTTAGTAATGTTCGTTGGGCCAAATTCCAAACTTCATATAAGAAATCATGAATTTTTTTCTTTATTCTTGGAAGGGATTTTATGTGGAGGGGAAATCTTTTCTAATTACCATTAACGACCACAGAAGCTTTATCACGTGCTCTTAACTGTGAAAAAACCTAACACAAATGTTTTCACTTTCAGGATTTCATAGTTAATTTATAGTATTTTTAGTATGAATCTACGACTCAACTAGTCAGGTTTTTCTTTATTTGCAAAAAAAAAGAATTTCTTTACTGTATTGTAAGAAAGGTAAATTATTAAATTATTTTAACTTGTTCAGCATTATAACGATTATTTACTTATAATTTAATGTAGATGTATTTCTGTGAAATAATATCCATTTAAAATATATTTAACATATTTTTAATGTTTTTAAATCAAATTTTCTCCCTCGATTACTAATACTAGAGGGCTAGATATAGTTTACACGTATACTGCAATTTATTAAATGCTTTTCTGAAAATAAACGAAATTTGAATTATAAACTTTCACAGCTTCATCACAATATCCGTATTCTGGTTGATAAACAATCTTTTAAAGCATAATTTGGTAAGAATTATAATATTAATATAACATAAAATGAATATTGGGAAAAAAATATTCATCACTAAACTACTAGCATCTTATCAATTGTATTAATATATTTCACTCAAAAATATTGCAGTTGAAATATTTGATATGGAAGTGTATTTAATTGTAAAAGTTAAATCCAAATACATTTTAAATAGGTGCCAAATAAATATATTTGAAAAATCAAAGCAATTATTTTATTTCTAAATATTTTTATTGTGTCTAAATTTGTATAATTGAGAATTGTAGTTAACTTGATTGTTTGTTTCTATGTTTTTCTATGAGTTTCTACAAGTGTACTTCAAACTAGCTGCATAAAATAAATAGAAGTTTTAAAACTTCTGGAGAGTAAACAGTCGTAGTCGTACGTCTATTTACGAGTCATACTACTTAATTTATTTTACTTGTAGCCTTACTAGTAAACTAAGAGACTTTCATGTAATATTATTCTATACCACTATAAATAATAGTTCAGTAACTACATTTTAACAATGCCCTTTTTTAAACAAAAAAAGAGACAGAGAGAAGATTGCAAAGCTTCACAGTGGTAACTTAATTATTGTGCTCTGCTAACCGTGTTAAAAACAAAAGCCATCGAATTTTTCCAAAATAACAAGATTCAAATTGGCAAACAAGGTTTGACATCGTCACAATGTGTACAGACTTTTCTCAAACAATTATTGAATGCTTATATTGGACAATACATATGCAACCGATAACCTAAACCATTTATATATTTGTTCAATAGTACAATGTACTTGAGATTGTAAAAACATGAATAGTTATTTTAAAACATTATTAACGTACCTATCCTATTATACCCACATAGTGGTTTTGTTGATAAATTAATTTTTCTTTTTCTTAGACACACACGAAGTTAATGTTTTGAGAAAATAAGTTTTTCTCGAACATCTCTACTTTTCCATGTTTGCCCTTGACTGGAATATTGCTCTGTTATTTGGTCTCCTTACCATAGTTACTTTACGTTCCATCTTATTCAAGAACGTAGAGGAAAATATTAGGGAGGTCCAGATAACTGATATTTTACCGTAGCGGACAGAGAGTTAGGCCTTATTTTGTTCCTTTAAAAGATTCATGACCCGTTTCTCTGTTGAGAGCGAACTTTCGGCAGTACATGTCAGTAACACTGAATTATTTAAATAATAATAATTGTTTATAAAAAAGTAATTTAAAATATTAAACATTTGGGGGTCCGGACCCCTTGGACCCCCGCTGGCTACATTCTTGCTCTGATTAGCTGGTACTCAGATTCTTCAGTGTCGCTACTCAGGAGATACCCACATTCTCCATATTACCTCGCTTGAATATAGACCTCTTTCTGGACCGGCTTTTTAATTCTTAACTTGATTGCTATGAACTTTTAGAACGTATCCACCAAATAGTTTCCACCAAGGTGAGATGGTACCGAGTTTTTTTAGGGGAGGGCGTTCTTTCTACGCCAATGGAATTTTAGTTGAGGATACTAAACGTTTTAAAAGGAAATCCGTCCAAACCTACTTACAAAAGTTTATTGACCACCGCGGGAATCGAACCCGTGTCCTCTCGGTTTCAGAGCCTCAGCCTTATCTCTACGCTAAGGTTCTATTTGCCAAATTCTCAATTTACACAACATAGTTGGCTAAACTAAATTTTGCTGAGGTCACGGAACGCCAAGACCGCTCTACTATCTAATTTGGATTTCTCAAATTGCTCATTATAATTTTTATAAATTTCAATATTTCCCCGCATGGTTACTATTTATTATGTAGTATTACAAGTAATTTTAACATCAAAAATAGTTTTATTTTCTGCTCAAGAACCAACCTTAGCAGGTAGTCACAAATTACAAACATTAATTTTTAATATCACCTACAAAGTGGCATTCCTACTAATAGACAGTGTGAAGGTAGTAAGATTTTTATAACACTTAGTGATTGAAAAAATAGCACTATGGTTTGAAACTCTCAATCTGGTTGAAATGTGTATGCCATCAAGAGACACATAGGACCGAGTACAGGCGCAACAATGTTGCGCCACTTACAATAAAAAGTCGGTTACAATACACTAACAGCAACATCACTACGTTTGGCATGATCTGTAATACACGTTTTTCTATTGACTGGAGGGGGAAATGTGACTCATGCGCATGCGCTAGCCGAGGTTCGTGCTAGATGGCTCGGTCTGTACCTGACATGTGCGATATCCACCTCACATTTGTAGGGGTTTAATTGCCTTCCACAGAACCAAATCCACCGCAATAATTTGTACAATTTTAATTAGTTATTAATTTCCTTTTGCGATTTTCCGAGCTTGTAAGACAATAACAATTCACAATGTTTGTTTTGATGTATACAGACTGTTTCGTGTTTAAACAGGCAGTTCAGAGCGGGTCTGAAACATGCATGTTCTGTCAACAGTGACGTTTTAATTAGCCATTACACTCTACAAACGTTCCAAACTAATCTACTTCTACTTTGAGCTTACGTAGGATTTTAACACGACTCTTGTTGCCTTTTACCACATCGTATTAGATTCTGAAACATAACCTACAATGAGCGGAGTACAAATATAACAAAACCTATTGGATTCCTTTTTATCTTTAAAATAGTTTAGAGCATTCCTATGCCACAATCAATACTGGTGTGCTTATCCCATTTACCGCTGTACCTATCGTTCGATTTAACCGACCGTGTCTTATTCATGGACACATCGCGTGTTCCCATCTGTCTGTCTGTCTGCCGCCCAGGAGTGTCCCTTAGACGCCCGAACATTCAGTTGTACCGTAGGAGCCGTTCTAGAGAGATGGTCTGATTTCGGTAGCTTACCCCTTTGCTCTCGTGATGGTTCCTTTATAAACTTGTTCCTACTCCGATGCCAGTGAAGATTCGTAGTGAAAGTGACTTGTTCTCCCGTAGACCCTACTGTAGCCCTGGAGGCCCTGGACGAGCTGGAAGTCCCCTTCCCCTGGGATGAAGCCAGGTAAGAACCAAGATCAACGTAGGGGAGTTGGCATCTATCCTCCAATGCACCCTTTATACCTCATGTCTCACCCATCCTTCCGGATGTAATAGTTCTCAATCAATGTTTTGTGAATCTCTTTCTCGACGTTACATTTTTGCCTCCGAGTCGGATTTTCTATGTCTCTCCGAACTTAACAGACTCATTAAATCACAGATAACTGGAACAATTGGCTTTAACTGGAACAGGCATGAAATTTACTTTAGAACTGATGGCAAGTAATTCTTTTCGTGTTTGGTTTATTTAAAATAAATAATTAAAATACTGACACTGCAGGATATAAAGCAAGCCATTCCACTAAACCGCACAAGAATTTAATGTCGACTAGAGTAATTTATGCTTTCAACCATTAATGACGATTGTAATGTGCCATAAGGTGAACCATTTCGTCTTCCCCCTGTTCAACTGCTCTTCTCACAAATGTTTATTGATGCCGGTAAAAAAAGACATAACCACTGAAGTGGTTAATTTTACAAAAAAAGTGTTGTACATACGAATAGCTGTGGAAACTTAGTTCAAGGTGAGTAAGGGACCGAACCATACTTTTTGTGAATTGGATTCAAAAGTGCTTCTAATGATAAAATTCAGACAAATCTGTTGCAACCTTTTCTATTCGCAGAGCTACCAGACCACGCCTTCAGATAAGATACAGACTTTATCGACAAAGGTGACATTGACAAATACTCAACTATGTACTCATAAGCTGGTATTATCAGCAGCATACTATCCCGGTTAGGTTTTTAGTTAACAAACATATTTCCCAAAGATTTCTTAAACATTAAAATTATTATGGTATTTTATGAGTCTATGGGAAAAGAGAAAAATATCGGTGAATTTTAAGTCTTTAAATCTATTTTACTACATACATTTCTTAAACTTATTTGTTTCGAAGTCCATATTGTATTAATTTATTATACTTCCTAGTAGTAACCACAATTTAGAAAGCAAAGGAATTAATGACTAGATCATGGGAATACACAAAACAGTAGTTTCTGTAAAAATGGGAAATGTTACCAAGACTGTTAAGACCGGTATTGTATTAAATGATATGTAATTAATGAAATTATTACTTTATTCTTAACTCATTTAGGTTAAATTTACAATATACAGGTATACTAAGGTTTTTAATGATAAAAAATTGAAAACTTTAACGTTTGTTTTGATAACAGGCAATAACGCCACGTTGCCAGCAAGTGGTAGTGAGTGTAGAGTATTCTTTATCCTAACTTCGAGTGGTATAATAAGACATTCTTTAACTTGCAATTATGAAATGGGGTTAAATCTTAGAGTGTGCTTCAGATAACCTGGACTGTGAGTGGCAGCATTCTGGATAATAGAATTTCGCGTGTATCATTATTTAACAGCAGACCTATGTTTGCCTCTACGTCACGAATTGATTAGCAACTCGTTGCAAAGAATAAAGAACTTCTAAATTTTCTCAAAAGATAGAAAAAAGAAGAATAAACCTGGAAAAGTGATTACCGTTTACATTTGCCTGAAAAGATGTCGGCCCCTATGTGGAAAGCCACTTTTATTCAACAGGACGAAAAAGGACATTAAAAAAGGAAACTGGTTTAGCAGTCCCCTCCTAACTAAAAAAGGATATTTTGTAATGTCCATTCTCTAATACAATCCCTTTTAAATATTCAAATATCCCTCCTCATTCCCTCATTATTTTTATGCTTTTACTGACCATCAAATAGTACCTTTCATAGCCAAAGAATTCGTCAACCATAAACGTACACTCGTGCACATCATACCACATAATCATATCACAAGGAACATTAAATAATTTATTTCAGTTTTA
This sequence comes from Homalodisca vitripennis, assembly GCF_021130785.1. Taxonomy (NCBI): domain Eukaryota; kingdom Metazoa; phylum Arthropoda; class Insecta; order Hemiptera; family Cicadellidae; genus Homalodisca; species Homalodisca vitripennis. Next base: position 4,555,556 of record NC_060212.1, on the reverse strand, counting down.
CAACTTTATAAATAGCCGTTCACTTCCAGAACTGAGAAACAGAGACAAATGTTCATCCAGAGCACTGGTCCAGACAATAGAGTTCACTCAGCTGTAAACTTGTAAAGTTGGCCCAATAAATTAATGATTCTCAAGTTTCACCAAAGTTTTGAATCTCATCGGCTGTGAAATCTCTGTTCTTGCCATTGGCAGTTGCCTTTATTCCACAGAAGATTACTCTTGGTCAAACTCTTTTATAGCAGTTAAGATTATTAATTGTTCAAGTCCAGCGCACGTGTATTTCCTGCTAGGCTTTAAAATCTTGCTAGCATACTTAAGTAGTAATTACACCGTTATTACTAGTTAAGTATATACTTAATATGCTTACACTTGTATATTACGTAGACGAATGAAATTTTTCTATGTATTTACCCATTTAATATGAATTTCGATTACACAAATGGGTGTTGCAAGCCCATGTCCTAGCCCAGTTTATTTTAAGTTTATTTTAACTTGTAATATATATATATACATATATATATATATATATATATATATATATATATATATATATATATATATATATATATATATACATTATAATCATGTGTATGAGAAGGGTGCTTAAAATACATTTAAGATATTAATTTTAGATTATTTAAAAATCATCCGTGATTACCCTAACCTTTTTTATCAATTTAATACAAAGCATTTCATTGAAGACATTTGCAGAAAACCCATACCGTAACTACACATGTAACTAATATCTTATGGATCCTATAGCCAATTTTCATTCTATTAGTCACAATCTGGTTTTAATTGGAAACTGAAGACGAATTTTCCCTCAAAGAAAAATCTAAATTTTCGGCTGTTTTTATTTTTGCGGAAGGGGAATTAGGAGGGTATCTAAATGGTTAAAAATACGAAACTATAATAATTGTTCTTAGATTACATTTATTCTAGCTTTTTATACTTAAAATCTATCCTCAGGCACATAAATAACAGTTTTATCACCGACACATAGATAAAGGCTCTGATTTTTTTTTTCTTTTAGGGTCTGTATATAGCTTTCTGATACTGATCTCAATATATTTCCATGTATAACTGTTTATTCTAAGGATATCAACGTAAGAAACATATGTTTTGAGAAAAAAAGTTATTTCATATCTCCACTTTTTAATACTCTCCCATTTCCATCTTGGACAGATAATTGAAGGTATTCCCATTAAGGTTTTCCCAGCAAAAAGAACGTAAAATTAAAAATCAGAAAGACTTATCTGCACAAGGCACGGAATTTAAAATCTAATAAGCTTAACTTACTATATAATTAATTGAATTTAATTAATTGATTTCATGTCATGTGTTTGTGTGTGTATGCCTGTACTGTTTTTTTACTTATTTGAGTGTGCACTTGACAATGCCGTGATCGAGAAAAACATGTTACGCTAGGAATAAATTGGATTGATCAATCTGTGAGTATATAACATAAGCTGTATACAAGCGATCCCAGAACCAGGCCGAAATAAATACGTTGTATATAGTTTTGTGTCGTACAATTATCCAATTATCTATATTGCACGGTAAATTATAGTTGCAGTATTATCAATATAACTAAGAACACAAACTAATGAATAGTTATTTACAAAATTATTATTTCCACTAAAACAGTTTACTTTTAACGATATTCAAATATAAATCAAGCCATAAGAAACTAGCAAAGTAAGTAAGAGAAGAGATATTTTGTATTTTTTAAGAGACGGGACATAATTGCTCCCTGTCTCAGTGCAACCAAATATCAACGGGAAATTACTGCCATAACCGGAAATGGAGTTTGTAAAACTTAATTTAGTCAAGTTTTTATTAGGGTAACTTACCTCAGTACATTACAATATTGCTGAGCGAAATTAAAGTTTCTCAACAAAAATGGACGTACTTTTAGTTTACAATTAATTATTGTTTCATTGACACAGCACTAGCAGACATTGTCGCTAGAAGTATCTTAAAATTGTTATGGCTTAAAATGAATGGTAATGAGTGTTAAAACTAAATATAATACAACTAGAAGCATTACATGTAAGCCTACAGTGAAGTATACTTTGTGTTACACTTTAAATTGAACGCTTACGTAATGTTATGATTTTCTATGTTCAATATAGAGTTTTTATTTTTTGTTCCAAATAGTATATTTTTAAGGCACAGATAAGAAAATATATCTGCATGAATAAATTAATTATCTCATACTAGTATTCTATTATGCTTGTTAGTGTTTTATATTTAGACCCTCTTTTTTCATTCATATTATATTGTATCACAGCGTTTCTTCAAACTTACCTTTAACACAAGGTTCAATAGTTTGTATAATTGCTGTAAGAAAAGGGTTAAATATATTTATTTCATAGAGAAGTACTCAAATCAATAAATTATTTTTAATGTATTCTGAATTATTTTAAATATTAAATATTTTCTTTTTTTATTTGACATTTTTATCGGTTGCGAAATGATATCGCTTGTAGTCAAATAGAATATTTAATTATGGATTTTCCAACGAATACGAAACATGATTAAATTTTACATTATTATTTTTAAAATCCACTGTTTAAAATTTTTAACAGACAAGCTAACTGTTTTTTCTTATACCTGTTGAAATCGATAAAATTACGAAACATAGTATTATTAAAATCTCTAATTTTGTCTCTAATATACGTAAGTTTACCTATTATTTATATACTTAATTATTTATATACGTAAGTTATTATACTTGTATTAATAATGATTCTTGAAATAAATAATACAATATTTATTAAACATAGAAACTACAAATTTAATAATACAATGACATTAATATATCTTAATAATTGTTAAATTTGCCACATTTAACTCAATCGGAGAGCGATAATGTAAACTGGCAATAAATAACTTTTAATACTGGATTATAACTCGTGCTCTTACTGCATGTAAAAATATTGATAAGCAAACTTGTTTTCAAGAGATATTTGTTAGAAAGATAATTATTTTAGACTAACAAGAAAATTTATCAATAACCATATTCTTGAATATGATTGATTGCTCAGGATTATTCCAATTGTCTGATATTAATTTGACAAATAATCTATACTATCTCATCCCTATTCATTATGGCCATCATGGGTAATTTGGATTTGGGTCTGAAGTCCTAGATTTTCTCGAACCTCTTGAATCAATCTTCTCCCCCTCTTATTTTTATATTTACTATGTTAATCTTGGATATTTTGTTTGATAATATTCAACCCGCTTTGGCAGATCCACTAAGTTGCTGAGTTAGAGATTCCACGAAATCCACCACAAGGCGCTGCTCATATCTCTGAGATGTTCTGCTTTCATCTCTGGATTTCATTTTATCAACTGAAATATTTCTTATTGAAATTCTTGCGAAATCATTTGGGAATGCCTTTTATCTTAACGTCCCGCTTCTTACTCCCTTTGTGTTCCACCTTTGGTAAGACAATGCGGTAACCTGCCTTCTCCAATTTCAATGCCTCCGCATATTTTATGTTTCCCGCTTATTATTCCTTTGCCACAGGAAGTCTTGTGGAATGTTACCTCTAATGAATGTTATATTTGAAAATTATCATTAAATTCCAAGATTTAAAACAGCTAACTACATTTCATACTTAGCAATTTGAAATAAGAATAAAATAAATCAAGAATGCATCTTAGTCTATAGTGCTAATTATCCTTTACATGTGCTAAATATATACTTAAATGAGAAAGTATTATTCTTGTGCTGACACGTTTTAACGATAGTTTATTTTTAGGTTGGCTAACGTTTAAAAAATTAGTGTTACATTTATGTGTTGTGAATTCAAAAGGAAATTGGATTATACAAGAAAATAAGGATTGAAAAGTTACGACAGGGCGTTTTCTCTTTATTGGGCCCACTCCTAGTGGGCCCACATCCGTCCCTCCATCTTTGTCGCCATCTTGTTTCTGCCGTGACGATCGCTATATACTCTTTTACTACACTTATTGGTATGTGTGTGTCACCGGCTGTATTGTTGCTGTATTGTACTGTTATAGGTTAAGTGAATTTGTCCTGTCTACAACAGTGCTACATGTATGAATTTGTAAAATAAACCCTACACATTACTTGTGTAGAATACTTTTAATAACTACCAACTTCCACTCAATGTTTTGATCTAAAATGACATACTTAGTACCTTGAAGTTGAGATTTTGTTCTTGATGTTATTGCGTCTCACGTCTGACAAAGGTTACCAGACTCCAAACTCACCCAAGAAAGTTTGTGACTGAACTGTATACAAGTTTTGCACTGCATGTTTCCAAAGTTCACCATTAAATCGGTCATTACACCGAGAGATAGCTGCAACTCTCTAGCATATCTAGGCATCCCTTGATTGGTTGAAATACTTGAAATCTTATTTTGATGTACGAACAATCTCTCCAAAGGTGTCTTTGTTGGCGAACTTGGTCTACTCTTGAACATGAGATGGCACCCCCAACCTCGAAATATTTCCAATTGTTTTGAATGTCTGACTAAATGTCAGTGAAGAGGACAACTTGATGGCCAGTAGACTCGGAAAAAGCAACGAATTAATGCTTATCCCTGGGGAACGTCCTTACACCAGGGAAGATATGACGCCCAGTGTACCGTAACTCAGCTTGTTGCCACTCATTGAGGATAATGTGAGCCTAAGATGCAAATCCTGGCTCGTTACACTGGCATTACTTCGCAATGGAAATTGGCACAGCGCTCTTGTTTCGAATCTATTTGGAATAAAACGTGACATAATAGAATGTCTACCAGATTGTTTGGGTAATATGATGTAACATTTTGAGAATGCAGAGTCTATAAAAAGTTACACTAAATTATGTTTAGCAGCGCTACTCGTGTGGGTCTGACATACTTGCCTAGTAAAAATTGAACATAATGCCCAGAAAGTTCGAGAAAATCTAGGACTTCATACACAAATCCAAATTACTAATGATGGCCATAATGAATAGTGGTGAGAAAATATAGATGATTTGTCAAATTGATATCAGACAATTGGAATAATTCTAAGCAATCATATTCAAGAATTTGGTTATTGATAAATTTTCTTGTTAGTTTAAAATAATTATCTTTCTAACAAATATCTCTTGAAAACAAGTTTGCTTATCAATATTTTTACATGCAGTAAGAGCATGAGTTATAATCCAGTATTACAAGTTATTTATCGCCAGTTTACATTATCGCTCTCCGTTTGAGTTAAATTTGGCAAATTTAACAGTAATTATTAAGATATATTAATGTCATTGTATTATTAAATTTGTAGTTTCTGTGTTTAATAAAAATTATATTATGCATTTCAAGAATCATTATTAATACAAGTATAATAACTTATGTATATAAATAATTAAGTATATAAGTAATAGGTAAACTTACGTATATTAGAGACAAAAGAAGAGATTTTAATAACACTATGTTTCGTAATTTTATTGATTTCAACAGGTATAAGAAAAAAACAAATAGCTTGTCTGATAAAAGTTTTAAACAGAGGATTTTTAAATAATAATGTAAAATTTAATCATGTTTCGTATTCATTGGAAAATCCATAATTAAATATTCTATTTCACTACAAGCGATATCATTTCGCAACCGATAAAAATGTCAAATAAAAAAAGAAAATATTTAATATTTAAAATAATTCAGAATACATTAAAAATAATTTATTGATTTGAGTACTTCTCTATGAAATAAATAAATTTAACCCTTTTCTTACAGCAATTATACAAACTATTGAACCTTGTGTTAAAGGTAAGTTTGAAGAAACGCTGTGATACAATATAATATGAATGAAAAAAGAGGGTCTAAATATAAAACACTGACAAGCATAATAGAAAACTAGTATGAGATAATTAATTTATTCATGCAGATATATTTTCTTATCTGTGCCTTAAAAATATACTATTTGGAACAAAAAATAAAAACGCTAAATTGAACATAGAAAATCATAACATTACGTAAGCGTTCAATTTAAAGTGTAACACAAAGTATACTCCACTGTAGGCTTACATGTAATGCTTCTAGTTGTACTATATTTATTGCTAACACTCATTACCATTCATTTTAAGCCATAACAATTTTAAGATACTTCTTGCGACAATGTCTGCTAGCGCTGTGTCAATGAAACAATAATTAATTGTAAACTAAAAGTACGTCCATTTTTGTTGAGAAACTTTAATTTCGCTCAGCAATATTGTAATGTACTGAGGTAAGTTACCCTCATAAAAACTTGACTAAATTAAGTTTTACAAACCCCATTTCCGGTTATGGCAGTAATTTCCCGTTGATATTTGGTTCCACTGAGACAGGGAGGAATTCTGTTGCGTCTCTTAAAAATACAAAACATCTCTTCTCTTACTTACTTTGCTAGTTTCTTATTGCTTGATTTATATTTGAATATCGTTAAAAGTAAACTGTTTTAGTGGAAATAATAATTTTTAAAATAACTATTCATTAGTTTGTGTTCTTAGTTATATTGATAATACTGCAACTATAATTTACCGTGCAATATAGATAATTGGATAATTGTACGACACAAAACTATCTCCAACGTATTTATTTCGGCCTGGTTCTGGGATCGCTTATATAAATCTTATGTTATTTACTCACAGATTGATCAATCCAATTTATTCCTAGCGTAACATGTTTTTCTCGATCACGGCATTGTCAAGTGCACACTCAAAAACCCAAAAAAACAGTATAGGCATACACACACAAACACATGACATGAAATCAATTAATTAAAAATTAATTAATTAATCAGGTTAGGATATAGTATACAGGTGTAAGTTAAGCTTATTAGATTTTAAATTCCGTGCCATGTGCAGATGAGTCTTTCTGATTTTTAATTTTACGATCTTTTTGCTAGGAAAACCTTAATGGGAATACCTTCAATTATCTGTCCAAGATGGAAATGGGAGAGTATTAAAAAGTGGAGATATGAAATAAATTTTTTTCTCAAAACACGTGTTTCTTACGTTGATATCCTTAGAATAAACAGTTATACATGGAAATATATTGAGATCAGTATCAGAAAACTATATACAGACCCTAAAATAAAAAAATCAGAGTTTTTATCTACGTTTCGGTGATAAAACTGTTATTTATGTGCCTCAGGATAGATTTTAAGTATAAAAAGCTAGAATAAATGTAATCTAAGAACAATTATAGTTTCGTATTTTTAACCATTTAGATACCCTCCTAATTCCCCTTCCGCAAAAATAAGAACAGCCGAAAATTTGGATTTTTCTTTGAGGGAAAATTCGTCTTCAGTTTCCAATTAAAACCAGATTGTGACTAATAGAATGAAAATTGGCTATAGGATCCTAAGATATTAGTTACATGTGTAGTTACAGGATGGGTTTTCTGCAAATATCTTGAATGAAATGCTTTGTATTAAATTGATAAAAAAGGTTAGGGTGATCACGGATGATTTTTAAATCATCAAAAATTAAAATCTTAAATCAAAATTTGACAATACTTTTTAGGTGTAGGACAATACATATTTTTAGAGTATCTTAAATTAAAATCTGGTAATGTATTTTAAGCACCCTTCTCATACACATGATTATAATGTATATATATATATATATATATATATATATATATATATATATATATATATTACAAGTTAAAATAAACTTAACATAAACCGGGCTAGGACATGGGCTTGCAACACCCATTTGTGTAATCGAAATTCATATTAAATGGGTAAATAGAAAAATTTCATTCGTCTACGTAATATACAAGTGTAAGCATATTAAGTATATACTTAACTAGTAATAACGGTGTAATTACTACTTAAGTATGCTAGCAAGATTTTAAAGCCTAGCAGGAAATACACGCGCGCTGGACTTGAACAATTAATAATCTTAACTGCTATAAAAGAGTTTGACCAAGAGTAATCTTCTGTGAAATAAAGGCAACTGCCAATGGCAAGAACAGATTTCACAGCCGATGAGATTCAAAGCTTTGGTGAAACTTGAGAATCATTAATTTATTGGGCCAACTTTACAAGTTTACAGCTGAGTGAACTCTATTGTCTGGACCAGTGCTCTGGATGAACATTTGTCTCTGTTTCTCAGTTCTGGCAGTGAACGGCTATTTATAAAGTTGTAAAACTGAAATAAATTATTTAACTTTTCCTTTTGATATGATTATGTGGTATAATGTGCACGAGTGTACGTTTATGGTTGACGAATTCTTTGGCTATGAAAGGTACTATTCGATGGTCAGTTAAAGCATAAAAATAATGAGGGAATGAGGAGGGATATTTGAATATTTAAATGAGATTATATTAGAGAAAGGACATTACAAAATATCCTTTTTTAGTTAGGAGGGAACTGCTAAACCAGTTTCCTGTTGAATAAAAGCGGCTCTCCACATAGTGGCCGACATCTTTTCAGGGAATTGTAAACGGTAATCACTTTTCCAGTTTTCTTCTTTTCTATTCTATATTTTGAAAAATTTAGAAGTTCTTTATTCTTTGCAACGAGTTTGGTAATCAGTATCGTGACAGAGAGACAAAAATAGGTCCCCTGTTAAATAATGGTACACACGAAATTATACTACCCACAATGCTGCCAACCACAGTCCAGGTTATCTGAAGCATACTCTAAGATTTAACCCCATTTCATAATTGCAAGTTAAAGAATGTCTTATTATACCACTCAAAGTTAGGATAAAGAATACACAATATTCACTAACACTTATCAAAACAATGGTCATCGTTTTCACTTTTTTATCATTAAAAACCTTAGTATATATCGCAAATTTAATGTAAATGAGTTAAGAATAACACATTAATTTAATTAATTACATATAATTTAATACAATACCGGTCTTAACAGTCCATTTTTACAGAAACTAATGTATTGTGTATTCCCATGATCTAGTCATTAATTCCTTTGCTTTGTAAATTATGGTTACTACTAGGAAGTATAATAAATTAATACAATATGGACTTGGAAACAAATAAGTTTAAGAAATGTATGCGGTAAAATAGATTGAAAGACTTAAAATACACCGATATTTGTCTCTTTTCCTATGGACCCATAAAATACCATAATAATTTTAATATTCAGAAATCTTTTTGAAATATTTTTGTTAACTAAAAACCCGGATGGTGGTGCTGATAATACCAGCTTATGCGTACATAGTTGAATAATTGTCAATGTCACCTTTTGTCGATAAAGTCTGTATCTTATCTGAAGGCGTGGTCTGATAGCTATGCGACTAGAAAAAGTTGCAACAGATTTGTCTGAATTTTATCATTAGAAGCACTTTTGAATCCAATTCACAAAAAGTATGGTTCTGTCCCTTACTCACCTTGAACTACGTTTCCCTAGCTATTCATATGTACAACACTTTTTTTGTAAAATTAACCACTTCAGTGGTTATGTCTTTTGTACGGGCATCAATAAACATTTGTGAGAAGAGCAGTTGCACAGGTGGAAGACGAAATGATCCACCTAACCGTCATTAATGATGGTTGAAAGCATAAATTACTCTAGTCGACATTAAATTCTTGTGCGGTTTAGTGGAATGGCTTGCTTTATATCCTGCAGTATCAGTATTGTAATTATTTATTGTAAATAAACCAAACACGAAAAGAATTACTTGCCATCAGTTCTAAAAGTAAATTTCATGCCTGTTCCAGTTAAAGCCAATTGTTCCAGTTATCTGTCATTTAATGAGTCTGTTAAGTTCGGAGAGACATAGAAAATCCGATTCGGAGGCAAAAATGTAACGTCGAGAAAGAGATTCACAAAACATTGATTGAGAACTATTACATCCGGAAGGATGGGTAAGAAATGAGGTATAAAGGGTGCATTGGAGGATAGATGCCAACTCCCCTACGTTGATCTTGGTTCTTACCTGGCTTCATCCCAGGGGAGGGTACTTCCAGCTCGTCCAGGGCCTCCAGGGCTACAGATGGGACTACGGGAGAACAAGTCACTTTCACTACGAATCTTCACTGGCATCGGAGAGAGAGAGAGAGAGAGAGAGAGAGAGAGAGAGAGAGAGAGAGAGAGAGAGAGAGATGTTTTTCAATGCTTTATATACTCATATTGCGCGTGTTTGTGTAACTTATAATGATCTACATCCCATTTATTGCACTTTATCATCATTTGTTCACTATGCAAATGTGTTATAACTAAAACCTATTGATAGAATAGTTATTGTAAATAAGTTGTTCCTGGTCATTAAGTGTTTGCTTTTCAGTTGAGATCAAGTTACTGTTATTTTTTTTTGTTCAGTTTAAATTGCACTTTACCACTATTACAAAACTTTATTTCACTGGATAAATTAAAATGAAATGGCTTATTATTTTCAATGCCCAATTCAAGGCGAAACTGTGACGGTAAAACGGGAAATTTACAAGCAAATAGATTGGTACCTAATAAACCAAATGTATGAGTGAATATTTTCCGGCTGAATGCCGAGAATATAACAACAGAATTGCACAGTGCGCAAGGCGAGTTTCTAAAAATAAAGAATTCTAGTGAACACCAACAAACTTATATAGTTTTAATTTTAGCTAGGAGAGAGGTAAGTAAACAACTTATCTGATTGTATTTATAAGTGGACATTCTCGCACTAACTTATCGCTCCTTTCCCGTCACCTTGGTCGATCTTTACAAAGTTCGATGTCCATGTAAAGCCGTGGTTTACTACATATAGATCTATAAAATAGTTCTCAATCCATGCAATGATAATAGGTTGACACCTAATACCACTTCCTAGCTGCCAAGTTCTTCCCCGGCTACTATATAGTTATTCGTGATTTTAAGTCTTTATAACTGATTCGCTGTTAATGAAGTTTTTGTAAATACCACTTGCGTTGTATTTTTTTACCAAATTCAGTTATATTAATTTAAATAATGACTGAATTGCAAAGAGTGCTACATCCGTCGATTATGTAACATCCTATATTATATGTATATAATGGGTGTATGAATACATTTTTTTAAGTATACTTTAACTAAAAAGGAATATAATAAATACCTCAATTGTTTTATGTAAGGGAAATACAAATTAAAAGAATTGGATTTTGAAGAAGGGCTAATCAAAAGGCCTAGCCAACTTACGAGTATGCTTTCTCGTAGTGGATAGAGACTAATGCCCAGTTTTGTTCCTTAAAAAGTTCTTGACCTGGTCTTCCGATCTTGTAATATTTTGGATATTTAAACACGTATGTGACAGAAACGGCTGAATACAAAATAATAGAATCGTAAGGGCTCTGTGGTGTAGTGATAGCGCACTTACCCGGCAAGTGAGAGATCCGCGTTTGAGTCCCGGCGGAGCAAGTACTCTTTGTGATTCAATGTTTATTATATATATATTTATATAAACTTTGCAAAGTGGTTCTATGATGGAAATTGTAAAAACGGATTCATTGTATTCAAAATCAACCTAATAAGTACACATTTTCAGTTCTTTCAGTCGCTCTTCCGAACATACACACTGTAATGCTTAGAAACGTTAGTAGGCTACACTCTATCTGTAATCAAATGGAGAGTTCTATGAAGTCAATGAGATTATTAAGAATATCAATTTACTAAAATATTTAAAGAAAACCGTATCCTTTTTATTTCAAAGTTAATTAAAGTAAAACCTTTGATGTACCTCTAGGGTATAATGTTTTTAGTGCACGAAAGATGGCATATCTTCTCTCTTACTTGCTAAAATGAAGCCACTTTAAATGACGCCAAAGGATAGGTTTTAACTTTGACGATAAAATCCTGGGATTAATTAATCCTCGTACATTATTACATCATCAAAGGCTTGTGATAGTATTCCTGTTAACCTTACTTTTCTCAGGTATTGGATGTTACTTTAACATAACCAAATAAAGATTAAAATGTGTAAACAATTTTAATTTACTCTATGTAAAAATACACCAAGAATTGGGTGTTTTAATTTTTGAAATTTAGTGGTTTACCTTCCATATAATTCAATCTGGTTTTAATTAGAAACGCGTAATAGATAAATGTTCAGACACTTTCGCCTCCATCAAAAATCGAATTAAGGTCAAGAAGAACTACTCAATTGCTATTTACTTCCAGAAGCTCTTAAAATATACCAAACAGACCGTAATAACTCTGTTAATTATTTTGGTGGTAAGTGTTTGTCTTGACCTGAGCAATAATATTATTATATACCTTTGCCAAGAGAGAGTTACGGGACACTCTGTATAATTGGTTGATCCTTTACAGATCCTTATAAAGAAGCTGTTCGTTGTCTTGAAGAAGAGTAGAGGTTAAATAGATGTAGCAATCAAGACTATGAACGACTAGGGAAAATCATTTCGTGAGTGGTGTGGAGGTTTCTTGAGCTTAAGAGTGTATATGAGTAACTTTAACTTTTGTACATTCTGTTCCTCGTGTTGTTACAGATTAGGTATTACCTGCAGTAATTACTACATATTTGGATAAAATTTAGTATAAGAGCTATGTATAAAAAAATACCTTTGTGTCAAATCTTAGTTAGTTAGTCCTTACTTTGTAGCATCAGGAGTGATAATGATATGGCACAGTAAACAGTATGATTATTTAAATCTTTTTTTTATATAATATGAAAAGTTCTACGGAGTGTAAAAATGAAATGCCATTATTTCATTTATTTCATTACTATGTAACTGCATTAATGTTTTTCAATTGTTCCATACAAGTGCTGTAGGGGAGTTTTTAGACGCTTGATTTTTCAGTTTTTGTTGGGACTTGAGAGTAGGATTCGTGAAGTAAAGATGTCTTATCAGACGAAGTTAGAACCAAAAAGCCAACCTGGGAACCAACGGCTTAAAGGTGATTTCCGACCACCAACAACGGCTGGACAGGCGGGTTGCTTAAAAGGACAGGGTCGCTCAGCGGTCACCATCCAAGCAGCAGTAGCAGCCGTTGGGTGATCCAGTTATCTTCCGATAACCGTTGTACCCCGCTACACTATGCCATTGGCGTGGAAAAGAATGGAAGCTTTACCAAATACGCATCGGCTTTTTTATAACTTAAATTTATGCCAAGACATAACCGCTCAAGTTTGCTATGTACAGTTTTATTCCATTTTTAATAAACCAGTTTGTAAGACCTCGAAAATAATAGTGTAGAATTCAGGATGAATTCCCGCTTCTTGACTCTAAAGAAACTGTAGAACTATCCTCAGGTGAAATTTGTTCATATCCTGTTCGCACTAAATTATTTAATTGCTATGTTGGCAGAAATGGGACAAGTATCAGAACAAGTTTCATTTTAGAGGACACAAATATATTTGACCTAGGAGCCTCCTGTACCTCATATTATATTACAAATAACCACAACAACTTAAAATTGTGATGAATGATGGAATTTAAATTTGCGCAATCAATTCTTGTGGTATTTGGTTAATTTGTGTATACAGTACATTACTCAATATTTACCTTAAAAATTTACATGAAACGTTTAAAAACAGAATTTCTCATTTTTCCTTCATTTTATATGATCTGACTAATTAATAAACTAATATAAGATCAGTCAATAAGAAGACAATATGAAAAATAAAGGCCATTATAAATATTATGTACAAACGCGTAAAATAGAGGCTACTATGGCAAAACAATGGCAAACTACCATAGTTGTGTTGTGCTTTAAAGAGGCATCATGAATGTGTAAGAAATGTTCAACTACCGACATTGTAGATACAACCAAATCCAAATGATAATAATTAGTTAACATGGATTTTTGTAATATTTAAAGGCATCATGCATACTCTTAACATTTATTACTTACTCTTAATAAATTGTGGCTAAAACAAATTTTGTTCGTGACTACAAAATATTCATTATTGGGAAATAGAATATTGGAATTTCTCTTGACCTTTTGCAGTAATGTAAGATACAAGTACTTTACAGCTCTATGACGTCATACACAGTCGTAGAATGTATGGTTTGATTTATTATTGTTATGTCAACCCATGATATCTTATTCGAATATTACATACACCTTCGAAAGTTTCATTGTAGGTTGACACAAACATTGGGACCCAGCAGTCGTTTAGTAAAGCGCCGCTCTAAACTGGTCTTGTTACACCCAGTGGTGTAGTGGGGCCGGAGCGATCTGGAGCGGCGCTCCGGCACAGCTTTAAGAAGCGGAGCGTCGCTCCGGCATAGCATCTAGAGTTCTTGTAAAAAGTGACGAGTCGCTGGATAATAAAAAGGCCAGAACAAACCCGCATCACTTATATGTCCGTTGAGTGATATCAAGGTAATTGTAGGCGCTGTGCAATAGACAACTCTTGCAACTCGCAAGTAGCGCCTTCATAAAAATCAGGACGCTCTCTCACTCTCCCTCTACCCCTCCCATGAAAGGTGTGCCACACCACCCCGCCCATCCATCTCATACTAACTGCAGGAAGTGTATACTTACACAGACAGGTCGAGACTTGTTATTCGCGTTCGCGATCTCTTATGTTGTTGTGAGTGCTTGTATTAAGCTGTTATCGTCGAAAGTCTTAGTCGTAGTGGTTGAGTTCAAACAGCGTACCGTATAAACTGTTAGTTTTGTTTGAGTTGAGTCCTCTATAATACATTTGTGAAAGCCTATTACTAATTTTTTAATTATTAGTTTGTGAATTTTGTGAAGTGATGGAACCAAAACCTAAACAAAAATATATAACGTCATTTTTAGTGCCCCTAATATGACTGACTCAAATCCAGTTCCCGGAACATCAAATCCAAAAGCTAAAATTAAAATAAGTAACCTCGCTGAGCCTGAGCCTAATGAAAAGAAAGTTCGAGCAGATGACCCCCCCCCACAGAACAAAGTGGCCTGAAATTTGGACAGAAGATATGTGGGAGAGAGAGAAGGCGGCTTTTCCTTGGATAGACTCAAAGGAAGGTAAATTAGGCTGTAAAATTTGTTTTGAAGTCGGTAATTTGGGAGCCTACAAAAAAGAACATGTTTCGCTTTCTTATGAGTGGCGTTCGGACAAAGTTTTTTCATGGCTCAAATAGAACAAATCAACTCAAATCTTTGAGGAAAAAGGTTATTGAACATAAACAGTCGAAAGCTCACAAAATCGCTCAAACAATTATTGACAAATCAAACAAACGTTCGATGCCACAAGTAATTGATCAAATGAATCAAGCTCAGCTGGATTCAACTAAGGCTGTGTTTAGATCGGCATATTTTATTGCTCAAAACGACCGTCCGTTCAGCGAACATTTCGGATTGCTTGAGCTACAAAAACTAAATGGGTTAGATGTCGGCGTAGGCCTTCATTCAAGGTATAGCGCGGTCAAAATAATATATCATATTTCAAAGGAAATGAAAATGCGCATTTTGAAACAAGTAAAGGAAATTTCTGGAAAACTGTCAATAATTATTGATAAATCCACAAGCATTAGTTCTAAATCCGTCCTCATTGTATACTTAAAATGTGAATTTAGCAAGGATAAACCACCAGGTACTTTATTTTTGGACTTTGTCGAGCTTTCTGATCAAAAAGCTGAGACAGTTTTTAACAGTGTTCACCAGTGCCTTGAAGGATATGGTTTTAATGGCGAGTACTTAAAACAAAACTTGGGTTCCTTTACAAGCGACGGGGCGAACGCTATGTTGGGAAAGCACTCAGGTGTAGCAAGGAGATTTTTTTCTGTTTACCCTAATATTATCATATGGCAATGTATGAATCACAGACTGGAACTGTCTATTGGGAATGCCATAAGTGAAGTAGCCGGGGTTAACCATTTCCAGTAATTCATGGATAAACTTTATTCATTGTACAGCACATATCCAAAGAATAAGCTAGAGTTAAAAGAATGTGCACAGGAGCTCGATATTGAAATGAATAAACTCGGCAGAATTTTAAAAACGAGGTGGGTAGCAAGCAGTTTTCGTACTGTTTCAGCCGTACGGTTTGGTTATCAAGCCTTAGCCAGCCACTTCTCTAAAGCAATGGCTGATCCTGAGAGAACATCCACTGATAGATGCAAATATAATGGTTTCTTAAAGAAGCTGACTTCCCATAAGTTTTTGTTAAACTTAGCATTTATGTATGACATTCTTGCTGAAATGGCTTTGCTGTCTGAAAGTCTGGAAAACAGAAGCACGTCCCTTGTATTTGCTGACAAACTGATTCATAGATCAATCAGATATCTGGAATCTTTGAAAGAAAAACCATTGACAAGAGTTCTGGAGGCACAAGTCGCCATGAGGGAAGACTGTTTTGCTTTTGTAAAGATAAATGAAAACCCTAAAATCGTATCATTTAATGGTGAGCAGTTGATTTCTAGTGTAATCAGCAACTTGAAGAAGAGAATGTTTACCGCTAGCTTAGGCGAAGAAATTGTCAAGAATGAGGAGTTTGTAGAGCAACTAAAAGTTTTGGAACCCGAATACTGGCCTACTGATATTCAACCTGGGTTTGGCCAAACTCAAGCGGAGCAGCTATGCAAACGCTTCAAGTTGAACATCAACAGAGCTGTGACTGCTTACAGGGATTACTTGGACAACAGCAGGCGGGTACCTGATGGACTGCAAGAGCTTATAAAATGCATTAAAATAATACCCTGTAGTTCCGCTGACTGTGAAAGAGGGTTCAGCAGTATGAATAACATACTCACACCATTAAGGAACTCATTGACAGTAAGTCATGTCTCAGCCCTACTGTTTTTAAAACTCCAAGGTCCCCCGCTCCGCAGATGGAAGCCTGACCCCTATGTCATGACATGGCTAAGAAGACATCGTTCAGCAGCCGACACCCAAACAAGAATAGCAGAACCTCCAAAGAAAGGAAATGGGAATGGAAAAGGAGAGGAATTTTGGGACATACTTTAGAGGTTATCGCACAATATTCATGTTCGTGTTACCGTTGAAAATATGTAAAAATATTACTTTTACAATATTTAATAGTTTTTACAATGCACTTTTACGGTATTCTTTTTCAGGCTACAATAATGTATTAGCACAGTAATTTTTCAAAGTAAGTCTAAAACCATAGTTTATCTGTTTGTCATTAAAAATTATGTTAGCCTAGTTTACTAAATAAAACGTCCTTTATTAATAATCAAAAAGATTTGTATTGTTATACCCAGCAACTCGCCGCTCCCATGGTGTAAGTATAATATATTTATATTACAGTTTTCACCATGAAATAACTACTGTTATAAAGTACATTTAATAATGAACCAGAATATATAACATTTATTACAATCGCTCTAGTTTAAGTGGGTAAAACGACAGTGGAAAAAGTGGAAGTCTGCAAATGTAACGCCGCCGTCGGAACGCCCGACCTGTGCGAGGGGGCGGGGGGAATCTGCGCGGTAGCACACCTATTATTTATTTATTTACACTTACACCATGGTCGCTCCGGCACAGCTAAATTCGGCACTACACCACTGGTTACACCCGACTTTTTATCTTTCCACGTCGTTAACTTTAATGTTGCTTTGGAAAACATCAAACCTCTTCTGGTAACTGAAGTGTTGTCTATTGTTTTGTACCATTCTGTGTTCACTGTAATTTTAAATCTTTCACTCCAGTTAGTGGGATTTGACACTGACCCAGTGTTGCAATAAGCTGTATCTATTAAGGACGTATACTGAAAACGTAGTTCACACTTAAGGTGTGATATTTTATTTGATTTATACTGTTCTCGTCGTTAAGTTATTAATATAATAATCAATAACAAAGAATAATAAGATTTTGGATATTTTCCGTCGTTATATGTTACAAAAGGTATACGGGGTGGGGGGCGTATTGATACATAAAACATAACGTTGTTTCAGATGACAGGACGCGGTGCTGAAGTACCAACCAACATTGATTTTCTTGTTAGTATCCCATTTTCGCCTGTGCTGGTGTGACGTGTGATTGTGCTCTTGAATTCTGTAACTTGTGCTCGGGACTTGCGTCGTGTGCAGTGATAACACCTGGACTGGACTCAAAGCAACTTTCTGGTATATTTCAATAATTATTTTCTTTTTTATGTTCTTTATTTTTGTTCGATTAATACAGTTCACCTGACGAAGGGAATAGATTCCAATCCTAGAAATGTTGTGTGATACCTTTTGTAACAAATAACGATGGCAAATTTCAAAAATCCTCACCTTTTCAGACCTTCCAATAACAAACTTTACACGAAGGATCTGTAACAAATTCTAATATTTTGTAACTGAAAAGAATTTTATATCTCCTCTTACCATTGCATTCTTTGTTTTAAGTATTTTATTGAAGATGAGTGGTATAATTTTATACATTTGCTATCATTATATATAATAATATATTATTACCACTGCCGTTGTATTTTCAGTGTGTATATTTAATTAAATGTGAAGTTTAAGTTGTGAAATTCAAACTAATAATCTATATTCTTCTGACTATATTTTTATATGAAGTATTACCATCGTTTTACGGTGAGAAAAGTTATATTCAAATACAAAAATGTAAAAAAAATCCACAGCTAATTTAAAATGTCATTCATATTTCAAAAGAAACTCATTTTAACTTAACCTGACAACCAAATTACGATCAGTTTATGTAGAGGTATATCATTATATAGTTTTATATTTTTGTTAAAAAGACTCCTCTTAACTAGATCACAGTCAATAATTACTTTTAGAAAACGAGGATGTACTTATTTATGGCTGTAAAACCGACTGATACTGTGAACTGCAACAGAATGTATTTTCCAGAGGGCAAGTCTTATTTTAAACAAACCTCTAATTACTATAAACATATGTATACAGTAAATAATTCCGACGGCATTAATATGCTTAGTAAATTGCAAGACCATGATAATTATTATTAATTTTTAACAATAAAAACAATTTTCCTTAGATAAATGATATTTGATGAAAGTTAGGGAAGTATATATACTCGAGGGGCTGGAAAAAAATCTTTGTCTGTCTGTCTGTCCGCACGATATAACACAAATGAAATGTCTCCGAGTTCGATGATGGTGTGTGTATGGCGCTATGGTATTTGGCTGATATATTTTACGATAGTAAACAAAAAGAAAATGCCGAAACCCGGGATCGAACCAGGGACCTTTAGATCTTCAGTCTAACGCTCTCCCAACTGAGCTATTTCGGCTGCTTAAAACTGCTTACGGCATATACAGTGTATATATAAATGAACAAAAACAATAAATCTAAATTTGTATTACAGATATCGAAACTATTGCATAGAAATCTAATGGTCTCTATCTTTTAATCAATCATGTAAAGAATACTTGACCGATTGTATGGAAATTTTACAAGGACATGCCTACGGCCCCTGGTTAACAAATAGGCCTATTTACAATTTAAAAAGTTTCCTTCGGACTTTGCCCCTTTAGCATTGAAAACATCCTTTTTGGCTTCTTCAGCAGATAGTAAATGTCATTTGTTAATTAAATGTTCTTTGTAAACATTGTATTGTGACAACACATCATATGTTTAGTTAATTTAAGAACAATTTTAAATGTATTTACATTTACAGCTTGAACTTGAAAAATGAACTTAAAAGAAAAATCATTTATGATATTAACCTTTTCTGTTATCAATTTATATATAATTTTTAATTAAATAATATGAATTTTGTTTCATTTTTAGTATTTTCTTTCCATACTCGTACATATTTCCTTGGAAAAACCTAAATATTTTTCTTTAGAATAATATTTAATATTATTCTTTTACAAACTACTATTAACTAGTTTTTACTAGTATAAAAAATTTCTTCCCTTTACAAAATTATAAAATATAGATAGAAAAAGCATATAAATAAGTTTTGTTAACTTAACTTGTGTGTATGGTTTTTATTAAGAGCATGTTTTAGAGTTAGTGAAGTTGACACACAACATGGTGGTTGTGATTCCTGACTTAGGCGTGTCACAACGCTTTGGTATGATTTATTTATTTAAACCTAGTTTGTAATTATGTATTAGGTTAGTTATTCACTTGAAGAAGAGATCAGATTGCAGATCTCGAAACGTATTTTTGTTTCACTTAACGATGGCAAATACCCGGAAAAAATCCTGTTTCCATCACAATACTTCCATCGTAAAAAGTAAATTTCAAACAAAGAAGTCTTGTTAAACATTTATATTTTAAGGCTGTGTACAGATTTATTAAACTTACACTATATATATATATATATATATATATATATAGTGTAATACAATATTATTATTATATATTGTATTTTTTATTTTTTTCAAAATAATATTGCAAAGCGGTAGTTTTAATATTTTATATTAGGTTAGGAATCCCAATAGATTTACTTTATACCTATTACTGAAGGATAAATATGAATATCCCTTCCTACCCCTTATCCGCATGGAATATTATTAACGCTTTGCTGGAGAATATAGCTTTGTAAGAGTCATATCTATAACATCCTACAATCTTGTAAAATCCACTCGTATAGTAACCGCTACAGCAAATCTTGTCCATGAACGTGTAATCTTAATAAAACTATTTTGTGACAATACATATGCGCTCTGTAGCGTGTAGTGGAATGTCTGTCAAAAAACCTTTCAAAAGGACGCATCGATTCGATGAACGATTGCCACTTTACATGTAAATGCGCAAGCTTTTGGTTATTTTATATTAACACAACACAGGATATTACACTGTCTATGTCGTGTTGAAAGTAAAACAAAACCGATTTAATCTTTTAGTAATTATTTTAAAACACTGTTTTAGGTCGATTTATTATAAAAATCATCCTATCTTAATTTCTTTAGTAGCAATTGAGGACAGTTTCCACATAACTTCACAGAACATGACAGCAGAACCAAAACCATTTGTGTTCAAAAACGTATGTAATACGAGTATGTGTTATACAGGGGTCGATTAAGTCCTGATAGCTTAGTGATAACGAAGGAATAGACAGATTTACCACTTTTCAATTAGCTTATTTGTGCAGTCTTTGCAAATACTCCTCCACAAAGAAGTACCTACTTTTCGCCTAAAGTAACAAATGGCGGGAATGAGTTGGAGCTGTTTAGTCATGAATACTGAACGATGCCCGAGGAAAAGATAATATTTATTTGACTATCCGGCCCGCAATAACTTCGCTAACAAGAAATATCACAGAACTTAAGCTATTACAGTTAAAATGAGTTGGAGCTTTTTAGTCATGAATACTGAACGATGCCTGAGGAAAAGATAATATTTATTTAACTATCCGGCCCGCAATAACTTCGCTAACAAGAAATATCACAGAACTTAAGCAATTAAAGTTAAACTGAGTTTCAAGTCTAACTTTTTAAGTTTAAACTTTTTATAATTTATTTTAAATATGAGTTACTGATTTGTTTCAACTGTAAATAGGTACCTTTTCATATAGTAATAAAATGAATCTTTTATCCTTCCTAAACATATGTCACATCATTTTAATATGTTTCACGAACATCCTATCGTAAGAATTGTAATAGATTATTTGGTTTACGATTTTAGTCATAATATTATAGCAGTCCAATCACTTAATATTTATTTAATTTTATTGTATTACGACTTAAATTAACTCTTAAAGAATAACACTGGTCTCAAATTTAGGCAAATTATTATCATACAGAGTGGCGCCTCTTCAATTGTACATACTTACAAGCACACTCGAGTTTAACCTGAACGATAGTGCCGAATCGAGTTATTTATGTTTGCCCACTTAACATGGTTGAACTTCAACTGACCAATATAAGTGGGTGTTAAAGGTGTTAATGTGTTTGCTGGTACACTGAGAAATGTTTTGGTTGAAGACTTTGAAAGGGGAATTTAGTACACCACTTCCACGTGAGGCAAGGAACGGTACGAAATATGAAAAAGGAGCTAACGGAGTGCACATAAACCTTTAACGTGTTATAAAGGGTGTCCCATAATAATGTTGTATCTTAATATACACTACTTATGTATCAATCTTAAAACTAAATGATTAGGTAATCATTAGTTGTTGATATTTTTCAACGATTTCAAATCGATTTGTAACAATGGAAGCGCAAGAAATCCCCCCCCCCCTTTGGATCGTCTATGCTGCGGGTTCCATTTAATGGAACAGCAATCTTCTTACAAATAAAAATGAATCGCTAAATGTGTCTCGGTACAGATAGATCAGCCCGGCTAATTCTTATTTAAATATATCCGAACAATGTTTTTATGAAAAGAAAATTGGAGAAGTGTCCAAGAATATTTTGTTATTTTGAAATATAACGATAATATTTACGAAACATAATCAATATTTAACTGACAGCAAACAGCTGTTGAGAATTCAGCTTATGTTCAACAACAAGGCAGAAATATGTGTTTGGACTTAAATTTTCTAAAGTATTAATATACAGAACATATACAGTGCCTGATCAGAGTTGTGTAATGCAGATGGCGAAAATAAGATTACTTTGTAATTTCTACTATTGATTGCACTATTGACGAATTTAAACACTCTAAAGCATTAAAAATACTATTTCAACTCTGCTATAAAAACCCACCTTAATGAAGAAAATTGTGAATTTTTTGGCACATAAGGGTACCCTAAACAGGTTATGGACACGGGGATGGACTTAGGAACCTATTCTTTCCCAGACTACAGTTCGAAAACAACAAAACTTCTTTTACGCAAAAACCTACTGTAAAAACTTACGCAAACATTATTTTGAAATGTTGTGTGACTTCTTCTTTTTATATTTTCCACTATTGTACTTATACCGGAAACAGAATACGGGCTTTTTGACCAAAGTACTCTTTTTAAGTGTATCTATAAATATATTTTTTATTTGGGTAAACCATCAACATCAACTATAACACCAGAAGCATTGCAGACCAGAAGGAGACGTTTTTTAATTTAAAAACCAACTTAGGTTTCAAAGAAAAATATATATTCTCTGGTTCGGAGCATCGGGAACAACGTAAACCAAATAGAGAAACCGTAAATAAGATAGACAAGAAGTGAATTTAAACAATCGAAACTTTTTACTGCAGTGAATGTTTAGTCGTACGTGATTATGTATATTTGCTACATCGTTATGAAACAGCAAACGCATCCGTGGCTCTTGAAATTTTCTAGCGCGGAAGTAACTAAAATTTTCTAGGGCCGGCAATTGACGTTTTATGACTGAAGTAGATTTTGAAAACCTACATATGTATTTATTTTTTTGAATATGGTAAAAAGACTCATCTTTACCATTGTAAATAAATTAGGCTGGAGGTAAAAACTACGGGAATAGACATTTTTATACCGTTCGTTAATAACAAAGCTTTATACCTAGGACTTTATGTATATATTTCAGAAATCTATCCGGCCACTTTCTTAAACCCTTTTGGGATATGGGAAAACATATAGCAACAACAGCATTTTCCGTTATGCTTTACGATGCACAATAACTGTTTTATAAACATTTGTTCCCTGCCTGTACTGTACTTGCCAAAAACCCAAAGAGATTTTGTAAAATATTAAAAAATAAAATTAGTTTAAGAATTACGTAATAACTAGTATAACTCAAATAACGTAAATGTTTTGTAATCATTTTTCAAACAGCCACATATGTCCATAAACTGTATCATAAAAATATTAGTTATTTAATTACACACAGTACAAACCGCAAAAATAATATTTTCATTTTCATAAACTCTTACTCTCTCAAAGGAACTTATAAAAGTGTATTGCTGTGCCCCTCTGATATTAAACTGAAAAGAAATCAAAGAGATAAATGTAATTCTTCTTCAAAAGTATATTGAAACATCTTGTAAAGTAATAAACGATAAAGTCAACAGCAGAGTTAACGTTAAATGAATGCCTCGAGCTGAGTGACCGAGAAGTAATGGTTGACTAACTGTGTTCGACGCGATAGATTTCTTATTAAAATTAAACTTGGCTTTAGGCAACTTTACTCAGTTTTTTACAGTGTTCTTTATTACAATAAGTAAGATTTCAGACACACCACAATATTAGTTACCACTTAGTTCTAAACTTAAAAAATATATAATCAATATTTATTTCTTTTCTGGTCAAGAGAGACAACATTTCAATATTGTTCCAAATAAAATATTTCTTTATTGCTATAATAATAACAATATCAACTGTTGTGAAGAATTAAAATTGAGAATTAACACATATATTACATTAATTATTTATGGGTAATGATTTGTTGTTATGATGCTTTATTCTTTTGTATATATAGAAAACTTGGGATAAAACCGCAAAGGGATTTAGATTTCAAGCAGGTGTATAAAGTATTCAAGCGGATCTTGTGTTCATATCGGAATCGCGGGTAACAGTTTGGAGAGAGGAACCGGAACAGATCCGGTCAACGGGTTAGGTTAGGTTAGGTTAGGTTAGGTTAGGTTAGGTTAGGTTAGGTTAGGTTAGGTTAGGTTAGGTTTGGTTGCGTTAGGTTAGGTTAGGTTAGGTTAAGTTAAGTTAGGTTATGTTAGGTTTGGTTAGGTTAAGTTAGGTTAGGTTACGTTAGGTTAGGTTAAGTTAGGTTAGGAGGTTAGGTTAGGTTACGTTAGATTAGATTATTTTAAGCTAAGTTAGGTTAGGTTAGGTTAAATAAGTTATGTTAAGTAAGGTTAGGTTAAGTTAGGTTATGCTATGTTAGGTCAGGTTAAGTTATGTTAGATTACGTTAGGTTAGGTTATGTTGTTAGGTTTGCTTAGGTGATATATTTATGTAAATGTTGTTTCTGTTGTTTGTCAAGTAAGTAGTTTTTTCTGCATTCTGCAAAATTAGTTTATTATGGCTGTATGTCAGAAAGACTAAACGGCATTTCAGTTGGGCCCGCACAATTCCATAAATAGACCGTCACAAAAATATATATCTACAAAAATAGACTTTGTTCTAGATATCTCTACTTAATTTAATAGTATAGTTGTTACTTTAAGTTGTCTTGTAGAAATTATTGTTATTTGTTTCTTGCGGTGTTGGCGACCCTAAAGTACAAGATCTCAGTTAGAACACGAGAATATTTACCTTCAAATCCAGATCCCCTTTAGTGCAGCGTGTCGGAACTGACATTGTCACAGACTTGACTTCTGGAATCTGTAGTCGTATTTGTCTGAAGACTCCCGATAAAATTATTCACAAAAGGCAGGTTTTAGTACCTACACGAAGAGCAACTCTGAGTAACCAACAAGGCTAGGAAACAGTTCCTAGTACCGTCGTTTAATCTGATAAGACAATATATTATCGTTAATAGTTAATAGTTAAAAAGAGGGCTTGTAACAGAAACTCCATTAGCGCGAGCTTCGGCAATACCTTTTGGTATCACAATGCACTGTCATATCTCGTGTGTTTGTATGGAACATATCTTAAGAACGCGATCATATAATAGAAATGCCCCAGACTACTTATAACAAGGCCAAAGCCTTGGTGGCCAGATTGGGTGAAGCAGAAGATTGTTTATACTTTAGAAGAAGTCTTTGAATGGTTTCACCCACAACACTTAGTATCTTTTAATTGTGTGAAAAGATTGTATGTAGTATCATAGTAGAAATTGCGTATGAGCAATACATACTACCAGAAAACTTGGGACACTGGTATAGAACACATATGTGTGACAATGAATGTGAAGGGGAAAAAGCTAGGTGTGTGTGTTGTATATCGGTCGCCTCGTACTAGACATACCTGCTTATCACCTCTATTTCGCTCCCTGTTTGTGGATCTTGCGGTCAAGGTTGACTCAGTTATCTGTTTGGGGGGACACCAACATCGATCTACTGTCAAAGTCATGCAGTAAAGCAAGTTATTTTTACGCCAACTCTTGAAAGCTAATAATGCCATTCAGCTGATAAAAGAACCAAAAAGGGTAACGAGACACTCGGCTACACTTCTGGACCACATCATCGTTGACAAGTCGGCCGAGGTTGAGAAAAATGGGGTAATCGATGCGGCAAACATTAGAGACCACAGATTTATGAACATAACCGACCATATAGATTGATATATTGTACATTGGCATGTAGCAAAAGAAGAAACAAAGCTAAGTTCATTACTTACAGAGATTTTTCGAAGTTCGATGGACAGCGTGCAATTGACCAAATGGCTAGCATTGATTGGAACTCTGTTTAACCAGTTTCAAAATGTTAATGAAATTGAGAAGGTTATCAGTGAACATATTACAGTAATTTATGATGAACAAGCACCAGTAGTATGCAAGAAAGTTACCAGGAAAAAAATCCCATGGCTGAATGATGAAATCAAACAACTGAGTAAATTGAAAAAAGACTGCCACAAATATACTGGACTTCAAGGAAGCAAGATGATTGGGAAAACTATAGATTGATTAGAAATAGACTAAATGGGCTGATGTGGAAAGCAAAGAGAGAGTTTTTTCAAAGACAAACTATGTTCATCAAGAAATCCAAAGAATTCTGGTCTGTTATGAAAGAAAGTAACGCTGTTTCAAACGAAGATCACCAAGAAAACATCGCAGCTCATTTGAAGGCTGAAGATATAAATAAATTTTTTGCCAAAATGGGATCCAAACAAGAAATTGATCGTGATGTAATGAACATGTTCAAGCAAAGCAGATTAAATGAAAACGCTACCAAAATTTACGTTTACACCTGTCAGTTCAGATGACGTGATATCAGTGATGAATGAAAATTAAATCTAAGGCAGTTGGCAGTGACAATATTTCTATAGACATGATACGCTCTGTTAGTTTTTTATGCCAAAGAGGCCGTTACACATCTTGTAAACATGTCTCTTCAATCTGGAGTGTTTCCTGAAAATTGGAAACTAAGCGTAGTAAGACCACTACCAAAAGTTACTAAGCCTGTGACAGTAGAGCAATTGAGACCTATTTTCTATACTGCCAGCCATGTCTAAGGTACTAGAAAAAGATCGTAATTAGGCAAATAATGTCCCACGTTGACTCATCAGATATCTTACCAAAACTACAATCAGGTTTTAGGAAAAATCACAGTACATGCACAGCCCTGACAAATTTAATATGCGACTTAATAGATGCAAAGGACAAAGGAAAATATAGCTCTCTCATAATGCTGGATTATTCTAAAGCCTTTGATTCAATACATCATGAAATGTTATCTGCAAAACTGAGTTATTTCGGCTTTGACGAAGACGTGGTTCAATGGATCAGGTCTTACCTGAGTTGCCGGCACCAGATCACCAAGCTGGGGGACGAATCTTCAACACAACTGTTGAAAACAAGAGGTTGTACCTCAAGGTAGTTTGTCTGGGACCAATTTTGTACAATTTGTACACGGCTGATTTCCCGAACTGTCTTCAAAGTTGCACTGCTCACTTGTACGCTGGACGATTCACAGCTGCATATTTCATATAAGCCAAGCCTCATGGAATCCGCCATTGATAGGATAAATTCTGATCTTGAGGGAGTTTATCAGATGGTCCTTTGCCAATGGTCTGGAATTGAATGTGAGTAAGTGCACAGTTCTCCACACCGCACCAGCAGAACTAGTACAGACCTTGAATGTGAATGGGAGGGCGTTGTTCTGTTCGATACGAGCCTTAAGGTTTGCGAAAAAGCAAAAACTTTGGGGCTTGTGGTTGGACAGTAAACTTTCGTTTTCAGACCATGTCACTTACACTATTCAGCGAGCACTGGGTAGATTAAAGGGTCTGTACAGATTTTAGAAGCATTTTTCCAGAATCTGCTAAGATACATCTAGTTACCATTCACTGATCCTATCTCTATTTTACTATTGCTATCCTGCCTACGGCAACAGTTTTATTGAGGGAGGATCGGGATCGAATCCAGGGACTTCAGAACTCTGCCGTGAGGTTCATTTTCAACCTTAGACGCTTTGATCACGTATCCTCTTTCAGAGAAGAAATCAAGATGTTGCCGATGGAGGAAATGTGCAGGATGCTCAGCGGCTGTATGGTCCACAAAATTCTTTCCCTCAATGAACCGCGATACCTAGGTGAGAGGCTCTCATTTTCGGGCGGAGGTGTCTCAGAGGGAGAGTCCGCCATGGTGAGCGCTGCACTTTCCAAAAGTATCAAAAGAGTGTGGGAGGAAAGGTTTTTCATTTTTTGGCCCAAAATTGTATAATGACCTCCCGCATACCCTTAAAGAAAACATATCTGTAAATACTTTCAAACGTAGATTAAGAAAAATGTTCATTAGTAAGTAAGTATGTCACTTGTAATTTATTTATATCTTAATGGAACTATGTACAGTATTGACTTGAGTTGTTCTGTAAATCAGTGTACCTGAAGAAACGCTTCAAAATAAAGGCATTTTTTATTTATTTATTATTTTATAATCTCTATCACAATCTACACGTGAAGTAAAATTAATTGCGTTATACATAACGTAGCTATGGTGGGAAGGGTTTATTCAATGTGAACGTTGAATTAAGCTGCAGTTCACACTCCTCTTAGCGCATCGTCTGAAATATGACGCTGTTACAGACTTGACGACTGAGATTCATGTTCGTCTAAAGAGATAAAAGAAGTCCGACACCAATTGTGCACATGACGAGACAACGATGTAAGGAGTTCATTTTGAGCTTCTTCGTCGCCGACTTTTTTTGGATCTCTTCAGACGAGCACGTCAAGTCTGGAACAGAGTCAGATGCCAGACGACGATGCACTAAGAGGAAGGTGAACTGGAGCTCAAATCAAGATTCACATTAATAGCGGTATTTAGGATAGTTTAAGTTTGATTAATAATTGGTGGTACTGTATTCTAAACAAGTGTTGGCAGGTTGACATGATGGATTCATTCTAATGTTCTCATGAACATTAGAATGAACTGCAGACGAAACAGTGACAGGTCATATTAGAATATCCGGCAACATCCTGACTAATGCTGCTGCAGTTTTCTGAACTGGGGTAATCGCCGAAGAAAAAAAATAGGTGGATCGTAATCAAAATCGAAAATATGTTTAAAATTTCTCGCCAGTTGTTAGAAGTGTACAATTATTTTCCTCAGCAAACTATACAGGGTTTGTCAATTGTTTGGAAACACCTCTAATGTTTATTTAACTACAGCAAATAAAATCTACCTACTTGCCCAATGTTATGTGGCTATCATAACTACTTTTTGTGTTATTAAAATCACACGCGGACCTTTTGAGGACGGATTTAGGGGAGGGGGGGGTTTATGGAAATCTTATTGGCAACTTTCCGGATGTTCAAGTCAGGCGTGAAGTTACTGATATTTATCTTGACAAATTGATGAATGGAATGTTTGACTGTCCAATGTGATTTCCGTACTACATCACTATTCGACAGGCGGCATTACTGACGTGGTTATGACTTCCACACCACTTGCGAGATCGATGAGGCTGGGCAACAGTTTCTGCCATGCCATTGATTTCTTCGATGGAAGTGTCTCAACAAATCAAAGAAGAGTACTGGCTGTCTCCCAATTTATTCCTGCAAAACGTTAAAATTAAATTCAATGTATATTCTCATTTAATTGTTATAGACTGTTTTGTATTAATTCATAGTTTTATCATTTTGTATTCATTGTTTGTATACCTAATGATTTTGCCTTTGGGATTTCACTTCAAAGAGTTTGATTATTATAAAATAATGCTGCACACCACACTTCACACGTTGTTATTGGCACTGTTGTAATTTTATGAAATCTAAAATTCGCGCATTGCAAGTATAAAACAAATTAATTATTTTCATCAATCATTTGATTTTACACTAGGTTCCTTAACGTATTATGGCACTGATATAATTCTATAAAATATAACTTCGAGTCCAAACAATTCACATTGGATTATTTTCTAGAAACGTTTGCTCTTATGCTACTAAAGTAAGTAATTTTAGTTATATATACCCAATCAATCCATTCTCAATGGTCTGCTTAACACTAGGTTCGATTGACTTACGTTCCCATTGGGGTACCTTGTTCATTGAATCAACTCCTCCCATTCCGAAGAGAGAGAGAGAGAGAGAGAGAGAGAGAGAGAGAGTGTGACTTATTTGTCAGGCTTCTTGCCTTCTCCTCATTTTTCTTCTCTTCGGGCTTCGGCCACTTCATCCCCTTCTCAACACTCTTGTTTGCGTCTAGCCTAACAACACGTCTCCCCTCATCACATTGTCCCTGTGCGATGAGAATCATGGGGTCCTAATTTCTCTCTTCCTTGCGTCTATGTTTTTCCTCTTCCTTTTCTTCTTCTTCATCATTCTTCTACTTTCAAGCTTTTAAACTCTGTTTCCCTCTCTTTTTATTCCATTCCTTCTTGTTGTAGTTCTAAGCTCTTTGATAGTCTCTCCATCGAAGTCAAAGTTGGCTCTTCTCCATTGTGAATGCTTCGATGTCATCACCTGCCTGAGGTCTCTTCTTTCCTCCTCAAACAGTTCACACTCCATGAGCACATGATTTGCAGTCTCCAGCTCTCCGCACTCACACCTCTCCTCCTCCCCCAGGTTAAATCTCTTGAGGTTCGCCTTGAAATTCCCGTGACGTTATGCTACTAAAGTAAGTAAGTTTAGTTATATATACCCAATCAATCAATTCTCGACTGCTTAACACTAGGTTCGCTTGACTTGTGTTGGCATTGGGGTACCTTGTTCATTGAATCAATTCCTTCCATTCCGAAGAGAGACGGACAGGATTCCAACTGGGCTATCTCGAACTCAGACTCAACCCTTTGGAAGTATACATAGATACATGGAAGTATAATTGTGGCAAAAACTTACTCTCACAATTCAAGGTCTTAAATTTGGCAAAGTTCTATAACTTTGCCAATATGTTGCCAAAATAGAATAAGAATGAACAA
Source organism: Homalodisca vitripennis (assembly GCF_021130785.1). Classification (NCBI taxonomy): domain Eukaryota; kingdom Metazoa; phylum Arthropoda; class Insecta; order Hemiptera; family Cicadellidae; genus Homalodisca; species Homalodisca vitripennis. The sequence continues at coordinate 4,524,856 of NC_060212.1, read as the reverse complement.
AAACGTTTTCTGAGGTGCGTTTAGTGGTTCCATTTTCTTTAGGATTTTTAAAACGGAAACAAAACACCAGAATTGATTCCGTTAAATGAGGAAAGGTACTTTTCTTTGTATCTAACATTGATTTCTCTACCTGTATCTCCTTTTGTTACTTTATAGATTCTGATATTTAACTCAGCATTCATTATTTTATCCAAAATATCCATTATCTTACACTTTATATTATTTCCTGCATGACTCGTTCCACATACGACCTACTTCACTAACTTGTAAATTATTTAATACGTTAGTTTGATATGTACAGCTGCAAAATTTGCATTTGAAAATAATTGAGATAACATGAAACGAACTCAAGTCATCCTTATTCAATAAATAAAACATCAAACATATAATATGTCGCCCACATTTACTTCCATTGTGTTATAAATATATTTTTGTTTAAATCACATTGCAAAAAATCCAGTATTTCTTGAAATGTACTAAATTTATTGTAACAGCCCTGTTCAGGCACGAAAAAAGACAAATGTGATACAAACAGCATGTTTCGATTCTAGGAACGTTCCGGAAATAAATATGACGTCACGTTTTCCCTTCACCATTTTCCGCACCACCCAGTGCGAGGTTTCTGGTTTCTTACAACTTCGAAGCCTTGATTTAGAATGTGTTCCCACCCAATACGATGTACCGTAATCTGCTATACATTTTTAGGGTTTTATCACAAAGACTGGTTTATTGTGTGTTTTGTACTGTCCACAGGCTGATTTGTTATTTCAACTGATTAATGAGAAATTCACTATTATTAGATTGAATATCTAGAAGATTGATATCTTGAACTAAAACATACACCTTTAGCACTTAGAATACCACATTAAATAATCTTCCTCATTTACTCACAGCAATAGCATTGTATCTTAAACAATATTGAAATCTATGAGTTTTAAGCGTTTATCACGCTTATTTTCAATATATTTTGTAATTATTGTGATGATAAAGTAAAATAATGTAAATAAGGCCTTTAAAGCATGCATAGAATTCTAAGTATAAATAATTTTAAACAGGATATTTCAGGAATAGTATAACAAGGAAAGTGGGATATAACCATGAAAGTAAGTTTTTACAGGATAGGCAACGGCACCTCTTTTGTCACAATGACAACTTCAATTGTAGTAATTATGTTACCCAACCAATTCAAAGTACTTTCTCATCCTAGTAAACGTTCTTTTTGGACATTGTGGCGTCCGAAAACACGCATTATTGAATACGTTGAATACAAACGAATACATTTATTTGCCACCGCTATTTGTTATTAAACCAGTGTTCATTTCTAGGTGTTGTATTACCTCTTCTTTGGAAGTAAAAATCCTCAACATATAAGGTTCATTTTGCGCATAAAATTAATACTAATCAGCGATGAAATCACAAAATGCAGACTAGAAAACTGAATAGGATGCCCCAAAATAACCAAAATACACATATCCATTTTGACTGCTCCAGCACTGTTATCTCAAGTTACAGAATATTGCAAAACAATAACAACTTACTTTTAGCAAAATTAAAATTGCTTTGATCTAATAAGCTCATAGATAAGATATTAATAGAGTGTGGTGCAACGGTGTGGAGAGAAGTCTCTTGTAATACAACCTTGAGGTTGCCCCGACAATCTATCTTCACACCCGCTGGTTATTAACTCTCTATTGTTTATAAGTCTAATTGCTCCATCTGTTCTTGTGAGCTGCTGAAACCTCATGGCACTTAATATATGTGCACTGCTGTACAAAGTTAAAGATCTAGTTTCACAGATAATAATAAAATCTTTATTGCATCAGGCAATATATCATTGTATTGCAATCGTCAAAATATTACCACAGTTAATCCAATACAACCATTTACACACAGTCAGACATAAATTTTCCACATTCAAAAACATACCAGCCACACTGACTTCAGATCCAACAATTTCTGTAATATAATCGTTTTAATTATCCCAGCGACTCATCATGAATTCCTCGACAGAGTAAAACGTCTTTGACACCAATATGCGTTTAAGACGAGCTTTGAATTGTTTTTGGTTGTTGAAATGTTTTATTCCGTCAGGGAGCTTATTGATTAATTTGACACCAACATGAAGTGGGAGGTGTTGAGATAGCGTCAGCCTATGTTGCTGAGTTCTTAAGGTGTCCCTGCCTCTAGTTTCGTATTGGTGAACGCTTCTACCACGAATCAATGACATTTCGACACGCAGTACACGATCACCTCATAGATATAAAGGCAAGGCAAAGTCAATAATCCAAGCTCCCCAACAGATATCCTACACGACTCACGAATTTAATTTTTGAATGATTCTGACTGCTCTCTTTTGCAGCCTGAAAACACGATCTATTTTGTTTTAGGCACATCCACCCCAAAGTCTCACTCCATACGCAAAGTGTGGATGAATTTTTTAAGACCTCGGTAGGACAAAACTTTGCTAGGTGCCTGAGGCATAAATGCCTGAGGCAACCCTAGCACAGATGTGGTCGACATGATCATTCCATGTCAGACTTCTACCAATGTACATTCCCAGGAATTGTTTGGAATTCGTTTCCTCTAAAAGGACAACATCCACAAACACCGCTGGCACTTCTGAGTTGTCCCTTTGACGAAGGCAGAAATGTACAACATTTGATTAGGATTGATTGGTTTTCAAATTCATGTCAGTGAAATACTGAATGCATAAATTCAATTCCATGAAAGATTTGGTTTCAAGATCTTCTTTTTTCGATTTGCTTTTGAAACAGAGAGTCGTGTCGTCAGCATATTGAAACAGTTTCCCATACTGGATTACTGAATCCAGTCTACCGACATAGACTAGAAAGAAAAGAGGCCCTAGAATAGATCCCTGAGGGACACCATGGACCATTTTAATTTTGTTCGATGTGACGTTCAAAATCTCCACGAACTGATCTCGGTACTTCAGGTAGGAAGAGAGCCATGAGCACGGGAGACCCCGCAAGCCACACCTTTCTAACTGGTGCATCAGTGTTTCATGGAGTACACAGTCAAAAGCTTTGGAAAGGTCAAGAAATATGCTTATCACATGTTCTCGCCACATCAACCTCACACACAGGATGTGTTATTGTCTCTGTGAGGAGAAGTCTCTTTTAATACACCTTGTGGTTGCCCCGGTAATCTATCTTCACACTCGCTGGTTATTAACTCTCCATAGTTTATAACCTAAATTGCCTCCATCTGTTGTTGTGAGCTGCTGAGACCACGTGACAATATATGTGCGCTGCTTAGTACACAATGAGTGGTGTAGTGTCACGGATAAGATATTAATTCTGTGAAGGCAAGTCTCTTGTTATATATCTTGAAAAATAAGCATAATTGGAACCAATATAAGTCGAGTCATATGATATTTTAATATATGACATAATAACACATGTAATGGGGTTAATTTGACGTGTCTTATTTGCAAATAAACAAAATAGCTGTCTATGATGTTATGAATGGATTTCCATGATGTAGGTTTCCATGGAAATGATGGAGCATGTCGTTTCGTGGAATTTGTCTGAGCGTCATTGAAGCCTATTACTCCGCAAACGTGTACGCATTCTGTTCTGTTTATCCTGGGCGCTGTAAAAATGTTCATTGTTTAATTGCCAATCTCCCCATAGCACACCTGAAGAGCGATATGAGCTATAAGACTTGGAACTTTGAATGGACCTTCAGCGCAGCCTTTGATGTGACATGTAGTATGGCGTACCTCTACGTTGTTTAGATAGATACTCGCATAATATTAACAATCATTTACATTCTATTAACTACCAAGTTATGGCACCCTGATACACAAGTAAACAATATGTACTAAATACGATTCAAATTTGCATTTATGACGGGAGGAATGTGATAAGTCATTAATTAATTATTTAAATGTAACTATCACCAATTACTCTAATTATTTATAACGCTGTATTATTATTTAGTTTTATTTTTTATAATCCATATTTTCGCAACCATGTTACTCATTACTGGTTAGCATAAGATTAATCTGATGTTCTTGGAACTAAATTCTTGGCGGTTTAATAACCTAATTGGCACGCGTAATAGTATATTTTCTCTCTCGAACTTTGTACCTGAATGTCTTGCTGCCAAGCAACACCTCGCGCGCCTTGTCCGTAAGTAAAATTTATATTTTCGTATTACAAATTAGCCCTTGCATGCGAGAAATCTAATTTGAATGCAATATAAAGTAAAATTGTAAATAGTACCGTAACCTTTTATGATGTTTTATTTGGAAGATTAATAGAGATAATAGTTGTGGTGATGTCCTTCTGGCGAGACCACATTGTCTCGATAAATTGTCAATAACGACGCGATTTTGTTTTAGGCGAGTTTACGAGTGCATTATAAGTACATACAGTAACCTTTGATGATGTTTTATTTGAAAGATTAATAGAGATAATAGTTGTGGTGATGTCCTTCTGACGAGACCACGTTCTCTCGATAAATTGTCAATAACGACGCCATTTTTTAGGCGAGTTTACGAGTGCATTATAAGTACATCTTCAAGTACTTCTATTATTCATGTTTTAGACTTCTAGTCTACTAATCTCCAATTTTTTCCCGGCGACAGCTGCAATGTCGAGCCAAGATGCTGACTCCGCGCATGTGAGTTGACATAGTTGACACAGACGTGAAGGGAAGTCAATTTTAAAGTTATTATTACTATTATTAAATTCGTATACAAAATTCCATAGATCATTGCAACTATTAGGCCCACCCCAAAATATCATTTAAGTTAAATATTACTCTATTTTGGCAGTAACGTGGCAACCATTAAGCCCACTCCCAAAATATCATTTAATCAAAATATTACTCTATTTTGGCAGTAACGTGGCAACCATTAAGCCCACCCCCAAAATATCATTTAAGTTAAACATTACTCTATTTTGGCAGTAACGTGGCAACCATTAGGCCCACCCCCAAAATATCATTTAAGTTAAATATTACTCTATTTTGGCAGTAACGTGGCAACTATTAGGCCCACCCCCAAAATATCATTTAAGTTAAATATTACTCTATTTTGGCAGTAACGTGGCAACCATTAGGCCCACCCCAAAAATATAATTTAAGTTAAATATTACTACTCTATTTTGGCAGTAACATGGGAAGCCGTTATTTTATTTTATTTAAAAACATATTGAAGTGGTGCTTGTGAGTTTTATTTGCTATGTTAAAGAAGAAGTGGTAATTCAGCTTTATATGTTCAATTCCATCGCTTTGCCGTCTAAAGGTGACTTAGACATATTTAACCTTCTTTTGGCTCTCCCTAATGGCTCGTCTTTAACCATAGCTAATTTTGATAGGCAACACTGCGGACTGGAATATTGTTCGCATGCCTAAACCGGATAGAATATTATATATCCCGTGAGATTCACAACAAAACAACAGACATTATCAGTTACTTGGTTATGAGTTGGGTAAATAAATGTATTTATGACTTTTACTTTTTATAATACACTTAATTATATGATAACGACAAAGTAGTAATAGGATGATTTTAGGAGCGACTTTAAATCACATCCAATAAAGAGTCTAACTTACCAAAAAATCTATGGTAAAGTTGAAAAATAATGTCATAATTAAAATTGCCATTAAGTATCTTTATTCAAAAATAGGATTTTTAATATGTAGATAAAATCTGTTATAAACTATTTTCTTAATTTATTTGAGACATGCTGTTTTAGAAAATAAAAATCTTGTACGTTATGTATCATTTCAGATCAAGATGAATGTAATGGCCAGTAAATAGAGTTGGAATATAAAACCCAGACGTCACACCGCTTATCGTCTGTCCCCGATAGCGTGGCTGAGATTATGGCACTTCACCTCAGTGTTCCAGATACACTAATGGCAGAGCTTAGTATGCTTTGACATTTATGTTCTACTGAGCGTCTTACCTTTTTATTTTCAAGTTTCAAATTACACACTTTACTACTCTACTAAAGTTCTTTTCTAGTTAAATTGTATCAATTCTATCTAATTTATTTGACTCATTGAATACAAATTGGAAATAACATGACAAAGTACATAAAATAAATTATGCTTTGGGATAGTGTGTTTAATCTGTAGAGAGATTGATTGATTAAATTATGTTTCTGCAATAGGATCCATAAGTGCACCCAGAATAACAGATATTTGTTTCAATCTACAGCCGCAGTTTACGTACCTAATATAAGTGTTAAGCAGGAAACTCACTTTAAAACTGGATCGAGAGGCAAAAGTTTGTTTACAGACAAGACTGTAATGTTGATCGTGAATGCCAATGTTTAAATTAAGGTAATATTAATTATTTTGTACCAGAAATGTAATGTAAGTGAAATACTAGACCTAACAAAGTAGTAGCATGCAGTCGGACCATGGGTCTCGCAACATTATTCGTCGAAGTTGGATGCACATTTAGACTACATAGCTCATTCCGTTATAGAGACATCCTTTATGCAATCAGGCAGACAAACGTATAGAAGAAACATGTTCCCGGCACTCTAAGTAATAAGGTTCAATGAAACAGCCAAATTCCTGGGACGGTTTTGTAGAAATTAAATCCCAAGCATAAAGGAAATCTTTCTAGAGATATTATCCTCCTTATAGTTAGCCTATGCTAAATATCAACCAAATTCCTGAAAAAGACATCCAACGTCGTGAATCTCGTTGGTACCAATATGGAAAAGAATATATGTACTAAAGTGTATGTTCATAGCATAATCCTTTCTCAAGAAATTTCGCAGAAAACAGAGAAACATAAATATAATTTATGTGAAGTGTTTACAAAGATAGATCACTGATCTTAGTGATAGCAAAATACAAAAAAGACTATAACTCAATTTGCTCTCGAGATCCTTCGGAAAGTTAAGCTTCGCCAACGTTTAGGCACATTCCATGAAGGACAGGCAATATCAACAAATTCAATGATGCCTTTACATAAATGAAGCTCCATGCAAGGTATCAGGTCTATATCACAATTGGATCGAAAAATATCGTGTAAAACAAGCTGACAATTGAGAAATGTATCCCACCCTATGGTGGGCTTCTGTAACGGTTAGCCGGTAAATACACTTCTGAAATAATAACTAATATTCCAACTACCTTACGTTGAATGATACGGGGGTGTTATCTTGTAAGTAACTGTTTATTGAGTGTAATCAGCAATTATTTTCCCTGATCCGTAAGCAGTAATAATTCCAAGAAATTCGTAGTTGTGTTGGCGTATTCAAAAATTTGAGTTTTTTAAAATCGTACAAAAAATGTTATAGAGATGTAGCATAAAAAAGTGTTTGATAAAATTACATACAATAATAAACTTTTTTTACACTTTTGATATGGTTTTTTATTTCGTAAGATGTACATTTCAAATTCTAAGAATTCATCATCAGGTGCATTGTTAGCTCAAGGTAGCCTAAATTATGAAAATTATAAAAAAACTGAAAAGATTGTCATTGCATGTAAAATAAATGTTATTTCGTCCAATTTGTTAAGTGTTCTCAGCAAGTATTTGCCCCTAAGCGTACTAATATTTTGCAGAAGAAAATGGATTTCCAAGAAAATCGTAATTTTGTTGGCGGTAGTAGACTATTCAAAAATTTCCAAAATATTATATAAAATCTTTAAATTTACAATAAAATGATCAACGGCTCCTTATACAATACGACCGTATTATACTGATTTTTGTAATATGCATTGTAAAGTGTGCTGCTATTTTTGTTGTTAGAACTTTTCAAAAAAACCAGGTAATTTATGCGATTATGATCCAATACGTAAAGGTTTGAAATTAAATCAAAAGATTACAGTTCACATGGTGTTCAAATACTTATTTTGTATAGTTAACTATTTACATTTATTTGTTTCAAGAATTGGGAAAGAATGTTTTGGACGTCGTTATAAGTGAGGACTTTGATTTTTTTTTGTAATGAAAGAGTGTATTAAATGTTGTATTGTAGAAACTATTTCGACTGCACACAGTTGTACTTCTGTATTTACGATTTGTTCAAATCTGGTGGAGAATAAATCAAAGCTATCCTTCCAGGGAAACCCCGACAGGATGTAAGTGGCGTAGCGAAGGAAGTGTGATAAGATAATTTGTGATTAAGGAATCAGAAATTGTAGTCTACAGCCGAGTGTCCTCTGACCAAGTAATGACTTTCACAAAATTTATTGTGCACTTGAAGCCAACAATCTTACAAACTTCGTATTTTCATCGTATATCGTAATAGCCTATACTTCGACTTAATTAAAATATGAAAAGTTTGTGTTTGTGGTCACCTTGTATAACTTACCAGATGTTAAAGTATAGTAAATGTGACTAGCAAGGTGTCTCTTTTTCCTCTTGTATGGAAGCCGCAGGAGGATGGAAACAATTTCACTTAGAAGGGCGCTGTTAAACTAGCAATGAATGAGGAATAGTAGGAGTCCTTGGAACTAATCAGTTTATTAAAGATAGGAATAATATAATGGGTTTACAAATTCATTATTATATTAACATTTCATCAATATTATACACAAATACATGTATTTAAAATAAAGTGTTTAGTTCCATTATGTGGCTGTATTGTCTCACCAATATAGTATGTCAATTTGTAGGGGGGGAGGGGGGTTTCGGGTTAATAAATTGAAAACCTGTCAAAACCAGGTTGCGTGGTAGATCCAAGCTGGGATATATCCAGTCATAATTACAATATCTCCGACTGTTAAACTCTCAAATCTGTCTTATAGATTTAAGGACTATTATTAGGTGAGAGCTTACATTTTATAGGTCGAATAGAACATTTTACAATACCTTAATCTTATCACATCCACTCAACTACGTTGATAAATGATTGAGGACCAATTGTGCTCCCTACCCCTGGTGTACTTAATCCGAGTAACGTCTTCATCTCTAAATTAAAGGAACAGATACCAAACTTCTAACTTCAGAGTGCCATCTACCCAAAAATAAGTGTACAGAACCGTTTCTAAAAAATCTAATGGGCGTACAATAACTTTCAGTAAACGCATGTTGCTAAAATGGGGTTGAAAATCGAGTAAGGAACCTGCATATGTCTAAGTATGTCTCTGTTGAACAAACCTCGGTAAACCTCACCGCCTTAGTACTAAACTATCAGAGCATTTCTCTGTTACAACTATCTGTAGATTACACCGTTCTAGTACTAAACTATCAGAGCATTTCTCTGTTACAACTATCTGTAGATTACACCGTTTCTAGTTCTAAAGTACCAGATCATTTCTCTGTTACAACTATCTGTAGATTACACCGTTTCTAGTTCTAAAGTACCAGATCATTTCTCTGTTGAAATGATCAATAGATTACACCGTTCTAGTACTAAAGTACCAAAGCATTTCTCTGTTGAAATGATCAATAGATTACACCGTTCTAGTACTAAAGTACCAGATAATTTCTCTGTTGCAATTATCGGTGGATTACACCGTTCTGGTACTAAAGTATCAGAGCATTTCTCTGTTGAAATGATCAATAGATTACACCGTTCTAGTACTAAAGTACCAGATAATTTCTCTGTTGCAATTATCGGTGGATTACACCGTTCTGGTACTAAAGTACCAGAGCATTTCTCTGTTGAAATGATCAATAGATTACACAGTTCTAGTACTAAAGTACCAGATAATTTCTCTGTTGAAATGATCAATAGATTACACCGTTTCTAGTTCTAAAGTACCAGATCATTTCTCTGTTGCAATTATCGGTGGATTATACCGTTCTGGTACTAAAGTACCAGAGCATTTCTCTGTTGAAATGATCAATAGATTACACCGTTCTAGTACTAAAGTACCAGATAATTTCTCTGTTGAAATGATCAATAGATTACACCGTTCTAGTACCTAATAAAGTACCAGAATACTTCACTGTTGCAATTACCAGAGTATAGCTCTGTTTTATAAATCTTTCCAGTAATGTAATGCTTACGGCCACAGCAACAATTCATGCTAGCCAAATTAGCAATTCATAAGAATTATATATATTGGTCTCGTCGTAAAAATTCGCGACTTTGCCTAGTAATGATTTAATTTACTCCCAGTAATTACTTTTATACCAATGACGGCACTCTATTACGCCTCGAATGGTGGAACGCTTCTTCGCAAGTTGAAATTGTACGTGTTCCTTACACGTACACAAAATTAAAAATAATTTTAAAATTAGTTTCTTATTGATAACCAATCAAAAACTTTCGTTATACATTTTCAACCCTTAGAAGCACTATTAGATAAATTTTAAAATATTAAAACATTATTAAAATTATTTCACTCATATCAGGTCACCTTAAAATTCTTAATTATTAAATTTAGATAAATAGCTTAAATGATAGGTTAGTGTTAAGAAACTAGGTTAGATGCAAACACAAAAGTAACCAGGTGAATGCCCTTATCATTTAAAGGTTAACACTGATCGCTGTTTAAAGTTATGAGTTTAAATGCATGAGTTAGAAATCAACTCAATCAACTACATCCAACCAATTTCAAAACGCACATAGAATGGGAATATTATAATAACATATTAATTCCTTCTTTTTAAAATTAATCAATAAATTGAACACAAACAATCTGACGCTTATTATCAAAACATTTATAATAATAAATTCTATTATTAATATACTAAACGGATATTATCCTTTCCAACACATTTAATATGTTTTATATACAAATTAGCTATGAATAGAGTAAGGTTTATTATCAGTGGTAATTATACAAAATCTTTATAAACATTTTGTAATTTTTAAGGACTCGTGATCTCTTAAATGATATGTAAGTTTCAAAATGTTTATACTTTAGTTTCGTAAATTAATATATATATATATATATATATATATATATATATATATATATATATATATATATATATATATATATATATATAAAACATCATTTATATTACTATTTATCTACTTAAAGTACATTTTAAATTTATTATAATTACATCGAAATTAATAGATATTTACTAACAAAACTACACTCAATGCAAAATTATAATTTTTCATTCAGAATATGAGTAAACACAATTAAATTTATTTATTCTACTATTAGGACTGTGAAAAACTTCAGTGAAATGGTTTTGAACGCAGGTGACAAATAAACTCGAGTCACAACTTATAAAAGAAGTAAACGTTTATCATGTAAATGTGGTATTCTCAGACAAGAGAGCTAAAACTGTCAATTCCTACTCCTCTCAAATCTACTACTGTGAAAAAAAGTAATATAGGCTATTAATAAGACATTAATTATATTATTTATTTGATACTATGTGTTACAAACGTCTTAGAGAAATTTCATGTAGATTAATTCGTAGCAAACTATTCAATTTATAAGCTATTTAAAATTTCTTGCATTTTAGAATCTTGAAATATAAATTAAACGGAGAAACTGTCAACTAGCGCAGGTCTTTAATATAATGCTGGTTCAAATTCATTCGATACTGCTTAAAAATTGAACAGTTGCATCATTTGCAATCATGAATAAACAACATTAGCCAAATGAATTGTTCATTATTCTATGCCAAGATAGTTCTAAATGCAGTTTTGTTACAGTAAACTCATTTAAACGCTAATGAATTATACATAATGAGCTCGTTGATGATTGCAATTAAAGGAACAATTAATACTTATTGTGTTATTGAATCAAAAATACTCTTCTTTGGTCATTATTACTAATAGCTGTAATTAAAGTGAACTATATATTATAATTGTACAAATTACATTTGAATAAACTCACATGAAATACTCAACCCGTGACCTAATTTTAAACTCGCTTCACAACACCACGTGGGGTTGTTATTCGCGTAAAAATCATTAAAACTTTCCTCATATGACGATTAACCTGTGGGGCTGTTAAATAAAAGACATGACCCACATCGGATACACTCTAACTTTACCTATGACCTAACTCACATGGTACACAAAGTTTGGACAACATTCGCCTCGACTATATGAACTTAAATGTACATGAAAACCAAATTTAATAACTCGGAATTGACTGACCACTTTTTCGAGTAGTGTGGTCAGTGGACAACAAAATAAAACAGGTTTCTTATCAGAGTCCATGTGTTGTTAATGATAGCCGGACCGCTCCCTGTGACCCCTGCACCACAAATTAATAATATACAACACTGCTTGAGTCACCAACTAAAATACTTTCTTTGTTACGTGGCGCCTGCACTAGGCCAGTATCACTAGTGAACTACACATCCCTTTATCTTTCGCATCAATTAAGTCACTGAACAGACTTACCAGGGCAGTGCATGTGCTATGATTTTTTCTAAATCCAGATTGTGTTTTTGGCAATATGTTTACTTCGTTCATATACTGTGCTATTTGACGTGTTACTATCTTTTCCATAATCTTTGATATTGCTGGTAAAATCGAGATGTGTCTCAATTGTTGGACACTTTTAGGGGACGTTACTTTTGGCAATGGATGAACAACACTCATTTTCCATCTTTGCGGGATCACACCCGCTCATCAATGATTTGTTAATGAGATGAGTAATTGCACCCAAAGCATACGGACTCACGGCCTTAATCATTTGGATGGATATTTCATCACTACCAACAGCTCTAGATTTTATTTCATTTAGTGCTTTTTTTACATCATCTTCAGTGACAGCAGAAAAGCTAAAATCATTCATCGATTCAATTCTCTTACTAGTTCTGAAGACATCGATTTCTTCAACTCTGGCTTCATTTCCATTCCCCATATTGACAAAATACTGATTGATGTCATCAAGCTTCAGTTGGTGTGGAATGTTTTCATTTCTGTTTTTCATCACTATATTACACTGTTTCAAACAAGTCCAAAAATCTTTAGGGTCCTTGTTAGTGGATAATTTCTCAGTGAAAAAATCTCTCTTTGCTCTCCACACCATCCCATTCAATTACTGAATTAATGATTAAATTAATCTAAGCTCGAAGCAGGAAATGCGTAGAGGTTTTTATTGACTATTAACACTTAATTTAAGTCTATTTATTGTTGTAATTTTGAGAAAAAATAACGTTACCGTGGCTTTTGAAAGAAGCTTAAAATTGTGGGAATGAACCATTCTAGACAGTACATATTAGATTGATTAAAACGCAGAAATGCATCCACCGTATTAAATTACAAAAGTCTCTACCGGAGAGGATATCCTAAATGAATGAATATATTTATGAATAAATTATCATACTTAATCTTTCAATATTCTTATGATGATCTAATTTGTATGATGAAGTATTCTGTATCTTTATGTACCTTATAAGCAACAAGAACTTCTTCTGAAATATATATTTGGACTTTGGCGGGTCTAGAAACACTTCCAGTAAGTGATCAGCAATCTTTTTACAGAAGAGGAATCGAAGATTTGCAACTAATCCATCTTTTTCCGTTCTAAAAATGTATGGGTGTTGTACCGTAAACGATATTTTACTTGAGAACTTAGTCTGAAGCTGAGTCAACATTGCACTTAGCCATAAAAAGATATTTGCGTTTGCTGCTGAAGTGACAGGATGTTCAGTGTGGGTAAAGTTGGAGTAAAAGGCCGCCTCCATGAACAGTGATGAGTCAGTCACTACATCTTAGTCATGTTACAATGGAAGGGAGGCTAGCTTTTTTCCGGCCTTTACCAGTGAAAATGGATTAAGCACAGTGGTTAGACAAGTTGGGATAGGAACGGGCGTGTTGAACAACCTGACGAGATCGTGGTTCGATAACCAACTCGGCCATCCATCTCCAACTCCAGTGCTCACGGGAATATAAGGAGTAAGCAATTATAATTCACGAATATTTATATACGGTACACATAGACGGTAATTAAGTATTTAATAAATCTCGTCAGTATCTCATTTTAACCATATTTCTCATATTACTTTGGTGACCCAGGATAAAATAAACTTACAAGATAATAGTACAGAGGTGGGGTTTCCTAGTAAATACAATATTTGTGTGGGAGAGAACATCCCTATTACAACGATCGCATTTTTAACCCCAAGCCATTTTAAAATTTTAATATAACTTTCTGGCCCTTAATTTGAAGTGTGTTTATTAGTATATTAAAGAGTAATTCCGTATTGTTTTCATACATAGAGGAAAGTAACAAGGAATGGAAAGAGAGGTAAACACTTGATTGATGGGCAGTACAGTCCTATAACATATTTAAATGCTCTTAGCGTGTGAAAACCTCCCCAGTTTTGTGAGTGACGTCCTATATTTTATTGACTCACTAATTCATACGTTGATATTGACTGCAAAAAATTGTACTTCACCATCCCAGTTGTTACATTTTATTTCACTATTTTTCCTAACGCTGGGCAATAAAAACATATTGCAAACCATAAATAACTATATATTTAACATTTCCCCCCAAATTGTGGATAAACGGTAAATACGTTTTTTTAATTATAGTTAAGTTTAAAAAAATATTTTTTTCAAAAAGAAATTAATTAAATACATGGTCATGTTCATGTTCCTAGTCGTGAAGATATTGACATAAAAAGAAAAATATCAGTGCTTTTAGTAATGGCAAAATGAAACACATGCAAAGCTCAATTTGTTCTTGAGATATCCTGGTAAGTTAAGCTTCGTTGAAGCTCAAATCAAATCAAATCATTTTTATTTTGCCAGAACATTACAAAAATGTATAGCAATAGTCATTTTTCTATAATTTGGACCAATCACTCCACATTGAGACCAGTCAAACATACAGAAATTCAGTCGCCCCACATTCACTCTTGCCAATTTTCCCATTTTCCAACGCTGGTTGTCAGTTTTCCAATTGTGCGGTCACCCAGTCGAATGCCATAAACTCGTCAGCACTATAAAATGCTTGAGACGCTAAAAAGCGTTTTAAACGAGCTTTTAATGCCTTGGGCGTTGGGGCGTTTTTGATTGAATTTGGCAACTTGTTGAGAAAACGAACTCCTGCCTGCGAAGGCAAGTGTTCGTAAACCCCCGTCCTGTGACTTCCAGTTCGGTAGGTATCTCTGCCTCTTGTCCCATACGAATGTATGTCTCGGCCACGTGTCATGGCACATTTAGACATACAAAAAAAGATTGTCTCTAGGATGTAGAGACACGGCAGAGTCAACAGTTGCAGTTTTTTAAAAGCTTCCTTGCATGTTTCTCTGAACCTTAGCTGTGCGATTATGCGAATCGCTTGCTTCTGCAATTTGAATGCCCTGAAAAAATGATAGTTTGCGCTGGCTCCCCACAGCACCAAACCGTAGGTGAGGTGGGGGTAGATCAAGCCATAATAAGCCGTCATCAGTACCTGACTGGGGCAGTATTTGGCTAAAGACCTCAATACATAGATGCCCGAGGCCAGTTTTGAGCAAACATGATCAATGTGATAATTCCAAGTCAATCCCCGATCCAGGAATATTCCGAGGAATTTTGAACAGTCGACTTCCTCCAGGAAAAAGTCATCCAATAAAACGGCTGGCCCGTCATTGGAGTTTCCTGATCGCAACGCGAAAGTCAAGAAATTTGATTTTGAAGAATTTGCTTTGAGGTTAAGGCTGTTAAAGTGTTGGACACAATTGCTCAGTTAAATACAACGGAGGAAAATTCAATATATTGAATTCGATGTTGCTTCTAAAGAAATGAAGCTGCACGCTACTTATCAAGTCTGTAACTCAATTAGTTCTTGAAGTATCATTTACATACAATCAGTCTGACAGAAAATAAACTTTCTAGCTCTCCAAGCACATTTTATAAATAAAAAAAGATTAACATTCAATCTACCTTACGTTAAATCATGCAGGCGCTACTTTTAGTAACAATTTATTAAGTGTAGCCTACTCGGTAATTCTTTGCCTGATCTTAAAGCAGTATTTATTTGAAAAGCTAAATAATTAGGTTCTACGAAACACATAATTATCTGACCAATTTTGACGTAAGTAAATTTTATTAAAAAATCCAAAAAATTTTAAACAAAACCTGTGAATTTAAATAACACCTTACACCTTATGACCACATTACTACGATTTTTAAAAATATATACTAATTAATGTTCCAATCTACCACTTTAATTCTGCTATCTTTGTTACGACAACTTCTCAACAATATTAGGTAACTTATAGGAAATAATCCAATACATAAATTGGATAAAGTTAAGTAATGAATGAAATTTCACACGGTGTCCAAATAGTTCGTTAGTATAATGAACTATGTACACTTTTTGTTTCAAGAATTACAAAAGATTGTTTTCGAAATCTTCAAAAGTGAGACCTTGAATAGTACATTATACGATTAGATTAGATTCTGTTGTAACGAAGTAAGTTATCACGTGATCTACAGCCGTGTGTCGTCTGACCAAGTAGCAACTTTCGCAAGATTCATTGTGTACTTGAAATCAACAATCTTACAAGCTTCGTGTTTATATTACATGTTTATTTAATAAAAACAAAAGTTCGTTATTGGCGATGGTTGACTTGAAGGGACTGTAGGATTTCGGAGGTTTGCTATCATTATATGTCACAAAAGGATGTAACATTATTTTTAAGTACTTTTTGCAACACTTATTTCGAAAATAAGTATGAGACTGCTACAAATACCATCAAACTATTAGAACTACCATTTATGTTTGTGATTTATTCAGCCTTAAAAGATTCTCTGAAGATATATATGTATCCGAAATTAATCAAATGATAATTGAAATGGTTAAGATGAACATATGAAGACATCAATAGCTAAAGGAGCTAAGAGCCAAAATTATCATTTTCGAGTTATTGATACCTAAGGGATGTATGAACGGATGCCCATGCATGGCTAAAAGAGCTAAGGTCCAACGCCATTATAAACAGGGGAAACAACGTGCGCAAACTGGATGCGCAGTAAGAACCATGGCTTTGGGCGCGCTAAAGGAGCTAAGAACCAATCAGCTGAGGTGGTGTATTTCGACATCACTGTTGCATTGTAGAGCTTGTTTACATCTCAGATGTTCTTATTGTAGTTTAATAAGATGAATGTTGATCCTAATGATTCAGCTGCTTTTGAGATTGAACATAAAACAGCTCCTTTTAGAGAAAGGATGAGGAAAGCGAGATTAAGAGGAGAACCATACGTAACTCAGAAGAAGAAATTGAAGCCTGGAAGACTGCCACCGACCAATGAGGTTAGTTTATAAAAATTTAAACTATATTATGGATATTATTATTGAAGCTTTTTAGGCTTACATATTATTAAAGCATAATGTATAACTTTTAACTATAACTTAAAACTTATATGTTTAAAAATACAATAACCTTAAATCTAACCTCACTTTACTTCAAGCCTAACATGTTATAGCCTAATCCTATGACTTCTAACGTTGCTTTATAGTGCTTAATCGTACTTCCTCTATCTCATATAAAAGCGTGTACCCACATAAATTACTTTTCATATTATTATTAAGCCTAATGATTATTGTTTGTTCCAGACAATATGCAAATGCAAGTTATCATGCCGGGATATTTCTCACATGAAGATAAAGCTCCACCAAGAGTTCAGTCAGCTCGATGGAAACGCCCAAGGAAATTATTTATTCGGCCTTGTTGATGTTTTACATATTGGTAGACGAAGATTTAAGACGTATGAAGAAGCTGGACAGAGTAGGAGACAAGTTACTGTAAGTTACACAGTGCCGAACGGTGAAGGAGGATTTCATAAGGTATGTAAACAGACTTTTATGAACATATTTGGTATTCAATCAAGCAAGAGGCTTGAGAATATAGTAAAAAAGAAAAAAGCAGGTGAAACTACTTTCAAAGATAATCGAGGAGGTTTGAAGACCTACAAATACACTTTCCAAGACCGTAAAATTGTTAGAGCTCATGTAAACAGTTTTCCAAGAGATGAGAGCCACTATGGGCGGAAAAAGTCCAATAAGGAGTATTTGAGCAGTGATTTAAATGTACCTAAGATGTACAAAGCTTTCTTGATCAAATTTCCTGACTCTCAAATTAAAATTGAGTTTTATCGCAAAGTCTTTAGGAAAGATTTTAATCTCTCTTTCAGGTCCCCACGAGTAGATACTTGTAAAACATGCGACTTGCTCAACATTCAGTCCAAATCTCTTGATGCTGTGGAAGCAAATAAAGCAAAAAGAGATTTAAAACTGCATCATTTACAAGCTGAAAGTGCATTTGAAGCAATGAAAAAAGATGCTTTGGATAGTGCTTTGCCTAGTAGCACGAAAGTCAATGTCGTAATGGATTTGCAAAAAGTATTTCCATTGCCAAAACTAACCCACAGTGAAATGTATTATTCGAGGCAGCTTTCGTGCTTCAACTTTGGTATTCACGTATCCAATACTGGAGATGGTATCATGTGCTTGTGGCACGAGGGCATATCCGGGAGAGGTGGAAACCAGATGGCGTCATGTCTGCTAGAAGCGATCAATTCTGGTACTTTGGATTCCAACAAAAAACATTTGACTGTTTGGAGTGATAACTGTGGGGGGCAGTTAAAAAATCGCATGCTTGTTTTCCTTTACATGATGCTGACAAACTCAGGTTTCTTTGATACAATTCAACATAACTACCTTGTAGTGGGTCACAGTTTTTCATCTGCAGACAGAGACTTTGCTATAATCGAGAAAAGGGCTAAGGTGTGCAAGATGCAAGTTGTGGAAGATGTAAAAGAAGTTATTTTGTCATCTAGATCAGCAAAGCCATTCAAAGTTTTGGACATGAAAGAGAGATTTTTCGATTTTGATAGTGCCTCATCAGAATATCTCGACACAAAGGCATTGAAAATTTCTAAGATAAGTAGCATGAAGTTTACCAACAGAAAGCAAGGTACTGTGTACTACAAGAACAACTTCGGTGAGTTGCAAACGTGGAATGAAGTCAACGTTTTGAAGGCTGGGGTCAAAATAGAAGACATTGCATCCTTTTGTCTAAGAAAACTTGATGATGGCGTTGAACTAACTCAAAGCAAGAAAACTGACCTTTCCAAAATGATACCGTATCTAGATGAGAAAAACAAACACTTTTTTCGTCAGCTTGTTCGATAAATTGTTAAAAATAAACAAATTAACAATCTAAGTAAAAAATGAAAAAAAAAAAAAAATAAAATTGAAACTTTTTATTTAATGGTAACAAGAGTTTGCAAAGATGTGTACTTTACTTCAAACTTGTAAAAAAATACTTTTGTAAAATAAAATTACTTTATTTAAGAAAGTTGCAGTGTTTTTTTTTAATTACCAACAATTTACATTTTGGCTCTTAGCTCCTTTAGCTATTGATGTCTTCATATATCATTTTAAAATACTGTGCCAGCAATTATTAATATGTGATGTTGACAAAGCCTAGAACCAAGGCAGATCGGATAACAATTTACGACAACTTACCTATTTAAAAAAATGAATAACAGCTCAAACAAAACCGGAGACAGACACGGTGAAATAGTTAACGATTTTGAATTTGTATGAAAAATATCATATGTACAGATATGGCGAGGCAAAAAGTCACTTCTTGACATATATATTTATGAAAATGATACTCCTTGCAATAGTTTTGGGTCCAAACGGAAATATTTTAATGATTTAATTATTAATAATAATTCTCACTAACGAGATAATTCTTATCACCTCACTTTGTCGACCTGTAAAATGGTGATGAAACATTAAGACGATCTGCAATAATCACCAATAAATCTTCAAAAGTGTTTCTTTAAAGTATACGTGAAATATGCAAGTACGTATAAGTACGTAGTCATATCTCAAGCTGCATGTAACTTTAAAAAAAAATGGAAAATATGAGACAATTACTGATGTTTGTCCATAACATTTAGCTATGGATGACCTTATTATATTCTTTATAGTTTATTACAACTTTATCAAGATATGAACTAAAAAAAGTTAATGAACATATATTTTAAAAATTTATGCGTCAAGTATGATAACTTATTAAAATTTATCTGAATCTATAAAATCCCCCTCTACAGTAAAATGTCAAAGATGTATACAGTATTTGAGATCAAATTATTGAATATTATAATTATTTACTTTTTTATTAACCTCATTAAGCTGATACTAATATGTTTATAGTTCATATTTAATAATTGTATTGGCCGATCTTTTACAGATTTGGCTACTTATGATACTGTGTAACGAGTGATTGAGGGTAATTTTGAGGTAATACAAGACAATCGATTGCCACTACTCGATCGATTTACTACTCTTCCGATTATACCTAATCACCTCAGTTACCTTATTCGTATTAGCAATTATGCCTGGCATTATTTTATTTTTATACAATTCTGTTTTAAACGTTATATAATTAGTAATATTTATGGCAGCAGTTTAATGAGCAATTTTAAATTCTCCTTACCAGCGATATCCCAAGTAATCGTTATTTAGAGGGTTTTATTGTCAACACTGAGAAACAATCAACCTCGATGATATCAAAAACAACAATTCACTTAGCCACTGTCAATAACAGGATCAGAAGTTCTCGCTAAGAGAAATTAATTGCTACAGGTTCTGTTGTGTAAGGTGTTGGCAGTGTTTCACTTAGCCACTGTCAATAACAGGATCAGAAGTTCTCGCTAAGAGAAATTAATTGCTACAGGTTCTGTTGTGTAAGGTGTTGGCAGTGTTTCACTTAGCTTTGACGCTGATCAAGCTTTATTTCCAGAAAATGAATTCTGCAGATAGACTGAACCTTTTATAGCAATGAAAATTGGCAAGGTTCTATGTTCTGGTTCGATTCTGTGAAAGTCATTCGCAAGTATTTATTCAATAGCATAGTTACATTGCTATCTTTTTTATAAAGATGTTACTGAAAAAATTTCTTCTACATTTCCCGACCGAAAGTATACGTGAAATACGCCATACTATCCACTCGACCTATCCAACTTCCAGGCAATTTGTCGTTCCGAAAAACAAGCACAATTTGGTCAAAAAAAGCATTAGAGTTCATTGTGCTTTCATTTTCACATTAGAGGGTGTGCCGTCAATTTAACAAAAATCACATTTTCATTTTAAATTTGTGGAAGAGCTTAGTGTTCTAGCATATCACAGGAAATAAATCTATTATTAGTTCTTCTGCCAAAGAGTAACATGGTCCCGGGACAGAGCACACCAAAAGTTTACTCTAAGAGAATTACTTTGATGTTCTACAAACGCATTACAATGTCCATTATTTTCCTAGATACGTAAACTATGAACATAGACCTTTCCTGATAAATAAAGATTGTATTGGATTCTATCCTCTTCGTCATGTGGGTAGGGGGTATTTAATACATACTAAAATAAAGAACAGAAAGAAGAAAATAAGGCAAAAGGTTAAAATATACCTACAAATATGTATTGAAGTCTAGTCCGGCGTTGTCCCCACCTGACGAAGGGTGTAGATTCCAATCCTCGAAACATTGTGTTATACCTTTTGTAACATATAACGATGGCAACTGTCCAAAATCATGCTATACTTTCAAAGCTTCCATCATCAATAGCAAACTTGAATAACTGATTACCGATAAGCAATAAAAAGTTTGTCATGACTTTGTGGACACACTATACTTGGTAAGAGAAAGATAGAAAAACTATATTTTAATAGAATTATATATTACAATATCATATATAGAAAGTTAGAAAACATTAATTAAGGTCGTTTAGGTTGTATCACGTTTCGCGTGGTTCAGAGGCTAATAGATAGGGCTGGAACTGTGCTCACCCATGACTATTAAGTACAGTTATTTACAGAGTACAATATGTGACAAATTGTGGTTTAGAGCACTTTGCGGTTTCGAGGATAGTTAGAGAAGTAGTCAATCAGCGTCGATGGTCGCATTGGTTCTTTTCCATAGAGATACAAATTTCACCAGTAGTCACTTCTAACCAAACCTTTTGTTATTCATAGTGATCCAAGTCTATCCTCTTTCAACATTCAAATCCCTTATCTGTGTCTTAACTCTTCATTTATAATCTGAATAGTCAGCAATGGTGTGAGTTACATACATTAGTAATATTTCATCCAACGAATTTAATTACAATTGTGGTCTTGATATAAAATTCACGGATTAAATAGTATATTAAATTATACACGGTGCAGTTTTATATAAATAGTTAACTTACCAGAAGTCAGAGAATGGTATATGTGACTATCAAGACTTTGTTCTTCTTTCTTGGAAAGTTTCAGCAAGAGTGAAGCAATTTCCTTCCTCAGAAAAGGGTTCTTGATCCTTGGATGGATGATAACAGAGTCCTTGGGGTAAATTACATTCTACAAGATAGGAACAAAAGGATGACATTTAAATTTCATACTAAGATTATCATTGTATCAATAGTATGGTCTCTATACACTTTTTTTAAAGTAATTATGTTAAGTAAATTTAGAGAGAGATATTCTTCATTAATAAACGATACCCCATGTCCAATTATCTAATTTGTCATATTTAAGTAAATAGTTTAAATGGTAGTGGGAGATTTGTGATTTTTTACAGAAAAAGTACCAGGTGAGAATGTTATGGGGTGTGGCATGTTTTATTAAACAATAATCGTTGTTTAAGGTTTTGAATTAAATTGCAAGCTATAAAAATTAACTCAGTCTATTGAAGCTAACCATTTTAAAAAATAACGATTTTTTGGAAATTTTCCTTTTTTTAAAAATATGGAAGTATCACAATTTTGTAATTCACCGTTTTCGAATCTAATTTTTTTACTAAAACTGTTTTTATAAAGTCAGTAAGAATTTATCAACGTCATTGGAAAAGTTAATTCTCAGCAGTAATAAAATTACACCATCATATTGTTTTATACTTGCGACGCAAACCGACATAATCCATAAATTTTGAAACATTTAAATTAAGCAAAGCCACATTAACTTGTCATCTGTTATGAAATCAATCGCAATGTTTAATGTGTAATAAAAGAGCAATTTAGGGAACAACCATTTTTTGCAACATATTTTGCTTGTTATACTGTAACTGTAGTGGAATCCTCGTTGATTAATTCCATCCGAATATTAAGCTTTAACACATTGTGTAATACTTGTAACAGTTATATTACAATAATAACATAATTTATATTTAAACTCTTAATTTAGTATTGTAACTCATTATATTGCCATGGAGGTTACCAGATATTTATTACCACATCAGTGGTAATACAAAATCGTAATATTGCATTTAGACTTTAAATAAGATCATACATATGCACTTATTTTATTCCACTTAAGACTAGAAAATTTAAAAAGTTGGTAGTAAACGTTGTTAGGAACACAACTTAAACTGTAATTGTTACAACGTTGATATTCTCAGATTGGAGAGCTGAATCGTGTAGTCATACCTCTGTCTGACTGGTGTTGTTCTGAGGCAAATAACATATAACTATTATTATTTGTTTGATATTGTTTGTTAGAACCGTCTTGGAGCTTAAAATGACTGTTATAATAGTCTACGAGCTGAGTGCCAATTTGGGTTGTGTAAGCACATGGCAATGTTTTTCTTAGAATTGACAAAAAATAGTTTTTGAAAAAAAGAAACTGAACGTCAGCCACACTAGTTTTGTTGGAGGTCGAAATGGTAAAAAACATGAAACAATAATTTTTTCTCAGTTTATATTGTTCTAGGTTGGTACTCCTAAAACCCAACCACCAGGCACACAAATAATTAGTACGGCAATTACTTATGTCTCTGGCCGTCGGACAACTAGACACAGAGACTGAAATTCACTTTTTAACGAGTATATACGCAGTTAGCTGGCGCTGAATCAACATTTATTTACTTCTCTGAATGTTGAGTTTAAGGGTATCAAGCTAAGAAAAAATTAATCTGAGGGGAAAAGATTCTTCACACTTTTTTCACACTTTATAAAGATAAAGTAGATATTAAGTGTATAGAGCTAAAAAAAATTAAGATCTGGGGAAAAAGTTTAAATTTCATATTTTACACCCTTTTAATACCCTTCCAAACTAGCACTGCTGACATAAATTTTTTTAGGGAAAGCGTATTAATCTATTTAAAAAAACGAAAAACAGGGAATGTGCTTATTGAATGCAGATTACTAACTGCTGTATGTCAATAAGTCAAAAGATATTTTAATTCTTTTGCACTAAACGTAGTCCATCCATAAGCAACTTAATATGTTTTGCATAATAGAATCTTAAAACGGAAATATAAAATATATAATCTGTGAATCAGCGTAATTATATATTTAAATACGGTTTGGATCCATTTAAAACTGTTAACGTTAAATAAGTGCTCCATTTGCATTAGCGAATAAACAACGTTAGTGAAATGAAATGATCATTATTCCTTTTCAACATAATTGAATAACATTTATTTAAGGTAAATTAGTTTTAAATAAATTGGTTTATTACGTGTTAATGAATTAAAACTAATGTGATAATTTTGTTAATAATGGCAAATAAAATTCTCTTCTGTCAATATTTGTATACCTGTACTGTAACTCTATTTATAATGTACGTCTTTATCATGATTTAAAGTAGAAAAATACTTAGAAAACCTCAATATAAAAAAGAGCGTATTCAAATTAAAAGCACTATAAATTTGTTTTTATATTTGAAAAAAAAAAACTACCTTCTGTGATATATATTTTGGATTTTTTTGGGTTTTATTCAATTGATTTACAATGGATTTAAAATTTTATTTGTCATAGCTTTTGTTTCCTCAACATATAATTGTAATATTGTTAAGAATCACTTTACACTTTAAATCATATGTTTTATATCTATACATTTCATTGTGGATTTTTTAGATTATTAGATTTATTAACAACATAACTAGCCGTTATGTGTGGCTACTCAGCATGAGTAGAATAGAAACATAGTTGTGGAAACTGGTCTCATCAAATTGTTTCATATACTACTTAACATTTTATGTAATAAAAAAATATCCACTTCGCAAATATAATTTTCCTAAGCATCGGCGAAGCCTGTTACTCTAGGGGTTTCGGAAATTTAATTTCCTCTTGACTGATTGTCTATACTTCATCCCAAGAACTATCTTATCTAGAGACGTCTTACTTTGTTTGAAGATTCTTTATATACAGCAAATTCGAGTTCAATGCATGTATGATGACGATAAAATCACAGAATGAATAAATTTTAAAACAAACTGACATGTTTTAATCGTATGAAATTTAACGTGTAAAATATTGAAACATGTAGATTAAAGACTTGACTCGTGTGTGGCTCTGTTATATTTCTTTCTATTACAAGGTACAGTAACAGACGTGTCACCACCTGTCTCATAACAGACTTTGCTGAGGTAGCTTGAGAAATTTAAAATATATGTATGTAACTGAATTGTTATAGGTGAATATATTTACAACTATAATTACGGATTAATTTTAACTAAGTCCACGTTTTTATGAAGAAATATTATACGTTCCCCTGCAAGAGTCAATTCAAGGGACATTCAAGGGAGTACGCGTTGAAACTTCGAGTTATGACTTTGAGACAGAGACTGTTGAGACAAAGAAAGAAGGAATCGATCAACTTGTAGACTCTCCTGATGTCTCGTGCTACGTTATATTCAGGAATTGAAGAAATAAACTTTATTCTTATTGATTCTTTATACCACAAATCTACAATACAACAACTAATAATAACTATGATATCAAATAGCACTATAATACAGTACCAAAATATATTACAATGGGTACAATAATATAATCAATTTATACCTCTATTAAGTAAAATGTTACACAAATACCTACACTAGATACAAGGAAACAATAAAAAACCTTACCACAGAAAATTACAGTGGCAAATATGTTTAGGTGACTTAGTTTTTGGAAACAAAACTTAATGTCTTATAATTTAAGAAGCTTTTCAGGATGAGAGTACCACGTGATTAGACAAGATAACCGCAGCTGGTTCACTAGACCAGCCTATAGAATATCCTAACGCCTTGTTCTGGATGCAGAGAATCTATTGAACAAATTATTACTACAGAAAAACCAGATACATATTACCCTAGCTAACTTTTAATTCTATATGCAGGAGTTACTATGGTTAAAAGATTAATAATGCACCTCAAGGTAAAACTGTATAATGAAGATCAGTAATGAGCAAAGTAATGTGGTAATACGATGTTTAAGTAAAAACTAACTCCTGGTACTTTATACAAAACACATGGTTGAGCGTATGATTGTACAGAAGGAAATAGTTTGGGAGATTAGGAGATCTATGGGATTGTCTTTTCACAAAAAGTTTTTGAAACTTTTATAAGTAGCTGTGAACCAGGTTATTAAAAGTTATGTCAGTGCTGGAATAAGATCTGGTAATCACTTAAGGTGGTAAAATTAATATTTACCATATATTTACTATATACATAAGGAATAAATCTTGAGATATACCTCTTTTGACTAATAAGAAGTTCGATATCATTTAGTTGTATAGGATAGCGTTATAAATTACCAAAAGGGAAATCTAAAAACAAAAATTCTACTCTTAAACTAAAAAATGAACTCAGAATGAATTAACACCAGAGTCCAGTGAGAACTTGCTTCAAAACCAAATAAAGTATAAGAATGAAACATGAAACCGAACTGATATGGCAATAAAATATTGTTCCATATGAAGGAAGTGACGAGGGCTAGTATGGATATTTTTCTCAAAATCTATTGGGATTACTAGAGCTATGATAATTTAAGGGCTAAAAGTTAAAAAATTCTCAGTCAACACTGCTCCGCTTCTCACGGAAACCAAACAATTAACGTCAATCACGGGTTTCAGTACAATAGTTGTTGACTGATGGTGATTCTCCACGTCAAGGCCGAAATATATCAACAAGTTAACTGTAAAAGGTGAGTTTTAAACCCGTGTGAACCAGGAGACTGACGTTAATGATAGCATCAACGCTTCAGCCTAAGAACTGAGAAACTGAAAATGATTGAAGTTGGAAATTTCATAACATGGTGCATACGGTGTCATATATTTTCTCTAAGGAGGCTTGATATACATGGTAGTCATTGATGATGGTAAGTTTACAATTTGTGCACCCGTATTAGTGGAATATAGTCTCTAAGTCCCTGATTAGAGGCAGTGTTCAAGCTGTATGCACCCGTAGGACCCACATTAGTGGAATGTGAGATAGTTGGTAGTTCCTAATGACTGGCGATTTGGAAAAGTTTAAAATATGAAATCATGAAGAATCGATTCAAAAGTGTTTGTGCCCTTTAGTAACGTAAGTGTTATATCTAATTAAATAACATAATGTAAACCAATAAATAGAGGTGATAGGTTAATGTACAAAAAATGTGACCAATAAATAAAAAAGTTTAATGTGGTAAAACGTTAGGCCATTGTATATTTAGGTCTTCTATACTAAAGAACTGGGTCAAAGTAACACAGAAGTTAAAACAAAGGAGTACTGTTTAGACAACTTCGAGTATGATAGATTATACAACCATAATACTATAGAACAACAAATTTTATACACTTTAAGACAAAATATTCTCGAAAAATGAACTGTCATGGTTGGATTAAATCATTAAGGCCTATTAAAAATAAGACTATTTATGTGTTAATTGAGTCTTTATATTATAATTGAGGATATTACCAAAAATATTCACAAATAAAATTACTTTTATGTCCATATGATTTAACGATTAATTTAGTATTTGATCTGTTAATGGTACTATGTGGGTTATAGTCTAAATGTTCTATCCATGTTACTTTTTCTGCCATAGGATTTCTTCCCATCTCCCATACTTGTACATGTCCGCGATCATCCGAAGTGTAAAAAAAATTGCCGAATAAAACTTTTCCCAAACAACATTCCGAAGGAACTTCTGTGTTATTGGCCACTCTTACGTTTTTAATCTCTAGAGTAGTTGTATTGAAACTCTTGGAAAAAATTCGTTGTTCAGAGAACAAAATGTGATTGTTGACCGTTACACAGTTGGTTATAGTTGGTATTGTATGTAGTAACTGTGACGTCACATAATTATAGATGTAGAGACGTTCATTAAATGTAACACCAAGAATTCTGTCTTGTAACACACAACTAATTTTTGAATCGTTATTCATGTCATAGGTTTCGTGGAAAGGGAGGAAGTCCAAATGTTTTAAACTGTAAATGTATACGTGAAATTCGTCTTTAAAATTACTCCGATGCCAGAGAACTACTACAATGTCTAGAGATGGTTTGTCAGATTTAAAAATGCCCCGTAACATGTAACACTTTGGCGATGTAATCTTACATTCAACCGTCTTTAACTTTTTCCCTTTCTCAACATTCCAAATGTGTAAAACTGTTGGGTACATTAAGGAGAAACCAATGAATATGTTGCCTACGGCAATCGAAACTACAAAACAAATAGGATTTTTATTTCTAACAGCCATAAGGCTAACTTCGTCACTAGATGAAACAGTTTGAGTTTCATCAAAAAAGAAAACGTGTTTTAATTCCCAGGTTTTGTCTAAAATGGATTTAAAACAATAAACTTGTACAGATATTTCTTGAACAATCAAGACCATGTTGGAGTTGATCATTTGTACCAACCTGATACCTTCTGATTCAAAGAGTAAATGTATTGGTTCTCCTATATAAACTGGAGATCCTCTAACGTCCCACAACATTAATTTTATTCCACTTGACAGTAGCACATAATCGTCAGAGACAAACATGCAGAACTTGTCTCCGAAGTTCTCTACGATGCTTATATTTTCCTTGACGGATCTGCCATGTCTCCAGTTGCTCCGCAGGTGGGTCTCACGCATGTAACACATCCGCCAGCGACAGACAGGACTCAGCGTGCTGTCCTCCGACTCTGGAGACTCAAACCTCGGCTCCACTCTACACTCCGCAGTCTCCAGGTACTGTGCCGTGTCCTTGTTGCAGTGTGGCCTCCACAGACTGTCCTGGTTGAAGGCATCCCTCCAGCCCACACTAACGTCAGAACACGCTGCCAGCTCGTAGGGTGTCAGGTGCTCTGCGATTTTATCCAGTACTAACAATGGGAGTGAGTCCATTGCGGCTTCTCCTGAAAATCATAAATTCTCTATAAATTACAGAAACTTTTATTGGTTACGTATAGGTTTCTTGGCACTGTTCCACGCCAGCATAAGAATGTGTGAGAATACAGATTTAAGTATTCTCCGAGGAATTTCTGAGTCTCTTTGTAAAGTTTAACAACAATTATATATATGCTATTTAATATTTTTACCGTATGTGGTTCCACTCTTCGTGAAAATCTTTTTATTTATTACAACGCCGTGCAAATCGTTAAGGACTTTCTTGTCGCTATCAGTGGAGATCTAACAATGGCTGTCCTTCTTAAACTTTTATTCCAGAAGGGAGACATTGGTGAGAAGATTTTATTTATATGCCGACTCTGGATTATACATGACCTTGGAAGTCAGGCTTATGGTTTATTATAATCTATCAAAGTATTTGGCCTTGGCTACGGAAAACTAATTCAACTTACATAGTGCTGTTAGATAGAACCTACAATACACATTGTAGAATAGGTCGGTGGAGGCACAAGGAACATCAACATCAAATACCCTGGCGGTTTGTTAACATAGTCAATCATTTTATAACATAGTAATAACACATTTCAATCCAGTTAAGCTAGTTGCGGAGCGTCCGAAATGCCAAAGGTAACGAAAAAAACATCTGTACTATCACTGCTTCCTTAATAATTTAGAACTGTCAGGACTCAAAGGATAAAATACCAAAAGAGGAGGCATTGGTTAAAATTATTGTTGAGCAAATACTTGTAAACCCCGAAAGAGGTTTAAATACATTGACACCATTGGCCTAATATAAGATGGTATAAAATGCCTTGAAATGTATAAAGTTCTTTGTAGAAATCATCATCAACATGATCAACATGTACTGAATTTAATTATGATGCTATATGACCAGAAGTTCTAGGGGACGTTTATTTTTGCGAGAGAAGTCATCAAGCTATAGCTTTGTAGTCCTAATTGTAAAATAAATCCACCAAAACAAAACATTCCCCTTTCACTATATTAGTTTTACCATTGCACTACCAAAAACTTCCCCAATTATAAAAATTGTAAAGAAATATACATAAATGAACACCATTAACATTGCATAGTTTCTATTAAATTTCGGGAAATGATTTATTGCTATAGTGCTAAACTAAGACAATTAAATTATAAACATTCCTACATCAAGAATGTACCCGGCTGGTTTAAAAATACTCAAATAAAAGTGTGCGAAAACCAGAAGTGATAAGACATTATTTATATGATCAGAAAGAAATGAAAAGTCATGAGTTATGGTGTAATATTAACTAACTACCTCAACGACTTTGTGTGTCCCAGACTAAATGTTTCAAGGTCACGTGACCTTAGGGTAGAGAACGTTATTTACATTTAGGCCCATCCACAGTGCCTTTTGTCTTGAAAGTGTACAGAACAGACATGGACTTTAGAGATGAATTTTACCGATACTTATCATTTTCAATGTTATTAAAATAGCCTAAACATACAGCTCTAAGCATATTAATATGTTCTTTCTTTTTTAGTCGAAGGTAACCTTAAACTTAAAAAATACTAAATATGACCCTTGAATGGATGAAACTCAGCAATTGAAAAAAGTGATTAAAACTTTACATAGATGAAATCATTTCAATCACTGAGGCCATTAAGTAAATACTACAGAATTGTAGTAAACAGAAAAACCCCGGGAATTGCGCTACTATTTACAGTTAGGCCCCGTATATAATTTACTTTGTTTTCTAACAATTCGCAATTTATAATGGGTTAAATTCAGGTTATTGACGATAGATGATTTGAAAGGACTTTTAAGCACGATAACTAGAACAAGATGGTAGCGCTCACGAGGTGGATGCGCAGTGGATCGCCGGGCAGATGACGTCACGAGGACCGACCGCCCTGCACTAGATACAGCACTCTAGTGTTGTTAGTTGTTTGTAGTGCAGTCTTTCGCCACGACGGTTGTGTTTGTAGTTTTGGACTGTTTTTACTGAGTTTTATTGATAGACTGAGTATTTATCTCTCTTTAAAATGCTGTGTTGTGCCGTTACCGGTTGAACAACCCATTCGGATAATGCGTAACCATTCGGATAGGCCTACCACCCAGACGTAAACTGAAAGAATCCTCTGTACCAACACAAAAAATACCAACAGTTCCAACTTCAACCGACACTTTGGGATCCATTGAAAGACAAATTCGTGCAGATAAACGTAATTGTAAGAAAACTTTAAAATCGTTAATAGAAAATTTGGCAGAAGAAAGAAGCAGCGAAATTACAGGAGCCTTGGACGAACTAGAGTCTGAAAATCAACATTTATGTAATAATGACGTGCAGAACGTCCAATTAATAAACGAAAACAAAGAAGTAAAAGAAAAAAATCATTTTTAAACAGAATAACTAATATGTGCCCAACAAGTTATAACTAAATCAAAACATGATTTAATGAAATTTGAACAGTTATTTTCTAAAAGTCACCACCAAAAACTTTTAAAAGCAAAATGTACAAATTGGTCTAGTGAAGATGTTGCAAAAGCTGTCGTGATTAGGTGTATTTCAATAAAAGCCTTTGCGTATGTTAAAGATACTTTAAAATACCCCTTACCAAGCGAGGCTACTATAGGAAGACGGTTGTCATAGTTCTCTACTCCTCCTGGATTTTAGATATAAGTTAAAAAATTTACTCAAAGGGCAATCGGCAGTTTTGAGCGATGATTTTTCACAAAGACGTTGTTATGAGCTTTGACGAGATGAAGGTAAATCCGATGTTTACTACGACGCCGCTCAAGACATGTTTAGAGGGCCACATGTAAGTGTTCAAGTAATTATTATTAGAAGCCTAAGTATTAATGGGAAATTCGACCAAAGTGTAACGGTTGAAACATTTATTGAATGCGTCAAGATGATTGAAGAGTCAGGGTTTTGTATACGTAACCGAAGGTTATAAATATTTACTATCAGTGAAGTGTAATCAAGATGTTCTGGAGTCGTATTTTTCACTAATTAGAGGATCTGGGAAATTTTACGACTACCCTCTCTCCACAGCGGTGACACATAGAATAAAATACCCGTTATTCAGCAAAAGTGCGTGTGACATATTAAAAACAGACAATTGTATTGCTGAGCAGTGTGAAACTTTAAGTGTGGACGTTCTTAAAAATATAGACTTGGCAGAACCGGTACTAGATTGTGAAAATACAGACTTGATATAAGGCAAGTTGGAAGCGAACGATATCTAAATTGAAGAATTTATTTTCATTGCAGAACCACTGATTGAAAAGTTGACTGAAATAACTAATAATAAACTAGTTTATCCTGAAGAGAACACAGATGTAATACAAATGTTAGCTGGTTATGTAGCATACCGTGTTAATAAAAAAGGCCTTAAGAGTGATTTTCAAAACCTTAGCCTACAAAACTTAATAAAATAATTAATTTCAAAACAAATTTCTTGACATGCGAGTCAGTGTTAAAGTAAGGCAACACGAAAAGCCAACCATAAGCTTGATAAAATCGCTTCCTGTTAGGATTAGAGCAGAGAAGCTAGGCATACATAGTGGACGGCACGGCCGACTTGGTGCAGGTGACGTCACGGCCTCACAGCCAGATGCGCGTGAGCCCTACCGTCTAGTTCTAGTTACCGTGACTTTAAGTATGAATGTTACGGACATAATATAACGCTCCAAGAATATTATTATCTCTTTTCTATTTCAATTTAAACTTAAAGAAATAACAGAAAACAGATCAACCATGACAGCTCCATGCTATATAATTGGACAATTATCTATACCAAGCTATACATGATCAATTAATTATTACTGAGTTTTAATGAAATATACAAACATTATTAAGTATTGGCGTGTCTGTTCTAAATGTAGTGATTAGGTTAAATTAGTAACTTTACAACCAATTACAATACTAATGTAAATTTCTTAAGAGCTGTTCAAACTAGACCTGGATTAAAGTCCAACTAACCACTCCAAATATGTCGTCTGTTAAATAATCTCTAATCTTGCACCTCAAGACGTTGACGCAATATAAAGGCATTCCTAGAAATATTGTTATTCTACACAACGTGTGAACGTAACACCGGTCGCTTTAGCGGGACAGCTGACGTGGCATGGCGGGAAATAGCAGGTCAGATCTTACCGTGATACTTGGAAGCATCCTTACATCCTTATCCCTACCGTCTTTTTAGTATCCGTAGTGGTACAGTGGTATACGCATACACGTACGCATATCCGACTTCCACTGACGCACAGCAGTCGTATCGATATACGTCAGCAAAGTACATAACAGATAGCCCTTTTGAATACAAACATTCTGGTATTTTATTCAAATTCGTATAATAGCATAAACAAACCTAGAATTTTTAATTTAATATCTAAAACCGTACACAGATAAAGAAAATCAAGAAAACAACAAAAAGAGATATAGACGGACAACTAAGCAAGATAGGAATATGAATTACATAAATTATTTGTTTTGGGCTAATAAATAATAAGTTCATAATTTGGGCAGTTTTTACGAGACACCCTGTTAAGACATACTTTACGTAAAAAAAGAATATATGTTGGCAAAAACTCAAATGATTATTGATTAACGAGTTGTAATTATTTGGGGTCTTTTGCCTGATTAAATAACATGGTAACATTTTGGGATTTTATCACGGGAAAGCTGCGATTGTGGAACAGTTGCAGCGCAACGGTTCTTTGCACCTGTTGTCTGGCTGCAAACGAAACTACCGTAACTGTTGAGGAGGTTCCCGGTATTACTGTGCCGCGCCGCTTACTGTGCCTTCGTCTCTCAGTGGCATAGCAAAGGGGGGGGGGTCCAGGGGGTCCGGACCACCCCCGAAATTCTAAGACATATTAAAAAATAAAGCATGGAGCAGGAGAAAAAAGGAGGAGTTATCATTACTCTTGTCTACAAACATTAAATTGATTGATTTAATTGATTAAAGTGACCGTTGTTAAAAATATATATGTGCTTTCGTTTGAATCATAAAGTAACAAACGATACTTTTGGGCTCGGCCTTTCGGATAGTGTAGTGTAATCACGGTATTTCTATAGGGCGCGGTCACGTGACGTCACAAAGTAACCTGAACTGTAACACGACGAATAGTTTAAATTAGCGACCACTTCGTTCAAATTCGTCTTGAGGACGTAAAATGACTGCTTAGAATTAAGTTACGGCGTTGATTTTAGGTGTCATTAAACTGTAGACGTGTATATAATTATCGAAATAAAAATAAAAAATCACTTTCGGTCGGAAAATACACTTTAAAAACTCTACTGATTAGAACTTCAACTAATATGGACTTGAGTGATTGAGGTAAATGTCGTGTTTTCAATTCAGTTAGGACGACGATTTTTGTTATCATATATACATATATCTACATATATAATTATCGAGAAACAAAACAATAAAATCACTTCCAGTCGGAAAATACCGAGGAAAAGCTCTACTAATTATATATTTATTAGTCGGCTTTGAATTAATACCTAAAATCAACGTCCTAACATAATTATAAGTACCACTTTTACCTCAACCACTCAACCAGTGAAATCCAATATCGTCAAAACTTGAATCTGTAGATTCGTATTTACCAACCGAAAGTGATTTTTTTCTCGATAATTATATAGGGAGTCAAGTACAGTTTAATGAAAACAAAAAATCGTCGTCCAAACTCAATCAAAAGTACCACGTTTACCTCAATAACTGAAGTCCGAAGTAGTTGAAGTTCTAATCATTAGAGTTTTTCAGGTGTATCTTATTTCCGATCGAAAGTGATTTTGTTTCCGATAATTATATACTCGTCTACAGTGTAATGATAC
This sequence comes from Homalodisca vitripennis, assembly GCF_021130785.1. NCBI lineage: Eukaryota > Metazoa > Arthropoda > Insecta > Hemiptera > Cicadellidae > Homalodisca > Homalodisca vitripennis. The sequence goes on along the minus strand of NC_060212.1, from coordinate 4,490,086 downwards.
AAAAAAATCTTCATTATAACTCATTCATAAATACCTCAATCAGTGAAATCCAAAGTAACCGAACTCCTAATCAGTAGAGTTTTCCGGTGCATTTTCCGACTGTTAGTTTGATCTGTACCCGAGCAACACTCGAAAATTGCCCTCCTTTTTAAAGGGTGTTCTGCCGTCAGTGGCCCAATGTCCCCGAAGTGGTATTTCATTTTCTCCACAGAATATAGTTGAGTCAATTATACGCTTGAGTGAAGCACTGTTTTGTTCTTTTTCTTTCTTATTCAGTGAATCCAACATTAATTTGGTGCCTTCTACTCGGCCAGAATCGAACTTAGTAAAGTTTCTGTAGTCATACAAGACAATTTGTGGTACTAGTCGCTGTGAGAGTTGAATTTGCCTATTACATTATTTCCACTTTCTATAAGGCGTAGTTACTAAGGCTCCATATTTCTGGTATTTACCTTTTACCAGTGAACTCACTGGCAAATAACACACAAAACGTCCCCCGGATCCCCCGGTTTCGGATCCCCCCCCGAACGAAATTTCTGGCTACGCCACTGATAATCATCCTTTGTAGACGGTTTCTACAACTGAACAAATCCAGCAACGTTGAGAGAATATGCAAGTATACCGCTGAAGAGAACTGTTTCTTCTCCACAGTTGCGATCCGTCGTTTTGTGGAACAGTTGCGGTGTAACGGTTCTCTGCCACCGTTGTCTGGCTGCAACTGAAACTATCGTAACTGTTGAGGAGGTTCCCGGTTATGTGCCGATTAGTTTCGACAGCAAAAAAGTTATTTTGAAAAACATATTAAACGACAAGTATATGTCCGTTACTGCTATTACTTGGGTTCTCTAACCACCCAACACAGCGACTTCAATAATATTTTGTTAATTATAAGGCACTTATTATTATGCAATTATTTTGAGTGACAAAACTTGTTCCGATTACACTAGTTGCTGCAGAAGTTCTTTGACTAACAACGTAATATCAACAGTTAACGGTCTACCTCTTCTTCCATAAATTTATAAACGTTACTCACAATTTCGCGGGACTGACTATTCTACGACTTTAAATCACCAGACATCTATAAAAACAAACCAACCACTACACTCAGCACAATCACTAAACAGATTGATTGAGAGAGTCAGATAAGTTATTAGCGTCAATATGATTACGAGAAGGAGGCTGTCGCCGATGAGTCATAGGAAATGTTCAGAGACGGAGTGTATAAGTCTACCGCGCCGCCCTCCCGCCAATACCACACTCTCAAGGCCACGCGCGCCGGTCAAGTCCTCGATTTGTATGTCGCGCCAGCCCAATGTCTAGGTCACACACATCGTATCGTGGACTGGCGGCGGCGTGGCGCCATACATTGTGAATAACAGTCACGACCTGATCAGCTAGCGCATGCACATAACCTTTTTTTCAATTGTTCCAGAGTTGTTGGAATATACAAAGAAATACAAAGAACTAAATGTAAAAATGATTGGTAAGATTTGAACGCCGGAGTATTTACTCTTTTGGAATAAGACTGTGAAATCGATGTCGTGTGAAGAAGGCCTAATTTCCCTGATATTGAAAACTGTCTCAAAATAAAGAAAACATGGCATATTCTACAATATTTCCGTTAAAATGTTGTATTCAAAAGTATAGATATGAATATTCGATTCGATTGTGGTAGTGGCCGCTTATTATACTGCTGTCCGAAGTTATAGTTACGTTAGCTTTGCTTATTTATTAAATATATGTTACTTGTTAACACTATTAATTAGTTTGTTATAAGTTTTATTCAATTTGTATGCATTGTTTTCAACTTTATTTTTACCACCCTAAAAATGAGATCGCGTTATTAACCTATTGCTATTGACTTTCTGAAAAAATAAAAGGTTTTAGGTTATTAAAATGACAAGTAATGAATTTTAGAACATTCAAAGTGGAACTAACTTTCTTGCAAAATAGCAGAAAGTTATGGTCAGGTGAATTTACAATATTTGTATTTTTTTCAAGTTGCATTTTTCTACAACCCAGCAATGGCTGGAGACATTCGTAATCATACCAGTTAGAATTTAAGTTTTTACTGATAGTTACAAAGTTGAGGGATATTTATTGTACGTCCCATCCAGCGCTGATGGCTGGAGGCACTTATGTCACACTTATATGAAATTTTATTCTTAAAAGGTCAACCTCCCCAATTTCAAAATTATAGTTATTCTACGCATCCCAAGATCGTGTAAAGGATGACGTCAGCAGGAACCAATAAGAGGTTGTCTTACAATCATCACAAGACCACATGGTGCTGTACAACAACAAAATATTACTCCGCACAAGAAAAATATCTCCTCAATTTATGTTCTATATTTTTGTTATTTGTCATTTCCGCCCATAGAAACCTTTAATTGTTTTGTTCAGGAGGTCGATAGCAATAGGTTATTAACAGAAAACCCGTATTTGCTGGGCCGGCAGTTAACTTAACTATTACACATAATTATAAAATGTGTTGAAAATAAAAGAATTTACATAGAAACAATTTAATTGAAATCAGACAAATGATTAAATAAATAGATGATGTCTAAAGCGGGAGAGGAGTAAGGTAAAATATGCCACCGTTTATTTAAAACACCAAGGCAAACACCTGGAAAATTCGTAAACATACATATAACGTGAAATAAATGAACTCAGCTTCATTATCACATATACACCCACAAACAATACTGTTGTGTTTCCTTTATTTTATATTTCTCTTATTTAATATATAATATAATTATATATATGTGTATATCCTTAGCTTAAAATTACAAATACAAAACATTTTAGATTTAGAAAGTGCAACAACTATACAGATCTAAAAGTGCCGACGTGAAATTGGCCATAGATTCCATTTATAAAGGACGAGTACCCAGTCTTAGTTCCTTACTGTATCCTAACCTAGTTCACCCTAGGCGCACCTTAGAAAATAAGCGCACCCTAAGAATGAGGTTTATATTGTAGTATAGTAACCATATAATGAGTGCGTATAGAAAGTTTTATCAACGTCGGCTTGTACGTTTTTGAGGTAAAGCCATCCATATATTAGATTTTAGAACACGTAACCTGAAAAATCGGTGTGGCTCCAAAAATAGACAGAGCCTAAGAATGTGGGTTTTATCAAAATCGGCTAGTACGTTTTAGAGGTATGGCCATCCACATGTTTTTCCAGTATTCGATATGTAAAATCGATGTATCTCCAAAAACAGACACGGCCTGTGAATGAGGCTTACATTGTAGTATAGTAGACTGTGTCTTAAATGCGTACAAGAACTTTTATCAAAATCATCTCGTATGTTTTTGAGGTACAACTATCCGGTAGGGTACGATAAGCGGACCCGGTTTATATATCGAAATTGGCCAGTCCTCAATAAAAATCATATGTTTTAAATTGCAATAATGATTTAATATTTACAGTGATGAAAAAAATTATTATAAGCAAAATTAGGAAAACTGAAGACCATATTTGCTCCTCTCACAGTTACAGTTCTGTACCTCAGAACCATATGAGCCTAAGTCCAAAATTTCTTATTTTTTAGGTTATTGCACGTATGTTCTTAAAATTTCATTTTACATCCAGCCATACCATCGTAACTCCGCTAAAAATTCTATTTTTATGATTTATCAAAGGTTATATGAGTCTAAGTCCTGAGGTATATCAGAACCAGACAAACTTAACTCCACCTATGATGTTATGGTTCTGAACATTGAGCATTTCAGCAAAAACCTAAGTCCACAAAATGGACTTGCCATTGTCTGGCCCTAGCCACTATACTCATTTAGTCTCAAGTCCTGTTTTCTGAACAGCTGATGACTGTCAATAATACTGTTGATATTGCTGCTGCCTGCTATTAGAGAGATTATTGAGGTTAGGACTGAGCTGTACTAATCAAAGTTTTATTCTACTTTTAACAAAACGTTTTGGTATTAATATGGAAAGTAGGGGAAAGTTTATACTTTCCAAATTGAAAAACCTTAATACGTTCACTGAAGATAATCTGAAACCTGAAACTAATGATTGTCCTAGCAATCAATCAGTAGAAGTTCCACGAAGAAATTCCACTCCTTCACCGACTTTAACCGAATTAAAAGTAAGTATTTTTTAAATATGTTTACAAGCTAACAATATGTAAAACTTAAAGTAAAATTCGAATTTTATACTCAGACCTCAAGGAACAATTTTTATTATTATTATTATTATTAGCCTAGGTTTAGAACATTGTTGTGCCAATAGGAGAAGTAGGCCTAAGTGTATGTTTGATTTTCAATTTTATTTCTAGGTATTGAATCCAGATTGCACATCCATCCTCGTTTTACCTGACAATGACTCAACCCAATGGAATTTTAACATGCATGAAAGTGAAAATATCCAAGTTGAAAGAGAAACTAGTAAAGACGTACATCTTCTTAATTTCATTTCAACTCCAGTAGAACCAGGTGAGATTAGTAGGTACATAATACTCTAGGCTCAGTTTAAATAAATTTCAGTAAATTTATGGTTGTTATAAAAATCTTTTTTGTGTAAATTACTGTTATGTTTAACCATTTAACCATATTGTAGCAGGTATTTACTCGGGGGCTTTAGCCTACCCTAGCAATAATTTAGGTTCCATTTCAATCGTGTTAAGCTGGGCCTAGACCTAGTACATTGTCATTAGACTGTAAATGCTGTAGTCGGTAGGGACAGAGAGCATTAATTTCATACGATAATAGTTATATTCTTAGGGGTTCTTTGTCTTTCCGACTTGTTATTCTACCTAATTTAACATTCTACATGTTTAACAGAAATTATACTTCAATATGAAAAACTTCGTGAGTGACGAGTAAATTACACATAATTACCAAAAACATGATAAAAATTCAATAGAAATCCACTTTAACGATATAATATTTTTTATATCCACATTCTTTGTGTAGGCTATCTATATAATGAACTAATCAATGTTTTGGCGGAACATCAATTTAAAAAATTAAAATAAATTGGACAAAACCGAGTGAATTTCTCTATTTCTTGAAGGCTGGGAACACTTGTAGGAAAGAAAGCTCTATGTTATTAAAAGCAAAACACTTAAATAAAATTAAATATTCAAAATATCTTAACAATTTATTTTTCAGAGTCAAATGAATGGGAGCTAGAGACGATAACACAAGTGACAAACATGGAACAAGAATCTGGAGCATCGACAACACTGGAAGATTTAGATGATGCGCTATCTTCTGTGAGCGACCTATTTGAGAATGACATCGATGATCCAACATACACTCCACCTTCAGGTTCAGAGAGTGATTCAACTTTAAGTAACGATTTAGAACAAGTACAAAGTCAATCTGTAAGTACAAATACTACAGCAAATAATAATAATATAATACCTCTGGTACCATACACCGATTCAGATGACACGGAGAGCGAGTTACCGATAGTTACTCAACCTAAAAATAAAGGAAGAAAAAGAATAAGGAATGAAAAAAAGTGGAAAAAAAACATTAGAAAGCAGGGACGAATTTCTGGAAAAGAGCATGTCAACTCTAAAGGAGATATTGTAAAAGAAAGAACTTTAAGACCTCCTTGTAAAACTACTTGTCGCTTGAAATGCTCTCAGCGCATAAGTCATGCACAAAGAGTACACATTCATTCTGACTATTATAATAGTGAAAGAAACTTAAGTTCTAAACGCCAGTATATAGTTTCTTGTATTACAACCAAGCCAATAGCCAGGTCACGACAAAGAGATGGTTCTAGAAATAGTAGAAAAAACAGCCATACTTATTTTCTCAAATGGGATAACAATTTTGAAAAAGTTTGCAAACAATTTTTCTTGAACACACTAGTAATATCAGAAACATATGTTAAGTTTGCTCTCTTAAAAACCCAAAGTACTGGTATGGTTGAACCAGACCATCGTGGCAAACATGTACCAGGAAACAAAATACCAGAGACAGCAAAGGATATCATAAGAAACCACATATCAAAATATCCAGCATATGAAAGTCACTATAGTAGGGAAAGGACAAACAAAAAATACTTGGGTAATGATTTAAACATTTCCATAATGTATACCATGTATGAAAATGAATGTAAAGAAAAAAATATCAAACCCGAAAAGAAATGGTTATTTTCAGAAATTTTCAATAGAGAATACAATTTGTCATTTCATTTGCCAGACAATGACACATGTGATTTTTGTGACAGAATTGATTGCCAATTAAAGAATGCAAACGGTGAGCAAAAAGAAAACCTTCAAGCAGAAAAGCAGAAGCATCTAGATGAAGCAGCACGTAGATACCATTTGAAAAAAGAAGATAAGCTTTTGGGACAAGGAAATGAAAAATTTAAAGTTGTTATGGCAGACCTACAGAAGTGTCTTCCTACTCCAGCTCTCACAAACTGTCAAAGCTTCTACTTGAGAAAGCTCTGGACTCTAAACTACACCATTGACGACAGTAGTGGAAAGAAAACGTGGTGCATGATTTGGAATGAGACCACTGCAGGTAGAGGTGGAAGTGAGATGGCTTCTTGTTTGTTTACCTGGGCAAATGAAGAGCTCAATAAAAGCAGCATTGACACTCTGACTGTTTGGACCGATAACTGCAGCGGTCAAAATAGAAATATTAATATGATTTTTATGTACATTTGGATTTTGAAAACTCTACCCAACATTAATGAAATAAACCACAAATTTTTATTAGCTGGGCATACACATATGGAGGTAGATGGTAAACATGGATTAATAGAAAGAGCAAAAAAGCATCTTAAAACTAACACAATATTTACTACTAATGATTGGGCGAACTTCATCGCATCTTGTAGCAATAAAAACCCATTCATTGTAAAGAAAATGTCTCTTGAACACTTTCTTGATTTTCTTTCGCTTACTAATAAAGATGGACCATTAATAAACAGGAAAAAAAATACTATTGGAGAACCTTTCCTCATTTCCAACACAGTTTGGTTACAGGTTCGAAGAGAAGAACTTGGTATACTGTACTATAAAACAAGCTTTGATGATGTTGATTTTAAAAGTGTGGATTTGAGAAGAAATAAGAGAAAAGAAACAATCATGCCTGAATCAGTTCCGAAACCAAGATCTGAGAAGAGGAAAATAAGTAATGAAAAATTCAGAGATTTAATGACAATCCTCCAGTGGGTCCCTGAAGAATACAAGGCTTACTTTGAGAACCTTCCACATGGGGCTAGTGAAAATGACTTTCCAGATATCAGTTCAACATTATTAGATTAATTCTTACCTTATATTTATAGTTTTTATAAGCAGTGTAATAGTGTTTTATTGACGAAACAATGTATATTAGTTGCTAATGGAAATACAATGCTTAAGTCCAAATAGCATTAAAACAAATGTTTTTGATTTTAGAAAAAACAACTTTCCAGATGCCATTACAACATTGTTAGATAATATATTTTATTAGCATTGTAATAGTGTTTTTATTGACTAAACCATGTATATTGGTTGCTAATGGATACACTTAATTTGGTTGCTTAAGTCCAAGTAGCAATATAACATATGTTTTTGATTAGAGCCAAAATATCGTAAGTCCATTTTTAATGTAACAAAAAAATAATTACATAAAAATACTAAAGCAGTTTAATGCTTCTATAAACATAAGTAAGTTAACTTGTGAAGTAGAAACTAAACACAGTTCATAATTTTATAATAAAGAATAAACACAACTGTTCGTAGTTTTTATGCTCTCCTGTAAAATCTACTAAATGTGACTTAGGCCCATATAGTTCTGAGGTACAGAGTTGTTCTTTCCCACAAATTTCACATAATGGATTTTTCGGTACGAGTCCAACAGGGTAGGGTACGATAAGAGAACCTGGTTTTTTATATCGAAATTGGCCAGTCCTCAATAAAAATCATATGTTTTAAATTGCAATAATGATTTAATATTTACAGTGATGAAAAAAATTATTATAAGCAAAATTAGGAAAACTAAACACCATATTTGCTCCTCTCACAGTTACAGTTGTTCTTTCCCACAAATTTCACATAATGGATTTTTCGGTACGAGTCCAACAGGGTAGGGTACGATAAGAGGACCTGGTTTTTTATATCGAAATTGGCAAACTATATTACTTAATCATAACCATCGATATAATCAATCGATACTGATTAATTATTTTGAACAAATAACTTAGATAATCTATATCTACAGCTGTCATTCAAATAATACATGTAAGGTAATATTTCAATTTTACATATAAGTAACATTTGATTATTAAAAATGGCAGTCAATTTTAGAAAACTACACGACATTGCTTTGAAAGATGATAAGCGGACCCGATTTTTTTATATCAAAGAATGTAATCATCAATACCTAATATTCGAATCTCAAATCCTAGACTATCAATAGATATAAAGTATCTATAGTGTTCAACAACAATCATAAGTTTTAAATTAAAATATGAATCTAATATTTACAGTGATCAAACAAATTATTATAACTAAAATTAGGAAAACTGAAGAAGACCATATTTGCTCCACCTACAGTTACAGTTGTTTCTTTTCCACGAATTTCACATAATAGGATTTTTCCTCACGAGTCCAACATGTTGAAGTCATGAAAAACATGTCTTATCACCTTCCAAAGCAATGTCGCGCAGTTTTCTAAAATTGACTGTCATTTTTAATAATCAAATGTTACTTATATGAAATTGAAATATTACATTAAGAGTATTATTTTAAAGTGTTTATAGCTATTGATATAGATTATTAATTAATCATTAAAAATAATTAATCAGTATCGATTGATTATATCGATGGTTATGATTAAGTAATATAGTTTGCCAATTTCGATATATAAAACCAGGTCCTCTTATCGTACCCTACCCTGTTGGACTCGTACTGAAAAATCCATTATGTGAAATTTGTGGGAAAGAACAACTGTAACTGTGAGAGGAGCAAATATGGTCTTCAGTTTTCCTAATTTTGCTTATAATAATTTTTTTCATCACTGTAAATACTAAATCATTAATGCAATTTAAAACATATGATTTTTATTGAGGACTGGCCAATTTCGATATAAAAAACCAGGTTCTCTTATCGTACCTTACCCTGTTGGACTCGTACTGAAAAATGTGAAATTTGTGGGAAAGAACAACTGTAACTGTGAGAGGAGCAAATATGGTCTTCAGTTTTCCTAATTTTGCTTATAATAATTTTTTTCATCACTGTAAATATTAAATCCATATTTCAATTTAAAACATATGATTTTTATTGAGGACTATAGATACTTTTATATCGATTGATAGTCTAGGATTTGAGATGGGAATATTAGGTATCGATGATTACATTCGATATAAAAAACCGGGTCCGCTTATTGTACCGTATCCCAGCCATCAATTTTCCCCCCAGTATATGACATGTAAAATTGATATACCAAATATATGTACAGCCTAAGAATGAGGTTGGTAATATAATACAGTATACAATGTATTAAATGTGTATAGAATATTTTATCGAATTCTGCAGTTACTTTTTTGAGGTAGGCCTACGGTCATTTACAGAATTGTTTTTTTTTCTTCATTAGGCCTGTGAAATTAAGTACAGTTGTTCATGAAAAGCGGATTTTTAGTTTTGGAATGCCCGTTGGGTAGATTCTATTGTTCATTTTGTTTAATTTAATTTAGTTTTGTTAACTGAACTGGTTCAGGAACTAGGTTAATGATAGTTAAGGAACTTGGTCAGGAGTAGTTCATGAACCAGGTTAGGATTCCTGTCAGAGGATTAGCTCTTCTATCTATGGAATCTATGGCCGGTTTTAAACTGCTGGTGTGAGTGAGGTTATGTGGGAGTGTGACAATAAAACTACCTAAGTGGGGTTTTCCCTAATCAATTGATTATACTATTTGACATTTAATAAAGTGGTACTATCTATAATTATACATACCGCACTTGAAGATTTCAACTCCGACTTTATAGATGACAACACAGACAACAGCACCGATGAGAAAGATCACTTATTTGTTATACTTTAGTAAGTTTACACTCAAATGTCACAAAGATAACCTAACCGCAGTGTAATGTGGAAATTCTTCAAACACTAAGAACGTAATAAACAAAGGAACTACAGTACTGCCTATTGCATCAACAACGTGAACAAAAGACCACGTCGTGTGTGTGTGGGAGTGGGGCGGAGCCTGTACGGAGGATGACTCACTCCAAAGATTCAGAGTTGCCAACTATGCCGCCGGAAATTATGGAGTGAAAAAATAAAAATCGTAGAAGTGCATTGAATAATAGCTGTATGACAATATTTTGCTCTGTACGCTATGGGCATAATTTGTGAATGTTATTTGTAATAAATTTTACTTAGCACTATTAAGTTTCTGAGATATATATTATGTTATTTTTAGGTATTGATAATAATTCAAGTAAATAATGAATTATATCATTATAACAACAAATAAAAATATAATGTTTATTGATATTACTGTATTTTGATAACGGTACGATTATATCCCAAGCAGTTATTAGTGAGTTGGCTGATTTCTTACTTGTGATTAATGGATCCATAATATTCATCGGAGATGTGAATTAATTTGATAAAAGATAACCAAGAAGTAATAGGTTATAATAATTTAATGATTAACAACGGTTTCTTATCCTTTTTAAATATACGTACTAGAAGTGTTGTAAACTCGCAAACATGTATGGACCATATTTTTATTATAAATAGGGTTTTATATGTATTCGGATTTGTCCGATTTGATATTGGTTTAAAGGATTATTGTCTATTAGGACTTGTAATAGTAGGTAAAGAAAATAGAGAAAGTGGTGAATTAAGTAGAAAATATATTGAAAGTTGTGAATTAAAAATTGATTATAATTTAGTTAAGGAGAAATTAGCTTTAGTAAAATGGTCTGGTTATTTATCTACTGATGATGTTAATATAAGTTATAATGATTTTCATACAATTTGATCACATATAGTAATCTCATGTAGTTGTATTAATGAATTAGTCCATGGATAACTAAAAACTCTAAAGTAAAATTAATACTAGGAAAAAACTTATAAAAAAGACCTTATAAAGATGTTTTAAAGAATTATTACCAGGCCCGTGCGCATGGGGGGGTTTTGGGGGTTCAAACCCCCCCCCCTTGAAGATTGGGATATATCATATTGTTTCCATATATCAGTTGAATTTATTATAATAAACTTTATAATAAATTAAATTTTATAATAAACTCATTTTCCATACGTATTAATTTTTAATCTATTACTTATTTAAGTTTCTTCTTTTTTATTTCATAAAATAAGTACAGAACCCCCCCAAAATAAAATTCTGCGCACGGCCCTGATTATTACTATATATATATATATATATATATATATATATATTATATATTGTAAAAAACTGAAAAATCTAATATTTACTGAAAACAACTATTAGGCAAGTAGACTAATTCATTATGGCAACGACATTTCTAATCAATGGATGGATTATAAATGAAATTACAGGAAGAAGGAGGAACCAATACGGAAATAAAATTATTGTTGGTATTGGGTTTTCGGTCCTAGAGCTTATCAATAATTATCTTATGAGTTGCCGTACAGCTGTTACTGGCATCGCAGCCCGGCACTGCCTACACGCATTCCTTCTTCTTATTGTCAGTTACGGACGAGGAGATAATTATAATGGTCGACCAAATAATAAATAAGTAATCAGCACGTATTGAAAAAAATTCAATGTTATTATTTATTGTGTTATTATCCCTCATCGAATTGCGCCTGTTTCAAAAATTTCAACAACAAGGAATGTTTACTTCAATAAAAACTAAGAAATCATCACGTTTCGACAAATTTTCAATGTTAATTACTGTAGTATTATTCCTCATCCGATTGCACCTATTTCTCAACTTCCAACAACAAGGTTTATTTACTTCATTCAAAACAAAAAAGTGATAGAACAAATCATTACACTCTCGTACATTGTTCGAATTTGAAACGTTATGTATTATGTAGATTGGTATTCTCGAAAATTGAAATAACGTATTTTCTAGACAATATTATTAGTACTACTTTATGTTGTGAGGGTATTTCCGGTTGTATCTTACATTCAAACTAAAGTAAATATGTTTCAGCACGGTACAACTTTGGTTATCACATTTATTTGGATTTTAACCATAAATTAGAACGAATCCTGTTGATAAAGTCATAATTTACTATCGAAATTTTAGAGGTTTCAGTACCGAAACACATGAATTATTTGAGTTTGTGAAAGCGACATTATTGGTATAACATAAACGTGGTTGACAGAAAGCATATATGATAGGGAGCTATTTGATGATCGTTATGTTGCATTTAGACAAGACACAATTCCGCTTATAACTGGAAAGAGTGATGGGGAGGGGTATCGCTAGCAGTTGACTGCCGAGTACAAAAGTATGCGAGCTGTCTCTGACAGTTGGCGATCAGCTGATTCCCCGCGACCTTGAATCTATTTGGCTGCCTCGCTCAAACGTATCTTTCTCTCTGTGTAAACATTGTTTAGTTTACACGTAACAGTAATCGTACTTTCTGTGATGACTATTATCTTTCTTTTCAGGATTTTAAAAGTATGTCTGTTTGATAGTTTAGTAATACTAGGTGGTATTAATCTACCCGAAATTAATGGATTGAACTGTAATATGTTGTTTGAAAGCACTGTGTTGAAAAATTATATGACTTTATGGCAATGCACGATCTTGAATCTCACAATGACGATATTAAAAACCTTCCTTGTTAATAATTTAATTAACAATAAATCAATACTTAACACATATTACTGTTTTGATAAAACTGATTTTTGCAGCTTGTTAATAAATTTAAATAATGTAAGTGGAATGAAGTTTATAGTGTAGATAACGTAAATAGAGCAGTGGATGTGGTCTATAAAACAATTAACGTTTTTAATCCATTTTTGCCTAAAAAGTAGCTACTCTTTAAAAGTATAAATCAGTTTTCGTTTACAAAGTAATATTTCTATATAGATAAAGAATAAATGTGCTAAAAAAGAATTTTTTAAATTTCATGACACTTGGTTCAAGAATCTCATAGAGGTGTCAAACTGAAAATACATTTGGCTTATCGAGAATATATACGATACATTGAGTTTTGCATAATGTAGACTATCCATTTGTCTGGAGTTTTATAAAGTCTAGACGCTCTTCTTCTAATTTCGAGTTGTGCTCTTTTGAAATAAAATTCAAAGACAAAGTGGTTCCAGTTAATCACATTTTCGATTCGTTTTCAGACTTTTTTCTACAGTTTTCTCGGTTAACTCCGGAAGTAAACCTGTGACTTCGTGTTCTGAAAACATATATAGTGAAAACATTTAAAGGGTTTTGTTTACAGTTCTAGCGGCGTGTTAAAAGTGAAACAAAAAAAATCTTCTGAACCTGACAGTATTCCTAAATATGTAGTAAATGGTTGCACTGAGGTATTATGTGTGCCTTAGTGCCATTTGTCTTTACCAACCTGTATTTTTTACCGGAGAAATGGATGGGAGCTAAGGTTGTTCCTATCTTCATACCAGGAAACATTTCGATATGGATCATTACCATCCGATTTCATTATTAAATACATTGGCTAAAATATTTGAACCCCTTCTTTATGATTATATTTTTTAATTGTAAAATCTTACCTTCTCCTTAGCAGCATGGCTTTCTTTCTTGTAAATCAACAGTTTCCAATCTAATGGAATTTTCTTTTGATATAGCATCTGAATTGCATATTGCTGGTATGGTTGATTTAGTGTATAAATATTTTTCTAAGGAGTTTTATAAAGTTGACCACGGTGTTTTGGCAAGTGAGTCATCTTTTTTTATCATTTATCAGTTTCATGAAAACTTATTTTAAACTTCGCAGTCGGTTTGTTATTATTTTTAACATTATGTCAAAAAGCTACATTAGCACTTCAGGTGCTCCTCAGGGATTCTATTTAGGATCATTGTTATTCTAATATTCATTATTGATCTTTATAATTATGAAATACGGTCTGCCTTTTGTATGCTGATGATTTCAAACTATATAGATAAATTCGAGACAATAACGACGTTGCTGATCTGCAATCAGCGCTAAATCTTCTTAGACCTTGGTGAATAGATAAAACCTTATTTTTAAAAGGAAAGAAGTGTTTTGCGATGACATATACCACGGAAAAACGTTTAACTCTACCAGAATACTCCATTAATGGCTCACATTAAAGATCTTGGCGTAACTAAAAAACGAGCAACTCTGCTTTTACGCTCGACAGTCACCTACATGTTCCTATAAATGGATGCCATAGGATGTTGGGTTTTGTCATGAGAAACAAAATGGTTTTTCTATTCAATGCATTATATCAATAAACTATAAATGCATTCATGAGAAGTAGGGTGGAATATTGTGCAATAATTTGGAGGCCTTATTTATTACATTAGCATCGCTTCTATGAAACTAATTTTCAAAACGATATTTTTAAGATATTTGTATTTTAAAAGATTAAAAGAAAAAACTCTCAACAGCTATCTCAAGATAAATTCTTTATCTACAAACAAGATCCATTGTTTTATTCATTCATAACATTCTACATAACTTAGCTTTTTTAGTTGGAAAGATGTTTCTGTATGTTCCAAGAAGTAATCTTAGAAATTACTTGGTTTTGTACACCACGTTGTCAGACAGAGCAGTTTTACAAATTTTCATTTTTAAAGGTATTGGATTTTTTAAATGTATAACAACCCATGAGAGTGCCGATAGCCGAGTGGTCTGACATTAAACTTTGGATCTGAGTTAGAGACAGCACAGATTCAAATCCTGTTTGTGACCCTTGCACTTTTTATCAGTACCATCGACCTTGTACTGTATCGATTGTCCCCTTAATTCTGTTTGATAAGATCCTCGCACAGGCCAGTGACCCATGAGGGGGATCGCTTAAAGGGGGATCGGCCTCTCTATTACATAAAAAAATACAATGAATTGGATATATTTAATAATAATTTTAATTCATTCGTAAATAAGCTGACTTAAGATTGTAACCGATGTTAAAGTTTAATATAGTTATATATTACACTATTTGTATGTTTTCTAGTTCTGTAATATAAACAGTTAATTTGTACACAGCTTAATAGTGATTTAGTAATTAAACCTTTTCATGCACTCACACATTATATTGTTAATTTTTATTATCAACTCGTGCTGCCAACATAACTGTTTTGGTATAATATGCATGTAGCTATTGTACAAAAACTAACAAATAAACTACTGGTAATGCTTTCATATAAACAATTCCTAAAACCTACTAATTAAATTAATTCATCATCAATATGTTAAGCAGAAGCACTTATTAGGTCCCTATCACTATGAATATATAAGTCTGCTCAAGATTAATTAATTAAATATCTCAGAATCCGTTTATGATAAACATTCTTTAATCTAAAATATATCTACAATAAAAAAAATGTGGAAAGTCGTTTAACAGTAGCAATATAACTTATATACTTAGATCAGACACTTCAGAAACTCTAAAAGAACTACCTTCCCCTACCAGTGATTTTCGAATCAGAACGCCTGGTAAAAGAAAAAGGTTTAAAGCAGGGTTATAGGTTATGTTGCACTGCTAGCCAATACACGGTCTAAAAACATTACAAATAGCTTGACACTGTTTTTATAAACATGACATTCTATTATTGTATTGTATTCTATTATTATTGTAGCATAAAACAACTTAAGGTTTGTATATTTTAATGTAGGCTATGAGTTATATTTGATCCGTTTGAAATGTTGAAATGTTCAGATGTAAAATTTTAAACATCAATATTTAAAGCCTGGACTGGTATTAGTTGAAATGTTAATCTATTGAGAAATGATGTATTTGGTAAAAGAGCCTTGGCGTCTTAATCCTCAACCGGAAATGGAGAGCCGAGAAACGGAAATTAGGTAATCCATCTCTAACTGACACCATCTGTTTGATCATTTGGTATGTAAATGATCGATATGAAACTGTCTTGGGCTTAAACATGTTCAAACTACACATTCTTACGTGTACGAAATACATGGAGCGTTTTCCATTTTTATTTATGAGATACTAGAACATTATTATAACGATATTCAAATAAAACTAAGGTTGGTACTACAACACCGAATGCACTGTAATTAAATTTTGTCACAGAGTTTTAACATTGACCTTCCATTATTATTTTTCTCTTTACTCAATGAACAACTCGAAAAAACGTCTCGGAAATATCTTCATAGAAATTTTATCTTATTCCGGTATGAGAAACCCATTCCCAAAGTGTGTACAATATTGTTATAACAGCCTTAAGGAAATAAATTATTGTGCTTTATGTGATTTATAAATAAAAATATTTGTGGTACAAATCCCATTTACTGGAATCCACAATAAACATACTGTAAACCACAGAAACCACTCAGACCCCGGTGTAACCGCCGTTTATATTTATTGTTTGTGACGTAACGCATTTAATTACCTGTTGCGATCCTGAACCTTTGGTTTGAAACCTTTCACTTTCCAAAAATAGATTTTACATCAATATGAGGCAGAGGTTTCATACAGTTATGCTAATTTTGTTCTGTGAAGAATAAATAGCGCTACTATAGTACGTATTTAATTTATAATTGTAATCCAGTTTAAACGTATAATAATTATCTATTTTATAATTTAATTTAAGCAATTGCCTCTCGTTTATTACTGCCCGAGCTCACTTTATTATAGTAAATTTTATTATGTTGTGTGATGTATTGATAGTTTTTTTTGTTTTAATTGTATATCGCACAATCATATCGTTTTCATATCGACTAAAGGTTTTAGCATATGAAACAATACCTTCTTATAGACTGTATATGAAAAGAAAACTTGTATATGAAATTGGTCCAGTTTTAGTTTTATTTAATTAATTCTCCAATATTGTGCATGATTATTTACACATCCATGGTTTATATAATTACATACCTGGTTCAGGTTTTACTCGTTCCCACTTCACAATTCTACACTCAGTGTGTAATAATAAACACAGCGGAATATACAGAGTGTCCCGTAACTCTCAGGACAAAGGTATATCACATTATTCCTCAAGTCACAGGAAACGCATTTCACCATATGAACAAGGGTCTGTCTGTATGTGATTTTTTTTAAAGAAACATTAGTATTTGAAAAACTAATAATTTTAATTATACCATATTCGGTTCAAATGTTTATGACCACAAGGCCAATTGCCGAACGAATTATCATGAAATTATCTTTTTACTGATTTTTAAAATGATTTCCATTAAAACTTTTAAACTTTGAATATCTTATCACTGACGTAGAGGAAATTTACTATGACAAGATATGGTTCCCATTGAGGTTCTCAGCGAATAGGCAACAGTACAAAATCTAAATAAACGGCAGCGTTCAATGTGGGCCTTGTCTCGTCTAAAGAAATCTGCTCTAAATTAATTATTTATTATTCGATTTAAATAATTTTAAGTCATTAAATTTGATATAATAGTACCCTCCAAAAACTGTTATTCTTGTAGTTCTTGAGAAAAACTGCTGGTTTTTGAAATATCCAAAGTTCAAAAGGTTTTATGGTCGCCATTTTGAAAATACTAAAGATAATTTCATGATATTTTTCAGTAACTGGCCCTCATCATAAATATTAGAGCCAAATTTACCATAATTAAATGTATTATTTTTCCAAATTTTTTGAAATAAAAACCACATACAGACAACCGGGTAACTAACCATTAGGACCCATTTTCATATGGTGAAATATGTTTACCTTGACCTGAAAAAAACATGGTATACCTTTGTCCAGAGAGTTATGGGACATCATGTATATAGATTGTTGATTGTATGATGCAAATTTATTAATAAATATTACTGTTGATTTTAATTATATCATCTCATATGATAGTAATGCACATCCAAAACCAAACTCTGTTGAAGACTAAGTTTAAATAGAAGTAAACAGGAAAAGCGAGTAATTGCGGGAAGTGAGATTAATTCTAAAGCTGGTTGGGTTAAAGCACTTACTTTTAAGTTACATATTCTTAGTTGAGAAAATTATTTTATTGCATTTATAATATGATTCAGCATTGCTGGAACTGTTACTACAGTGAAAAAATTCAGATTAGACATCCTTTCAATCTTACGTTACTCAGCAGTTATTGCAGTATGGAATAATATAAAATGTCTTTATTTACAGAGGTAAAGTTAGGATTTATACGATCTCTTTAGCTTTTAACTTTTACAACCCCCGCCCCTTATTTATTTGTGGTACAGACTCTTAAGCTACAGTTTATCCTATAATTAAAAGAAGGAAATCGATAGTTGATGAAAAATTAGATAGGCAAAAGTAAGTATATGTAAACGTAATCCTGTGGAGATTTGAAGACGAACATGACACTTTCTTAATACCAGTGCTTAAATTAAAGTGAAATACCTGGGTTTGCCAATAAAACACCTGAATTGCTTTTCATGGACGCGGCAGATTAAAAGCTTCTTGGTCGAGACTTAATGAATACTACTAAGACTTCAGACATACTACTAGAAATAACTTAAATATATTTACACCATGTTAAGTCTGTTTTATCAAACCATAAGTTTACTTTAGAAAGGCTTCGTATTTTCTAATAATCGATGGACCATGCAAATTTTATTTCTCTAAAGTTCCCCACGATATTTTCAGAGCAAACTAACCTAGAGAACTGACATTTTGCAAAAAACTTCAGTTACACATTGAAAACATTGATGTTGATGATTGTGCATTACACTCCACAATTAATTTAGCTGAGCGTTAGTGATAATTTACATTGATTTCATAAGTAACCAATATCGCAAAGCGAACATAGCACAATACATAAACATAACACATGTTCATACGGTGAAATATGTTTGTCTGGACATGAGCAATTATAGTCGAATAGATATAACTTCCGAATCGGCGGGGCGGGGCGTTCTGACGTTGGAGTGAGAGGGAGAACTGCCTGGTTGGCTACCTGACCAATAGGAGCGAGGAGCGTATGACGCGGTTGCCATAACAACAGGCACTGTTGCCACATCGGCAAAGGCATATTGGCAAAAGCGGTAGGCTTATTTTACTGCACGCTGGTACATCTGGAGGGTTTGTTCCTAATTATTGCTTGTTATTTGCTTCAAAGCAAACCACAGACTACCATGAAGAAATGAACCATGACACTTTTTCAAAATGGTTCAGAGAATCACTTCTACCTAACCTTTCTGCTCCATCGGTTATTGCTATGGACAACGCCCCATACCACTCCAAGGTTTTAGATAAGGCCCCAAGGCAACGTAACAAAAAAGCGGAAATTCAGGCGTGGCTTCGCGAGCATAACATACAATTTGCAGAAGATTTTACAAAAGCCGAGTTGTTAGAAATATGTGAAATGAATAAACCACCGCGCACCGGTCCCCAAGTATATTATAGATGAGATGGCTAAAGCCCAAGGACATAAAACTGTCAGACTGCCACCTTACCATTGCCATTTCAATGCAATAGAGATGGTTTGGGCACAAGTTAAGGGACACGTTGCTCGGAACAATAAAACATTTAACATGACTGAAGTTATGAGGTTAACCGAAGAAGGACTTCAACAAGTTACAACCGTAGAATGGACGGATATCGTAAAGCACACAAAAAAATCTATTTTAGAAGCGTGGGCACAAGAAGGTCTCATTGAAACAGCATTAGAGGAAATGATAATTCACGTGAATAGAGATGACAGTGACAGTGAAACTAGTGACCTGGAAGATTTTGCTGACGAATATAGAGTGCAAACTGATTAAGGAAACACAGGAAATATACGTCAACAGAATGTATGCTGACGGTGTTTGAAGTATTTTGACAGCCCCCGAAATAAATATATTTGTGTTGTGAATGCAATATGAGGTTTTCAGAGTACCCAAATTATTTGTCCTTCATGATATCCGAATTATTTAGTAGTTGTAGATTATTATATAGTATAATGGTAACATATTAATATCGCACATATTTGTGTTAAATTAGAGAAATTTCGTTTCTGATTACTAGTATAAACAATCAAAAGACAACACACACTGACGCGTTGTTTGTTGGTAAGTACGCTGGCGAGCACCGTCTCATGTTCTCTTCTCAGTGTTCGGTGAGAAAGTGACCGCTCACGGCAGTGCCCGCACCAACGTGGCAATACCGCGGCATCAGTTTCCCCACTGCTCGCTGCCCCTCCACACCCTTCCAATTCGGAAGTTATATCTATTCGACTATACGTGGTATACCTTTGTCCAGAGACTTACGGGACACTCTGTATATTTATGCATTAATTTAAATATTTTATAAAGATTTCTTTTTAAACCAGTTAGAATGTTTTATATTGGTAGTTAATTTACTTATCTTTTAAGACATGTAGTAAATTGTACTTAAAAGCAAAAAAATAATGTGTTTTTGAATCATGTATACATTTCGCAGTTGTATAATTATTCTTACTTGCAGATTGTTAATCTCAGCTTTGCAACCACCCCCCTGCAACACATTAGCGCCATAGACAAATTTTTAAGGCATATGAAGCAGTCGTAATACAAGCAATGATGATCACAAAATATTGCTACTCCTGGATCTATTTTTGAATAACTGGATATCAGGTAGCTACATTTCATAGGAATCTAGGTCTATCTATTCCAAGCTCCATCATAACGGAATTTCCGGAGATATGAAACTCAATTTGCGAATGATGAAATATTCTGTCACGAGTATGCAGTATTAAATAAATTATTGAACAGTACTTATAATTGATTAAGTAATTTCTTTTCATTGGTAATTATAAGTGTTTCCAAAGAAAAGACGCCTTTTACCAGCATAAATAGCAACGTTCCTTTAATAAGATCAGTAATAGATGGATTACCCAATTTCCGTTCGTCAAATGAGAATTTCCGGTTGAGAGCTGAGACGAAGACATCGGATGGAAACAATCTGATGTTAATGTGGTGTCTTCGATCAGATCCCTACAGCACCATTTTGTGAATGCTAAATATCGCTCTACGCTAACAATCACAACTCATTTTTGACAATTGGTTAATTAATAATTACATCAATTAATTTTAAAACTTAGCTTAACTATTAGTATGATTGACAGTTGTATAAGAAAAGTATACATTGTATTTTAAGTTTTAACCGTTTATTAAATTGACAAGCAACTTATAAAAAATATGCTAAAGAAGTTTTAGGAAAATATACAATTAATTCAATCTATCAGAAGTATTCTACCCTCTCCAAATAAAAAGAAAACACTAGAATTAAACAAGTACATGCCATGTATGTCAAGTTAAGTATGTATGTTGATCGTATGTTAAAGTAACGGTTTAACTGCTCCATAGTGTCGATATATATATATATCATGAGAGGTGTGAGGGACTAGAGAGTACTCACCCGTCAGTATCACGAGTACTAACTTAATACTCAGTGTAACATATGCATATGTTTTTAAATGTACTAGTACACTCTACTAGTACAATGGTATGTTAGAGTAACGGTTTATCTGCTCCATAGTCTGGGATATATTGGTTATACGTATAGTACACTACTATTTTATATGTACTAGTACATTTATACTTAAGTTGTATAAGCCCATAGGGTATTAATTGGCGACCCGCGCGAAGGCGCTTAAATAGATTTTACTGTACATTTTGTACTTTACCTCATGTTCATATGTGTCTTGTTTGTTTGCACTGGGAGTATGAATATAAAAAGTTCATAAAAATAAAAGAGTGAAAGGAACTTACAATGTATTATGAAACAATGTATAAATTAATTCACACCGAATTGATGTTTCAATACTGAAAAAATAAAATATAATGTATTTGTTATGGTAGTGTTGCAGTGTGTTTCTCTAGTCAAAAGCGTATCACTCAGTTCACCGTATTGTGAAAGCGTTTGTTTTCCAAGCAAAAGCTTGATTCTCCAGTTATATTTTAGTTACAGTGTAATTTATTTCCATGACTTGTATCACTAACCATTTTGAAACGAATAATGTCAGTTATTTTTTTCCCTTAAAGTTCTATAAGGAGGTTAGTAACTTGACACAGTTTCATATACATATTTTAAATCAGTCTCAAATGAAATTTTTCTGCTATACACATATAACCATAAGTGTGTAACATTTATCATGGTAATCATTACGAATGATCATTTTCTGATTTTAGGTTTACAAACTATTCTAAATTATTAGAAATTGTGATCTCTTGGACTAAAACACTGTTTTAATAACATACATAAAACTATTTACTTCTAGACATCAGTCAAGTACTAGAAATTACATAAACAGATATTAAACAAAATTTCCCACCGTAAAAGGAGCTTTATGATTACATGAAAGAGTTAATATTTGTAATGAACTACCGTTAGATTTATTGTTGTAGAAAATTAATGTCAAGTATTTACATGAACTCCCTAAGGGAATTACACACTGCAGTGGACACGGTCAGCCAGCCGTCTCTCCCCAGAGCTAAAGTTTGGTAGCGTTGTCAGATTGGTTTGTTGTAATACAGAAAAAAATACTGGATACATTAATTTAACCATTTATCAACAAGCTAGTGCTGTCTCCTTTTTTGTTATTTATTGGACTTTTTAAGAAAATATTGGGTTTGACATAAATAGCAAACATTATTTTTGATTACATTTTTATTGAAATAAAATTTGATATTGCAGTTAAAAAGTTTATTTACACATATGTGGATGAGTATGTTTATGTATGAGTACTTGGCTATATTTTCTCTGCCATGTCATAAATTCTGTCATGAAAAGAAATGATTGATTGATTTAACCAACAACTGCACACACAATATGGATTGAGGAGATTAAACAAATGTGACACATTTCCATCCATCACACGGAGTGACTGGAACCACCCGGCATCACTGGGACCTCCAGATGGATGCCGTCTATCCATCATTGTAAAAAATAAGAATGTTTTAGTTACTCGTGTTGTTATCTTAAAGTTGTAACAGAATGCTTTGATATGATGGTGACGTTTATTCAAAGCTACTAGGATTTTCCGATCATTTTCATGCTAAACAGCACGATCATCTCAGCCCTTAATATTTATGATATTATTTTATAATATGGCTGAAGAATCTATAGCAAGCTATAGAATTATAGCAGCTATAATTTGCTGCTATTTTATTTTATTGTGTGAAGCAGCAAATTATAGCTGTTAGGTTAAAGTGAGGTTAGGTTGGGTTAGGTTAGTATAAGTTAGGTTAGATCATTTAAGCGTGCCACAACGCTCTGGTGTGATTTATTTATTTTAACCTAGTTTGTAATTATTAGTTAGGTTAGTTATTCACCTGAATTAGGGATCAGATTACAAATCTCGAAATTTAGTCTTGTAGCTTTTTCTCTGAAAGGTGACAAAGGTCCGGCAAAATACTGTTTCCTCCATAATCCTTCCATCATCTAAAACTAACTTCAAACAAAAAGGTGTGCAGTATGTCCATGACTTATGGATTTTGGGACTGTCATGTTTTTATACACTTAAAAGTTATAGAAATTAAATTATTTAAATGTAGTTTTAGAAAATTTCATATTTTTACAATTTGTTTAACTGAAGTACGTACATGTTTTATAAATACATATATGTTACTCCCTAAAGCTATAAGCAGTACGTACAGTACAAATGTTCCATTAAAATTTTCAGTCATTTGAATGCACCTTCTTAAAAAAAAGCCTGAACTTTAATCTCTGCATTTTTACTTCGAGAAATAAGAAAATTCTTTGGAATTTTAAGGAAGTTATCATAAAAGGCTATAAATTTTACACTCAAATATTTTCCACTTTTTACGTTTTACCAAAAATATAATCAAACCAAATTTATTTCAATCGAATAATAAATATCTGATTTACAGCAGATTTACTTTGGGAAGTCACAACTCTCAGCGAATAGGCAACAATACAAAAGTTTAATAAATGGTAGGTCGAGAATATCTTACAGTATATAGTAAAAGGAAATTGTTGCGTTTTCCTCTATTTCAATTATTGTAATACTCGTTTGTGTTTCCATGGTAACTGTAAGTAATAAAATAATGGGAGATCTGTAGCCAAGAAAGTAAAGTCCGACAGGATGTAAGTGGCCAGGCGAGGGAAATGTGATAAGAGAATTTGTGAGTAAGGAAACAGAAATCGTGATCTACAGCCGAGGGTTCCGCCTGACCCTGCAATAACTTTCTGCAAGACTTTTCGTGTACGTGAAAGTTTTGTATTTTCTATGTATTATTTTTGTGGTATAATATATATATATATATATAGTATAAATTGGATAGGTTTGTGACTGGACATCAGTCTTCTTCAATTAATCAGAGCAGGAGAACGGATGGACTTTTGGAACATCCACGGATTTTAGGTTCAAATACTAAAACACCATTACTTTTCTGGATCCTCTTTCGGACAAAGGGAGTCCATAAGTTACCG